>NC_133174.1:114628212-115253212 GCF_040802235.1 Manis javanica
ATAACATGATGTGGTTGAATGGATAAAATAACAAGATCCAATGATATGCTGCCTATAAGACTCACTTTAGCTTTAAAGACACACAGAGACTGAGAGTGAAGGGATGGAAAAATCTATTTCAAATTAAGTGGAAACCAGAAGAAAATAGAGGTACGTGTACTTTCATCATACAAAATAGGCTTTGAGCTAAAATGGTCAAAAAATAAAAAGAGGGCCATGATGTAATGATAAAGGGATCAATCCATCAAGAAAATATGGTGGTTATAAATATTTATGCACCTAGTATCAGAGCACCTAAAAATATAAAGCAAATACTAATAGAACTAAAATGAGAAATAAGCAGCAATAGCTGGGGACTTTAATATCTCACTCTCAACAGTGGATTGATCATCCAAAGAATAAGTAAAGAAATAGCATTTTCTGATATGTAAAATGAAGCATTTGAAATTAAATCTATTTCTTCAAGCTAAAATTCTTGGAGTACTATCAACTAACCATTACAAGAATGAAAAAACATGATAGATAATTTGAGTCATCCCCTCAATGATGTAATAAGCTCCCTGAAGACTAGGGCTTTTTTCCTATTAGCCTGCCTAGAACACCCTCTGAAGCAAAATAACTACTCAGAACTTGCTGAATGTATAAATGGTTATTTTTGTAATGGTTGTCAAACTATTTAAACAATGGGACACTTTTCCAAATGAAATCCTACATTGAGCTACAATATATGAATGTGATATCACCTAAATCACTTTAGTCAAGTCTGAGAGCTCCACCCATTATATCTCCTCCTCAATCCCAAAAGGCAAATTTAAGAGAGCCTGGGGCTCATCTGAATACTGTTTTGGAAACTAACAATCTAGAATTTGAGTAACTAGCAAATAGTTCTTGAGTTTTTACCATGAGATAGGCACTAGGAAAACAGCTGTAGAACTAACCTAATTTTAGGAACCAACAAAAGACTCCCTATAAAAATGACACATAGCCCACTTCCTAAAGGATGAGTAGAGGCAACCAAACTAAGAAGGAAGGGTACAGATGAAATTTGGTAAAACAGTGTTCTAGCAGAGAGAACTGCATACTAAACTGTTTTTTCCTGATGTACACGCCTAATTCTTTGTTGTCTGATTTTAGCCTACTTTAAAAGCCAGCAGTAAAATACACAAACGATTGTGAGTTTTGCCTTGAGTCACTAAAAGCAGCAATGTCACTTGAGAGGGATTACAAATTTCAGTTTATGAAATAAAGTAATTTTTAAAAGCTTAGAAATTAGATCATTATTTATAGCTCAGGGAATACTGCAAACGTCTTCCCTAATCAATTTGATTTCATCATAGAATTTGGCAGAAATTTAATGTCTATTTCACTGGAGTTCTTCAGTTACTATGACATAAAACTGATGATGTTTATTTCTAAAATAGTTTTGAATCTCCAAAATAGATTTGAGCTTTTTAGTGTGGTTATTTTTGTATTTTGGGGGTTATTTCATGTGCGTACACATACGTAAAATAGACCAGAATTAAATAGTTGTATATTAGTCAGTATGCTAAGTGATCTCTAGAATTATTCTGATTATTCTTCATAATTTTATGACATAAATGGTATCATATCCATTTCATAGATGAAAAATTGAGGTTTAAGAAGATTAATGAATTTGCTCAAGGTCACATAGCAGGTAAGAATTAGAACAAATATTTAAACCTAGGACATATAAACTGAGTCAAAACTATATTAAGTTGTGTATTCCACACATATTTTACATATATATATATATATGTATGAATATCTTACAAATATGTAAACATATGTACAAAAATATTATAATGTACACAGACATGTATGTGTGTATAGACAAGTGTATCAATAAGGTGTAGACTGATAGATTAATAGGATACAGAAAGAATGCATAAATCACTTTTTCTCTTATTCTGGATACCATAGGTTACTGAAGGGGGACTGAGAAGACACTAGCATTTTTGGCAATCATGTTATATCATTAACTCATGAAAAGTTACCCTAATATAAAAACAACCTTCCCCCAAATTTGAAGTCCTTATAGTAGTAGAATTGGTAGAGATAGATATTGCACTCAGACTTTTTGATTGGTAGCCTAAGGTTTTTTCTCCGTACTTCATGACTTCCAAGGATTTTTTCATTCTTAATTACACCTCCATCCACCAGAACATCAGCCTTGATTCTGAGAGGAATAGTTCAAAAGAAGCGACTGGGCACAGTATTTAAAATACTAATGGTTAACATAAACAAGTAAATTCTGATTCAGTTGACAAATTTTAAACAACTTACACAAATTCCCTTCAAACTGAATAATTTAATTCATTAATCTGTGAAATATTTTTATGGATATAAAGGCCACATGGATTTAAGAACTGATAGATAAAAGATAGTAATTATGGAACTTAATATCAGTAAATGATTGAGATTCTTTTAAACTTGTTTTCAGAGTTCTGACAGACTACATTTAAGTCAAAACAATTTTAAATTGGAATCTGGTAATGATATTCGTTTGAATGTGAACTTCATTTGAAGGTTAAATAAGAACTGGCATATAATCAAAGAGCACACAACATCCCAAATCAGAAGTTGAAAAAGCTTACTTGAGAGCTGGTTTGGAACATTTAATATTAATGGGAAACTGACACCAGAAAATTTAATCTAAAGGTCAGTTGTATCTGGCAGTCAAATAGAAAAATAATACAAATTTAGATCCACTTTTCTCATATGAATTATAAATGGTATTATTTATCCAGTGCTTTTTGAACTAATATGTCTTGAATTACATTGATAATGATTTTTTTACCACTCTTTACTAAGATTTTCCTCAGTATCCCAATATGGGTTTACAATCTTGTTTTCATTTAGAGATCTTTTCTTATCATTGTTGGTCATTCTTACTACTATTTTCATCAAAGTGTTAATAAATGTCCTCAGTTAAGTTTTTCAATTTTATCTTTAATCTTTTAAAATATTAAACTTTAAAGTCTCATTCATATGTATTGTTATGGTAACTGGTACATCCTCATGGACAGAAAGTGCTAAGTGAATACCATGTAAACACAAACAAATGTAATTTCCTTCATTTTTTGAAGGAATATATTTTATGCACATGGGTCTAAAACAGAGGAGGGAAATAAAAAGCTACAGAACTGAAAAGTTAAAGAAATTCTTTTTAAGGGTTTCCTCACCTTCCTATTATCCCCTGACTTAGCCTGTATTATTTATACAATGAAAATAAGCAATGGTAATACATTCCTCTCACATACCAAACACTGGTATATGACTATAGATACTCTAAACCAAATTTCTTGGATTACAAACCCACTAGTCTCAGAAGATTAAAGAGAAATGTGCAAAGAATGTTTTCATTTATTTGTACTAAAAATATATTTTTAATTGTAATCCTTTTTTCCTCATGGGCTACTTGTCTCACTATTCACTTTAACAGCAAATCTATTCTAGGATGCTGAAGACAGAATTTTTGCCCAGCTGAACTCCTCTGGGGTAAAAAATGAGGTGAGAGCCTCATTAGTCTAATGTTAACAGAACTCTAGTAGTGATTGGGGTAAACCTTTTTGACAGAAGTCTGTGTTTAACAGTTCTTACTAACCTCGGTTTTCAGCATTCATCAAATTCACCATGTTTCCCATACTTGCCTTTTCTTCTGCCTTTCCAGTTTTTGCTAGTTATGGGCCTTTCCTACTAAATATACTAAGTTGTTTTTGATTTTTTAGTATTATTACTCAATATCCAAACATAGTTAGGGCCTGCTTCTTTTACCTTTTACCTTTTTTTCTGTAATCTAGTTTACATCTGCACAGCTACCATTCCATATGGAGTCTAAAACTTCTCCTATGTAAACCATTGTTATGTAGCCTATTACTTAGTCTCCCTTCTTCCAAGCTCTTGATTCTCCAAACTACCTTACACTGCTCAGTCTAAGCTTCATCAAATATAGCAGGGGCCAGAACATTTTCCTGCTCTTTAACTTTCTATGTTCTCTCTTACTCATAAATCCTCTGTCCCTCTTATGAACTGCCATAAAGTATTTTAATTTCTTATACCACACACAATACTATATTACTGTGCTTTGTTTACATGCTTTACCTTCCTGCTACTTGGTTGGGATATTGTCTTATACACAGTAGGAATTTATTAAATATTATTGAGTAGATGAGTCTATTGGCAAACATACACTCACCATTATATAGAGATGTGACTGTTTTTCATTTCACTTAGATAACTTGTTTTGTGAACCTACATTACTAATTGATAGAGCTAGATGGTCTGGTGAGAATATAATGATCCAAAATTAAGTACTTCATGTAAGCAAAGGAAAGCAGCTAGTTTCTTATGTGAAGAGTTATTAGAATCCCTGAAAAAGGACTTAATACAATCCTTACTTCACCTCCTCAAAAACAAAGAAACATTACAAGCCATAAACTCACATTTATGAAATCAGCTCTGAAGATTTATTTATGAACATGGGGGATTTTCTATAAACTTGGGACCAAATGTAACAGACCTCCTGTTTTTTGTTTGTTTTGTTTTGTTTTCCTTATACCCACATTCAGAATATCAACCATTTACATTGGCTATGCACTAAATATGATTGTAGGAAACAAATCTGCTGTCTTAGCTCATAAGCAATTTTTTTCCTATATAATATTAATGTAAATACCATAAATACTACTGAGAAAAGCATATTCTCTTTGAGTAAAGTATCCTATAGTTTTCTGAGTTATTTCCCAAAGAGACTAGCTCATTACAATGAAGAGCTATGCATTAAGATAATTCCATATGAATAAATACTGTCCTTGATTTTAGAAATCCTTAATTTGGAGTTGAAGGATGAACTGCATAATATTAATTAATGCCTTGAAACCATATATACAGGTTGTTCCTATCTGTGCCCCCCCAATTCCATTGTAGGAAAAATCTTCTTAATTTCTGTTACATTCTCAAAGGGTTTTATGACCTACAAACTGTTAAGAATATACTAACAACAAAAAAAATTTTGGACTTTGGTTCTAAAAGCCAATACAGAAATTTAAATAATTTGCAAATATGAAATACATATATTCACCAGAGTGTAGTGAGTCAGGAAATTGATATTAGTCAAAAATTTAACAATTATCTCAGCCATTCCTGTGTTCAAGTAGAAGCCCTGTGATCTAGTCTGTTCTTATTATTTTGTCACTCTGTTCATTTATTCAACATCCATTCTTGGCATGTAAATCCTTTGTTAGACACTGAAATATTAATAGAAGAAGAAAAAAGAAGTTGTGCTTTTTATTCATTGATTCTGTAAACCATATCCACATAGAAGATGATCTTTCCCTATATTTTGAACCTGACAAATTGACCTTAATTCAATGTTTATAGACCACAAAACCTGTTTCTTCAGAAGAAAAGTTAAAGAGATATTTTTAAAAAGTGATGTAACAGTAGAATAAGCTGAAGAAACATTTTCTTTTTCATTATAGTCTCCTGTAGTTCTTGGAAGAAGAACCTATAACCTATCCAATTGTAAGTATGCTCTGATGAAAGCCTGTGGAAATATTACTAATGAATGACTCCTCAGAAATATATGTCTAGATATCATAGTTGGTGCAAAAAAAGCTTAAATGACTCCCATTATATAGTGTATCTGTAACCAAAATAATCTGGTCAGTAATTGCCTATTTGGAATAATGAAAAGCAAGGTCACTCTTACAAATTTTCTCTCTAGATTTAGAAGTAATGTCACAGACATGTATCATCAAATTGATGTCAAAACTAAGGTAAAAAGAAGCATTTTGTTTAATCTGAAGGAACCTATTATTTCTCAGCATCTTTTGACTTTGAATCATTAAAACTGCAATTCTTACTGCTCCATAAAAGCAATAACACATGGCAAAAAATTTTCAAATCAACTTTTACAGAATTCTGGCTATTATTAACCAATTATTTACAGCAGACCAAGGAGCACTTATCCAAGAAGAATGGTCAAATATAGGTAAGATCAGTGAGGCTTGTAGCATTTTTACTTTGGCCTCTTTTCACCACTCTCTTCCCCAGATCTTCTGTAGTCTTGTAGTAGCTCCAACATCACAGTGAAAACCAACAGCCTGGCAGCCACTGGAGGAAAAAGGACAGACTTGGTACTAACTATAAGCCTCATTCTCAAAGAACTGTCATTTTGTAACCAATGTGGGACATACCTGGAAACACTAAATCAACAGGTTTGTCCTATTTGACCTGAGTCAGAGCTCACTTGTCATGAAAAGCCTTTTCGGGAAACAGTTAGTAGCAGTCATTTAATATCTCAGTTGTCTAAACAGCAATAGCAGTTGAATACACAAGACACCTAACAAAAACATAAAAGGATAATCTGCAGGATGAGATTTCCTTACAGGCTTTAGAAAGATCTGACAAACATGTGGGAATATAGAAGGCCAAGTGCATGTACGTGTCTATGTACATACCCAGGAAAGAACTGAGAAGGCCCTAATCTCTTATTCTCACTGACTCTGAGAATCTGATCAAGCTGAAGGTCAAGGTAGAATCGTTTACTGCCAGGTGATTGAAGGTGTATTCCAAAACGTTCAAAGAGCCACTTGGCAAAGGCTGGGAGACATTGGTTCAAGGTAATTAAGAAATCTGTCAAAATATTAAAAAACACTAAGATCACTGAGGAGAGACATTAAATACATGCAACAAGTAATAGAGACTTGATGGTATTAGTCCCAGGAAGTAATTAAACAAAAAATAAGAACAAACCACAAAGAAAAGCAAACACTGATGGGGAGGGGTTGACTTCCAGAGTTACTAGACTTTATTATTAAAAATATTCAGTGTCCAACAAAAAAACATAATATATGCAAAGAAACAGGGACATGTGACAGATATTCAGGGGTAAAAATTGTTGGACTTCCTAGAAAAACACTAAATCAGCTTATACAAATAAGTTCAAAGAAGTAAAGGAAACCATGTCTAAAGAAATGAAGTATGAGAATCATGGCTTTTCAAATAAAGTATACCAAAGAAGAGGTAGAAAATAAAGGAAACAAAAAGAAATTCTGGAGTTGAAATATATAATAACTGAAATTAAAAATTTACTAAGGGAGATAGAACATAGGTTGGACCTAAAGAAGAAAGATTCAGAAAAATTGAACATAGATTAATTGAAATTTTGTAGTCTGAGGAACTTAAAGAAGAAATGAATAAATAAAATGAGCAAAGCCTCAGAGACCCATGGGACATCACCAGAAAGACCAACATATGCATATAGAGCCTGGATGGGGGCAGGAATGAAAGGAGAAAGGGAGGGAGAGAGAGAAAGAGGAAGAAGAGTCCCTTGAAGAAAAAAATTATCAAAATCTTTCCAAATTTGATGAAAAACCATCTATATACCTATGAAGCTCAACTAACTTGAAGTAAGATAAGCCAATGAGGCCCACACTTCGTTAATCATCATCAAACTGTCACAAGACAAAGACAAACTTCAAGACAGTAAGAAAGAAGAGACAATGTACAAATAGTCCATAATAATATTAATAGTTGATTTGTCATAAAAAATAAATTAAGACCAGAGGGCAGTGAGATCACATATTCAAAGGGTTGGAAGAAGAACAATGTAAGCCAAAAATTCCATATCAGCAATATAAACTTTCAAAAATTGAAGAGAAAGCAAGAAATCCTCAGAGAAACATCAATAGAGAATTTGTTATCAGACCTACACTAAGAGAAATACTACAGAGAGTCCTTCAGGATGAAATGAAAAGCTCCCAGAGAGTATTTCAAATCTACATGATGAAAAATATTCACCAGTAAAGATAATTATATGTAAAAATTTTGAAAGTATAGCTATATTTTTTGTTTGCAACTTTTATTTTATTTAAAATAAAATTGCAGAAAGGTATATTTTAAAAGTGTTTTGATGGGTTTATATAATATAAAAGTACCATTTGTACGTTAATAACACAAAGGAGGGGAAGGGAATGGAACTATATAGGTGAAAAATTTTAGTATGCTACTGAAATTAAATGGGGATTACTCCAAACTTGATAATCATAAATCACTACCTAAATTATAGTGCTCAGGACATTCACAAAAATGCATTCAAACAAAATATAGTGAAAATAAAGACAAGGGAATTAAAATGGTAAAACAAAACACTTAGCACAAAGAAGGCCTTAATGGAAGAATAGAGCAACAGAAAAGATATGGTATAGTAAAACAAATGGCAGAAAGTCAAATGTAAATCCTATCTCATCAATAATTACACTAAATGTAGATGGTTAAACATGTCAATCAAAAGGCACATATTAGCAAAACTAAGTAAAAATAATCCATCTAAGCAAAAAGAGACAAACTTTGGAATCAACGACACAACTAGGTTGAAATTAAATGGAAAGGAAAACATATCCTATGACAATAGTAATTAAAACAGAGTGGAAATGTTTACAATAACATCAGACAAAATTGACTCTAGGAAAAATGTTTTACAATGGAGAAGTAAGTACATTTCATAATTATAAAATTATCAGTATATCAGGAAGTTTTGACAAATGTAAACATGTATATGCAACTAACAATGGACTTCCCAAAATATATGAAACAAAAACTGACATAAATGAAAGGAGAAGAAGACATGTCAAAATTAAGAGTTGGACATTGCGATACCTCACTTTCAATAATGGATAGAATGACTAGGCAAAAAGATCAACCAGGATATGAAACGTTGAAAACATTATAAAACAACTAGAAGGTACACACATCTATAGAACACTCCATCAACAATAGCAGAAAACACATTCTTCTTAAGTACACAGGGAATATTCTCAAGGATAGGCCATAAACAAAGATCAATGAAATGAAAAATACAAAAATCAAAGTATATTCTCCGATCACAATGAATGAATTCACATATCTATGAAAGAAATTTGAGAAATTCACAAACCTGTGGAAGTTAAACACACAAAGACACATCTAAAAAATAAATGGGTAAAATAAGAAATCACAGAGGAAACAGAATATTCTCACATGAATGATTGAAAAAACAAAATATACCAGCACTCATGGTATCCAGCTAAAATAGTGCTTAAAGGCAATTTATACCTGTAAATACCTATAATAAATAAAAGAATGATCTCACATTAATAACCTTAAAATCCACCTCAGGAAAATATGAAAATAAACTAAACCAAAAGAAAGGGGAAATATTAAAGATAAGAGTAGAAATAAATGAAATAGGGAATAGAAAAAGAATTTAGAAAATCAATAATTTGTTCTTTGAAAATACAAACAAAACTGACAAAATGCAACATCAAGAGAAAAGGGAGAAGACACAAATTATTAAAATGAGTGAAAGAGGGTATATTATTATTGACTGCACAGAAAATAAATGGATTATAAGAAAATGCTATTACATTTCAAGTTTAAAAAATAGTAAAGTTGGTGGATGAGAGAATTCTCAGAATTCCATGGAAATTGACTCCAGAAAATAGAAAATTTGAATAGATCTATAACAAATAATAAATTAACATTCTAAATGTTACCCACATACACATACTAATCACAGACACAAATGTTTTCACTGGTGAATTCTACTAAAGGTTTAAAGAATAACAAATTAATCTTTCCCACAGCTTACATAATACTCAATGGTAAATGATTGAATGTTTTTCCTCTAAGATCAGAAATAAGACAAGCATACCCACTCTCACCTCCTATTCAACACAGTAGTGAAGTCCTAGCCAAAGCAATCAGGCAAGAAAAAGAAATAAAAGGAATCAGAATTGGAAAGGAAGAAATAAAATTTTCTCTATTAATAGATGATATAATTTATTATATAGAAAATACTAAAGACACCAAAAACTTCTTAGATTTAATCAGTGAAATCAGTGATACAAAATTAATGTAGAAAAATCAGTAGTGTTTCTATACACTTACAAAGAATTATTTGAAAAAGGAAAAAGAAAACAAACCCATTTACAGTAACATCAAAAGCAATAAAGTATTTAGGATTAAATTTAACCAAGATCGTGAAAGATGTGTACATTGAAAACTAGAAGACACTAATGAAAACTTGAGAAAGATCCAAATAGTTGGAAGAATTTCCCATGTTTGTAGATTAGAAGAGTATTGTTAAAATGTCCATACTACTCAAAGCCATCTATAGATTCAATGCAATCCCTATCAAGTTTCCAAATGCATTTTGTATGTGAGTAGAAGAAATTCTAAAATTTATATGGAAACACAGAAGACTCCAAACAGACAAAGCAATCCTAAGATAAAACAAAGCTGGAGTCACCACAATTCCTGATTTCAAGCCATATTATAAAATCTATAGTAATTAAAACAGTATTGTACTGACCTAAAAACAGAAAAACAAACCAGTGGAACAGAACTTAGAGCCCAGAAATAAACCCATGATACATCAACTAATATTTGACAAGGGAGCCAAGAATACTCAATGGAAAAAAGATAGTCTATTAAATGGTGCTGGGAAAATTGGATATTCACATGTAAAAGAATGAAACTATAACCTTATCTTATACCACTCAAAAATTCACTCAAAATGGGTTAAAGACTTAAATGTAAGATCTGAAACCATAAAATTCCTAGAAGAAAACATAGGGGGAAAGAGCTCCTTGACATGGGCATTGCAATGACTTTTGGGACATCACCCCACAAGCACAAGCAACAAATACAAAAGTAAACAAATGGGGCTACACCAAACTGGAAAACTTTTGCACAGCAAAAGTAACAATCAACAATTGAAAAGGCAACCTACAGAATGGGAGAAAATATTCACAAATCACGTATCTGATAAGAGGTTACTTTCCAAACTATGTACAGAATAAATAAAAAATAATCTAATTAAAATGGACAAAGGACTTGAATAGGCATTTTTCCAAAGGAGATATTCAAATGGCCAACAGATATATGGAAAGATGCTCAATATCACTAATCATCAGGGAAATGCAAATAAAAACCACAGTGAGACATCAATCACTTCATTCCTCTTAGAATGGCTATCATCAAAAGGACAAGAGAAAAAAATATTGAGTATGTGGAGAAAAGGGAACCCTTGTTCACTATTGGTGGGATTATAAATTGGTACAAACATCATGGAAAACAGTGAAGAGTTTCGTCAAAAAGTTAAAAATAGAATGATAAATATGTAATCCAGAAATTCCACTATTAGGTATATATCCAAAATCACTATGTTGAAAGACATCCACACCCCCACATTCACTGCAGCATTATCAAAACAGGCACCACATGAAAACACCCTAAGTCCACTGACAGATGAATGGATAAAGAATATGTTGTGAGTATCGATCTGTATATATACACATACATGTATGTATGGGTATGTATATATAATGAAATACTATCCAGCCATATAAAAATTGATATCTTGCCATTTGTGACAAGATAGGTGGACCTCGAAGGCATTATGCTAAGTGAAATAACAGGCAGGGAAAGGCAAATACTGTTTGATTTCATGTGGAATCTAAAAATAAAACCAAACCAAACCAAACTCATAGAGAAAGAGATCATATTTGTGGTTACTAGAGGCAGGGGGTGGAGGATGGGTGAATTAGATGAAGGTGGTGAAAGGATACAAATAAGGTAAATAAATACTGGGGGTGCAATGTACAAGATGACTATAGTTAATATTGCTGTATGGTATATTTGAAAGCTGCTGAGAGTAAATCCTAAAAGTTCTCATCACAACAAAAATACATTTTTTCTTTTATGTCTATGAGATGATGGATGTTAAATAAACTTAATATGGTAATCATTTTGCAATACATGTAAGTCAAGTCATTATGCTGTACATCTTAAACTTATAAAGTTCTGTATGCCAATTATATCTCAATATAACTGAAAGAAAAAAGAAATGAATAAAATGATCTAAGATAAGTAATTAACTTTATTCTTTTCTGTTCTTTACAAAGATAAAACAAAATTATCCAAAAACATTTACATAATATAGAAGATGGGAACATACTTTCCAGTTTACTAGATGAGGTCACTATTACCTTGATGGCAATACAGGAAAAAGCATCACAAGAAAACCATAGATCATATCCTTCATGAATATGGGGACAAAAATATCCCCGTCCTGCAAAAAAAGTTCTCCAACATAATACTATCAAACTGAATTTTACTCACACATAAAAAATTATTACATACTATGACCAAGTGAGATTTATCCTAGGAATGCAAGGGTTTTTTTGACAATATTTCATGCTGATATACAAAAATAAAGCATATAATGTGCCATTTTAATAGGGTAAGAACAGAAACCACATGATCATTTCAATTGATGTAGAAAAAGCATTTGACAAAGTACAACACTCTGTAATAATAAAAATATTTAACAAACTAGGAATAGAAGGAAACTTCCTCAACCCATAAAAGCATGTCTTAAAAGAAAACCACAGGTAACACCACACTTAATGTCGTTGAGCTTAAAACTTTCCTCCTAAGATTGGAACAGGTGAAGGATATGCACTTTCACTATGTCTGTTCAACACTGTTGGACATTCTAGCCATTGCAATTAGGGACGGAAAATAAATAAAAGGCATCCAGGCTAGGAAAGAAGAAGGAAAAGTATCTCTATTCACAGAAGACAGATACTGTATATAGAAAATCCTAAGAAATCCGCGAAAATATTATTAGAAATAATGAGGTCATGGAGGATGTAAGATATACAATGAATATACACAAAAAATTTTAGTTTTGTACATTAGTGAATACTGTGAATATGAAGTTAAGAAATCGATTTTATTTACAATTGCAAAAAATAAAATAGGAATAATTTAACTAGTAAAGCAAGAACTGTACAGAGAACACTAAAACATTGTTTATAGAATTAAAGACCTAAATAAATGGAAGGACATTCCATGATAATATATTGGAAGACAATATTGTAAAGATGGCAACACTCTCAAATTGATCAACTGATTCAAACTAATCCCTTTGAAAACCCCAGCTTGTTTTTATTTTTTGTAGAAATTAACAAGGTAATTCTAAAATTCATATGGAAATGCAAAAGACCCGTAATAGCCAATCTTGAAAATAAGGAACCATGTTTGAGGATTCACAATTCCTGATTTCAGAATTTATACTATGAAGTTATACTTTAATCAAGATAGTGTGGTACTAGCATAAGACAGTCATATAGGTCAATGAAATAGAATTGAGCATTTAGATATACTTTCATTAATGGCCAATTGATTTTTGATGGCAGTGCTAAGATAATTCAATGTAGAAAGAATAGTCTTTTCAACAAATGGTACTGGAACTGGATATCCACATGCAAAAGAATGTAGATCTCTACCTCACACCATATACAAATATTAACACTTAATGGATTAGATACCAAAACGTAAGAGGTAAAACAATAAAACTCTCAGAAGAAAACACAGAGTAAATTTCATAACCTTGAGTTAGTCAATGATTTCTTTGATATGACACCAAAATGATAAGCAAATAAAAACACAGATAAATTAGATTTCTTCAAAATTAAAAATGTTTGTCCTTCAAATGACATGATCAACATGAAAAGAAAACCCATAGCATGTAAGAAAATATTTGCAAATCATATATCCGATAAGGGACTTTTGTCAATGATATATAAAAAAGTTCTTACAGTTCAGTAAATAATATACCAAATTTTTTAAAAGTGAAATTTCTCCAAACAAGATATACAAATAGCTGATAGGTACATAAAAATGCTAAACATCATTAGTCATTAGTGAAATACAAATCAAAACCACAATGAGACATCACTTCACACCTACTAGAACAACTTGATAAAAAAGACAATAGCAAGTATTGTTGGAAAATGGAGAATTTGGAATTCCATATACTTTCTTGAAGTGAGTATAAAATAGTACAGACACTTTAGAAAACAACTTTTTAGTTCTTCGAAATGTTATACATAGAGTTATTATATGATCCAGCAATTGTACTCCTGGACATAAAAGCATATAAATGAATGTTCATAGCAGCTTATTCATAATAGCAAAAATGTAGATGCAACCCACATATATATCAACTGATGAGTGATAAACAGAATGTGTTATATTTATACAATGCAATATTGACAATAAAAAGAAACAAACTGCTTACACATGCTAACACATGGATGAACCTTGAAAATATGCTGTGTAAAAGAAAGTATTCACAAAAGGCCCCATATTGTATGATTCCATTTATATTAAATGGCCAGAAGAGACAAATCCATAGAAATACAAGGTATATTAGTGGTTTGCAGGGACTGTGATGAAGGGTGATTGGGAGTGACTACTAATGTATAAGAAGTTTCTTTTTCAGGTGATGAAAGACTTCGAAATTAGATAATGTTGATATTAGCACAACTTTGAGAATATACTAAAAAACACTGAACTATAAACATTAAAAGGGTAAATTTTATGGTATGTGAAATAAACCACGTTTTTAATAAAGTGAGAGAAAGAGAAGAAAGGACAGATAGAATAAGTTCATGAAACCCTTTTGCAGGTGTTTTGTTATAAAGGGGATCAGAGAAATGGGACTGTTCGGATAGGAGTGTCTGATCAATAGAGTGTTTTTTCAAGTTGGGAAAATCATAGCATGTTTGTAACTAAGGAGAATTATCTAGTACAGTGTAACAATTACTTGATGCAGAAAAGGAGAATCTAAGTTTAAACTCCTGATCATAAGAAGATGACATCTTCTTATATATGTCATTGTACCCAGTGCTGGAAATACCAAATATAAATGATTAGTAATATTTTTATTTAACACCTAATGTAACCACTCATACTATGCCATGATTAGTTTACTAGATGTAAGCATGTTTGCTAATTATTAGATTAGCACCAACTACCTGACAGACCAAAATCTACTAATGTATTTCTTGTGCGTTCAGCTATTACGCCAACATACTGTATTTCTTGAGTTTTCTAAACAGGAGGACCTACAAATTAGACTATTTGACTTTAGCTTTAACTAGGCCATGTTTATTTCCACCCTCTTGCCTTTTAAGAGTCAAAAGCAAACCATAGGTCTGTCCTCTACTAAGTCATTAGAAGTGAAACTAGGCTTTATTCCTTGAAATTTAGAGTTCTTTACAAAAACAGATTATAGATGCCTTACAGATTTTTATTGAGTTGCAAAATACCACACCATGTACAAATTTCAACCGATGCCTCAGCTACAAAAGGGAATGATTATCCTACGTAACTGTGCATCATCTCCTTGGTCAGCTGGATGTAGCAATGGTGAGACATATATTTTCCTATGGCCACTAGTTATCATACTCAGAAGAGGATATATGGGATCTGGACCAAGAGCCTGTGTTTCCGATGCATAGCGTTCCCAGAGAACTAATTGTAGCCCACCTAGACACATTAATTCTGCTAGCTGAATTTTCAATGTTTCAAGACAGACTAGAAATCAGACCCCTACTGATTCCCTCCAGAAGAAGTGAAGAGAATTGCAGCAGGCAATAGCACTTAAGGGGAGATAGATAGCCACCTGATCTATTAAATTCCCTGATTCCAGTGCATACTGACTTCTGTGATCAGCTGCTAAGTGAATCTCAGTTTCTTCCTTTGCACCTTCTCACACTATATCCACATATTCCCACCAATCTGCTGGGAAGAATAAGACAATTTCTATTGTGAAAAATTTATGTTTGTATTTTACACTTCTTTAATTTGTGAGGCTTTACCGAAGCGTAGAAATTTCTTTTAAAGTCAGTATAATAAATAATGAGAATATTGGATTCAGTAGAGAAAATTTTAAAGATAAATATATGTAGTCATTGTTTATTATCAACGAAATCCAAAACGATGCATTTAATTGTTAAGGTTTGAAAATAGCCTTTCAAGTCACCTTAGAAAGCATCCATGAAGTCTATAAAAAAGCTTCAAAAAGGGCATTTGTCTTTCAAAACAAAGCAGTATAGCAGTCTGTATGTATCAAAAAAACTCTAAATATGTTAAAAATTTAAAGCCCCCAAAGAGATATGTTTGAATTATCATTATCTGTAAGGTTTGGACTAAATAAATTCCATAAAGACCATTAAACAAATTAATTTGGGGGAGCCACCAGGAAACTTTCAAAACATGGTACCCTATTCTAGACTAACATTGAACCTGGATCAGATACTTGAAAATTTCCAATTATGCCTAACACCACAAGCTATCTCTTTCTTTGCCTCTGAATTTCAAACAATTATTACGTATAACAAGAATTATAGACAAATTTTCTTCAAAGTAAGAAATGTTAATTATTAATAGTTGTATTTACCTTTGTTAGAATATCATATTAGGAAATACCAATTCAAGGGAAATAAATAAAGGAAAAGAGATTTGTGGATCCATACGCCATGTTATATCTGGAACTTCAAAGCACAGATAATGTTATTTTAAAATTAAATGTACATTTGAACTTTTTTAGCTTGAGCTCTTGACTCCTTATACATTTAATTTGCAAACAAGCTACCTGCGGCTCAGGTGAAAAAGCTTTATTTTTTAAGTAGGTCATGTTTAGCTTTGATAAAAAATACTTTCTTGTTAGATTTGGAACATGAGTCATATGAATTTGCATGTTGAAAAGAAACCAGGAAGGATATGTAATTATAAATAGGTGTATGTATAAGTAATCCTTTCTTATATTTTATTTATTTAGGAGTTCTGTATATCTTCTATAAAAATTAAAGGGACTGTACTTCGTATTTTCTAAAGAAAAAGAAATAAGCCAACTTTAGGGTCTCATTGTACTTGATTTTTAGATTATTCAATCCAAATCAGTCATTTCAATGAATGGATATAAATCCAGCTGATCAATTTCATCTATAGAACACTGCACTAAGACTGGCCCTAATAATCTTAGAAGATATTGCTTGATCTCATTAGAATGTTTTGTTTACATGAAACATTTCAAACTTTGAAAGATGAATATAAGTATTTTCTTTAAAATAAGTGACCATAAGATTATATTAAAATATTTAATCAACCTTAATATGTAACTTCATTCATTTTAAATATTTTATTTATTCTTAAGTACAATTGAAGGTCATTTTTTAAATACTCATTCTTTCATCCCTTTAATATGATTTCCAGCTCCACAGCTTATTCATTTAACAATTAGGTAGCATCTTTTCCCCTGATAGAAAATAGGTTTCCTCTTGACTACCAACTTCCACAGATAGCTGATGGCTACATGAGGTCTTACATTCAGAAGAACTGTGAAGCCATTAATATTGACAAATAGTGCTGTGATCAATTAACAGTATCTTTTGCAACCAAATAAAGGAGTCATTTGTGTATCTATAGGTCTTGCAATGACTTACTTTCAGCTACTAGATTGTAAGGATAGAGATGATATTTCATACTCTCAAGTTATTCACAGTACCTGACATACAGTAGTCATTCAATATATACTCAAATAACATTCTCCCACTCACGACTCGAGATTTTCTGCAAAATCAGTCTCTGCATTGGTTCCAGTTTTTACAGAGTCTAGTAAAATAAATAAGGATCAGTTTCTACTACTTTCAGCTTGAGTTGTTTTATAATATTCAGATGCAGTACAAATGTAACAAATATTCTTGCAACCAAATTTCAAATTAATAAAGCCTTAGTATTATTGTAACTATTTTTTTAAAAAGTGACTAAGTCCCCCCAAAAATAATAATAATAATAACATATTAAGAGCTTATTATGTGCCAGGCATTGTTCAAGCACAATAGAAAAACCACTGATGAATAACTCCCAATATCTCTATGAAGTAGATGCTATTAATATATCCACAAAGGTGTTAAATGAATTGCCCAAGGTCATATAGTTAACAAGTGTCAGAGTAGAGCTTTGTGTCTATGACTTAAGAACTTTGATAATTTAATTAGAAAGGAAGAAAAATACTGGAATGTATTATGGTGGAAGGGACCAAGGTGGGAGGTGATCCGGGGTGGGAGGGACCGTGGGAACAGTCAGCCCTGCAGGAGTATTTTGTCACTGACAATGTTTAGAAATGCTGGCATATGGTGATAATAAAAGCAAACTGACTTTTAGTCTGTGTGATTTTTAAAAAAACTTCTCTTTAAATAGAGCAACCCCTTTATTGGCTACATCTGTGGCAGGCTATTTTCACCCTACCCCATTCCCCTTGGCACCACACAGAAAGTACAAAGATGAAATGACTATACTTGCACACTGAGAAAGAGCATAGAAATGATTAGAGTTGATGCCTGTTGTCCTGATTATATTGTGTTTAGACCAGCTTGTCTACTGGGCTGAGAAAAGTCACTTTAATGGATAAGTTAGAAAAACAAATGCTGGACTACATAGGGCAGTATGTGGCCTGGTGAGCCTTTTCTGAGCTCTGAGCCAAGGAGCTTCGTATGCAGTTTTACCAAGCTGACAGGATTAGGGAAAAAAGGCATATTGGAATTATATCTCACTTTCTCATGAACTTCTCTCTCCAGGCCCCATCAAGATTGGCTTAACATTACCAGAATGTGAAAAACTTGCAAGAAATAGTGAATATCTCCCCACAAATGAAAAATGCTTTCAAAAACAATCTTTCAGGAAATATACAAAAATAAAGCAAGAAAAGGGCAAGATTTCAGAGAGATAATGGGATCACTTTGTACATAACTGAAAAACATATCTTTATTTTTATATATTTCATTCATAGTGGAGAAAGGTAAAGTCAGGTAACTAAAGGCCCAGCACTGGCACAGAATTCCCTCATCTCGTGGCTGTGAGCATGCTTGCTTTTTAGGACTCCCTCCTGTGCAAGCCTCTAAGCAAAGTGGATCTCAGCTCTTCTGTTATGGCTGGACATCAGAACCAACAATCCAGAATTTCTTTCAGAGGCTTAATCTGGGATTGTATTATTGGGGAATGAATTCATGTTCGGCAAATTAATTTCAAATTAATCTCAATCAGGGCTACTCCTAGTTAGCCATATCCCCATCTCCAGATGTGCACATCATCTATCCATTTAAGAAATAGCTACTGAGGGCTGCAGTACCTGCCAGATGTATGTATGAGGATATAAAGATAAATAACAATATCTGGCTTTGATCATGGAAAATAGTCATGAAATACATTGAAACAATAACTCGAGGTGTCCACAAATTCTGCAGCCCTTTGAGGCTGTCCTATCTTTAAATTTCCAACTAATTATAATGAAAGAGCCTATTCCGGGGAACTGCAGAAAGTCTACTTCCTTCATTAGAATTACTGAGCATTCTTACTTTCTGAGTACACTTATATTCTCCTTGTGGTTGATTTCTCTTCCCATTTTGAATAACTTCTCTGAGTTTCTGTGACATTCATCTATGGCAATTTTATACCTGATCTCCAAACCGCTTAAGTAGCTTGCCCTGGCCTGTTTCTCCAAATTGGCTTTATCTCTAGGAACTGTAGCCCAGCCACCTCTATTCACCAAAGCACTGCTGACTCTAGGCTGTAATGTTTAATAAGCTTTACTGAAAACATGGGGATAACAATAGAAAATATAACACAGGAAAAAACCTATAAATTGAACATCTATTGCCATTATTTCTAGAATCTGTTTTGCCCTTTCAGAGGATCTCCTACTAACCTGCTGTCTGTGTCCTTCATTAGTTCTCATCTTGAGTCAGTTTCTCAAGCTCAAGCAATTCTCTTCCCCCACCCCCAACCCTCATGGTTTCCACCATCTCAAATTCATTCTCTTTAGCCCTGTCTTAGAGCCTAAAACTCCCTATTTCCTTCAGTCTAGAAAAATCTAAAGGTCAATCAACATAAGAAAAATCCTTTTGTTGTTTCAACCTCACCTTTACAGTGAAGGCTTTTCATATTTCATGGTCTAAATTGCAGTCAAATTTTATAACTAGACTCAAAATTCTTAAATACTATAGAACAATTTAACAGAAATATATGAAAACAAAAGCTCTTTATTTTACCCTTCCTTCCAAAAGTCTCTATTAGCAGAAAGCATTTTGGTTCCACCCACACAGGATTCCTGATGCTGATGCAGATGAATGAGTCACAAGGCACGTTCCTGTCTTGCTCTCTTCCTCTCCATCTCTTCCTTTTCTCCTTACTTCTCTCCCTCTCTCTCTGTCTCTCTCTCTCCCTCCCTCTTTCTCTCTCTCTCTGTCTCTCACTGCTTCTCTCTCTTCTTTTGTTTTCTTTTTCCAAAATCTCCAACAGTTGTGACTTTTTTCCTTGTTAAATATAGGTTCAAGGTTTTCTGTGAAGGCATGATCACTATACATATAAGCTAAAGAGAGTATCTATACAATTTTATTTGAGACACTCTAGAAAAGACTCCCCTTCTCCTCTACCAAAATAATCTTTCTACAGATGGAAGTAATCCTGGTAAAATGTTTAAATGCAAATTTTATCTTTTAATCACTGCTTTTATCATCATTCATTTTGAAGCACACATACATCTCCATAGGGCTCAGTGAGTGAACGTGGGATAAAATAATTTTCATTGATTTATAATTTATCCCTTTACCCTAATCTATCCCAATCATCTGTACTTAGTCCTCAAACACTAAGTCAGGAATCAAACTCAAATGCTTACAAGAAACAAGAATATAATGGAGTGAAATGAGCTGGGAAGGGTGTTTGGAAAATTAGAGTGCTTGCCTCATCTAAAGGATGTATCTACTCCTCACATTTGGCTGATTGCTGACATCTAGAAATAGGAAGTCAGTGTTGCTAGATCTTTGATATTTTCAAGAGAGGCTAGAAATCCAAATTTGAAGTCTCTCAATTTTTATATATTGAAACTGTATTCAAAATTATTAGAATACTAATCATAATTATTTGTTAACAACTAATAATTATTACCATTATTACTAATTGGCAAAGCCTATAAGCTGCCACTTTGTTCCCTTTAACAAGTCTATATATAGACCAGCTCTTGCTGCTTAGCATTTAAGCATAATAGAAGGCTATTTACTCTTACTTTTTAAAAATCTATTTTGTGAATCCTACATTAACCTTATTTCTATTCTTTTGTTTAAATAAGAAAATATTAAAAAGGGGATGCATTTTTATTCAGTATGATTATATGGAGATAATTTCTATTCTTTGAAATGCCATCTTAGATTGACTATACCCAGACATCTATAAGGAAAATAAATGGGCATTTATTTATCTGGACATTTCATCTATATGGTACTTGGAAACATCAGCATGACTGGATTTTCAATTTTTATCTGTTGTCTGGCATCATGTAGCTATAAATATAGTTTGATATGTAATGTTCCTTTTGTTATGACTTTTTGATCCTTTTTCCTTGAGAATTTACAAACCTTTTGTATATCTAAGGGAGTTAATATTTTTACATTTCAGATCTTTATGTTCTTCATTTTACTTATCTTCCACAAAGAGTGCCATCCTATTGTTGCTGGTAGTTACTTGATCAAAGCCTATACTTTACCCCAAAAACAAGTCTGCCTCAGTCACAAAACAAGGATTATGTTAGACTGAACTATATGAAATTGCTATTTTTGTAGGTGAAAATGTCAAATATTGCATTTTCGTGTGGCTTATCATAACTAAGATATATTATCTCTTCGGACCAGATTGATGCCAAAATCAATCTGAATTTAAACCCAATTGTTAAACTTTAAAATATTGCTACACAAACTCTCAACACAATACATTCTCATTCCTTATTTGTAATGGCAATAAAAGGAATAGAAATAAAACGTACTGATGTTTCCTTTGTAATTCATATCCTAATATCCCATTTTATTCATGTTTACCATTTTATCTTAGTCTGCATGGTCCCACAGCACCTCAAGTCTGAAATCCTAGAGTTGATGCTTAATTGATTTGCTGCTCCCACACTATGATAAATAAATGCACATACAGTAGTCTGCATATGACTTCTTTCCCCACAAATCGTGAAAACAATGTTGGTTCTTTTCACAATGTGGTCAATTGTGAGATGTATCACACAAGTAATTCTTTACTAATATGAAAGAATCATTCACAAATGATTTAAAGAACATATTTGACTGGATTCACAATGATCCCTATAATAACATTCTCACTCATTCAGAAACATTTTCTTACCTGGAAGAAACGGGGGTGAAACTAGAGCTTCTTCTCTGATACTTGAACATATCTCTGGGTACACCCATGAGAATGCATTGTTCATCTAAATGCCATCCATCAGATATGCTGCCAGAGAAAAAAGTTGGGAACTAAACTGCTACAAGATAACAGTGCAAATGCTTTCACCTGCCTTTCATCGCTTTCCACAACTCACCTATTTCAGCACACACATTTCTTACATAAAGTCTCTCCTCCAGCTCAACAGGGCAATTTATCCTTCCAAGAATATGCAATATGTATTCTGCCCCTACTCTAAGTATGAAAAATAGTTTCTTGTCAGAACTATAAACTCTTATTATTGGGTAATGGTTTCCTGAAGCACTGCTAGGAAGTAGGATAGTCAGAAAAGGATTGTCGTATGGGACTTCTTCCATTTAAATCCTAGTTGATGCTATTTCACCATGCTGAAATACCCTTCCCCTTTTATGTCAAAAACTAATGTTGTTTTGGTCTTACACATCCTTCAAGTCCTGATTATATACCAAGGTCTCCTTTTTAGATTCACTTATTATGCTAGAAATTCATTTTCATTAGCTCAAGTAATGTTGGTCTGTAAATGCTACTTCTATTCGATAGGTTTGTCATCTTTACCTTAAATATGTAAAGCCCTTTTCGTAAGTACATTGGATTTTGATGAAAACAAGGATCTCTCCTTTTTAAACAGAGAGGAAAGATAAACTTTAACCAAGTGGACCCAAGTGATCATAAGTTCCAAATTACTGTGTGACTTCATGATGCCAATTTACTATGTATGATTTAACCTTCCACAAATTAATGCATAAGTAAAATCAAGTCTTTGATCTCCCATTCATATTAAATATATTCTCTCTGAAATGTGCTGTCAAATTAGAAAGATTTAGTGCTATTTTCCTTAAAAGAGGAAAACTCTAAAATACACTCATATGTGGTTACTTTGAAAAGAGTATTAATGAGAATCCCTTTGAACACTGGGACTAAGATCATTGTTATTAAAACCTGTCCAACCTAACTTGATCAAATGCAAAGAATGGTACTTTTTGAGTTGTTACTTTTTATTGTGATTTTTGTATTGCCAAAGTAGTGAATACTGATGCTGATAAGTTCCAAAGTTGTGCTATTGGAAATGTCCAACTAAGCTTGGCTTAATTTGTCCTTTAAAAGACAGCACTCCAGCCCATACTAGCTTTTCTGATAAAGGAGTGGTTTATATTTTCCTCTTAGAACTGAGTTTGATGGAGGTTATTTCCAAGTGAATACTGTAATCAGAGATGGTTTATAGGAATGAGTCTTTAGTAATTATTTCTGGCAGGTACTGTACAGCACTTGAGCAGTTTCCTTTTTCTTTTTTTAATTTGACATTGCATTTCTGTTTGGCCATTTTTCATCTGTGGAGAAATGATGGAGTGACACAAGAGTTTTTTGAAGATGGTAGAAATAATACTTTTCAGTATTGCCTCATTATAGAGAGAATGTTCTAGTTATAGTCATTGATCCTTTCAAATCCAGCAGAAACTTGAAAAACTGTTTTACATAACCCTGAAGTACTTTTAGTTAGAAATGGCTGTTGTAACAAGATATTTTGAGTGCCCTGGATTCTCCTGTTTTTAAATTCACCTGGGATTTCATCTTCTTTACAACATTCTCTTCCACTAATTTTTTCTTGTTTTAATTGTATTTGCCCCTATTTAGCCAATAGGATGTTTATAGGCATGTAAAATGAATCCTTAATTATCTCTTAGCCTCTAGACTTTGTCTTCTGTAGTGTCTCTTCAGTTGGCTACAAAACTATAATCATGACAGGATAATGAAAAATAATTTAAAGTCCTAATTTATGTTATCCTATGTTTACTTGTGATACCACATTCAAGCACACTTTCTTCCTACTGAATACATTTCTATCTAGTTGGGTAGACAAGTTTTGATATATAATGATAAAAATTAAGTACAGAACTAATGTCTATAAAATAACTAATTTCAGCCTTTTTGTTAGGGGTTATTTTTCTAAATGTTATTATTATATGTATTATCATTATTGACTCCCTTTGTATTATCTATGACCTTTAAAACATAATTCATTTAGGGAAGTAAAAGTTGACTCAGAAATATGCTCATTAGTTTTTAGTATTTTTGTTTATTTGGGAAAATATGCAAAGGAGAACACTAACTTCAAATCTTTCTGAGTGGAAAATTCTTTCAAGGAATAGTCATTTTTTGTTCTTTTTGGACCATGATTTTCTTTTTATGTCAAAGCAAAGAGGAGTTAAGATTAGGAAATTTTGCCATCACTAAGCTGATTCAAACTCTAAAATTCACCTCAGAAGATTTAGTGAATTTAAATATTCCAGCAAACTAGTTTGTTAAGTCAATTAACTCTGCCCTTAATTGTTAGTATTCCAGCCTTACTTCCAGATTGGAGAGAGATGATTAAATAATGTGATAAAATTGCTTAAACTTAAACATTCTGGGCTCTTTTCACAGACTTCAAAACATATTCAAGATGAAGGACTGACAAAGCAAATAGAACTTGTCATTTAAACTCCTTGTGGGCAGAAACCATTCTTTTTTGTTGTAGCTCCAGGGGGAAAATTATGTTCCCTCTCTGAGGCAAATAACCTTTGAAGCCAAAGTCAGTTGGAGGGTGAAACAAAGTGAGAGAAACCTGTTTATTGCTTATAAGCAGTCATCTACTTCTGCTCACTCTTGTCTCTCTCTACCCAGCTGCAAAAGAAGCCCCCAAAATACCTCCCCAGTCCAGGTGTGTACTTGCCCCTTTTGTAATCACCTATTGATATGGAAATGGACTATTTCTCTCCTCCCCTTGGAAACACCTATTTATATGGAGATGCACTAAGGCCAGGACAGCAATTCTGGAAATATTGCAATTTTACCCAGAACCCACCCATCCAGAAAACTCTCCTCACAATATACTCACTCCCCACCTTCTTCAATGGACCCTGTGTGAGAAAACTGGAGCGCTGTAAGGAGACTAATAACATACAATAACTACAGCTGTAAAATCATTATAATCCTCAATCCAGAGGATTCAGCTAAGTTCGAAGTCCTACGCAGATTTAGTCCATAACTTGCCCATTCCACAGTTCGCATGGTACCATGTCGGTAGCCACAGGGTCAAGCTGTGATAGATGGTCCAGCTGTCAGTGAAGACAACTATAGGGGAAGGCTTTTGGGTGATAATGAGTCATACTGCCTGCAACTCAGTACCCATTGACTACTTTTCTCCTCTCTGTCCTCCATCCATATTGTCTCAGTATTATGATTGAAAGGCATAGCCCTCCACTTCAGGGCCTGCCCATGACTGGAGCCATCTGTATACTAAGCATCTTCAGGTATAGGAGCTTTTCCTTCCTGATATGGACTCTTGGCTATCAATGGCTCAAAAGCAAGTCCTTCATGCTTTCCACTGGTATATGTCACTGGCCCCAATAAGTGTTGGAGTTCTCCACTTAAGGGTCTAGTGGAAATGATGCTGCTGTAAATATGTGCCCCATTTGGCCAATGTAGGCATATGTATGAGTAGCCTCACTTATGGATTCCCCTATGTGGGGAGCAAGAATAGTCAATAGGGACCCAAAGAGAGATGGGAGAGCTGTATGGAACTCCTTTCTATGGTGAATATCTCCTCATCAGGGCCCTGGGGGTACATTTTATAGATGATACTTTTTATGCCCAACTCCCATGACATCTGTTGGAGTTCTGCATGTTTCCAGCTAGTGGGTAAGTACGGTAAATCACCTGATTAGGCCAAACTTCCCTGATGGCTGCTTCAGCCAATCCAGAAGCACCTGATTCCCTGATGTGTGATGGGCAGTTTGCAACTGCAGCTGGAGGGAAGGGTGAGTCATCAGGAAAGCCAGTCTTCCCATTTCAGAACCTGACATAACAATATTTTCTAGCCCAAAGGTGGAAATCTCAAAGGTGCAAAAGCCATGTAGGCAGAGGTTCTGACGGCTTCTGCCGAAACCAGATGTTCATGTCCACCAAGTCATCCTGGATATAGGGGCAGAGCATGGAGTGCTCCACAACCTAGGGAGGGGGCTGCTCCTCCCACTGATGAGCCTGTGATTGTTGTGTTTTTAGTTTCTTAATTACAACTGGGTGGGCCTTTAATATGAGAGGATCAAGTGCCTCGGGCAGTGGCCTTGGCAACAGTTCATTCCTCTGCTCCACCCTCTCATCCTCCCCTGACATTTCCTCTACCACCATCTCGGGGGGCTGAAGGCACCGCTCTTTCCTCTCCTCCCCCATGGCCACCTGCAATGCAGATTCTCCTGCTGTCTTGTCCCTCTCTGCTAATGTATCTTCTAGGAGTGTGGCCAGTCTTCTCAATAACTGTCTCTCTTTCTTAAGGGCATCCCATAGGTAATCACCAGCTTCTCAAAGTGATGCTAAAGTGTATCTCTCTCCTTGACAACCCTTTCTAATATCTCAAATAACAAACATCCCACAATCTCGGCTACCACACAGCCACTCAGGGCGTCCAAGTAGTCTTGTATCTCACAGAGGGCTAATTCCACAGCTTCTGGTGTCTCTACCCTTCCCCACTGGGGAAGGGCCTACACATCTAAAACATACTTTACCCTAGAACAATTGCCCACTGCAGGCTACCCAAGTAGAAGACCCACAGATGGGGGGTTACCAGGTGAAGCCACACAACCCACCACTAACGGAGGGATGGGTGAGTCATCACATCCCACCTCAGCAGCCACCAGGGCCTTCCCATCATCCATAGGGTGATTTACAGGTATCTCCCCACCATCTGTAGTGGCAGCGTGCCCAAGCCTCGCACCCATGAAGACAGATATTGGGTTCAGAGTTCCTGCCAACTATGCCAACTGTAACTCCAGGAGAAAAATATGTTCCCCCCTGGGGCAAATAACCTTTGAAGCCAAAATCAGTCAAAGAGAGAAACAAAGTGGGAGAAACACATTTATTGCCTATAAGAAGTTGTCTATTCTGCTTGCCTGTGTCTTTCATGACCCAGCTGCAAAAGGACTCCAAAAAATACCTCTCTGGTCCAGGTGCACACTTGTTCTCTGCCCACTTTGTAATCACCTATTGGTATGGAGATGGAATACTTCTCTCCAGCCCTTGGAAACAGTTACTGATATCGAGATGCACTAATGCCAGGTGAGAGATTCTGGAAATATTGCAATTTTACCCACAGTTGTTAAACATTTTATCTCCAATATTTAGCATAATTCTATAATTGATCAGCATACAGAAAATATAAAATAAAAATAAATATTTTTGTTGAAGTACAGTTATATACAATATTAGATTTGTTTCTCATGTACAACATAGTGATTCAACATATATAAACATTATTAAATCCTCACCCCAACTAAAATAGTTACTATCCATCAATATAGAAAGTTGTTACTATTGAGTATTTTCTCTATGCTGTACTTTCTGTTCAATATATGGATTGGCATTCACCTTTCCACCACCATATAAACTTCTAAAAATTATGAAAACTAATGATTCTAAGAGAACTTAGATTCCATCAGAGATGGATATTCTTCCAGTGGCCTTTCTTTTCTAGATGCTTCAATTTTGTGACCAAAAAGGTGCTTACCTGAGAACTAGCTTTAAACACATGTTAAAATACTTAGATGGAATCACAGTAATCTTTCAAATATCCTTTAATCAAAACAACTGTAACAATCATTGGAATTGTAAAACACTCACACAGATAGTATTTTAGAGAAAAATGAGTCAAAGTTGGATGAGCAAGGAGCTGAGGAGCCTGCTGTTTTATAGTTTCCTACTGTATTGTTTTAGACTATACCATTCAGTAATTAGATGAACAAAGACACAGATGGTAATGCTCATTAATTTCTCCAAGTGCAGTAAAATCATAGCCCTTTAACATTAGGTAAGAGATAATTTTGATGACTGAAGCTATCTTAAACATTTCACAGGTATTTTTGCACTGTTTTTATCATTTTTTGTTTGGCCAAGACCAATGATACCTAGATTCAAGAAGAACATGATGAACCATCATAAGAACATATTAAGATGTTAGGAAAATGATGAATTAATTCTAATTAATTTTGAATATTTGTCCAATAAAGCAGTATTAATTAGAAGTTGTCTGGTTTTAGTTTTACTGTTTTCTATTTAACATTTTAATTTGTGTGATAAAGGTTTTTCTTTTTTAATAGTTTCCCTTGTTAGAAAATAATAATAGATGTTAATGTTCTCTGTGATAAACAAAATGTTAAAAATTATCCCTTCAAGATTCCACCCCCTAGTGCTTTGAACCTGTGAATATGATAGACTATTACCCTGTCACCCCCATTATTATGTATATTATGTTACATGACAAAGCTGACCTCAAGATAGGGAGATTATCCAGGTAGGCTTGATCTGATCACATATGCTTAAAATGGAGAGCTTTTTTTCTAGCTGGTGGCCAAAGGAGAATCCAGAGAGATTTCAAGAGAAGACATCAACTAGCCTTTCCTGCTTTGAGGATGCAGTGAGCCATATAAGAGGGAGAGGGTGACCTCGAGGAGCTAAGGACAGTCAACAAGGAAACAGGGACCTCAGTCCCAAAACAGCAGTAACTTGAGTTTGCCAACAATGTAAATGAGCTTGGAAGCAGATTCTTTCTCAGATCCCCTAGATAAGAGCCCAGCCAAGCCTACATCTTGATTCCAGCCTTGTGAATCTAAAATCAGAGAAACCAGCCAAACTGAACAGGACTTCTGACATACAGAGCTGTGAAGGATATCTCGGTATTGTTTCAAGCTTCTGTGTGGTAATTTGTACCACAGCAATAAAAAACTAATACATTCTCTCAATATCCATCCCTCCTTTTTCATTTTTGTAAGAGAACTTCCAAATTTTAGCTGAGCACAAAACTGCAATAGTGGATGTGGAAATGCACTGAGCAGATCTCCCTTCATGATCAAACCACTTTTCCAGATGTCAGCAGTGGTGACTATTGATGGCTTCCTCCTTGGCCAAAGTCATGTCCTCTCCCCCAAGGAAGTTCATGTCCAATCACTTGTTTTTCCAGGGTTGCCTCAATTCTAGACATTTCTGAAGGGCCATCATAACTTCAGAGATTCCTGTGGGATACACTGTGGCCTCTTGCAAGTCTATTGCAGTCTAATTCTGCTTTTACCAATCCTGTTTCCAATACTTCCTTATAGATATTGTTCCCAAGAGCACACATCCATTAACTCTTTCAGCAAGTATATTCTTTGAAATCTCTTTCCAGGGAAACCTGACCTAAGACAGATTCCCAGTTATATACTACATTCCATAGCCTTCCCTGCCCTATCTCTTCACATGACTAAATACCAGCAGATTAAATATAAACAGAAGTGGTGTGGGCAACTTTCAGTATATATTCATGTTATAAAAGTAAGGTGTTTACTATCCACTCCTCCTACCCCATTTTCTTTTGCATGTAGTGATGGCAAAGCAATTTAGACAGTGGCAACATCTTGGGGGTTGACATAGTAGTAACAACATAGAAGGAAATAATTCCTGGTTGACTTCAGTGGACAAAGTTCCCTATACCACTACACCTAATTCTGAGAGAATTAAACTTCCATTTTTCTTAAGCATCGGTTATTAGATCTCTGTTAAAGTAACTGAAATATTATAACACACATAGTAATGAACTATTTTGGGGTTTAACAGGCTATTTTGGTATAGATCTATTTGGTAGATTGTTTACATATGATTGTTTGCATGTTGGACTTTCAGTGGTGGCAAGAAGGTTCATCCAAACCTACATGCTGTCATGGAAAACATCTTTAGTAGACATCCTTTTTGTCTGTTCCATAATTAAAGGAAAGAGTAAATGCCTTGACCGATTAATATTGTGTCTTTTGTTCATAATATACGAATTCCTATATTCAAGTATTTATTGATCAATATGGAAACCTGTTATGTTCTAAGAACTTGGATTGAAAAAACAAATATGACACTGTTAGGAGCTTATGGCCCAATGGAGATTCAAACATGTGAACAAATAATTATAATATGTTGGGTGTAGTGCTATAGAGGCTACAATCTCCAGAACAAGGTAGCATAAAACAAGAGGAAGACCTTAAAGGTGAGAAACCAGTTAAATAATTGAAAGAGGTGATAAAGGCCTAATCATAAGCAGTGAGGATGGTTCAACAAATAAGATGTTTAAGGATTAGAATTGACAATTGTTGGTGACTTACTGAATGTGGGAGAAAGAGATAAGTATAAAGGACAACTCCAAGATCTTTAGCTTTGTAAAATAGCTCATTGACAGTATTATTAACCAAAGTATGGGTGAAGGAGGAGGAGGTACTGTCAGGAGATTGAAGAATTACTGAATTTGTTGAAATAGCCTGCCAAACAACAAGGTGGAATTGTTCAGTAAGAACTGAAAAAATATGACTGGAGCTCAGGAGGAAAATGAGTAGTGAAGATATTGAAAGTGTAAGAGAATAGAAAGACTTCAGAAGGGATGAGGATGCCCAGAAAAATTCAGTGACTGACAAGAGAATAATGATTAGATAGAACCTTAACACCATCAGTATTCAAAACATGGGAAGAAGTAGAGAAACCCAGCAAAGGAAAGTGAGAAATAGTCTTAGGATCGGAGAACCAGGAGGAAAAAATAAGTGTAATAAAGAAGGAATAAGGAAAAGAGAGTTTTATTGGGCTCATAAGGGATATCAGGGTCAAATGGCACAAATGAATAAGAAAAGACAAAAATTTTTAAAGCAGATCACTAATGAAAATTTCTCCAGTGTTTCAGTAGAATAGAGGAAAACAGAAGACAGATAATATTGGTTTGATATATAAGTCTGGCCAGATATAATAGATTAAGAAATTTAAAAATATTTAAGGAAAGATGTCAGATAAATTGAATTTCTTAGGTAAAAATCATAGATTCAATGGCCCAAGTAACTTGAAGATCCCAACAATATAAGTAAAAGATGAGATCAGATATCACCCAAAAGTATAAAAAGAAAGGAAAAATAGGCAACTTGTACAAACTTGCCAGTATATTTATGTTTATGTTTATATTTATAAAACCTTCCCCATAACCTTTTGCATTGTCAGATGCATTCAGAACCAACATGCATTGCTGCTGCCATTAATTGGTACAAATCTTTTGGACATCCATGTGCTAATTCCTATGAAAGCTATGAAATGTATCCTTAAACCCTCTAATTCTATTTCTTGAAATTCACCATGAGAGAATTATCCAAAATGTGCCCCAAATATTCATTAGAGTTATTCTTCTGAGGATTACTGTTAATACTGAAAAATTGGAAGTTAAATATGCAATAAAGAAATGTTCTTTTAAATAATGTCTTATCTGACAGATGACTTGCTAGAAAACCATTAAAGATCATCTTCATAAAAATAAGGAAATGCATTTGCTAGGATATTAAATAGAAAAGTGTATAAGATTGCATTACACTGATTGCAACTATATAAAATATATTGCTGTGATAATACATTCTACAGAATGTCAGCAATTTTTTTTCCTGAAAAGGGGTAGATAGTACATATTTGGGGTTTTGTGGACCACTCTCTCTGTTGCAACTACTTAACTCTTCCACTGTAACCTAAAAGAAGCTATAGAAATACATAGGCAAATTATTGTGTGAGTATTCCAATTGGAATAAGGCTTCCAATAAGCATTATTTACAAAAGCAGGCGGTACACTGTAGTTATCTCACTCCCATGCTGCTATAGAAGGGATGTGAAGTACCAAATAATTGTTAGGTTTCTAGAATTATGGATAACATTTCTCTTTTTTGTCTAACCTAACTTTTTAATAAAAATAAGCTTTAAAAGTTAAAAGTAAACCTTTTCAAAAGTCTATGTGATGATAGAAAAATAGGGGAAGAATTAATCTGGTGAAAGGATACATCTTTTCAATATTTATACACACACAGTTGTTATATATAAAGGTTTAGCTCATTGCACAATTTCAATAGAAAGAGTAAAAATGGAAAGTCCCCTTTGTCATCTTCCAGTCCAGCCCACATACAATGTTTTTATTTTGGTATCATTAATCTACAATTACATGAGCAACATTATGGTTACTAGACTCCCCCCATCATCAAATTCCCACCACATACTCCATTACAGTCACTGTCCATCAGCATAGTAAGATGCTATAGAATCACTACTTGACTTCTCTGTGTTGTACAGCCCTCCCCATGCACCCCCCAACATTATGTCTGCTAATCGTAATGCCCCATTTTCCCCTTTGTCCCTCCCTTCCCACCCATCCTCCATAGTCCCTTTCCCTTTGGTAACTGTTAGTCCATTCTTGGGTTCTGTGAGTCTGCTGCTGTTTTGTTTCTTCAGTTTTTTTCTTCATTCTTATACTTCATATATGATTGAAATAATTTGATACTCATCTTTTTTCACCTGGCTTATTTCACTGAGCATAATACCCTCTAGCTCCATCCATGTTGTTGTAAATGGTAGGATTTGTTTTCTTCTTATGGCTGAATAATATTCCATTGTGTATATGTACCACATCTTCTTTATCCATTCATTTGCTAATACATTTTTTCATATAACTAGAATTATTATACTTTATTACTCTTGTGAGATATTTTCATTTGGCATATACTAGAGAACATTGCATGTTAATATATTTGTGTCTACTGCATTATTTTGATTAGCGAACTAGTATTCCATACTATGAATGAAATAAAATTCATTTAAACATTCTCCTACTTAGGCCAATTAGCCTAGTTTGTTGCTAATTATTTTTTGCTCTTACAGGCAATCTGACAAATCATGTGCTTGAATATAAATATCTGGGCACCTGTATGGGAATTTCTGTAGGACAGAGTTGCCAGTGATAATTTTCAAGGCTAACAGGTATAGATATCTAAAATGTTGGTAGATAATTTGCATACCTCCTTTAAAATAGCTATGCAAATTTACAGTTTCACAGACTTCGAGCGTACCTTTTTACAAGTCGTGTGTGTTTGTGGTGCATGTGTATGTATTGCATTTGTTTGTTTTATGATAGGATAGATTAACATGTACACAGGCTGATAAAGAAGGGTAAATTGAGGGTACAATGTAGTAATGGTTATTGATAGAAAGGGAACCGAAAGGTCAGAGGGGATAGCTCAAGTGAAAAAAAAATGGGACATATTTGAGACAGGAGAAAATGATGGATAAAAAAGTAGTTTAAAATACAGAGAAAAACAATATTAAGTAAATCCACCTCTATTTTCTTTTAAGGGGAAAATCATCTACTAGGTTTGAGGGTATGGAACTTGAAGAAATATGTGAACTTTGAAATGCTTCATGAGCAATGGAAGTGAAACATAAAGTGATCACTCAGTTGCGCTGATAATTCAGCAAATCCATTCTGAGATTATGTATTGAAAATAATGAATTTGTGAAGAGGTGTATTAAAATGAAAGATTGGAAATTGACACTAAAGTGTTTCAACTTTATACTGGAGAAAATCTGTAGGTTTTAAAGATTTTGAAGCAGGACTGTAACCAAATGGTAATTTGCAAATATTAATATTGAAACTCTTCATATTAAATTGGAGAGTGGGAGTGATTAAATGTAGGCAAACAAGTTACACTATTGAATTGGTCTATGTGTTAAATAATGAGGCCACTTTTATGGTAAGGTCAGTGATTCAGAAAAAGAAGGCACATAGTCAACAAATATTATGGATGAAAAATCAAGAAGAATGGATTACCAATTAGATTTTTATGTGTATGCATGGGAAGGGGAAAATGCAGGGAATAACCAATGGTTATTGTTAACAGTGATAGGCAGGTTTTAAAAACAGAGCAGCTTTGGGGAAGGAGGTGATTTTGATTCTCAGAATCACACATTTTGTAGATAGGAAAAAGAACATTATTCCAATTTTATAGGATTTAAGTAGTTTGTCTAAGTTCACTCAATTAGTTATAAAACCAGGCTTACAACCAATAGATGAGTTCAAATCCAGTACCTTTCCTACAAAGATATTCACTCTTATTTGCAACAAGACTCTAACTCCTTAAGATATTTCCATTCTATTTCCATAGATAACTTCAGAAAAGTGTTTTTCCATGTAAGATATAAACTGAAGTAGCTTCAAAGAAACCTAGGACATTCAATCTTGTGTACCACTTCTCAGCAGTCTAGGGTTAATAATTCATTCTTAATTTTCTAGATCAGAAACAGTTTACAGCATTTTATAGAGTATTCTACCATTCAAGTCATTTTACTTAACTTATTTTTGTCTTTCTGTACATAAAACAGTTAATGAATATTGACAGCCTTAATTGTGATTGCTTCTAAAGCTGGAGGCTACTTTTTTCACTAAAGGATTTCTTTATAAACATAGCATTATTAAGGGTTGCTTTAATTAAGTTGTAGATAGTTTTTAGAAGTCAATTTACTGAAACTTGGCAAGAGGAAAGGAAAAAGTGTCCAATCAGAATATGCACCATAAATTCTTTAGTACATAAGCAAAACCAGAATAACTACAGAAAATAGGTTGGGGAATTTACATATATATATCTATATCTGTATATATAAAAAAATTTATTCCAGTGGTTTAAATCCTGGCCATGTGTCTTACCAATGGATTTCAATCCCAGGCAAGTTCACTATGGATTCAATGTGACCAAAGAAATTGACAGCAAAATGTTCTTTGGGGTGAAAGGGTTTATTACCCGCCTTGTTCTCTGAGCAGTAGGTTGAGCACTAGCATCTCTGCCTCTGCCCAGAGCACTGGGCCAAGCTCTCTATATAGTGCAATAATAGCTTATTGCCTGAAGGTGTGGAAGCAGTAGCTAGCAGCAGGCCAGTTACATCATCAGGTGGTTTAAATTCAGTGAGGATACTGGCCATAGGAACCCCAACTTCCCCACACTCCATTCATCCATTTTGGGGGCTGCCCATGGTTGGAGCCCTTTGTGTACCATGCATCTTCGGGTATAGGTGTTCTTCCCTCCCGATAGGGACCCTTTGCTACTAATGGCTCAAAAGCAAGTTCTTCCTGCTTTTCACTAGTATATATCCCAGGCCCCAATAAGCATTGGAGTTCTTCACTCAAGGGGCTACTAGAGAGGGCACTATGCTGCTGTAGGAAGCACCCCACTTGGCTAGTGTGGGCGTTTGTGGCACACCACTCCTTGGATTTTGGGTCCAGTCTCACACACACCCCAAGATGGAATAGTTGGTTATTACTACCTATTCCAGGCCCTTCCAGTGATGGGTTCTGTAGCCAGCAAGGCATGATACATGGCAGCCAGTTGTTTTTCTATCAAAGTGTATCATACCTCTGCCCCTTTCCAGCGTTGTGACCAGAATCCAATAGGTTGGCAAGTTTGTTCAAGCTGCTTCCAGAGACCCCAGCCATAACAATCTTCAGTCACATGAACATCCAGCTCACAGGGCCTGGATGGGTCTATCACACTCAAGGCCTGCATGGCCTTGACTGTCCATATTAAATCAAACCACATCTGGGTCCTTGTAACCTTCATGGGGCCCTTTAAATTCTTCTTGTGAGTAGCAGATCTTATTCTTTCTGGGCTCTCTTTGCTTCAGCCTCTCCTAAGTCTGCTACTGTACGTGTCACCTCGCTTATGGGATGCCCTAAGTGAGGGGAAAGAATGGCCACTAGGGACCCAAAGAGGGATGTGGGAGCCATTTGAAGCACAATATTTCTCATCCCAGTAGTGAAAATCTCTTCAACTGGGCCATAATTCCCTGGACTGTAGATGGCATTTCTTATGCCTAGCTCTTGTAACACCTGTTGGAGCTCGGCATACATCTGCCATCTAACAGGAGAGGATGGTAGATCACCCAGATTGGGCCACACAGCATGAAGTGCAGTCATAAGCCAATTGATGGGGGAGTGACTCCCTGGGGTCTGATGTGCATTTTATAATCGCTGCCTCAAGGCGGGCTGCACTGTCAGGTAAATGGGTTTTCCCATCTCTGATCCTGACAGAACAATTCCATCCACACCTAATTCCCATAGTCGCAGGAGCCAAGCTGATATTGACTCTAAGGGCTTCTGCCTAAACTGGGAGCCCAAATCCACCAGGTCAGCCTGAGTATAGGGGCCAACCATAGAGGGCTCCATGACCTGGAGGGGTGGGGGCTGCTCTTCTCCTTGGGGAACTTTCAGCTGCTGGGTCTTTATTTTCTTTATAACCACTGGGTGTGTTTTCAATACAGGAGGGGCCAGTGCCTCTTCTCCAGCTCCTCTATTTCTGGGGCTGATGGCAGCTTTCTCTCCCCTCCCCCAAGTGCTTCCTCTGCTACAAACTTTACCTTTTCTACTGTGCTTCACAGCAATGCTACCTCAGTCTTCAGAAGCTCTTACTTTCACCTTAATTCTTTGCAGCTGATGTTCTTGTGCCACCTCCACCTGTGCTTCCCTCAGGAGTTCATCTTTTTCCTTGATGGCCTCTTCCTCTTTCGGAACACCTGGCAGCACTGCCATCTCATTCTATAGGGAACCTTTTACCTCTTCCGTGGCACCTAACTGCCGGCGTTCTCGTGCTGCCTCCTCTCGCATCAATGCCATTTCCTTCTTCAGGGAATCCACAGAAGTTTGCAGCTCACATTCTCGTGCCACCATTCCTTTGGTCTCTTTTCAGGAGCATGTTCTTCTCTTCTGTAGACATTTTTAATACTGTGAGAAGCAGCCAACCCACAGTCCCCACTGCCTCACAGGCACTCTGTCTCTCAAAAGACCTACTTACTATACCAATGGCTACCAGTACTGCCTCAGGTATCACCTCCACTTGCCTCCAGTCTGCAGATGGGACCCAGTCCTCTAGAAGGCAAGCTACCTCAGACCACATACCCATTGGGGGATGATCCACTGTTTCCCCATTCACAGGGGTAGCCCACTGAAGCACCCCTCCCATAAGGGCAGCCTGTCTTTTCCCTTGGTCAAAGTGAACCCTGCCGACTTTCACCAATTGTCTTGCCAATGGGTTTCAGCCCCAGGGAAGTTCGCTATGGATTCAGTGTGGCCAAAGAAATTGACAGCAAAACGTTCTTTGGGGTGAAAGGGTTTATTACCCAGCTTGTTCTCTGGCAGTAGGTCGAGCACTAGCCTCTCTACCTCTGCCCAGAGCACTTGGCCAAGCTCTCTATATAGCACAATAATAGCTTATTGCCTAAAGGTGTGGAGGCAGTAGCCTAGCAACAGGTCAGTTCATCATCAGGTGGTTTAAGTTCAGTGAGGATCCTGGCCATAGGAACGCCAACTTCCCCACACCATGCCACTTGTTAGCTGGGTTATTGTTAAGGTTATTTATTCTCTTTGAATTCAGTATTCTCATCTTTAAAATGGGGCTTATAATGTCTATTTTATAAAGTCTATTATGTGAATTAAGCAAAAATATAGAAAGTTTGTAGAATACTATGTGAAACCATTAGTGCTCTATAGTGTTAAATGTTACTATTACTCCATAGTCTGTTAAGAATATGATCTCCTCTTCATTTCTAGCAATAAGTTTGAAATGAAGGATGCTGATTACTTGATTTTGAATTCTAATTCCTTATTGTATTGCTTGTTTGACCTTGAAAAATATTTAATCTCTCAACCTTGTTTTCATTGTTCATATAAATAGGTATAATAATGGAACCTACCTCACTGAAAAATAAACTTTACTTACCTATGTTATATTTCTTATTACTGTCTAAAATATAGCAATTTACATTCTTCAGTTTATAAATAATTTCCATTTATCTTCAATCAACTTCTTAATCATGGAGTATGCTTGAAACATTCTTATTACAAGGCTGGCTTTTATCTGTGACCTGGCTTTGTCCTCATCCCCCACAAAGCTAATGAGAAGAGAAGGAAGAAATTGCTGACTTTACAGTTTCTGTTTGGGGTGTTGGCCAAATCATGGCCTTGTTTGGTTCTTGTAAGGAGCAGGGACATTAAAATGCAGTTTTTCTTCTATACATGCAAAAAACTAGAAGACTACTGAATGCCTCCTCTATCTGAAGGCATTGGGTAGAAGAGAAGGGAGGGGCAAAGAATAGAACTTCTTTTCTCTTGCTTTCATACTGTATAATTTCTCAAACAAACTCAGAGGAGCTGATAGCATTCTGGTACTGTTAAAGTAAGCATATAAATAACAGTAAACTTGTATGTACAAATGTCACAATGAAAAATATTTCATGTGATATATTTGGTCACAAAAAAGTATAGCATTTGAATATTAAAGTACTTAAAGTAAACAAATGTTTCAATTGGTTTATTTTCTGTTCTGCAAACATTGTACATCAGAAGACATGCATGTAGACATTTATATTTTTCTTCATGTCATCAAGGTAAAATGCTCAGATTTCCTCTATCAAAATATACACATGGATCACTCTTTTAAGACTTAGATAAGTTTGAATTTTCCAGGGGAAATTTCAAAGTCATCTCTAATATTTCTGCATATTTCTAGGCAGGAATGCTTACATTGGCATGATTGCCTTCAGCTTCTAATTATTGCCTTTGTTAGGCAACTGGCTTCTGTTATGAATGTTGAATTTCTTGCTTTCCCTCTTTCCTTGCATGCTCTCCAAATTGGAATTAAGAATCTTTCTGCAAGTCTCGCATTCAAGAACCCTCTTACAACCCAAACTTTAAATATTAGATAACAGTATTTTTTAATACCGATATAGCTATTCCTCAGTATTATAAGGTTTTCCCTCTCCCTTTCTGTGCTGTTCTCATTCATTCCCAAATTTTTGAACCTTTCAAATACAAAACAATTTAAAGTTGCCTTTTCTGCCTTGTTTCTGCTAAAACATGACTTGAAAATAACAATTTTTCACACCACGAAGTTTTGTAAAGTATTCCTAAACAATATCCTCTGTAAACAAAAATGGTTTCCATTCATTTGGAAAACATTTTTTATTCTATTGCATATGCAACCTTGAAGTATTCACCTGTATTTGAGCTTGTTTCAGATTTGTATCTCTATTTCCTTTGTAGTGTAAAAACATTTTTTCCAATTAACCATTAAAATTTACCTAAGAAACTTAAACAATTGTATTCTTCCATTTTCCTACCCTACTTTCTACACAATTTGCAATGAGGACACAGCACTAATAACAAACGTAACATTGAATAAAAGTGTGCATTATCAAAATTTATCTACTTTAAAATAAACATTTTAAGAATACTCTGTGTTCACCTTTAATTAACACATTCTACACTTATTTCTGCTTATGTTCATTGAAAGGTGAAAACCTAATTGTAAATATTTTGTTATATGATTTGATTTAAAAGTCTAGTCATCTTTGTGGCTGATAATACACAGGGTCCTGACCAGCGTAAGGTGTAACTGTGATCATGAAAGAAAGCTAAACTAATAGTCAATATGCAGATAACCTATGACCTTGTCATTTAAATCTGAGTTTTGCATAAATAACATTAATAAGTGAGAATAAAGATGGATGATATAAGCAGATAGACAAAGAATTTGCCCTTTAAGGACATAGTTTGGGAATGCTTTTTATGAGTCCTGGGGCTTTCTCTTCCCACAACTGAAATGCTTTATGCTAATAGAAATGAATTAAATGAAAATAGACTTGCGTTGCCTGAATACACTCCTTTCATTCTTTGGTTAGTTTATTCTATAAGTTTTAAGTTCTGAGCTAATTCACCAGTGAAACCAATTGGCCTTCGAATTTTCTTTGTCACAATGAAATAATATTTAAATCAGGGTAGGGCTATTTAGATTTTGTCTTTACTATTGTAGTTTTTGTACTTATGTCATTCAGGATATTTGAACATTTCATCTGGGTTGTTAAATTTAGTGCATAGATCATTCACAGTATTCCCTCCTTAATCCTTTTATCATCAGTTGCCACATCTTCTTCATGACTGATATTGGTAACTTGTATCATTTATTTTGTTTTATAAGTGTAACTAGAGTTTATTATGTTGAACATTTCAAAGAACTAGTACTTGGTTTTGTTATTTTTCTCTGTTTTTTTGCCTGTTATCTATTTCAATGATTATCACATTTACGTTTTTCATTTCCTTTTTTTCAACTCAATTTGATTGTGAAATGCTCTTTCATTTTTCTATCACCATAAGGTAGAAGCTTAAAACATTCATTTTGGGGGTCATTTTGCTCTAATATAATGATTGAAACCTACAAATTTTCCTCTGACACTAGCTGCATACCATGGCTTTTAATATGTCACATTTTCAATTTCTTTCATGTTGAAAATATTTTCTTAATTCTGCTGAGACTTCTTTGCCTCATGGGCTATTTTGAAATGTGTTGCTTAAATTTCAAATACTTAAAAATTTCCACGTATATTTCAGTAATTGATTTCAGTTATTAATTCTATTGTTATAAAAACAACAATTTGTGTGATTTAAGTTCTGTTAAGTTTATTGATAACATTTTGATACCCATCCAGCTATCTTGAGTTATATTCTGTGCGCACATGGAAAGAATGTTTATTCTTTTCTGATTGGATGAAGTGTCCTATAAATGTTTGTTAACCCATTTCTATAGTGTTATTTTAAGTTTTGTAAACTCCTATCTGTTTTATCAATTTTTTAGAGAAAAGTGTTGAAATACTTAACTATAAATGTGGATTTGTTTTTTTATTTTTATGCTCTCAGTTTTTGCTTCATGTAATACTGAGCTATGTATTAGTTGCATGGTCATTAGGAAGCTTTATGACTTACTGTTGAAATGACTGCTTTATTGCTGGAACACAGTACTCTTTATTCCTAACAATAATCTTTGTCTATAATGGTTGATATATATAGCAATTACAATTTTCTTATGCTTAGTTGTTTGGAATATCTTTCAAAATCCTTTTACTCTTAACCTATATTACCTTCATACAGACGCCAGGAAGGAGATTACAGAAGTGAAACAAACTCTGGAAGGATTTATAAGCAGAATGGATAAGATGCAAGAGGCCATTGATGGAATAGAAACTAGAGAACAGGAATGCATAGAAGCTGACACACAGAGAGATAAAAGGATCTCCAGGAATGAAACAATATTAAGAGAGCTGTGTGACCAATCCAAAAGGAACAATATCCATATTATAGGGGTACCAGAAGAAGAAGAAGAGAGAAAAAGGGGTATAGAGGGTCTTTGAAGAAATAATTGCTGAAAACTTCCCCAAACTAGGGGAGGAAATAATCGAACAGACCACGGAAATACACAGAACTCCCAACAGAAAGGACCCAAGGAGGACAACACTAAAACAAATAATAATTAAAATGGCAAAGAAGAAGGACAAGGAATGAGTTTTAAAGGCAGCTACAGAGAAAAAGCTCAAGCTCACCTATAAAGGAAAATCCATCAGGCTATCATCAGGCTTCTCAACAGAAACCTTACAGGCCAGAAGAGAATGGCATGATATATTTACTGCAATGAAACAGAAGGGCCTTGACCAAGAATACTGTATCCAGCACGATTATCATTTAAATATGAAGGAGGGATTAATCAATTCCCAGACAAGCAAAAGTTGAGGGAATTTGCTTCCCACAAACCACCTCTACAGGGTATTTTAGAGGGACTGTTCTAGACAGGAGCACACCTAAGACTAAACAGATGTCACCAGAGAAAATAAAATCACAGCAAAGAAAGCAGAACAGGCAAATACTAACTAAAGGCAAAAATAAAATCAACTAACCACTAAAAGCAGTTAAAGGAAACACAAAAGAGCACACAATAAAACAACCAACATATAAAGAATGGAGGAGGAGGAATAAGAAGGGAGAGAAGAAAAGAATCTCCAGACAGTGTATATAACAGCTCAGTAAGTGAGCTATATTAATAAGTAAGATACTAAAGAAGCTAACCTTGAACCTTTGGTAACCACGAATTTAAAGCCTGCAATGGCAATAAGTACATATCTTTCAGTAGTCACCCTAAATGTAAATGGACTGAATGCACCAATCAAATACACAGAGTAACAGAATGGATAAAAAAGCAAGACCCATCTATATGCTGCTTACAAGAAACTCACCACAAACCCAAATACATGCACAGACTAAAAGTCAAGGGATGGAAAAACATGTTTCAGGAAAACAACAGAGAGAAGAAAGCAGGGGTTGCAGTACTAGTATCAGAAAAAATAGACTTCAAAACAAAGAAAGTAACAAGAGATAAAGAAGTTCATTACATAATGATAAAGGGCTCAGTCCAACAAGAGGATATAACCATTCTAAATATATACACACCCAACACAGGAGCACCAGCATAGGTGAAACAAATACTAACAGAACTAAAGGGGGAAATAGAATGCAATGCATTCATTTTAGGAGATTTCAACATGCCACTCACCCCAAAGGATAGATGCACCGGGCAGAAAATAAGTAAGGACACAGAGGCACAAAACAATACACTAGAACAGATGGACCTAATAGACATCTATAGAACTCTACATCCAAAAGAAACAGGATATATATTCTTCTCAAGTGCACATAGAACATTCTACAGAATAGACTACATACTAGCTCACAAAAAGAGCCTCAGTAAATTCCAAAAGATTGAAATTCTACCAACCAACTTTTCAGACCACAAAGGTATAAAACTAGAAATAAATTCTACAAAGAAAGCAAAAATGCTCACAAACACATGGAGGCTTAAAAACATGCTCCTAAATAATCAGTGGATCCCAAACTCATTCTATGAAGCCAAAATCACCCTAATACCAAAACCAGGAAGAGACCCCAACAAAAAAGAAAATTACAGACCAATATCCCTGATGAATGTAGATGTAAAAACACTCAATAAAATAATAGCAAACCGAATTCAAAAATATATCAAAAGGATCACACACCATGACCAAGTGGGATTCATACCAGGGATGCAAGAATGGTACAACATTCAGAAATCCATCAACATCATCCACCACATCAACAAAAAGAAAGACAGAAACCACATGATCATCTCCATAGATCCTGAAAAAGCATTTGACAAAATTCAACATCCATTCATGATAAAAAACTCAGCAAAATGGGAATAGAGGGCAAGTACCTCAACATAATAAAGGCCATCTATGATAAACCAAAAGCCAAAATCATAAGGAACAGTGAGAAGCTGAAAGCTTTTCCTCTGAGATAGGGAACAACACAAAGGTGCCCACTCTCTCCACTGTTATTTAACACAGTCATGGAGGGCCTAGCCATGGCAATCAGACAAAACAAAGAAATACAAGGTATCCAGATTGGTAAAGAAGAAGTTAAACTGTCACTATTTGCAGATGACATGATATTGTACATAAAAACCCTAAAGACTCCACTCCAAATCTACTAGAACTGATATCCTAATGCAGCAAAGTTGTAGGATACAAAATTAACACACAGAAATCTGTGGCTTTCCTATACACTAACAATGAACCAATAGAAAGAGAAATAAGGAAAACAACTCCATTCACAATTGCATCAAAAAGAATAAAATACCTAGGAATAATGGGGTTTGTGGGGGGGACTTGTTATAGCAGAGAGCCTAGTAAACATAATATTCTTCATGTAATTGTAGATGAATGATAGCAAAAAAAAAAGAGAAAGAAAAGGGAGATTACTCCCTGATAGGATAAAACTATATGCAAATCAAAGATTAACGCATGCTTTACATATCCTTAATTTTGGTCTTTTAAAGGGTGTCAGATGATCAGCTATAGAAGTACATTTTTCTAATAATAATACTTTGTCTTAAAAAAAAAAGAAGCAGTTGCTGTGTGGTGATCTCCAATTGGTCCTTCACAATGGTATAAAGGTTATATCAAAGTGTGGGCCAAGGGTTTGTTTGTGTTTATACAGAGGATCAAAGCCTAATTTGGCTACCCAGAAAACGATTTAAGATACGATATGAAGAAGAACTTCCAACATCAATATCCTCTGAAAGAGTCATTCCAGGAGATGATCATCAAAAAACTTCAGCAAAGATCCTGGTGCTGGTGCAGTTGTACCTGCATTCATCCCACCAGTTCCTGGACTTGCCATGGGAATGAAGAAGGAGATATCTAAGGTGGCCTGTGCATACAGTAAAACAACAAATTTGACTGGATCTATACTGCCAAAACTCAACCAAGAATTAGGAGAAGTGCAAGTTGCAGTGCTCCAAAATCGTGCAACTATAGACTATCTACTGTTAAAAGAACATATGGGATGTGAACAGTTCCCAGGAATGTGTTTTAATTTGTCTGATTTTTCTCAAACTATTCAAATTCAGTTAGACAATATCCATCATATCATTGATAAGTTTTCAGAAATACCTAGGATACCTAACTGGTTTTCTTGGTTTCACTGGATATGGCTGGTAATTGTAGGTCTGCTTTTGTTATGTAGTTGTATTCCTATTATGTTAATGTGTGTGCACAATTTAATTGGTAGTTTAAAACCTATACATGCTTATGTTACTATACAAGAAGATATGTCAAAGAAATAATCAACCTTCCTATGTTTTCTTCTGTCTGCTACTTCTATACCTTTTCTTCTTCCTTCCTAATTACAACCCTTTAGTATAATTCTTGCCTCATATTGAAAATTTCCAAGTATCATAATTCTTCCAAGTGGTAAAGATACCTCAAGACAAATGCTAGGCATAGAAGCCACAGGGCATAAATCTGAAAAGAAGTAAAAAGCTAACCTTTTCAAACAATATTGCTTCTCTCTCACTTACCAACTTTACATTTCCCTGTATGGCCCCGGAAGATGACTGGTTAGCCAGAGATGGGTAAGATTACTCAAGGGAGGAACAACCTAAGACAGGCACAGTTGTAGGAGAGCCATCAGGTGAGAAATTGGGGATCAACAGAGGTGAGGCTTAGAACCTCAACCCCCCTGTTTTGAGAGAAATCTTCTGCATCTGTGGATGTTTTGTTGCCCTTGTCTAGCTTGGATTAATACTTAGTCTAGAGGCACAGACCTGATCATCGACATTTGCTCTCTTACAGCACTACACTGTTTTCTACCTTTATCTTGCATCTACCTTCAGCATTTTATTAAAATAATAATAATAATAATAATCAGGGAGAAATGTGAGATTCACATATAAATCAAGTATAAAAATCAAACAAATAATTATATCTGACTTGATTGTTTATAGTTCATGATGCGTGATCAAAACCGGAAGTTTCTGTAATATGACTGCCCTTGTACTGTTCCCCATGTAAGAACTTATTCACTATGTAAGATCTTGTTTACCACGTAAGAACTTGTTTGTTATGCTTCAGAAGATTGGAGACTGTTGAGAAATAGGCTTGGGGTTGATTAATGACTGTGCATTGAGTCCCCTGTACAGAATTTTATTGTTGTTAACAACCATTTGATCAATAAATATGAGAGATGCCCTCTAAAAAAAAAAATTACCACTGGATTTTAAGTTTGTTTTTTCAGCCCTTCACAGATGCTTTCCCATTGTTGCCTAACTTATGTGTTTTCTGACAGGAAATCTAACATCCTTTCTATGTTACGAATTTTTTCCATTTCCTCTGGCTGTTTTTGAGGATTTGGTTTATCATAACCACTGATTTTCAGCTGTTTTAATTGTATGTGCCTTCATTCGGTTTTCTTTGTTTTTATACTGGTTTACTTTCATTGAGGTTCTTGGATCCATGGTTTTCTCATAGTTTTTACAAAAGTTCAAAAATATTCTAATATTGTTTGCCACCCCCCTTCTCTCTCTCTTCTGAAATTCAAATTACATGTATGTTAGACTTTCATATTGTTTGAAAAATCACTAATAATCCAGTCTTTTTCCTATTGGTGCTTCATTTTTATTAAAAATATTCTACTGTGATGTGATCAAATACACTTATCTTTCTTGTCTAAACTACTGTTAATCTAATCCAGCAAAATGTGTACATTCTATATCATACTTCTTTTTCCCATTTCTAGAAGTTCCACCTAGTTATTTTTGTTATGTACTCTATTTTCTTCTACATTAAGTTTGTATTTTCTAGTAAGTACTTTAGTATATTGATTTCATTTGCAATGTCTGTTTTAAAGATCATGTTTGCTAATGGCAGAACCTCTCTCATTAGTATATTTATATTGACTGAGTTTTCTCCTCTGTTAGTCACATTTTTCTTCTAATAACTATTGGCTAGATTATGGACATTTTTAACATTACATTTGTGAGACTCAGAATTTGTTGTAGTCATTCAGAGAGTGTTGGGGTTTGTTCTGTAGGCAGTCTAGTTACTTAGAAATAAGTTTGATCTTTTAAAGGATCAATTTTATTAGAGCAGACTCAGAGTAGGTGATTTTAATAAAAGGTTCATTTACTTCCATAATTAATGTGTGATCCCTCTGGATTTTCTACTGAATGCCTGTGTATTCACCGTGAAATGTTGGGTCTTTAATGGTTCCTGGACCTACTTAAGTTCAAAGAATTGTTAATCATATTCTCCCCCATCCCCAGGATATTTCTCCTGGGAAGTTACTATTTTCTCAAGCTCTTGAAGTTTCTCCAAATATGTGTACAAAATGCATTCAAGAGAAACACAGTGACCCTTATATTCATTTTACTTTGTAGCTTCCATATCTCTGGAATTTCTCCCTGAAACTTCTAGCTACTGTGGCCTTTCCAAATTTGACTCCCTATTTTCTCAGTGTTGTGAGAATATAGGGGTCTGTTTGTCTTCTCCCAGTCTGGGATATGGTCTGGAGTTACCGCTAGGTTGAAAACTAAAGTAATTTCATGTCTTACCTTAGATGTTTCCTTTTTCTCAGGGCCCACAGTCCTGTGATTTATGTTTCTTAATGTCTGTGATACCTGTTTTCCAGTGTTTTACATATTTTTTCTAGTTCTCAAGTTAATCAAAATTTGAAAAGGTAAAGTGAGAAATTCTTATACTCTCATGGCTATAAACACATTTTTTATGATCTCACTTTAAAAATCAGCTGCTACCATGGAGGATAGTGTGTATTATCCACTCCCACTTTGCTTAAAAGATAGTTGAGCCCCAGAGGGGATTAGTAACTTGCTTAAGGTCACACAGGCAGTAAATGGTGGACTACAGTGTAAAAATCAGTCTGGAGTTCATGTTCCTAATCAAATTAGTAATTCTACCAACCCAGGCTTCTGAATAAATTACAAATTTAATTATCAGACATCCCTTTGACATCTAGCAAAATAGTGAATGTAATTTAACTTTTCCTGATACACTGAATACAGATACATACTCAGACTTCAAAGACGAATGAAATTACTCTGTTACGTCACTAGTGTAAAAGGAAACAGGAATGGCAACCTGCTAGTGAAAATAAGGTAAGCATCATGTTTCCAAATTGAAAATAACCATTCATTCATTCAATAAAGACTTTTTGTTCTTGGCACTGTTCTAGTTGCTGACATCTTTAGAGAAAGAGAGATTTTAAAAAATAACTTAATGAGGTAAGCTAAAACACTCTCGAAATCACTTAGTCGTTTCTTGCAGAGTCAAAAACAAATGAGATTGTAGGCATTTTTAGGATTTGAATCAGGAAGGACTTATCTTTGAATCCGCCAAAAGAGTTAACTCAGTCACTAACAGGAGCTCTGTAAGTATTAAGTTTAATTGAAAGACAGTTAAGGAGGAGGTTTGATTTTCAGTGTATTTTTTGCCTGTATTTCTTTCACTTGCCTAGAAAACTAAGAGGGCTGCATTTTTTTCTCTAAAAAGCAGCGGTTATTATGTTTTAAATGTAAGTGGTGACAAATTATATCTGGCATTTTGTTAAGTGCTCATTTTACTTAGGTGTTGAAAATGTACCAGAAGGGAGGGTTGTATAAGAATATTCAAGACCAAGACATTTCTGATATTTAAACTCGATGTTTTCAATTCAATATACTGCATTCTCAAGAGTCACACACTTTTTTTCCACAAAGGTTCATTTGTGCACATGTTCTTGCTTAATCTGTTTGAGAACTGCACGGTTACTTAATTTTGTTCACTTCTAAATTGATAATTTACTATTTGTGAACTACTGACAATCAAATAAATTCAATTGATCTGATTGGTTGCAAGAATTAAACCATTAAAAGAGTTAAGAATTAATTTCAGAATGCAGACCAGTTCTTCTCAAGTGTGACTACAGTCACTTATATACTGAAAATTTAGTCCTCTTTCACAATGTAGCTGGATTAAAAAAAAATTGAATGTTGAATAGAAATGCCTTTTCTCAATATCGTACTTAACATTTAGATATACTATTAAATCCTTGAGGTAGAATGATATTGGACTGAAACTAAATAAAAGAATTTTGTTATGTCTGGATCATCACTCCAATATATTTTTTTATAGTGGATGCTAATTTGATATTTAACCATTCTATATATTTAGTGACAGCAGTGACACCAATGAAAACTAAGTGGGTAACATAGGGAAACATATCAGTGTATGATTTTCCATTATATTCACAGCATTTTAGAGTTTAATTATTACCCAAAGTAATATGTAGCTAGTCAGTCAGGTCTTCTAATTCAGTCCAGGATTTTTCTTTCATACTGTTTTCTTTACCTTTATGTACACATAAGACTTCAAAATCATCATCTCTTTCAAGCCTTCAGAAAATGCCTCTGATTAACCTGCTGTGCTAGGGTGAGATATCGTTTCTCACACAAGAGTTTACACTTCACTGGCAGTTTCCTGTGGGAGTTAAAAGTGAGTTGAGTGAAGAAAGGGAGTAGAAGGGATTGAAGAAAGCAGGACCCCAAAAATTGTTAGAGAAAAAGGCTCCTTGAAAAATATGGTAACTGGTTCAGATGGATTGGTAAAGCAATATAAAGAGGAACGATTCAGGCTGATGGAAATTACATTGAGAGTTTTTTTATTAATAATAATTTATTATGAAATCAATCATGAAGTCAGAGTTAAAATTTCTCCAATTGTCTCATGATTTTGTTTTCATCAGATCCAAATAAGACTCTGCATTGCAATTACCTGGTATTTCTCAAGTCTCTTTTATTTATTTTTATTTTTTATTTTTTTTGAGAGGGCATCTCTCATATTTATTGATCAAATTGTTGTTAACAACAACAAAATTCTTTATAGGGGACTCAATGCACAGTCATTAATCAACCCCAAGCCTATTTCTCAACAGTCTCCAATCTTCTGAAGCATAACGAACAAGTTCTTAAATGGTGAACAAATTCTTACATAGTGAAAAAGTTCTTAGATGGTGAACAGTACAAGGGCATTCATCACAGAAACTTTCGGGTTTGATCATGCATTATGAACTATAAACAATCAGTTCAAATATGAATGTTTGATTTTTATACTTGATTTATATGTGGATACCACATTTCTCCCTTATTATTATTATTATTATTATTATTATTATTTATTTTTTTAAAATAAAATGCTGAAGTTGTAGGTAGATGCAAGATGAAGGTAGAAAACATAGTTTAGTGCTTTAAGAGGGCAAATGTAGATGATCAGGTCTGTGCCTCTAGACTAAGCATTAATCCAAGCTAGACAAGGGCAATAAAACATCCATGGATGCAGAAGATTTCTCTCAAAACAGGGGGAATGAGGTTCTAAGCCTCACCTCTGTTGATCCCCAATTTCTCACCTGATGGCCCCCCTGCGACTGTGCCTGACTTAGGTTGTTCCTCCCTTGAGGAATCTTACCTGTCTCTGGCTAACCAATCATCTTCCGGGGCCATACAGGGAAATGTAAAGTTGGTAAGTGAGAGAGAAGCAATATTGTTTGAAAAGGTTAGCTTTTTACTTCTTTTCAGATTTATGCCCTGTGGCTTCTATGCCCAGCATTTGTCTTGAGGTATCTTTACCACTTGGAAGAATTATGATACTCGGTAATTTCGATATGAGGCACGAATTCTACTTAAGGGTTGTAATTAGGAAGGAAGAAGAAAAGCTATAGAAGTAGCAGACGGAAGAATGCATGGGAAAATGGATTATTTCATTGACATATCTTCTTGTAGTGTAACATAAGCATGTACAGGTTTTAAATTACTAATTAAATTGTGTGCACACATTAACATAATAGGAATACAGCTACATAACAAAAGCAGACCTACAATTATCAGCCATATCCAGTGAAACAAAAAAAAAAAACAGTTAGGCAACCTAGGCATTTGTGAAAACTTATCAATGATATGATGGATATTGTCTAATTGAATTTGAATAGTTTGAGAAAAATCAGACAAATTAAAACAACACATTCCTGGGAACTGTTCACATCCCATATGTCCTTTTAACAGTAGATAGTCTATAGTCACAAGATTTTAGAGTGTTGCAACTAGCACTTCTCCTAATTCTTGGTTGAGTTCTGACAGTATAGATCCAGTCAAATTTGTTGTTTTACTGTATACACAGGCCAGCTTAGATATCTCCTTCTTCATTCCCAGGGCAAGTCCAGGAACGGGTGGGATGAATGCAGCTACAACTGCACCAGCGCCAGGATCTTTGCTGAAGTTTTTTGATGATCACCTTCTGGAATGACTCTTCCAGAGAATGTTGATGTTGGAAGTTCTTCTTCATATCGTATCTTAAATCGTTTTCTGGGTAGCCAAATTAGGCTTAGATCCTCTCTTAGTCTATTGAGGGGTTCTGTGGTTCTGCTGCTGTTTTGGTCCTTCAGTTTTTCCTTTGTCCTTATACTCCACATATGAGTGAAATCCTTTGGTATTTCTCTTTCTCTGCTTGGCTTATTTCACTGAGCATAATACCCTCTAGCTCCGTCCATGTTGTGGCAAATGATAGGATTTGTTTTCTTCTTATGGCTGAGTAATATTCCATTGTGTATATGTACCACATCTTCTTTATCCATTCATCTAACGATGGACACTTAGGTTGCTTCCAATTCTTGGCTATTGTAAATAGTGCTGCAATAAACACAGGGGTGCATCTATCTTTTTAAAACTGGAATGCTGCATTCTTAGGGTAAATTCCTAGGAGTGGAATTCCTGGGTCAAATGGTAAGTCTATTTTAAGCATTTTGAGGAACCTCCATACTGCTTTCCACAATGGTTGAACTAATTTACATTGCCACCAGCAGTGTAGGAGGGTTCCCCTTTCTCCACAACCTCGCCAACATTTGTTGTTGTTTGTCTTTTGGATGGTAGTCATCCTTACTGGTGTGAGGTGATACCACATTGTGGTTTTAATTTGCATTTCTCTGATGATTAGCGATGTGGAGCATCTTTTCATGTGTCTGTTGGCCATCTGTATTTCTTTTTGAAGAACTGTCTGTTCAGTTCCTCTGCCCACTTTTTAATTGGATTATTTGTTTTGTGTTTGTTGAGGTGGGTGAGCTCTTTATATATTTTGGACATCAAGCTTTTATCGGATAGGTCATTTACAAATATATTCTCCCAAACTGTAGGGTACCTTTTTGTTCTATTGATGGTGTATTTTGTTGTACAGAAGATTTTCAGCTTAATATAGTACCACTTTTTCATTTTTGCTGTTGTTTTCCTTGCTCGGGGAGATATGTTCAAGAAGAGATCACTCATGTTTACGTCTAAGAGGTTTTTGCCTATATTTTTTTCTAAGAGTCTTATGGTTTCATGACTTACATTCAGGTCTTTGATCCATTTCGAATTTACTTCTGTGTATGGGGTTAGACAGTGGTCCAGTTTCATTCTCTTACATGTAGCTGTCCAGTCTTGCCAGCACCATCTGTTGAAGAGACTGTCATTTTGCCATTGTATGTCCATGGCTCCTTTATCAAATATTAATTGACTATACATGTTTGGGTTAATGTCTGGAGTCTCTATTCTGTTCCACTAGTCTGTGGCTCTGTTCTTGTGCCAGTACCAAATTGTCTAGCTTAATATGGCTTTGTAGTAGAGCTTGAAGTTGGGCAGTGAGATCTCCCCTACTTTATTCTTCATTCTCAGGATTGCTTTGGCTATTCGGTGTCTTTGGTGTTTCCATATGAATTTTTGAACTACTTGTTCCAGTTCATTGAAGAATGTTGCTGGTAATTTAATAGGAATTGCATCAAATCTGTATATTGCTTTGGGCAGGATGGCCATTTTGACGATATTAATTCTTCCTTGCCATGACCATGGAATGAGTTTCCATTTGTTAGTGTCCCCTTTAATTTCTCTTAAGAGTGACTTGTAGTTTTCAGTGTATAGCTCTTTCACTTCTTTGATTAGGTTTATTCCTAGGTATTTTATTCTTTTTGATGCAATTGTGAATGGAGTTGTTTTCCTTATCTCTCTTTCTATTGGTTCATTGTTAGTATATAGGAAAGCCACAGATTTCTGTGTGTTAATTTTGTATCCTGTAAATTTGCTGTAATCTGATATCAGTTCTAGTAGTTTTAGAGTGGAGTCTGTGGTTTCTTTTATGTACAATATCATGTAATCTGCAAACAGTGACAGTTTAACTTCTTCTTTACCAATTTGGATTTCTTGTATTTCTTTGCTTTGTCTGATTGCCATGGCTAGTACCTCCAGTACTATGTTAAATAACAGTGGGGAGAGTGGGCATCCCTGTCTTGTTCCCGATCTCAGAGGACAAGCTTTCAGTTTCTCGCTGTTCAGTATAATGTTGGCTGTGGGTTTATCATATATGGCCTTTATTATGTTGAGGTACTTTCCCTATATACCCATTTTGCTGAGAGTTTTTATCATGAATGGATGTTGAATTTTGTCAAATGCTTTTTCAGCATCTATGGAGATGTTCATGTGGTTTTTCTCTTTCTTTTGTTGATGTGGTGGATGATGTTGATGGATTTTTGAATGTTGTACCATCCTTGCATCCCTGGGATGAATCCCACTTGGTCATGGTGTATGATCCTTTTGATATATTTTTGAATTCGGTTTGCTAATATTTTATTGAGTATTTTTGCATCTACATTCATCAGGGATATTGGTCTGTAATTTTCTTTTTTGTTGGGGTCTTTGCCTGGTTTTGGTATTAGGGTGATGTTGAATTCATAGAAAGAGTTTGGGAGTATTCCCTCCTGTTCTATTTTTGGAAAACTTTAAGGAGAATGGGTATTATGTCTTCTCTGTATGTCTGATAAAATTCTGACATACATCCATCCGGCCTGGGGGTTTTGTTCTTGGGCAGTTTTTTGATTACCATTTCAATATCTTGCTCATAATTGGTTTGTTTAACTTTTGTGTTTCTTCCTTGGTCAGTCTTGGAAGGTTGTATTTTTCTAGGAAGTTGTCCATTTCTTCAAGATTTTCCAGCTTGTTGGCATATAGCTTTTCATAGTAGTCTTTAATAATTCTTTGTATTTCTGTGGAGTCTGTCGTGATTTTTCCATTCTCATTTCTGATTCTGTTGATGTGTGTTGATTCTCCTTTTCTCTTAATAAGTCTGGCTAGAGGCTTATCCATTTTGTTCATTTTCTCGAAGAATCGGCTCTTGGTTTCATTGATTTTTGCTATTGTTTTATTCTTCTCAATTTTATTTATTTCTTCTCTGATCTTTATTATGTCCCTCTGTCTGCTGACCTTAGGCCTCATTTGTTCTTCTTTTTCAGTTTCAATAATTGTGACATTAGACCATTCATTTGGGATTGCTCTTCCTTCTTTAAATATGCCTGGATTGCTACATAGTCTCCTCTAAAGACTGCTTTCACTACGTCCCACAAAAGTTGGGGCTTTGTGTTGTTGTTGTCATTTGTTTCCATATATTCCTTGATCTCTATTTTAATTTGTTCATTGATCCATTGATTATTTAGGAGCATGTTGTTAAGCCTCCATGTGTTTGTGAGCCTTTTTGTTTTCTTGGTAGAATTTATTTCTAGTTTTATACCTTTGTGGTCTGAAAAGTTGGTTGGTAGAATTTCAATATTTTGCAATTTACGGAGGCTCTTTTTGTGGGCTAGTATATGGTCTATTCTTGAGAATATTCCATGTACACTTGAGAAGAATGTATATCCTGTTGCTTTTGGATGTAGAGTTCTATAGATGTCTATTAGGTCCATCTGTTCTACTGTGTTGTTCAGTGCCTCCATGTCCTTACTTATTTTCTGCCCGTTGGATCTATCCTTTGGGGTGAGTGGCGTGTTGAAGTCTCCTAAAATGAATGCATTGCAGTCTATTTCCCCCCTTTCATTCTGTTAGTATTTGTTTCACATATGCTGGTGCTCCTGTGTTGGGTAAATATATATTTAGAATGGTTATATCCGCTTGTTGGACTCAGCCCTTTATCATTATGTAGTGTCCTTCTTTATCTCTTGTTACTTTCTTTGTTTTGAAGTGTATTTTGTCTGATATTAGTACTACAACCCCTGCTTTCTTCTCTCTGTTGTTTGCCTGTAATATATTTTTCCATCCCTTGAATTTTAGTCTGTGCATATCTTTGGGTTTGAGGTGAGTTTCTTGTAAGCAGCATATAGATGGGTCATGCTTTTTTGTCCATTCTATTACTCTGTGTCTTTTGATTTGTGCATTAAGTCCATTTACTTTTAGGGTGACTATTAAAAGATATGTACTTATTGTCATTGCAGGCTTTAAATTCATGGTTACCAAAGGTTCAAAGTTAGCCTCTTTAGTATCTTACTGCCTAATTTATTTCGCTTATTGAGGTTTTATATACACTGTCTGGAGATTCTTTTCTTCTCTCCCTTCTTATTCCTCCCCCTCCATTCTTCATATGTTGGGTGTTTTGTTCTGTGCTCCTTTTAGGAGTGCTCCCATCTAGAGCAGTCCCTGTAAGATGCCCTGTAGAGGTGGTTTGTGGGAAGCAAATTCCCTCAACTTTTGTTTATCTGGGAATTGTTTAATCCTTCCATCATATTTAAATGATAATCATGCTGGATACAGTGTCCTTGGTTCAAGGCCCTTCTGTTTCATTGCATTAAATATATCATGCCATTCTCTTCTGGCCTGTAGGTTTTCTGTCAAGAAGTCTGATTATAGCCTGTTGTGTTTTCCTTTATAGTTGACCTTTTTCTCTCTAGCTGCCTTTAAAATTCTTTCCTTGTCCTTGATCTTTGTCATTTTAATTATTATGTGTCTTGGTGTTGTCCTCCTTTGGTCCTTTCTGTTGGGAGTTCTGTGTATTTCCGTGGTCTGTTCGATTATTTCCTCCCCCAGTTTGGGGAAGTTTTCAGCAATTATTTCTTCAATGACACTTTCTATCCCTTTTTCTCTCTCTTCTTTTTCTGATTCCCCTATAATATGGATATTTTTCCTTTTGGATTGGTCACACAGTTCTCTTAACATTGTTTCATTCCTGGAGTTCATTTTATCTCTCTCTATGTCTGCTTTTATGCGTTCCTGTTCTCTAGTTTCTATTCCATCAATGGCCTCTTGCATCTTATCCATTCTGCTTATAAATCCTTCCAGAGTTTGTTTCACTTCTGTGATCTCCTTCCTGCCATCTGTGATCTCCCTCCGGACTTCCTTCATTAGCTCTTGCATATTTCTCTGCAGCTGTGTCAGCATGTTTATGATTTTTATTTTGAATTCTTTTTTCAGGGAGACTGGTTAGGTCTGTCTCCTTCTCTGGAGTTGTCTCTGTGATCTTGGTTTGCCTGTAATTTTGCCTTTTCACTGTGATAGAAACTGTTTGCAGAGCTGGGACGAGTGACGGCTGGAAGAACTTCCCGTCTTGTTGGTTTGTGGCCTTCCTCTCCTCGGAGAACAGTGGCCTTTAGTGGCTTGTGCTGGGCTGCTGCCCTCAGGCAGGGCTTCTGATTCCTGCCCGGCTGCCATTGAGTTTATCTCCACTGTTGCTGTGGGCGTGGCCTGGCTCAGGCTGCTCCTCCAAAATGGTGGAGCCCCATTGGAGGGGGAGTGACTGGGAGGCTATTTATCTCCATGAGGGGCCTCCGTGCTCCCTCCTGCCTAGGGGCTTAGAATGCCCAGAGATCCCCAGATTCCCTTCCTCGAACTAAGTGTCCTGGTGCGCTTCCATCCTTTTTTGGGGTCCCTGTCCCTTTAAGACTTCCAAAAAGCACTGACCAAAAAAAACAAAGAATAGGGAAAAAAAAAAAGGAAGGCCGCTCGAAAAAAAAAAAAAGCCGCTTGCTTTTCTTTGTCCTATGGTGCCAGACTCAGGGACCTGCTCACTGGTCTTGCTGCCCTGTTTCCCTAGTATCCAGGACCCCCTGCATGCACTGTGTCTGCACTCTGGTCTGGATGGCTGGGGCTGGGTGTTCAGCAGTCCTGGGATCCTTCTCCCTCCCTGCTGACTCCTCTCTTCTTTCCGGGAGCTGGGGTGAGGGGCGCTCGGGTGCTGCCAGGCCAGGGCTTGTATCTTACCCCCTTCATGAGGCGCTGGGATCTTGCAGGTGTGGATGTGGTCTGGATATTGTCCTGTGTCCTCTGGTCTCTATTCTAGGAAGAGTTGTCTTTGTTATATTTTCATAAATATATGTGGTTTTGGGAGGAGATTTCTGCTGCTCTACTCATGCCACCATCTTGGCTCCACCTCAGATTGAGAGTTTTGAATAGGTTATATATTGATGGAGAAAGACAAAGCATATCCACTTCCAGTTTAAAAAGTCAGACACAATCTAACATTTTTATCATAGTTGGTCATTATTTATTTCCCATAATACTGTGAGCATGAAAAGACTTATAAGAAATTCAGGGCTTGAAGACTTACCTCTAATAATAAAACTGCAATAAACTGGGCCTAAGTGTGTAATTTCTTTTTTCTGTTTGCTTGTTTGGCTTCTTTTTTATATTTAGTTTAAATTAATCAGATTCATTATACATATTCTTTTAAAAAGAACAAATTCAGTATTTCCCAATGAATTACTTCTTATAGTTTAAGACCATAGAGGCATTGCAAGTCTCCAATATTCATTCTGGGCATCAGCAGGACCAAAAGAATACAAATAAAAAATCCCTGATATAAAATATATTGTCAAACCCTGCTCCAAATTTTTCCCCAAACCTCAAAGAGAAAGGTGGACAGGTTTGAAGGTATAGAACACATTTATAAACCAGAAGTTATTAAATAAATCCATCAAGTATTTAAAATTTTAAACTCTTTTATTTTTAAAATGAAATATCTAGTCATCAAGAAAATGTAGCTTAATAACATCACAAGAAAGTCCTATTCTTTTTGGAATATTAATTCCATTTTATGTCACATAAATGTAGTATAATATTTACCTTGCTTGGCTTTACTGAGGGAGGTAACTAAATTTCAAGATAATGAAAGTATAATTAAAATAGTCAATTTTGATGGAAACCTTTCTAACATCTATTCTAGTGCCTAGTATTCCAAGAAGGACACTGAACATCATTTAACCATTTCTTGGTAAGCCAAGATGAACATTAAGAACATCCTTTATTGTACTGTGTAAGATGAAAGTTCATAACTATCTTTTAGCTATTTTACTCCCTTAGTTGGAGTCACATTTGGAGATGTTTCTTCTCCTACTGCCATTTAAGTGCCTTTAACAGTTTCCTCCAGTTTCTTCTTGGTTTGTTACTTCTAGTTTCTTCTAAGCCAGGAAACCAGGTGACCAATCTGTATGTTAAAGCAAAGCCACTGTGTCTCTGAGAAAAATGTATGGTTCAAGGCTAAGATTTTTGTGACTGCTATTTTAGAAACTCAAGACTTTACCCCTGTTTCTTAGATTGAGTTTATGCTCTTGAAAACTCAGGTGTTAAGTTTCTTTGTTTATATGAGAGAGTCTGATAAATTTGTATATTAGACAGTTTTATTTAAATTAAAGCAAGTCTGGCACTTTAAAAAGGTGTTTTAAGAATTTACATTGTAAAAGCCAATAGTTAAACTTTGGGAAAAAAAAAAAGAAGTGTAATGATAATTTGTTCCCATCAGAAGATAGAATTATCCTTCAAGGTTGAGTGGATATAATTGGCCATCATATAACTCTCTTGACAAATAGTGCCTTCAGGCAGGGTAGCTGTAATAATTGTTCAATTACATACTTTTGGCTTTCAAATGACCAAAGCCATTATTATGCATCACATTAATATATATATACAGGAATACTTTAAGCACATGGATAAAATGTTTTTCTTTGGAGAATGAGTTTAGCTTTGAAATTAAGCTGTATTGTAATTACCTGCAATTTTTAGTAATTGTAATTTAATTCCTTTTAATCTAATAAGGATGATTACTCTCTAATCAAATAATTTTACCAAATGCAATCTCTGTCATCCAATATAACTGCAAGAAGACTTATCCTTGTTGAATTTAATAAAACTGGTTTTAATCTGTATTTATTTTTATTAAAATAAAAGTCGTGTACTTCAAAAATATAACATCTAGGATGTGAAATGTGTTGACTGTGTCTGTGGTACTCTTCAGTTCTGGGTACTTGAAGTATTGGTATTTTTATAAATTCATTTTGTTGACCACATAGCTTTTCATTTGTAAAATTATGTTCAAATTTGTAAATATATCCTTAATAAGAAGTCCTATGACACTGAGTTTAACTTTTTGATTATTAATATTGTTTATATGTAGAATTCTCTCATTGGAAATAGTAAGTTGCTTTATGCTACTGTTTTTTCCTTTGCAGAAGAAATCTTTCAAACATGACAGTGTATTTCCATAGGAATAACGTCCACTCTTCTTGAAGGGATTTATCATAAGTAGCCCATGAGAAGAGTGAGATACTAGGTGACACTGTAAATCAAAATGAGAGGTAGTTTATCATAGTTATTGAAAGGAAAAGAGTGACACACAGCAGCAATTCACCGGAGAATTCCGCTTTATTAGGGAAAGGTGCTGGGTTATATAGGAAGGGGCATGGGGTGATTGTGGTGTTACTTCTACGGGGCTGTTGGCTGTTGGCTAGGTGCTGGGATTGGGAGGGGGGCGGGAGGTGATTGGGCTTCAGGTGGTGCCGGCGGGAACTGAGGACCCCGAAGAGAAGCCGGAAGTTTGCCATCTTACTGGTGGGGGCTCTTCATTTCCCCCTTTCTCCTCTATGGGGTTGTGGACGTTGCTTTCTCTCTGACTGCTTCCTGCTGAACGGGGGCAGAGAAGGGAGTGAGGGCTTGAGGATTGGGAGGAAAGGGTTGATAGGACTCCTCACAGTAAGGATGAGTAGATGTGGTTGGAAATCAGGTTGGAAATCTTCAGGTTGGAAATCAATGAAGGTTCCCTGTAACTATAGGTCGAGGACCTGTTGATTCCAATGGTGCCAAGAGGATATGGGTGTGAGGAGCCAGGCATCTGCGGCCATTGTTTCTAGGAACAGTTTCCAGTGGAGAGAGGGGTCCATCTCAGCGTGTGGTGAGGAGGTCACGTGAGGGTGAGGGATCTTCTGTGGCCAGAAGCTGGTAGTTCCTGAGTAAAAGCTGGTTGAAAGCTTGATTAGAGAATTTTCCAACTTGGGATTTGATGAACTTTATTATACCGGGTAAGAAGAGACAGGCGAGAAGAATGATTATTATGGGGCCTGCAATGGGCCAGAGCTAGGTGAGGAGGGGGTTTGTTAGTATTGAAGAGAATGGGTTGGAATTGGAAGCAGAGGGGAGGCTGGAGGCAAGGCCAGTGAGTTTGGTGATGTCAGTTTCTACAATGCCAGATTCGTTGATGTAATAGCAGCACTCTTCCTGGAAGAAGACGCAGGTGCTGCCCTTCTCGGCTGTAAGCAGATCTAGGGCCTGCTGGTTTTGAAGGGTGACCTTAGCTAGCGAAGTGACCTGTCTTTGGAGAGAGGCTAGGGAATCGGCAGTGGATGTCAGGGCTCCCTCAAGTTTGGCGTTGAGATCTCTAACTGCTCATAGAGAGTGACCCAAGGCTCCTCCTGAAAACCCTGCCCCAATGGCTGAGGTGATCAAAGAGATACTGACCATGATGGGAAGGAAAGCAGCCCTTTTTGTGCACGAGGGCAAGGGGGGTTGTAGCTCAAGAAATTCTGCCATGCTGTAAAGTGTAAGCTGTGGGATTAGGGTGATGAGAATGCAGGGTGTATTGGAGTTGAGAGGCAGTGAGTTGAAAAGACTGCCATTACACCAAAAGAAGTGTCCCAATTGCGTAAAAGTCTTAGAGCCGGAGATAGGGGTGTAGATAGAGAGGCAGTGAAGTGCGCTGGATGGGGGTGGAGTTGGGCCTACACAGTGGTGGATGGTGAGATTATCTGCATATTCTGGTTCCCATAGGGGTATGTCTGCCAGGGGGTGGAGGGGTTGTCTTTCTGCATGGAAGGAGTAGTTGGAAATATTAAGGGGCACGGCAGCCAGCAGTGGGCGCTGTAGTGATGTGCACAAGAAACAATTGGCGATGTTGAGGGTGTGGTTGAGAAAGATGGTGGTGTCTTGAATGAGCTGTAACTAAGAGTAGGAGGAATAAGAAAATGAAGAGGCGCCGTCAAGAGTTTGGATAATGACTTTTTTGGAATGTCTGATATCTGATGCAACTTGAGAGATCTGGGAGTGAGAGGGAATATACTCTCGAGAGATATGAAGGCTACCGTGGGGGGGTCGAGGACCCCCCGTATTAAACTGTGGCTGTGACTCTGGTGGCCCATCGAGAGTCCCAGGGATCTGGGATTGATAAAGAGAATGAGCCATTGGGATATTTCATGAAACGGTTGGAGGAGTAATATTGTGGGTACTGGAAGTTACCCTAGTGAATGGCGCAAGACCAGTAGGGACATCCCCTGTAGGTGTCTTGCCATCGCCTGCAATAGGCTTGTTTTTGGTCATAGAGTAAGCAGAGGTAGGGAGAATAAGGGTAGCTGCTAGTGAACACTTCGGTGGAGGGAGGAAAGTGGAGGTATAAAGGCTCACAGCAGCTTTTCAGAGGGCAGTCTGGTGTGGCAATGAGGGCAGTAACTTTTGTTTGATGCTGTGTGTAAGTCTGTCTGACTTTGAATCGCCATACAAAGGAGGCTGGGGTGGCGGGGAAGACAATAGGAATGAGGAAAAAAAGCGAGAGAGCAGTAAAGGAGGAAAAAGTCATGATTCGGGTATGGATGGCAAAGGGGGTGAATGGGATTTTGGAGGAAAGAGGACAGTAAGGTCAGGAGTCTGGAGGGAGGGAGAGTCTGTAATCTTTTGTACGTTAAGAGATCTTTTAGGTGATGTGGGGACAGAATGGTAAGGGGAGCCCTGAATGTCAGTTTATGAGCTTCCTTCTGCAAGAGCTGTCTAGCGGCTAATGCCTGTAGGCAGGGGGCCCATCTCCAAACTGTGGGGTCTAATTGCTTGGAGAGATAAGCTACTGGGGCAAAGGATGGGCCATAATATTGGCCTAGGACTCCTAGAGCTTGACTGGACCTCTCATGAATGTATAATGAGAAGGGCTTCGACAAATCAGGAAGATGGAGAGCTGGGGCTTCCACAAGGGCTTGACGGAGCTTAATTAAGGAGTGTCGGGATGAGGAGGATAATGGTTCTTTTGGGGGGCCCTTGCTGAGGTCGTATAGGGGTCTTGCCAACAGGGAGAAGTTAGGGATCTACGCTCTAAAATATCTAGCCAGGCCTAGAAAGGAAAGGATTTCTGTCTTGGTTTTTGGAATGGGCAGGTCAGAGAGGAGTCATTTTCTGTCTAAGGTAATGGATTTTCTTTGTTGAGACAGAAGGAATCTAAGGTAAGTGACAGAAGGGGAAGAGATTTGAGCTTTGACGGGGGATATCCGGTAACTTCTGGAAGCTAGAAGGTTAAATAGAGAGGCAGTGTCAAGTTGAGACTGTTCCCACGAGGGTCTGCAGAGTAGAAGATCGTCTACATATTGTAATAAAGTGGACTCGGAGTGATGATGATGAAACTGTTTGAGGTCCTGAGCTAGGACTTGTCTAAAAATATGGGGACTATCTCAGAAGCCTTGTGCAAAACTGTCCAAGTAAGTTGTTCAGAATGTCTCGCGCATGGGTCCATCCAGGTGAAGGTGAAAAAATCTTGGGAGGAGGGGTCCAGAGAGATAGAAAAAAATCTGTCCTTGAGATCTAGGACTGAGAAGTGGGATGCCCAGGCAGGGATCTGCAATAAAAGGGTGTATGGATTTGGAACTAAGGGATGGATAGGGACAATGGCCATGTTGATGAGGCGAAGGTCTTGAACAAGGCGGAAAGATCCGCTGATTTTTTTAACAGCTAATATGGGGGTATTAAATGGGGAGTGAGTGGGTCTGAGGTAATTTTTGTTCAGGAGATCTTGAATGATGGGTTGGAGGCCTATGAGGGCTGAAGTGGTTAGGGGGTATTGGGCCTGACATATACTGAGAGGGGTCACGTAATTTGATAGAGGCAGGGGGACATAGGGCCACGGAGGGGCTTGTAATGTCCCAAACTTTGGGATTTACAGGGTGTACGAGGGCAGAACTGGAGCTTTCATTGGGTAGAAGGGGGTCGTCGGCTATGAGGGTCATCAGAAAGGGAGTACTGGGGGCTTTTGGAGTGTATATAGTTATGGAAACATGGAGGAGAGAAAGGATGTCCCGTCCTAGTAAAGGTATGGGACACTGGGGCATAAACAGGAAGGAGTGGGAGAAAGGTATGGGATTGTCTTGGATTGTACATAAAAAGGGGGGGGGTTTAATGGGAAAATCTGTTTACCACCTGCCCCGACTATAGGAGTAATGGCTGGCATGCTAGGGCCCAGGTATTCTTGCAACACTGAGAAGGTGGCTCCTGTATCTAGGAGGAAGGAGATGGGGTGACCATCTACTGTTAAAGTAACCCTGGGCTCCTGTTTGGTGATGGAAATGGTCGAGCGAGAAGCCCCTGGGCCCCGTCAATCTTCTTCTGCCAGCCCCACTACGGTGGGCTTAGGATGGGGTTTGTTCATCCAGCCTCCCCTTCAGGTGGTTGGGCAATCAGACCCCCAGTGGCCCTTTTTGTGGCATCTGCGGCATGGGGTGGTAGGAGATCTGGAGGAAGGGCACGCCCTTGACCAATGTCCCTCTTTTCTGCACTTGAAACAAGCTCCTGGGGGGGGCTTGTTTGTAGAGGGGCACCCAGGTTGTGGTTTTATTAGCTGGGCCAACATTTGTAAATTGGCCTGATCAGCCTTTTGTTTACGGCGTTCTTTCTCCTCCTCCTGGTTATGGAAGACTTTAAAGGCTACTGTTAGGATCTCAGTCTGGGGTAGCGGGGCCCTGTTCTAACTTTTTGAGTTTAGCTTTAATGTCGGGGTAGCTTTGAGCTAGGAAGTATGTCACAAGGATATGTTTTCCTTCAGGTGTTTCTGGGTCTAGGCTGGTATACTGTAATAGGGCTTGAGTGAGTCTGTCTAAGACTTCAGAGGGGGTTTCATCTCTCTTTTGAATTATGTCTTGGAGCTTTTGAAAATTGACTACTTTACAAGCTGCCTTTTTCAGACCTGCTATTAAGCAGGAGGCAAAAATATCTCTAGAGCGGAGACTCACGGCGGTGTTATAATCCCAGTGTGGGTCTTGTTTGGGGATAGCAGTGGGGCCAGGGGGATAGGTGGGGTCAGTCCTGTGGGTTTTGGTAGCGTGCTTTTGGTCGAAGTCCCAAACTCGTCTACGCTCTTCAGGGAGGAGAGTATTGGCCAGGAGCATGAAAATGTCATGATGTGTGAGGCTGTAAGACTGGAGGATCCATTGAAACTCCCTGATGTATGTCATGGGATCAGTGTAAAAGGAACTTAGGCGTTTCTCTAGTTGGGCTAAATCTCCTAAGGAGAAAGGGACGTGAACGCGCACAATGCCTTTGGATTCTGCTACCTCCCGGAGGGGGGCGATAATTTTGGGAGGCTCTCGGGACCAAGTCTGAGGGGGACTGAAGGGTTCTGGCTCAATCTGTGGGGGAGTGACACGGTCTAGCCGCACCTAGTTGAGCAGGTCTTGAAGTGCAGAAGGGGGGCAAAGAAAATAAAGGAAGATAGAATCGGACCCATGTGTTGCCAGCCAGCAGCCCAGCTGCTTGCCTTTGCTGCTCTAGTTGGGCTTGAACTCATGACTCTGAGGTTAAGAGTCCCATGCTCTACTAACTGAGCTACAGCAGGGCTCCACTTAATTGCTCCTGGAATGTGTAAACAGAATGTTCTTTGTTCTCCATTCCTGCCACATCGGCAAGTGGGGGAAGGGCACAGCTAGAAGCAGGGGCAGTGTTTCTACACATCTTCAAGGTCTCCCTATTTTCAGAGTGAGGAGTCTTGGCTCATCTTCGAGGACAAGATATGTTTTTGTGGACAGATAACTTCTAAGGACTGCACCGGTTGTTCTCTAGCTTGTGCTTTCCCATGCTGCATTCAGACATGGGGGAAGGTGCTTTCCCATTCTCCCTACAAACATGTGAGAAGACAAAGGCGGTCCCTAACAGGGGAGAAACAGGTGATGAGGGCAAAGACGGAGGAGGCCCCCAGGACCTAGTTCAAGGGGGGGCTGAAATGCTCAGGCTTAATCTGCGGGGGACAAAGGCAGAGGAGGTGAGATGGGGGAGGAGATGGTGGGGGAGGAAGGGAGAAGGGATGTTGTAGGAGAAGAAGGGGAAGGGAGTGAACGGGAGGCTTCTGTGGGGGCAGCGGCTTGCAGGCTAGGAGAACTTGGGAGGGGGCAGAGGGAGGAGGAGGCGGAAAGCTTCGATATAGGGAATCTCCTTCCATTTTTTCAGGCGCTTGCAGTAGTTAAAGAGATTGCGAGTGATGTTAGGATCAAGAGCTCCCCCTGTGGGCCATTGGTTGTTATTGTCTAGGGGGTATGTTGGCCAATCTTGGGAGCAATATTTACGGAGAAGTTTTGGTTTTATATCAGGCGTCAGGGAGAGGGTAGCCAGATGCTTGAGCAGGCATTCAAGAGGTGAAGTTTCAGGGAGGGATGAGGAGGCTCCCATGGCTGAAGGACAGAGAAGGAGACAAACAGGGGAAGACAAACGGAGATCCTCGGACTGGAAGCAGACCGCAAGGAGACAAATGGCATCCCCAATGATCCTTGGTGGTCTGCAGAAACTTGTATATGAGTCGGAATTTCTTAGGAAGTGTGGGTCGTCACCCAGACTTCCCTAAGAAGGCAGAATGCCGGAGTCACGAGGTACCTAGCGCTAGGAATTTTCGGAAGACAGAGCGGATTTCGGCGGACGGAACAGAAGGAGGAGGGGGGGAAAAAGGGAGCGTTCTCATCTGCAAAGTTGTCACCTCGTTTATGGCTGTTGGAGGGGGGGCCTGAGGGTCTGCCGCAGCCGTGAAGGCCTGAGGCGGGGATTTATGGCTGTCAGAGGAGGGGCCTGAGGGTCCGCCGCAGCCGTGAAGGCCTGAGGCGGGGGGAGCTCCCTCCTCGTCTCCAAGCATCAGGGCCTTGCCGGACGATCACGGTCAATGGTACTGCGATAGCTCGGGGAAGAGTGGCCCACACTGGGGGGAAAACTTACCTAAAGGCCAGAGAGGATTGGTGAGTGTGATGAGCCAGCGCCGGAAAAAGTGGACAAGGGCAAGCTGCTGCTGGTGTCGGGGGGAAGATGGGGCCCAGTTGGGGTGTCCCGTCTCCCCGGTTTTGGCATCAATGAAAGGAAAGGAGTGACACACAGTAGCAATTCACCGGAGAATTCCGCTTTATTAGGGAAAGGTGCTGGGTTATATAGGAAGGGGCATAGGGTGATTGTGGTGTTACTTCTACGGGGCTGGTGGCTGTTGGCTAGGTGCTGGGATTGGGAGGGGGGCGAGAGATGATTGGGCTTCAGGTGGCGCCGGCGGGAACCGAGGACCCCAAAGAGAAGCCAGAAGTTTGCCATCTTACTGGTGGGGGCCCTTCAGTTATCATTCCAAGTTTAGAATATGTGACTCACTTTACTTTTGTACAAAACTGTGAGAAAACACATTTGTTACTTAAGCCAACCAGTCTGTGTGACAGTTGAAACTTGGAGCTTGTTACTTATGGAAATGATGAAATGATCAGTTAAAAAAACTCACAGTATATTACACAATAGCAATACAGAATCACAAAGAAGCTAAAACAAAATTGGAACTGAGACAGAAAACTAAACAATAATACAATTGCTCTCTATGATTTAAAACTGAAATTCGCCTAGGTTTAAAAGCTAGTTCGGTTCATGAGCAGTATTTTTCTGAAATTTAGATAAAAGCCCTTCAAGTTTTAAATAGGACATATTCATAACTTTTTTGGATAGTGTTAAGATGGGTGAGTTACAAGATGGAGCAAGGCATGTTTAATTTTCAGAAAGACAGCTCCTCTTATTTTCCCTGATCTAATTTTTAAAGTTGGAATTTGCTTTACAAAATTCCCATGTTATACTGATTCTTAATAAATATTTAAGTAAATAATTTATCTAAATTATATATATATTTTTGATGGAACACAAATATGTATACACACACACACACACACACACACACACACACACACGGTTGTAGGCTGAATTGTGTTACCTCAAAATTTGCCTATAACCCTTAGTATTCCAGAACGTGACTATATTTGGAGATATGGCCTTTAAAGAGGTAACTGAGGTTAAATGAGGTCACAGGGGTAGGCCTTAACCCAATTTCACTGGTATCCTCATAAGCAGATGAAATTTGGATATTTAAAGGTTTGAAGAGACACTAGGGATGCACGGGCACAAAAAAAAGGCTGTGGATGGAGGCCTTTGACAAGGTAGCTATTTGCAAGTCAAGGAGAGAGGCTCAGAAGAAACCAAACCTCCAGAGTTATGAGAAATTACATTTCTGCTTCTTTGAGCCAACTATTATGTGTTATTTTGTTATGGTAGCCTTAGCAAAGTATATATACATTCAAACAATATACATATTCATTTCACCACTGCACACTATTGTGCATCCTCTTGCCAAGTGATGATGTAATATTAAAAAAAATATATTTACTCCAATGTTTTATTGATGATAATTTGCATTAATATAAGCCCTTCAGAAAGCAATGCATAATACTTGGAAAATTTAATAATATACATACACAATTATCTATCATTTCAACTCCTAGGTACATACCCAAGAAAAACTCTTGCACATGTGTACAAGGCATTCATACACTGTTTGTAATAATAAGAAACATAAAAATCAATCTAGATATCCATAAACAGAGGTATGTATAAGAATATTACAGTGTATGAACAAGATGCAATACTACTATATATGTTAAAAAGAGTGAAATAGGTCTGTATGTAAATAGATCTATATGGATATATAGAAAGAACACAATATTAAATGAAAAAGCAAATTGCATGATACAAGCAATATAATGCTATCATTATATATTTAATATGTACAAATACCCAAACCCAACAGTATACATCTATTGTTTACTAATATAGATGTACATATATGTTATAAAATATTAAACCATATTATATTATAACATTATTCATAATAGTGATATGCTCTTATAAATTGGGAGAACTGAACTGAGAAATAAATAAAGGGGGTTTAAGCAATGTTCTCCATGTTAAATGCATATACGATATGAAATAAAAAATGAAAAATTTTTCATTAATGTAAAATAATTTTGTTTGAAGTGATATCATGGGTCTTTGTTGCGATTTTTAACACATCTTTCCATGAAATTTTGAGCTAATATTAATAAACAAAAAAATTAACCCTAACAAAATTATTATAATTATATTTAGAAGCACTAAAATTTCCATACAGTGACTGACATTGGAGATCTAATTGGAGAAGTCCTCTAAGTTTTCAATTTTCAGTTTATCTGAACGTGTGTTCTAGATATTGGTATACTATTTGAATGTAGTTGACATTAATTTAAAAATAGCATTAATAACAAAATGATAAATGTGTGACATGACTTAAGATTGAATGGCCATTATTCAGGTACTTTTCTGAAAATGTTGTTTGTTTCTGTCATTTCATGAAGAGTTTTTTGTATTTTTGGTTTTTCACTTATTTATATTCTCGTCTGATGGCTCTCTAAGTGTAAAGACAAGTCTGATGGAATGTATAGACAAATAGGAATTGTTGAGTAGAAGGATGAACCCTACTGGGAATTTCACAGCAAGTTTCTACTAGGTAAGCACATGATCTTCTAAATTTCTCATGGATGAGTGTAATGCATGTAAGGCTTTCCTGAAGTTTAAAATTAGAGTAGATCTTGCTTAAAATGCAAGATTTGCAATCTACCTTTAAGTAAGGTGGTATTGTAGTAATTTACCAACCTTTACAAAATCGATACAGTCATTTCTAGCCTATCCAGCTCTTCCAAATTTTGCATTTTTGACATTTTTGCAAAATTATCTCCTAGCATCTCTAGTAATTCGCATTGATTGCAATGCACTTGATCAGAGACAAAGCAATAAACTACAGGCCCTGATGCTGCTAAAGTCAGCAAATAAGCCAGTTATTATTTCATTTTCTATTTTTGCCTTTTTAGACCTTTTTCTTAAGTTTTGCATCAGGGAATTTTTGTGCTCTTGAACTTAAAAAACATCTTCACATCAGGCTTGGCTAAACCATCTTAGCTAACTTCATTATCCCAAATGTTAATAATTGCATTTCAATAATGGCTTTCATTAAAGTACCTCCAGGCGCTTAACACCCATCAATTAAGGTACAGCACGCCCCTGTGAAGCAGGTCAGGATTATTATATCCTCTGAGACACAATGAGGTTACTGGCTGAAGGTCATGGAGCAAACTAACAACCAAGTAGTAGAAGACCACAGTTCAAACTAAACTCTTGTTTTCTTTCTTAATATCTAGTATTTGGTTTCCTAAATGCTCTCTTCATTTCATTTACCTTTAATTATAAATGAAATGGAAAGTCAATACTTCAAATACTACAAACTTGAAAAACATAACTATAGGTAGCTTTACTAACTCATATATGCAAAAAATTGATCAATTGATGTCATAATTTTTAAACATTGCTTGAGGTTTATACTTCCTGCTTATGACAAATCATTATTTCAAGTCACTTGGATTTTAAATATTAATGCTGGTATTTATCCTTTGTATAATCTTCTCATAAATCCCCTAAGTAAGATTATACTTACCTATGGGTTAAGTTACTCCTATTTTGCACAGAAGCCAAATCAGTACTCATAATTAAACATAGTGAATAGCTGATCAGTGTTAAACCATGGCAGGAAGTAAAATAAATAATTAATAAAGAAATAACTAGTTCTTGATGGAGTATTTGATAGTACCTACTTGGAATATTATCTCCCTTTTACGGGCATTTCATTACAGAGCACTAGATCAGGGTTCAGAGAGACTCAGCTGGAAAATGTTTGGTAAAGTGACACCAAAATGATGGAAAGATTGGCGAAGCATTATATATACTCATGCAATAAGTTTAGGATATATGAGTCTAGGAAAATGAAAGCTGTGGGAGATACAGCAAAAATTTTAAAACCAGGATGTGTGCGGCAAAAGGTGTTCAGAGATTTGAAAGTGGACCATGCCATTCCTTAAATTTTGAAAGTGGCATCTTAGAGCTATGGGAAGCAACTAAACAGCAGGCACTAATCATATGATAAATGTGTTAATCTCCCCAAAAATGGCACTAGCAGAAAGTATAAAAGATTAAAAATTGTGTTTAGATACATTCTTTAATGATAATTTATTCATGACTTACTGGATTACAAATATTTCAGAAAAACAACCATGTTGTAAAAGTTATTGTTCATTTTAAACAGATGTTACCGGGGTTATTTATGTAGCTTATATCTTAGAAACTAGATATTGAATATTCATTCCATTTGTGTAAGTTGATTATCCACATAGACTACTTAACTGATTTGAATAAATCACTTGGTTACTGACTATGTTGAAGCAAAAGATGCACCATTTCCCCTGACAACTAACTGATGCTCTGTTTCAGCACCTAATGTCTCAACTTCTATATCACCTTTCTGTTATACGGAAGGACTTTACATGTGTTTATGTGTTAAATATCAGAGCTATGCTTGTGAACACACAGATTTCTAAACCTTTATGTTTATTCAGTTCAAATGACTACTTAATTAAATTAAAATATTCTGCACAATTTATTTTCCTCTCTTTGAGGCTTCTTATGCTACAGGAAATTTTTATTTTAGCCTTTTCATTAACGCCCCCAAATATCAGGGAATAAAGGGGGAAATACCTTTTAGCATGAAAACTGAAAGGGATAGAAAACCTTAATGCAGAACATGATACTTAAATTTAATGTGTAGATGACAACATTAATGATGAAGTGATTTGGTTCCTAAAAGTCCATTTGACCCAAGATGGTTTCCTGAATACTTAATCATCTTATCAGAGGAGGATGTGACAGGCTCTGGACTCTGTATAGTTCTCTCCTAAACAACACCAGAAATCTTGCAAATTGGCTGTTCATTATTTTCCAATTACAGTCAAGGTTGGTAATGTTGGGTGGGAGACAATACCTACTAAATTTATACCCTTTTTAATTTCTCTTTTTTTCTTGAAGAACATTATGTTTACTAGACTCCCCCCTTCATAAAGTCCCCCCCACAAGCCCCACTACAGTCACTGTCCATCAGCACAGCAAGATGCCGTAGAATCACCACTTGTCTTCTCTGTGTTGCACATCCCTCCATATGCCCCCGACATTATACTTTCTTTTTTGCTACCCTTATCCCTTCCTTCCCACCCATCCTCCCCGGTCCCTTTCCCTTTGGTAACTGTTAGTCCATTCTTGGGTTCTGTGATTCTGCTGCTTTTTTGTTCCTTCAGTTTTTCTTTGTTCTTATATTCCACATATGAGTGAAATCATTTGGCACTTGTCTGTCTCCACCTGGCTTATTTCACTGAGCATAATACCTTCTAGCTCCATCCATGTTGTTGCAAATGGTAGGATTTGTTTTCTTCTTATGGCTGAATAATATTCCATTGTGTATATGTACCACATCTTCTTTATAAATTCATCTACTGATGGACACAGGTTGCTTCCATTTCTTGGCTATTGTAAATAGTGCTGCGATAAACATAGAGGTGCATCTGTCTTTCTCAAACTGGGTTACTGCATTCTTAGGGTAAATTCCTAGAAGTGGAATTCCTGGGTCAAATGGTATTTCTATTTTGAGCTTTTTGAGGAACCTCCATACTGCTTTCCACAATGGTTGAACTAATTTACATTCCCACCAGCAGTGTAGGAGGGTTCCCCTTTCTCCACAACCTTGCCAACATTTGTTGTTGTTTGTCTTTTGGATGGTGGCAATCCTTACTGGTGTGAGGTGATACCACATTGTGGTTTTAATTCGCTGATGACAAGCGATGTGGAGCATCTTTTCATGTGTCTGTTGCCTATCTGAATTTCTTCTTTGGAGAACTGTCTGTTCAGCTCCTCTGCCCATTTTTTAATTGGGTTATTTGCTTTTTGTTTGTTGAGGTGCATGAGCTCTTTATATATCTTGGATGTCAAGCCTTTATCAGATCTGTCATTTATGAATATATTTTCCCATACTCTAGGGTACCTTTTTGTTCTATTGATGGTGTCCTTTGCTGTACAAAAGCTTTTCAGCTTGATATAGTTCCACTTGTTCATTTTTGCTTTTGCTTCCCTTGCTCGGGGAGATATGTTCATGAAGAAGTCGCTCATGTTTATGTCCAAGAGAATTTTTCCTATATTTTTTTCTAAGAGTTTTATGGTTTCATGACTTACATTCAGGTCCTTGATCCATTTTGAATTTACTTTTGTGTATGGAGTTAGACAGTGATCCAGTTTCAGTCTCCTACATGTAGCTGTCTAGTTTTGCCAACACCATCTGTTGAAGAGGCTGTCATTTCCCCATTGTATGTCTATGGCTCCTTTATCATGTATTAATTGATCATATATGTTTGGGTTAATGTCTAGAGTGTCTATTCTGTTCCACTGGTCTTTGGCTCTGTTCTTGTGCCAGTACCAAATTGTCTTGATTACTGTGGCTTTGTAGTAGAGCTTGAAGTTGGGGAGTGAGATCCCCCCACTTTATTCTTCCTTCTCAGGATTACTTTGGCTATTCGGGGTCATTGGTGGGTTCATATGAATTTTTGAACTATTTGTTCCCGTTCATTGAAGAATGCTGTTGGTAAATTGATAGGGATTACATCATATCTGTATATTGCTTTGGGCAGGATGGCCATTTTGATGATATTAATTCTTCCTAGCCAGGAGCATGAGATGAGTTTCCATTTGTTAGTGTCCTCTTTAAATTCTCCTAAGAGTGTCTTATAGTTCTCAGGGTATAGGTCTTTCACTTCCTTGGTTAGGTTTATTCCTAAGTATTTTATTCTGTTTGATGCAATTGTGAGTGGAATTGTTTCCCTGATTTCTCTTTCTATTAGTTCATTGTTAGTGTATAGGAAAGCCACAGATTTCTGTGTGTTAATTTTGTATTCTGCAACTTTGCTATATTCTGATATCAGTTCTAGTAGTTTTGGAGTGGAGTCTTTAGGGTTTTTTATGTACAATATCATGTCATCTGAAAATAGTGACAGTTCAACTTATTCTTTACCAATTTGGATTTCTTGTATTTCTTTGTTTTGTCTAATTGCTGTGGCTAGAATTTCCAGTACTATGTTGAATAACAGTGGGGAAAGTGGGCATTCCTTTCTTGTTCCCGATCTCAGAGGAAAAGCTTTCATCTCTTCACTGTTCAGTATGATGTTGGCTGTGGGTTTATCATATATGGCCTGTATTATGTTGAGGTACTTTCCCTCTATGCCCATTTTGTTGAGAGTTTTTATCATGAATGGATGTTGAATTTTGTCAAATGATTTTTCAGCATTGATGGAGATGATCATGTGTTTCTTGTCCTTCTTTTTTTTGATGTGGTGGATGATGTTAATGGATTTTCGAATATTGTACCATCCTTGCATCCCCGGGATAAATCCCACTTGGTATTGGTGTAGGATCTTTTTCAATTCGATTTGCTAATATTTTGTTGAGTATTTTTGCATCTATGTCCATCAGGGATATTGTCTGTAATTTTCTTTTTGGTGGGGGTCTTTGCCTGGTTTTTGTATTAGGGTGACGTTGGCTTCATAGAATGAGTTTGGAACTATTCTCTCCTCTTCTAATTTTTGGAATACTTTAAGGAGAATGGGTATTATATCTTCTCTCTACATCTGATAAAATTCCGATGTAAATCCATCTGGCCCAGGGTTTTTTTTGGGTAGTTTTTTGATTACTGCTTCAATTTCTTTGCTGTTAATTGGTTTGTTTAGATTTTGTGTTTCTTCCTTGGTCTGTCTTGGAATATTGTATTTTTCTAGAAAGTTGTACACTTCTTCTAGGTTTTCCAGCTTGTTAGCATATGGGCTTTCATCGTACTCTTTTGAATTTCGTATGCTACACTCTGACTCACACTTTGTGGACCAGAAGATGTGAAGAAAACCATGGGATAAGTCTAAAACTAAATTCGAAAGTAAAAGTCAACATTACATTTTGAGCTTTGTTTAAAACATAACTGACTAAAAATTTAGTGGCAGTGTAATAATTTTTTTTAATTTGTAGTGAGGCCACATATAAATCACAAATACCTACTAATCATTCCAGAAGGTGAGGGTGTACTCAGTAGTAAACTTATAGCAAGTGCAGTTTTCCATTTTGTATCACATGCCAGTTATGAACAAACTAGTGTGAGCTGAGTAAAGGACGTGGGGGGAGAGGCGATGAGAAACAGTGACTACTGTCAATTTCAAATGATTAATTTTGAACTGTATTTCTATACTAGTGTTGAGGTAGCTATTTTATAAAGGCCATAGAATACAAAGGAAAATATCAAGAAGAGCTGTATTTTACTATAGAGGAATGTTAATTGGATTCCCTTATTCTTTGATAAGACCTAACGAAGTTGTGCATTCTATTCCAGCCATCGCATGAAGATAAAATGAGATAAGGGAAAGGCCATTGAAATCATAGAACTGAAAAATTAACTCAGCTCTGCCTCCCTAACTCCATTTGAGCTTGCTTAGTAGAAAACAAAGAAGTGTTATAACAAATAAAAAAGAGAGATAGTTCATGTCACTGACTGGAATTGCTGAGAAAATATCAACCAAAATTGTAATCCTCATTTTACTGCAGATAACTATAACACATGTACTTGATTTTTTAAAATAAATAAAAACATAAAATATAAGAACACAGAGATGTGAAGTAACTGCTTGAGCTACTGGGCAAAACTGCAATTCATGCAGCAGTGATTCCCCAAAGCAACAGAACTTTATACTGTTACCTCTTTTAGGAAATGCTGCTGAGATTTCTACCAACTACCCATTTGGAAGGACATTTGAAACTTAATTGATTTTACAACATACACACACACACACACACACACACACACACACACACACATTTTTTTGGGAAGTCAGTAGCCAGGACAGTGTAATACTTAGAATTAAAATACTTAAATGAAAAGACGAAATCTGTCATTGTTCACAGTTTCCTTGGCACAGAAATGAGAGTAGGGCTGAATCTCCAGGAGGAAGAACAATCATTGCCTCCTACTTCTATGCTCTCTGTCTGCAGATAATGCTAGTGATAGAATATGGCTAAAGCTTGACACACTGACACAGAGGAAATTTGTCTCACAAAGTGTCTCCTATTGCAAAAGAAAAAAACCCAATACTCAAATCACCATACAAAGGTGGTAGTCATGGTCTTTGCTTCTCAATCACTTATATATTGGAGAAATAGAGAGATACAGATATGTAAATAGCTACTCTGAATACAAGGAAATATTCCTAGGTTCAAACTCAAGTTTGTAAACTGCTATGTGAATAAAGAGAAAGAAGTTATTAATTTGATGACCATAAATAATAGGTTCACTGAAGAGATGGTACTGAAGTAATTTCTGAGGTGGATATGAAAGATATGGATGTGGGAATAATAAGCACATAAGAAGATGAAGCCAGTGGTGTGAAGAATAAAATGAAAGAAATTCAAGAGAGAAAATTTCAAAATATTGAAGAATATCTATAATTAAAGGGTGACTAAAGACAAAAGAGTTAGAAAAGAAGAAACAGAATATGTGATCACATGGAATAGGAGCTAGGAAAGAACTGTATCTTACAAAGTAAGGTGTAGAGAGATGAGAATATTAAGAAAAGGGTGTGGTGACCACACTCTGTTGAGAGAGAATCAAAATCCAGTAAACAAAACAGGCTGATGGATTTGGTAATTGGTGATTATATTCCACGAGGTTAAAAAGGGAGAGTGTAGTGAAGAGGTGAATAAAGAAAATATATTCATCATTTTTGTACATACAGGGAGACACAGAAAGACAGCTTGAGTGGGATAGGGTCCCAAAGATTTATAATCTTTTTATTCAATGGAGACATTTGAAAAATATTAGGATAAATAGAATAGTAAAATCTAGAGGCAAAGAAAGATAATGAGATACAGAGACAGACACGTAAATACACATTCAGTGATTCAAGGAGATGAGATATGAGGGAATATAGATCAATAAAAAAGAAGAGACATTTCTTCTGAAATGGAACAGAAGGAAGAAATATTGAAACAAGATCACATTTAGTTGAAGTTTGAAAGGGGTTACAAAGATTCTGCAAGTGTGGGCTGAGATAACTAGAGGTAAATAAAATAACTGAACAGCATTGTCAGGACTTTGCTGAGGAACAGTGATGTGGATTTTTTCTCCAAAGGTTCTCTGATTTCTAACTATCACAAGTGTTCACTCATATGGGCTCACGAGCAGGGTGTATAGACATCTCATTTGACCAAGTTTAGAAAACCAGTCAATTAAAGGAGGTGTATGAAAGTAGGAGGAACTTCACAAACTGAGAAAATAGGGAGAATGTAAGAATATGGTGAATTGGGTGTAGTGGGAATGAAGGATCACAGGGGACAGTGGTTTAGAGAAAAAGACAGGTCTTAGGTTTGCAAATTAGGACAAGTTTTAATTGTTGTCACAAGAGAATGAGGTTACACTGAAGTAGGAGTATCTTAAAAGGAGAGAGAGTTAAGGAATTGTAGTGCCAAATAGTCACATGGGTTATGCATCTGAAAATTGATGTCACCTTGAACAGCAGTCTTTGTAGAAGAGAACATTATTAGAAGCACAGTTTGGGTGTGGGACCTGGGGTGACTAATGCTGATATGGAGGATGAGAAGTTGAAGGTGTACTTGGGCCTCAGAGTGAGCTTCAAAGGAGGAGTGATAGCTGAAGGAAGGTGATGAAACAATGGAACACAAGGAGCTGACATGAGTGAGGTGCAGACAGAACTGCTCTCTTGGCACCGACAGAGAAAGATTGAGTAGCTTCTCTTCCCAGAATAAAGTCTATCAAATTTATGAAAATATTCTCCCACACTAATTAGTTTTCTTGTCACATTGAAATTTACAATCCAGTTGAACTTTTTGTGCATGTATATGTTACGAGTTAGAGGTCCAGTTTCATTTTCCTTTGTATTAATATCCAGTTGAATCAGCCTCTTTTATCAAAAAGTATTTTGTTTTTCTACTTATCTTCCACTCCAACTTTGTAATAAAATAAAAATCCATGTATATGTGGGTTTGTTTCTGGGTTTTCAATTATGTTACATTATTATATTTATCTATCTTTGAATCAATACCATGCTGTCTTACTTTGCTAAAACATTATTTTACCAATGATTTATTTGACATCTATAAACTGACATCTAGTCCTTCAACCTTGTTCTTTATCTTCAAGAGTGACTTAATTTCACTCTTAACATATGCATTAGATTATTAAAAGAAGTATGGCAATTTGCACAAAAGATAAAATGGAATTTTGTTGTGATTATAATGAATGCAGAAATAAATTTAGGAAGAATTCCTTTAAAACTTGACATTTCAAATCAACATGTTATATGCTCCATTTATTCATATTCCATTTATTTAGATTGTCATAAATTTTTCTAATATTTTATAGCTTTCTGTGTTGAATTTCACATATCATCCACTTACTTTATTACTGAATATTTTTTTCACATTTTTATATTATAACGTGTTCTTTACATATGCTCAAAGGAAAGTCTATAATAAGTGGCATAGCATACAACTGATTTTTATATATTGTCCTCATATTCTGCTACCATACTAAATTCACTGATAAATTTTAATAATCTATTCAAAGTATATTATCTGTGGATCATGAGCTTCACTACTTTCATTATAATCCCTATACATTTTATTGCTTTTTCTTGATTATAGCACTGGCTATGATAAGCCCTGATGGGCAACTGAACTGGTATTGATGTTCAAGAGGATATTTGCAACATTTCCAATTAAGTCTGATATTTACTGCAAATTGTTATCCACAGTTTTTAAAATTAAGAGAGTTCCTTCTATTAGCGTTTGTTAAAAAAAGTAATTTTATCATGCTTAGATGTTAAAGTTTATCAGATCCTTTTGTTGCATTTGACTGAGTTGATTAAATTTTTCCAATTTTTTTCTCTTTTTTATTTCAAAAGGTATGTTGTTAAGGATATATGATCTTGGTATTTCTATATATTCACAATGTAATGAAACAAAATTATCATGAACTCTATTTATCTCTAGAAAATAGTTTATCCTTAAAATGTACTTTTCCTTGATACTAATGTAACTTACTTTTCTTTTGTTTACTGATTTCGTGATACATTTTCTCTATAACTTTTACCTTAAAACTTTTTTCCTTCTAATTTGTACACATATATTTTAAATAGCATGTCATAATGTTTTCATATTATATCAACTTTCACAATTATCTTCTTTTAATTAGAGAATTTGGTATACTTAAATTTAATGTAATTACTGATCTATTTGATTTAAAACTACCATCTCAATTTTGGCCTTCTATTTTTCCTATTTGATGTCCATTTTACTTTCTTTGTACATTGGAATTATTAAGTCAATGAGACTCCAGTTTTCTCCCTTTTAATTTTGCAACTATATATTTTAATTATTGATGGAAATACTCAATATTCATTTGTATTTTCCACCACAGTTACCTTTTTCGTTGCTTCCCTAATTTCCAAACTGCTGTCTTGTAACATTTTCCTTCTAAAGAACCCTTTATATTTCCCTAATGTGAGTCTACTGGTGACTAAATTAACAATTTTTGTTTTTAAAATTCTTTATTTCAACCTCATTTTTAAGTTATTTTTGCTTGGTATAAAATTCTATACATGCAATTAAGTTCTTTAAGCACACTGATGACATCATTCCATTATATTCTACTTCTATTACTGTTGTTCCTTTGAAATATTTTTTTTTCTCCTCAAACTTTGAAGATTTTTTTCTGTCGTTGGTTTATAAGAGTTTTATATTCATGTTCCTAGGTGTTTTTTCCTTTCATTTATTGTTATTAGGGTTCATCTGGATTACTGCACCTATAATAATGGCTTTCATAAATTTTTGAGAATTTTCATCTACTATATTTTGAAATATATATTCAGCCCCATTATCCTCCCTCCCCTTCTCAGGCTCTATTTGTATGTAAAAGCTTTTCACTCTTTCGTCTATGCTTCTTACTCTCTTAGGTATTTTTCACCCATGTTTTTTCTCTCTGACTTCATAATGTATATTTTATTTTGATCCACATTTTCCACTGTTTTCTACTTTTATCTTCAGCTGACTTTAATATCCTAGTAAAACTGCACACTGATTTCTCAATACTAGTCTTTACACTTCTCAATTCTAAAATTTACTTTTTTTCAGCTCCCAATTCTTGGGCAAAAGTGTCGTGTCTCTAAGAAAATTAAGCTGTTTAAAAATTTATCTGATACATGCAATACCTGAATCTCCAGTGGGTATGCTTCTCTTGTGTGATTTAATTGCTATTGTTCGTGCTTTTCTTATCTCCTCAAGTACTCAGTTATTTTGATTTAGTGAATTCACTTTTTATGAAAAAGTGTACAAATAATTTGAAGCCTTGGGTGATAGTAACTTCCTCAAGAAATAATTAACATTCAGCCAAGGCAGGGACTGGTAATACTCACAAACTCAATTCAGTTATAAAGATTAAGAAAATTTGAAGCTGGATTGTTTTAATGTAGTCATTTGCAGTGACATTCAGTTGGTCAACTCTTGGCTAGCAGGTGACTCCAATTTTTGATGCCTTAATTGCATTAGATTATCAGTAATTCTGTTACCTGAGCATATCTGCTGCTTCTCACAGAATCAATAAATGCTAATAGGGGAAAAATAATTTCCAGATTTCAGGATAACCTCTCTGAATTTGGGACATTTCTCAGATCTTGACTCCATGTATTTTCACTGCTTCTTAACTCTCATATACCTTTAAACATATCTTTTCTATTTTTCCAATGTTCTATTTTTCTCAGCAGAAATATTGCTAAAATAATTTAATTTACCATTTTCAGAAGTGAAATTCAAATTACCTAACTTCAATAGTATAAAGAAACACTAGACATGATTGTTAAAATGAGATTGACCTGTATTAATGTTCTTATGTCAGTCAGTCTTCATAAGAGTATTAAGGAAAAATTAGAAAAGTACATTTCCTTTTTTATAAATTAAAGGGATCTTATGAAGAAAGTATTCCAATAACGTAAAGGAAGGCAAGAAAAGAAAAACCAAGGCAAGTATGGGATAAAAAAGAGAAAGGATACGCTACGCTGGGAGCGCCCGGGGTCTAAGGGGGGTCTGGGCGGATGGCCCCGGCAGCTGGCGCTCTGGTTCGGCCTGCGGCTGCGGGCAAGGGAACTGGGCGCAGCATGCTCGCCGCCGCCGTGGGGAGTCTCCTACATCCCGGCCCGGGGAGCCTCCTCCGATGTGCCCCGGGGACGACTCTCCGGCCCCGGGGTCTCCCCGGCTACTCCACAGGCGGGACCCCCAGGGGCTCTGGGCCCCAAGATCCTGGAAAGGTTCACAGGGTCCCCGCCGAGAACACGCCCTCACAATTCGACAAGAAAATCTTGCTGTGGACCGGGCGTTTCAAAGCGATAGAAGAGATCCCGCCTCGGATCCCGCCAGAAATGATAGATGCTGCAAGAAACAAAGCTCGAGTGAAAGCTTGTTACATAATGATTGGACTTACAATTATCGCATGTTTTGCTGTGATAGCGTCAGCCAAAAGGGCTGCAGAACGACATGAATCCTTAACAAGTTGGAACCTAGCAAAGAAAGCTAAGTGGCGTGAGGAAGCCGCACTGGCTGCACAGGCTAAGGCTAAGTGACATTCTGAGTGACAGAGTGTTAATCAGAATATCATCTCTATTGTCGGCAACAATAAAAGATAGGTAGAATAGACTATTTGGCAAAATATTTGCCATTATTTTATTTTGGTGGAAAGAAGCACAAAGTCTTTTTATTTTTACTTTTTAGTAAACTTCTCTTGAAGTCTAACAGACATTTAGAAAAGTGAACATAAGTTTATACATCTTGATGCATTTTTATACAGTGAACACACCTGCCTAAGCACTACCCAGATCAAGATGTAGAATATCAACAGCACCTAAGAAGCCTCCTTCCTGCCCTGTCTCAGTCATTACCCTACACTGTGCCAGTTTTATCACCATAGATAGTTTTCTTGTTTTTGAACTTCATATAAATGGAATTACACAATATGTACTTTTGAGTGTGGATTCTGATATTCAACATTATATTTTGAGATTGATCCACAAATTATGTAGTATGAATTCATTCATATTTATTATTATAATACTCCATTGTATAAGTATGCCACAATTTATATGGATATTTGGTCCAGTTTTTAGCCATTAGAAATAGTGCCAAAATGAGTACTCTGTGCATGTCATTTAAATGTTATTGAACTAAACCACTAAGGAAGGACTCTTTAAAATCTAATTTTTAAACAAAGTTCTACTGCATTTGATAATTGAATAGTACCTTTGGGCATCCTTTCCATGGTTTGCAGTAACTAGGTGAAACACACTTGAAAATTTTATAACCTAAGAACTATTAATTATTCTAAAAAGATAAAAGTACTAAAACAACAATTATAAAAACAACTTAAAAAGACAAAAACATTAGAAAGGGGAAAATGGGTGTGTCAATGGTCTTTGAGACCTAAAACGACTTTTAAAATTATGTTATCTCCTCCACACATTTTTGGCATCTATAGTTTTTTAATCATAAGCACAAGTAGTTGAAATGATATAATTTCCAGTTTATTGTACATTAAGTATACTTTAACATATTTTCCCTCATCACCATGAAGCTACATAGCTCATTCAATTTATGGAGTATATCTGCTTTGTAATTTTAAGGACAAAACTAGTCCTCTTTATCAAAGTAATAAACCAAACCAAACTCGTTTTCTGTTAGAAAAAAAAAAAAAAGAGAAAGGATAAAAACATCCTAAGTTATAAAGTGGCAAAGTGAAATCCAAGCATATCAATAATTACATCAAATGTGAATTGTATTTTGAAAATCTATTTAAAGGCTCAGATTAATGGAATGGGTAAAAAAGCAAGACCTTACTATATTCTGCCTGTAAGGCATACCTTTTATATAAAAAGGTGTAGATGGCTTGAAGGTAAAAGGATTGGAGAAAGTTTTTATTATGCTAACAGTAAGCATGAAAAGACTGGAGTTGATAGTTTAATATCAGATAAAATAGACACCAAAATAAAGTAACAGAACTAAAGAAGAATGGGTCATAATAACAAAAGGAAAAATTTTTCAGGAAAACAAATGATTATAAATATACATATGTCTAAGAAAAGGATCTTAAAATATATAAAGCAACAACTGACACTCTGAATGGAAGAAATAGATAATCTCACAATTCTGGTAGTAGGTCTTACACAGCTATCTCACAGTAACTGATATAACAATTAGACAAAAAACTCAGTGAGGTCATAGAAGATCGAACTGTCAATTACCTTGATCTAATTGACTTTTGTACTACATTAGACACAAACTTCAGAGTATGTGCTGTACAAGGACACATGATGCTTTTACCAATACATAAATTATATTGGACTTCAAAACAAATATCTATACATTTAAAAAGATTAAATAACAGAAAGTGTATTTTCTGACTGTAACAGAAAATGGAAATTGGTAATAACATCTACAAATAGCCCACGTATCTAAATAATAAACATCACATTTCTAAATAATTCTTGGGTCAATCACAAAATTAAGATATTGAAACTTGTGGCATTCAGATATAACAGTGTTTAGAAAAAAATTTCAGCTTTAAATACTGAAATCAGCACTTAGAAGCAAACTTTCAGTTTTAAGTGCTTTCATTAAAGATTAATTATCTATTGCTAAAGACCTATAGTTCAAATTTAAAAACTTAAAAAGAAGAGCAAAGTATTCCCAAATAAGCAGAAGGAAGGAAATAAAGATGAGAGCAGAGGTCATTGTTATAGGATATATATGCATAAATAACTTCCATAATGACAAAAACAAATTCTATAAAAACACCAGAGAAAAATGACATTTTTTCCCAGATTTGTTAAGGTATAACTGGCAAAGAAAAGTTGCCAATAGTTAGGTCGTGCAACATGAAGTGTTTTTTAATTGCACAAACATGATGATTTAATATATATAGACACTATAAAATGATGATCACAGTAATTATCATATCCATCACCTCACATAGTTACCATTTGTATGTATATGTGGTAAAAACACTTTACTCTTTTAGCAAATTTCAAGTAAACAATATAATATCAACTATAATTACCATGCTGCACATTAGATCTCCAGAACTTATCCATCTTACAACTGAAAGTTTGTGCCTTTTGACCAACATCTCCCCATGTACCATACCCTCCAGTCCCTAGCAACCACCATTCTACTCTAGTTCTAGAAATTCAGCTTATTGAGATTCTACATACAAGTGAAACAGTGCCTGGATTATTTGACTTGGCATACTGCTCTCCAGATTCATCCATGTTTCAACAAATGCCAGGATTTCCTTCATTTATCTGTTTTTAGACCACTACCATATTGTTTCCATTGCTATATCTTTGTGATATAGTTTAAAATTAGTAAGTGTGATTCTGGGAAAATGATGGTGGTGAAAGAAGGCAAGGTAGAAACCTTCTCCCCAAATCATATATAGAACATGAAAATAGAGCAAATACAACTAAACCTCAAAATCACCTGAAGACTGCAAAACTGACTACCTACATCTGGGAAAAAAACAAAAGACCTCACATAAAATGGTAAAGAAGCAAAGTCCTGGTATGGTGGGACCCAAGACCTCCCCTGACCCTAGCCCACAGGTAGGAGGAAGAGGAAGAGAACATGAAGGGATTAGGAACCCAAGACCACTGAACACCTGGCCCTGGAAATCTGCTTTGGGGACACAAACCCACAATATATGGTACTCTGGTGATAGTGAGGTGCACAACAAAGACAGACAGAACATTCAGTGAGGCTGAGATTCTAGCCACTTTTATAAAACAGGTTCAATATACAGGTCCCCTGAGACAAAATCAATGCAGGCAGTTTGAAAGATTTTCCAGCAGTGAGAGAGACACCAGAAGGGCAAAGGTTATGCAGTGCTCTTTGCTCAGGAGAAAGGGCAGGTGTAAATACCTCCCCAGCCCACCCTCAGCCCAACAGGTAGGAACTCTCAAGAGCCCCAGATTCTCTATCCCCCTAGCTGGCAACGCAGCCCTGATGCTCCTCCCTGTGTCACATAGCTTGCTGACCAGCAGTGCACTCAAACTTTGCTACCTGGTAGGCAAAGGGAGACCCTCCAAGCTTTCTCAGCCCTGCTTTGCACCAGCCAGGGAACTGACTGTGGGAGCCAGTCCCAGGAGATCCTTTCTCTCAGCAGGCACCATTCCTACTTTCCTATGGCCCCTGTCATTGCTGCAGGCCAGACAGAGGGCAACTCTGTTCACAGCAACTACTGTGGCACAGCCCCAAGTATTCTCCCTGTGCCTGTGATCAGCTGACAGCCCACATAGCCCACCTGAAATCAGATCACTATAAGTAAGACAGAAAGGTGCCCTGCCCACTGCATACTAGCAGATGTACCTCCCACTTAGGTAATTGAAATTCTGGGCACTAGAGGGGGCCTCTTCCATGAAGCTATAATACCATAGGAAACAAAAAAAACAATGAAGAGGCAGAGGAATTTGGTCTAAACAAAACTACAAGACAAAACACCAGAAAGATGGCTGAGTGAAAATGAAATCATCAATCTTATTGATAAAGACTTCAAAGTAAAAGTCATAAACATGCTCACAGATGCACAGAAAAATATTCAAGATCTCAGAGAGGACCTCAATTAAAAGATAGATGACCTGCAAAAGAGTCACTCAGAGCTGAAGAATACAATATCTGAAATGAAAAATAAAATGGAGGGATTTAATTGCAGGCTTTTACAGGTTGAAGAAGTTGTAAATGATCTGGAAATTATGGAACAAGAAAACAATGAAGCCAAAAATAACAGAGATAAAAGGATCTCTAGGAACGAAAGAATAATAAGAGAGCTATATGACCAATCCAAATGGAACAATATTTGCATTATAGGGGTATGAGAAGAAGAAGAGAGAAAAAGGGATAGAAAGTCTCTTTGAGGGAATAATTGTTGAAAAATTCCCCAAATGGGGAAGGAAACAGACACTCAGGTCATGGCAGTGAAGAGCCCCTAACAAAATGAACCCTAGGAAGACAACACCAAGACATATAATAATCAAAACGGCAAAGATCAAGGACAAGGACAGAGTATTGAAATCAGCCAGAGAGAGAGAAAAGATTACTTATATATATAAAAAAAAATCCACCTATCAGCAGACTTCTCAACAGAAATTTTACAGGACAGAAGGGAGTGGCATGATATATATAATGTAATGAAACAGGACTTCCAATCAAGAATACTCTACTCAGAAGGATTAAAATTTAAATTTGAAGCAGGGATTAAAACTTTTTCAGATAAATAAAAGTTGAAGGATTTCATCACCAGTAAGCCAGTCCTACAGGAAATGTTAAAGATACTGGTCTTTGTGGAAATGTTCCTAAGGCTCACCAGAGAAAATAATCCTTGATAAAGGTAGTAGATAAATTAATTACCAAGCAAGTACAAAATTAAATCAATTATTCACAAAATCAGTCAAGGCACACATAAAAAGTGCAGAATATGACACCTAATATAGAAAGTGTGGAGGAAGAAGAAGAGGGAAAAATGTACCTTTAAATTGTGTCTGAAAAAGAGAAATAAGCAACTTAAGATAGACTGCTAGATAGTAAGGAAGGTATCCTTGAACATCTGGTAACCAGAAACTAAAGCCTACAATGGCAATAAGTACATGTTTATCAATAATTGCCTTAAAGGTAAATGGACTAACTATACCAATCAAAAGACAAAGAGTGGCAGAATGGATAAAAAAACAATACCCATTATGCTACCTAAAAAAGAGACTCATCTCAGACAGAAGGACATACACAGACTAAAAGTGAAGGGATGGAAAAAGATACCTCATGCAACTAATAGGGAGAAAAAAGCAGGAGTAGCAGCACTTATATCAGATTAAATAGATTTCAAAACAAGGAAAGTGATGAGACAATGAAGGACATTACATAATGACAAAGCAGTCAGTCCAACAAGAGGATATAACCATTATAAATATATATGCACCCAACATAGGAGCACTCACATATGTGAAACAAATACTAACAGAATTAAAGGGGGAAACAGAATACACTGCATTCATTTTAGGAGACTCCAACAAACCACTCACTCCAAAGGACAGATCAACCAGACAGAAAATAAGGAAGGAATAGAGGCACTTGAACAATAAATTAGAACAGAGGGATATAACAGACATCTACAGAACATTCCACCCAAAAGCAGCAGAATACACGTTCTTCTCAAGTGTACATGGAACATTTTCCAGAATAGATCACATACTTGGCCACACAAAGAGTTTCAGAAATTCAGAAGGATTGAAATTGTACCAACAATCTTCTAGACCATAAAGGTATGAAAGTAGAAATAAATTACACAAAGAAAACAAAAAGCCTACAAACACCTAGAGGATATACAACATGCTTCTAAATAATCAATGGATCGATGACAAAATTAAAACAGAGATCAAGTAATATATGGAGACAAAAGAAAACAACAACTCAGCAGCCCAAAACCTGTGGGATGCAGTAAAGGCGGTTCCAAGAGAAAAGCAATATGGGCTTACCTCAAGAAACAAGAAAAATCCCAAATGAACAGTCTAAACTCACAATTAAAGAAACTAGGAAAAGAAGAACAAATGAGGGTCAAAGTCAGTAGAAGGAGGGACATAATAAAGATCACAGTAGAAATAAATAAAATTGAGAAGAATAAAACAATAGAAAGAATCAATGAAATCAGGAGCTGGTCCTTTGAGAAAAAAAACAAAATAGATAAACTTCTAGTTAGATTTATCAAGAAAAAAAGAGACTGTAAACACATAAACAGAATCAGAAGTAAAAAAAAGAATAATCACAACAGACACCACAGAAATACAAAGAATTATTAGAGAATACTATGAAAAATTATATACTAATAAATTGGAAAACCTAGAAGAAATGGACAACTTTGTAGAAAAATATAAACTTCCAAGATTGACCCAGGAAATAACAGAAAATCTGAACAGACCAATTATTAGCAATGAAATTGAATTGGTAATCAAAAACTACCCAAGAACAAAACTCCTACACCAGATTGCTTCATGGATGAATTTTATCAAACACTTAAAGAAGAGCTAATACCCATATTTCGTAAAGTATTCCAAAAAGTAGAAGAGAAGGGAGTATTTCCAAACTCATTGTATGAGGTCAGCATCACTCTAATACCCAAACCAGATAGAGCTACTTCAAAAAAATAAAATTATAGGCCAATATCTCTGATGAACACAGATGAAAAATACTCAACAAAATATTAGCAAACTGAATTCAAAAATACATCAGGAAAATCATCCATCATGACCAAGTGGGATTTATTCTAGGGATGCAAGGATGTTATAATATGTGTTAATTAATCAATATCATACATCAACAAAAAGAAGGACAAAAATCACATGATGATCTCAATAGATGCTGAAAAACAGTTTGACAGAATTCAAAACCCATTCATGATAAAAACTCTTAACAAAATAGGCACACAGGGTAAGTACCTCAACATAATGAAGGCCATATACAACAAACCCATAGCCAACATCATATTTAATAGTGAAAAACTGACAGCTTTTCCTCTAAGATCAGGAACAAGACAAGGATGCCCACTCTCTTCACTCTATTCAACATAGTACTGGATATCCTAGCCATGGCAATTAGACAATGCAAATAAATAAAAGGCATCCAAATTTGTAAGGAATAAATTAAACTGTCATTGTTTGCAGGTGACATTATACATAGAAAACCCTAAACACTCCACTAAAAAAATATTGGAACTAATAACTGAAATCAGCAAAGTTTCAAGATACAAAACAATACAAAGAATTCTGTTGCATTCCTATATACTAACAATGAACTAGCCGAAAGAGAAGTCAGGAAAACAACTCCATTTACAAATGCATCAAAAAGAATAAAATAACTAGGAATAAACATAACCAAGTAGGTGAAAGACCTATACCCTGAAAACTACAAGATACTCATGAGAGAAATTAAAGAAGACACGAATAAAGAGAAATCTACCCTGTCCTCATAGATAAGAAGAATTAATATTGTCAAAATGGCCATCCTGCCTAAAGCAATCTACAAATTCAATGCAATTCCTATCAAAATACCAACAGCATTATTCAGTGAACTAGGAAAAGCAGATCTAAAATTCATATGGAATCACAAAAACTCTGAATAGCCAAGGCAATCCTGAGAAAAAAAACAAACTAAGGGGGATTATGCTTCCTGACTATAAGCTATACTACAAAGCTACAGAAATCAAAATAGTATGGTACTGGCACAAGAAGAGACCCATAAGTCAATGGAACAGAATAGCAATCCCAGGTATAAGCCCATGCACATATGGTCAATTAATATACAATAAAGGAGCCATGAATATACAATGGGGAAAACACAGCCTCTTCAACAACTAGTTTTGGGATAACTAGACAGCTACCATGTAAGAGAAGGAAATAGGATTATTCTCTAACTCCATACACAAAAGTAAACTGAAAATGGATCAAAGACCTGTATGTAATTCATGAAACCATAAAACTCTTAGATGAAAACATAAGTAAAATTCTTTTGAATATAAAAATGAGCAACTTTTTCCTGAACACATCTCCTCTGGCAAGGGAAACAAAAGCAAAAATGAACAAGTGGGACTACATCAAACTAAAAAGCTTGTATGCAGCAAAGGACACCATCAACAGAACGAAAAGGCATTCTATAGTATGGGAGAATATATTTGTAAATTATTTAACTGATAAGGGGTTAACATCCAAAATATATAAAGAACTCATATACCTCAACACCCAAAAATCTAATAACCAGATTAAAAAATGGGCAGAGTACCTGAACAGACACTTCTCCAAAGAAGAAATTCAGATGGAGAAAAGGCACATGAAAGCATGCTCCATATATCAGGTAAATGCAAATTAAAACCACGAGATATCACCTCACACAAGTTAGGACGGTCAACAACCATAAGAGAAGAAACAACAAATACTGGTGAGGTTGTGGAGAAAGGGGAACCTCCTATGCTGTTGGTGGGAATGTAAATTGTTTCAATCATTCTGGAAAGCAAATGGAGGTTCCTCAAAAATCTAAAAATAGAAATACCATTTGATCCAGTAATTCCACTCCTAGGAATTTACCCTAAAAATGCAGGAGCCCAGTTTCAAAAAGACATATGCACCCCTGTGTTTATCGCAGCACTTTTTACAATAGCCAAGAAATGGAAGCAACCTAAGTGTCCATCAGTAGATGAATGGATAAAGAAGAGGTGGTACATACACACAATGGAATATTATTCAGCCATAAAAAGAAAAAAATCTTACCATTTACAACAACATGGATGGAGGTAGAGAATGTTATGCTCAGTGAAATAAGCCAGGTGGAGAAAGATAAATGCCAAATGATTTCACTCATTTTGTGGAATATAAAAACAAAACAAAACTGAACGAACAAAATTGCAGCCACCTCACAGGCAGTCAGAACAGACTAGTGGTTACCAAAGGGGAGGAGTTAGGGAGAGTGGGTGAGGAAGGAGAAGGGGATTTACGGGCACTATAAGTCATAATCACAATATAGGTAATTCATGGGGATGGTAGTGCAACACACTGATAATACAATTAATGACTCATTAACATCTTATTACATTGATAGACAGTGACTTCAATAGAGTGGGTGAAGACCTGATGGGCAAATGTTGAACCACTGTGTTGTTTACCTGAAACCATCATAAGATTGTATATCAATTATACCTCAATAGAAAAAATCAGTAAGTGTGATGCGTCCAACTTTGTTCTTTCTCAAGATTTCTTTGACTTTTCAGAGACTTCTATGGTTCTATACAGATTAATATTTTTTTTTCTAGTACTTAAAAATTACACTAGAATTTTGGCAGGGATTACATTTAGTTTGTATTTCACATTGGGTAGTATGTACTGTTAAACAATATTAATTTTTCCTATGCATGAATACAGGGCATATTTACATTTATTTGTTGTTTTCAGTTTCTTTCATCAATGTCTTACAGGTCTTAGAGATAATCCTTCACCTACTTGGTTAAGTTTATTCCTAAGTATTTTATATTTTGATGCTATTGTAAATGGAATTGTTTTCTCAATTTTTTTTGAATAGGTAATTGTTAGGGTATAAAAATGCACTGAATTTTATATACTGATTTTTATTCTGCAGCTTTATTTATTCATTGATTGCATCTACCACTGTTTTATTGGAGTATTAAGGGTTTTCTTTATATAAGATCATGTCATATGAAAAACAGAGATGCTTTAAATTCTTCCTTTCTCATCGCCTTCTAGTTCTTTCTCTTGACTAATCGGCCCTGTCTAGGACTCCCAGTATCATATTGAATAGAAATGGTGAGAATGGACACCGTTTCCTTGTTCTTGATTTTAGAGGAAAGCAGCTTTTCACTATTAAGAATAATGTTAGCTATCGGCTTGTCATACATGGTCTTTATTATGCTGAGGTACATTCATTCTATTCCTAGTTTGTTGAATGTTTGTTTCTTTTTAATCATGAAAGGATGTTGAATTTCATCAAATAATTTTCTGCATCTATTGAGGTTATCACAAGATTTTCATCCTTCATTCTGTTAATGTGGTGTATCACATTGATTCATTTGCATATGTTATAACAACTTTGCTTCCCAGGGACAAGTCCTGATTGATCACAGTGTATGACCATTTTAATGTGCTGTTAAATTCTTGTTAGTATTATGATAAAGATTTTTGCATCTGTGTTCATAAGGGACATTGGTCTGTAATTTTCCTTTTGTGTAGTCTCTTTATCTGCCTTCAATATGGAGTTATGTTATGTTGGCTTCATAAAATGTGTTTAGAAGTGTTGACACCCCTCTTCAATTCTTTGAAAAAAGTTTGAAAAGAATTGGCAATAATTTCTTTAAATGTTTGGTACAATTTATCCAGGAAAACATATGTTCTTAGCCTTTTCTTTATTGGGAAGTTTCTGATTACTGCTTCAATGTTCTAACTTATTGTTGATGTGTTCAGATTTTCCATTTCTTCATGATTCAGTCTTGGTGGATTATATGTTTCTAGCAATGTATCTATTTGATTGATTGTATCCAATCAAATCTGTGGGTTTATTACTGTTGATTGCAGTGTCTTATGATCCTTTGTACTTCTGCAGTATCAGTTGTTATGTCCCCTCTTTCACTAACAATTTTATTTACTTGAAACCTATCTTTTTGCTAGTATAGCTAAAGGTTTGTCAATTTTATATTTTCAAAACCTGTTAGTTTTGTTTGTCTTTTCAATTGTCTTCCTAATATCTATTTCTTGTGGTCTAATCTTTATTATTTCCTTTCTCATGAAAGTTTTGGCTCTGTTTTTCTAGTTCTGTGAGGTGAAATATTAGGTTATTTAATTGAGATCTTTAAAACTTCCCTCTTAGAACTGCTTTTGACAATTTGATTATGTCCTGGGGGTAATCATTTTTGGATTGGTCTTGCTTGTGCTCTTTTGAACTTCATATTTTTGAACATCCATATTTCTCCCAAATTTGGGAAGTTTTCAACCATTATTTTTCTAAATTATCTTTATGTCCCTTTCTTTCTTCTCCTTCTGTGACTTACATAATGCATATATTCATTTCTTGATAGGAACCAGTTGGTCCCACATACTTCCTCCCTCATATTCATTCTTTTTTTTTCTTTTCATTCCTCTAATTTCAAATGACTTTGAGTTTGTCTTTGTTTGTTGATTTTTTCTTCTGCATGATTGAATATACTACTGAAGCTTTCTATTAAATGTTTAAGTTCTGTCATTATATTCTCCAGTCTCAGGATCTTTGTTTTTTTTTTTTTTAAGGTTTCTATTTCTTTATTAGACTTCTCATTTTGTTCATGCATTGTTTTCCTAATTTTATTTATTTGTTTATCCATGTTCTCTACATCTCATTGATCTTCTTTAAGATGATTATTTTTAATTATTTGTCAGGCAATTTGTAGATCTATTCCTTTGGAATTAGTTACTGGAGCTTCATTAGTTTCCTTTGGTGGTGTCATGTTTTCTTGATCCTTCATGAAACCATGTAGCCTTTAATTGGTGTCTGTATGTTTGAAGGAACAATCACCTCTTCCAGTCTTTACAGATTGTTCTTACCAAGTAAAGACCTTTTATTTCCAGGTTTCCAGGTTGACAGTATCGTCTCTTGAATCACAGTTGAGTGAGGTTGGAGCCACATCATGTGGCTGCTGAGTCCACAGTGGTATCTGCATTTAGTGGGCCTGATTACCAGAAGCTTCAGTGGACATGGATTCCATCTGGTCCCTGGTGAACAGGACTGCCTTGAGACCTTGCTCAAGCTGGCACTGGGATAAAATTAAACATTGGGATCTATAGATAATGAGTCTATTACCAGATATACACATCAGAGTGACTTCCACTGGGTCCCTTGGAGGGCTTATAATAGTTCACTCATTAGGTGAGTACTTGGGTGATTAAGATTGGCCCAGCATTACAGCTGAGAGGGGCTGTAACCAAGTCGCAGGTCTGCTTCAGAGTCCATAGCCAGGACCAAGGTCTGTAGCCCTACCCTCTGGGGACATGATGGGCATGCCTCTCTCAGGTTCCTGGGCCTTCAGGACTGCTCCCAGGCCACAGCTGAGAGAGGCTTAGACTACTATGCCCCAGGGGCACAGATGGATATGTCTCCTCCATGGTCCTTAGGTGGGAAGAACTTATGTCTAAATGGGGTTCAAGCTGGGTCATAGTCTGCTTCAGGATACATACCCAGGACCAAGGTCAGTGGGCCCATTACCAACAGCAGTGATGGGCATGACTCCTGCCACTTCACTTGGCAGATGGCACTAGTGGCAGGACCAACACCAGACAGGGTTGTAACTGAGCCCATAGTGGGCTGGGGCTGTTTCCAGGTCTGTAGCCAGGACCATAGTGGGAGAGTCTGCCAACTAGGCATGGCCCTACGTTCTCAAAATAGCCTTCCTCAGTCTTGGGCTCCATTGGGGTTTCACAACATCCTAGCTGGGTCCCAAAGCTCTCATAAAGGCATTTTTGTCCACAGATGTCAAAGTATTCTTGCTAATGGGTGATATGAATGGGACACCTCTTATTGTGCCATTTGTTTCACTAGTGCTATTTTGAAGGAGATAATTCTTTGTACTGAGTATCTGGTGTAAGGCCTAAAATTGCCCAATATTGGGCGATGCCTTGACATCTGGGAAAATCAGGAGGCCCTTGAATGGCCTAAATACAGTTCTCTTCCCCACTACTCTGGCAGATAAGATTCGCTAGCTAAACAACGTCCCTTATCAATGGAACCAAGCACAGTTCCTGCTTATTCAAGAGCAGTGCGTTTCAGTTTCCTGCCTGACCACAGAATTACTCAAACTAGCCAATCACATACACGGGAGCTAGGTGGCACCCCATCCTTTTGATACTGTAAAGCCTGCCTTCCACAGCTCCTATTTTTTCATTCCATCAAAGTCCCCCTGTGGCCATTTATGGTAAACAGTGTTTTCCTCCCCTGGTTATGAGTATATGTGACTAATAAACTGCTATCAGTTTCATCTGTCTAGTGTGTTATGTGTTTATCCATTCCTATAACAACAGGGCGGGAATCCCTCCTTTTTTAAAGGGGTAAATAGAAGGTTATTTAAACAGGGGGGCTATCCAGTTCATTGTAGGATTTTTGAATTATTCCTAATGTTTAATTCCTAGGTGCTAGTAGAACCCACTCACTCAGGACAATCAAAATGTCTACAGACAGTGCCAAATATTTCTATGATAGAATTCAAAAAGCACAAAGCATACAAGAGAAAAAAGCTGAAAACTTGTGATTCATGAAAATCAAAAGACTTTTCAGTTCTAAAGTTAAAAAAAGTAAAACAAAAAAGGAATACAAAGGCTAAAAGAATTTAATTGCCATCAGATAAAAGACTTGAACCCAGAATCTACATATTACTATATTTTACATACAACACTTAAATATACACACATACATTATACATTGTACATATTAATATATAAATTATCATATGTAAAATATGGTTTATATATTCTTTTTTATATGTATATGCAATCTCTTATAATTAGGTAACAAAATAGGCGAAATATTTAAAAGACGCTTTCTGAAAAGATCATATACTGATTGCCCATAAGCATACAGAAAGATGTTCAATATTATGATTCACTAGGGAAATGTAAAATAAACTACAATGAGATACCACCACAGAGGAAAAATTAAAATGACTATCTGTACCAAATGTTGGTAAAGATGTGGAACAACTAGAACTCTCATACACTGCTGGTAAAAATGTTAAATTTTAAAGCCATTTTGGAAAACAACTTGGTACTGAAAAAGTTTAACACAAACTTCCACATGACCCAGTCATTCCACTCTTATTTACCCCAAATAAACTAAAACATATGCCCACAATGAAGCCTTACATACAAATGTTACCAGAAGCTTTGTAATAGTCAAAATTTGAATACAACTAAAATGTTCATCAAAATATTAGTAGATGAATAAATTTTGGTATATACATACAATGTAATACCACTCAGAAATAAGAACAAGTGAAATATTGATATACACAACAACATGGATGAATCACAAAATTACAGGATAGAATGCTGAGGGAAAAAACCCCACCAGATCAAATAGTGCACATACTATATGATTCCATTTACGTAGAATTTTTAAAATGCAACTTAATCTATAATGACAGAAGGCAGGTTAGTGGTTTCCCAGAGACAGCTTGGAGTTAAGTTTGGATTATAAAGGTACACAACGTAACTTTTGGGGTGATGAAAACGTTATCTTTATTTAAGTGATGTATCCACAGGTTTATATAGTTCATATAACTTAGGAAATTGCTTATGTTAAATATTGCAGTTTATTGTAGTTTAAATTCACTTAGAGTTGAAAACAAAAGATTCTGTGAAAAATCACATGGGTGTACTTTTTATTTCTGGTTAGTGGCAATAGAAAATATATATCTATCCCTTCTAACTAATGTAACAAATTTAACAGAATTGGAGATTATATATGTGTACATCTGAGAGTCCTTTTTAAGCTAAATGTCAAAAGCTGTGGGCAATAATATTATAAGATTTAGCAATATGAACAGTCTATTTTTCCATAGTGATTAAGAATAATTTGGAAAAGGACCATATAAGGAGTCGTGGGGAACATGAACACTATATGCTTAACACAATAGATACTCTGTTATGGAGAATATATACATATCATTCCTGTTATAAGAAAGCTGAAAACAGATATCAAAAGGATTATATCATGAACATAAGCCCTTTTTAAATATATTTTTATGGTTAGTTGAGACACTATTCTTTCAAAAAATTTAATTATTGCATCAGCTTCAGTGAAAAAAACACTTCAGCTGGTCAAAGGATATAGAAGATAAACTATATTCATACATGACTTTTTTCAGGTTTCCTCACAGCACTAAGACTAGAGAAAGTAAAGCAGGATGGGGTGCTTGTACCTCACAAGGTCAGGATGTTTGACCCCCAAAAAGTGTTGTGTTTTCAGTTGTGAACCCCATCATTAGTTCTATTTAGAAGATGCTTTACCATATGCTTCAAAATAACCTGGGCATGTGTGGAAGTATATAGGTGTATAGATGAAACAGAATGGGTCACTAGTAAGTATTCTTGCTTGGTGATGAGTATGCAGGCTGCCTTTATATCATTCTCTCTGTTTTTGGATATGTTCAACATTCTCTAATACAAAGGAAGAAAAAGAAAAATGCTCTAAGAAAAATAGGTGTGTGTGTGTGTGTGTGTGTGTGTGTGTGTGTGTGTGTGTGCATCATGCACTTAAACAAGGGAGTTAGTAGCTAAAATACTTTCCACATAGCAAGACTGTGAGTAAACCACAACTTAGGCCCATAAAATCATAACATCGTCAGAAAAGAGGTTAAACATGGAAGTCTAACTATGAAATATGTATCTGAATGCTATTTATTTGTTTATTTACTTATTTCTTTATTCTTATGTTCCAGCACTGGGGAAGCAAAATAAAAGTAACGAAAGTCTGTGTTGAAAGTTTCTAACATGGTATTGGAAGTCACAGAAAAATAATAAAGAAACAAATCAGAGTACCACAGTTCATCCATGAAGAAAAGTAAAGCAGATTTAAAAAACAGGGAATGATAGGGACCTAGGGATTTGGAGAAAATAGGATCGGATGTCATTTTAGATAAAAGAAGGTAAGAGAAGTCCTCTCACAGATAGGGAAGGAAGTTAACTTGATAGAGTCTACTGAGGGTTGTTCAATAAAAGCTAGTAAAGGTCATTTTAATATTGAACTGTGTCTCTTTTCTTTCAGACCACATTTGAAGTAGAAATGCAAGAAGAGAACAGTATGCAAAATAAAGAATAAACATGAGAAAACAAAAATTACAAAACAGAAACATCTGAAAGCATGTGCTGTAATTGAAACTGAACTGTTTCACTAATGTGGTTATCCCACACAGCATATGTTGCAAAAGGGTTTCCAAGGTTTTTATTGCACACTATCTTATCCTACTGGGCTTCCTTCTGTAGTGACACACTACACAGCACAGCAGGATACACACATTGGCTACAATATTCTTTTGCTCTGTCTTTGGGTTAAAAATAGAAACAAAAGTATTTTGTATATCTAGATTTTACAGATTACTATAAAGTTTGTCTACTGATAGTCCTATGCTCTCATGTTTAGACTTCTTACAAAGAGCTGAAAACCTTTGTACTTTCTGGCAATGGGAAGCACTGTAAATGTAAACAGTGTATCAAGAGTAAACACTTTTAAATATTAAAGATGTGTATTTTTCTTATTGGGTCCAATGTGTTTAGGGCATCTATTATTTCTCTTGTATAATCAAGCTAGAAAAGTCAATATTTACATATATATCAAATAATATTAAAAGCACACACATGTATTGTGTTAATGCCATGCACAGAGAGGAAACTAAGTAGATATATTCAGTATCTGAAGTAATTCTCATCACATCAGCATTGCTTTGCCATCATATTATGTTTACTGTTTATGACCCAGATCAGAAAAAGGAGTCACTACTTTCCTCTTAAAGTGTATAATTTAAATCAAATGGTACTTACATAGGAAGAAAACAGTAGTTTAATGGATGTGGGCAGATGAACTATTCAATGCATATCTTGTTGAAACTGTTGAGAAAAAAAATTTTAGCTTTTCATAGGGTGACTACTTTTTCTCATTCCATCAAAGAGTTACACAGTGGAGGATGTGATGCCTCACTCACATCCACGTTCGGGAATGATGAACTTACTCCTGGTTTTCACCCTCAGCTGTAAATCCTCTTTGGGGATTGAGATTGTTTCAGCTAAAGGTAATTGCTTCACCCAAGGTTCCCTTACTTGTGGCAGCCTACATAAAATACCGATCATGTGGCCCAGTTTCCTTGCCCCTATTTGGATAACTCTAAAGGACTAACTCAGCTCTAGAGCTCCCAGAGAGGGCCACCTGAAAACTTATTTGGGATTATATCACTTCTCTCTTTTGTCCAATTCTCCTTTCTCCCTATCATTTCTTATAGGAGTTTATTCTAAGAACACTAACTAATAAACATCCTGTATGATAAATCCTGCCTCAGAGTCTGCTTCCCAGAGATTTCAATTTATGATATGGTATGAGAAGTGTATTATATGATATATAATGTTAGGTTGTTGAAGTGTTTTATATACTAGTGCTAAAGCTTTTTATAGATAACCACAATATTCCATTAACCAAACATGGTATTTCTCATGGATTTTGATTAATCATAAATATACTTTAATTCAGGCCTTGCTACTAAAACAGGAACTATCATTGAGGAATCTATAAATACACATTAACTTTATTCTTATCTCTGCAATATCATTCCTAATGTTTGATATGACAATGAAATAATTCAGAGCTATGGAAGATTTGAAAGTCTTTCCTAAGTATAACACCTGCTCATATTTTATATTTTCTAAATATTTCAGTACCCCCAACCACTAAATTTATATGTTGAAACCCTAATACTCGATGTGATAATAGAACGGGGAGTCTTAGGGAGGGGATTAGATCATGAGTGTAGACCCTTCCTGAATGGGATTATTGCTTTGTATAAAAGACACTCCACAGAACTTCCTAGCCCCTTCACACCATGTCAGGACCACAGAGGTCTACAGTCTGAAACAGAAAGAGGGCCCACACCTAACCATGCTGGCATGCTGATCTTGTATTTCTAACCTCTAGAACTGTGAGAAGTAAATTTCTGTTATTTATAAATTACCCAGTATTTGGCATTTTGTTATGGCAGCCTGAACAGACTAAGACAATATTATATAGAAAATTATTCTTATAGAGATGCTCTGTAAATGTGCCAAGATGACCATGATTCTCCAATGTTCCTATTTTTATTGACTTGTGAAATATAGGCAGTTTCTGTTACAAGTAGTTCTAAATAAATTGTAGCATCTTTTTCTACAAATAATATACAATCAACACTTAATATTTAATATTAAGACTGGTGGTTGAAATATTTATACCTGAAAAAAAATCATTATGTGTTTGTATCTGATTAAAGTTTTATTGCATAATTCCAGACTCATGAAACTATGACATTTTCTTCCTCTGAATTACAATTCTTAGAGAAAATCACTTTAATATGACCTGTTTCACAATGTAGTATACTTTCAGCACCTATGTTCTGTTAATTAGGCAATTATGTATGTTTTGAAGGGTATTTTAACCTTTGTTTCATGTGGTAATGTTATTTAAACTGGAAAAATAGCTTATTTTTTACAATAAATTTATCAGCCCAACCAGCTTCTTGCTACATTGCCTGAATTTCAAAACCTATTTGACTTTAAAATACTCATATGCAAAATTAACCATTCTCAGTATTTTTCTCAATAATATTAATTATTCCAAATCCTAGAAAAATTGAGGCAACATTATCCTAACATACTAAAATGATAATCTAAGTACATACATGATGAATAGAGTACAGATGTTATTATATATAGGACGACATTGTTAACCTATGTAAGGAATTCAAGATATAGTAAATTGATCAAAGTAGCTTTGCCCTTATTTCCCACTTCCTTGATACAGTTGGGAATTTTATATATATATATTGTTTCCATCATGTAGCACTGAAATCCACTACAAAGTCAAAGGGTAAGTTTTGATATGAATATATTTCAGTCGTGCGCTGAAGCCAACTTACACTATTGCCAACCCCACATTCAATGAGGACACATTGGTAGTTTGAAATTGACATGTGAGAGTATATACACCAAGGAAACTGGCAAACAGTATAAATCAAAACTTTTATTCCCAAGAAATCCAGTTATTAAACATTTACCAGCACACTTCAATTACTATATAACCAGTGTTCCTAGTGAGCCAGCCCTCTGAAATGTTCACAACCAACTTTCTTGAGTCAGAGAGAGCCAGCTCCAACAGAACATTTTGTATCACTGCATTCACTATATTTATATACAAATTGTGAAATTATGTGCATGGATCCTTTACTATGAATAAAAAAATGAAAGTGGAATTATCAGTATGGTAAAATTTTTAAAACACCCACGTAAGAGCATTGCTTTTTAATAAGGATACAGTGCATTAACCTCATAGGATATACATTTCCTTCCAGATAAAAATTCAGAAAGTTATCAGTATAGAATGTTTGCATAGATATTTCATCTAGGTCTTCCCACCCCCACTTTCTCTTTCTTCTTTAACTTCTAGATAATTACTTTATTAGTTCAATTCTACTCCATTCATTAGGGAAAATCAGCATACATATTCAGTATCTTTTATATTGTCTGGATACATTTTAACCTAAAATCATTTAACTATAAAATATTTAGACATAGAAAACAAAGTAAATTACAAAAAAATAATTACCACAAGCTACATTTAATAAAGATTAATGTTTTGCCATATTTAATAAGGCTTGTTCTTTCCTTCCACTTATTTTCAACTCGAGTTATTTTTTTTCCATTTTTTATATTGAGGCATCATTGATATATACTCTTATGAAGGTTTCACATGAAAAACATTATGGTTACTATATTAATCCATATTATCAAGTCCCCTCCATACTCCATTGTAGTCACTGTCCATCAGTGTAGTAAGATGCTACAGAATCACTACTTGTCTTCTCTATGCTACACTGTCTTCCTCATGACCCCCGCACATACCATGTGTGCCAATAATAATGCCACTCAAACCCCTTCTCCCTCCCACTCCACCAAGCTGCTCTACCCTTCCCCTTTGATAAGCGCTAGTCCATTTTTGGAGTCTGTGAGTCTCCTGCTGTTTTGTTCCTTCAGTTTTCCTTCGTTGTTATACACCACAACCAAGAGAAATCATTTGGTACTTATTATTCTCTGCCTGGCTTATTTCACTGAGCATAATACCCTCTAGGTCCATCCATGCTGTTGCAAATGGTAGGATTTGTTTTATTCTTATAGCTGACTAATATTCCATTGTGTATATGTACCACCTCTTCTTTATCCATTCATCTACTGATGGAAACTTAGGTTGCTTCCATTTCTTGGCTATTGTAAATAGTGCTGCGATAAACATAGGGGTGCATCTGTCTTTTTGAATCTGAGATCTTGCTTTCTTTGGGTAAATTCCTAGAAGTGGAATTCCTGAGTCAAATGGTATTTCTATTTTGAGCTTTTTGAGGAACCTCTATACTGCTTTCCACATGGTTGAACTAGTTTACATTCCCACCAGCAGTGTAGGAAGGTTCCCATTTCTTCGCATCCTCACCAGCATTTGTTGTTTCTTGTCTTTTCAATGTTGGCCATCCTAACTGGTGTGAGGTGATATCTCATTGTGATTTTAATTTGAATTTCCCTGATAATTAGTGATGTGGAGCATCTTTTCATGTGCCTGTTGGCCATCTGAATTTCTTCTTTAGAGAAGTGTCTGTTCAGGTCCTCTACTCATTTTTTATTTGGATTATTTGCTTCTTGTCTGTTGAGGTGCATGAGCTTTTTGTATATTTTGGATGTCAACCCTTATCACATATGTCATTTATGAACATATTCTCCCATACTGTAGGATGTTTGTTGTTCTCCTGATGGTGTCCTTTGCTGTACAGAAGATTTTTAGTCTGATGTAGTCCCATTTGTTCATTTTTGCTTTTGTTTCCCATTCCTGAGAGGACATGTTCAGGAATAAGTTGCTTATGCTTACATTCAGGAGATATTTGTCTTTGTTTTCTTCTAAGAGTTTTTTCATTTCATGACTTATATTCAGGCCTTTGATCCATTATGAGTTTACTTTTGTGTATAGAGTTAGACAGTAATCCAGTTTCATTCTGTTACATGTAGCTGTCCAGTTTTGCCAACACCAGTTGTTGAAGAGGCTGTCATTTCCCCACTGTATGTCCATGGCCCTTTATCATATATTAATTGACCATATATGCTTGGGTTTATATCTGGGCTCTCAATTCTGTTCCATTGATCTATGCATCCATTCTTGTGCCAGTACCAAATTGTCTTGATTACCATGGCTTTGTAGTAGAGCTTGAAGTCGGGAAGTGAGATTCCCCCCTGCTTTATACTTCCTTCTTAGGATTGCTTTGCCTATTTGGGGTCTTTTGTGTTTCCATGTGAATTTTAGAACTATTTGTTCTAGTTTGTTGAAGAATGCTGTTGGTATTTTGATAGGGATTGCATTGGATCTGTAGATTGCTTTAGGCAGGATGCTCATTTTGACAATATTATTTCTTTCTATCCATGAGCGTGGGATGTATTTCCATTTATTGGTGGCTTCTTTAATTTCTCTCATGACTGTCTTGTAGTTTTCAGGGTTTAGATCTTTCATAATAAACCTAGGTTTATTCCTATGTATCCTATTGTTTTTGATGAAATTGTGAATGGAGTTGTTTTCCAGATTTCTGTTTCTGCTACTTTATGATTAGTATATAAGAATGATTTTGTATCCTACAACTTTGCTGAATTCAGTTATTAGTTATAGTAGTTTTTGGGTGGATTCATTAGGGTTTTTTATGTACAACATCATGTCATCTGCAAGCAGTGACAGTTAAACTTCTTCCTGACCAATCTGGATGTCTTTTATTTCTTTGTCTTGTCTGATTGCCAAGGCTCGAACCTCCAGTACTATATTGAATAAAAGTGGGGAGAGTGGGCATCCTTGTCTTGTTCCTGATCTTAGAGGAAAAGCTTTCATTATTTTTGCTGTTAAGCATAATGTTGTCTATGGGTTTGTCATATATGGCCTTTATTATGTTGAGGTACTTCACCTCTATACCCATTCTGTTGAGAGTTTTTATCATGAATGGATGTTGAATTTTGTTGAGTGCTTTTTCAGCATTTATGGAGATGATCATGAAATTCTTGTCCTTTTTGTTGATGTTAGTGTATGATGTTGATGGATTTTTTAATATTGTACCATCCTTGCATCCCTGGAATAATTCCTACTTGATCATGATGGATGATTTTTGATGTATTTTTGTATTCGGTTTGCTAATATTTTATTGAGTAGTTTTTGCATCTATGTTCATCAGGGATATTGGTCTGTAATTTTCTTTTTTTATGGAGTCATTGCCTGATTTTGGTATTAGAGTGACACTGGCCTCATAGAATTAGTTTGGAAGTATTTTCTCATCTTCAACTTTTTAGAAAACTTTAAGAAGGATGGATATTAGGTCTTCACTAAATGTCTGATAAAATTCAGCAGTGAAGCCATCTGGTCCAGGTGTTTTGTTCTTAGGTAGTTTTTTGATTACCAATTTAATTTCATTGCTGGTTATTGGTCTGTTTACATTTTCTGTTTCTTCATGGGACAGCCTTTGAAGGTTGTATTTTTCTAGAAAGTGGTCCATTTCTTCTAGGTTATCCAGTTTGTTAGCATATAACTTTTCATAGTATTCTCTAATAATTCTTCATATTTCTGTGGTGTCTATAGTGATTATTCCTTTCTCATTTCTGATTCTGTTTATATGTATAGACTCTTTTGATAAATCTATCTAGGGGTTTATCTATTTTGTTTTTTTCTGGAAGAACCAGCTCCTACTTTCACTGATTCTATTGTTTCAGTCTTCTTGATTATATTTATGTCTTCTCTGATCTTTATTATATTCTTGCTTCTACTGACTTCAGGCCTCATTTCTTCTTCTTTTAGTACTTTCATTAATTGTGACTTTAGACTCTTCATATGGGAATGTTCTTCTTTTCTGGGGTAAGCCTGTGTTGTAATATACTTCCCTCTCAGCACAGCCTTTGCTACATCCCACAGATTTTGTGGTGTTGAGTTATTCTTTTCCTTCATCTCCATATATTGCTTTATCTCTATTTTTATTTGGTCATTGATCCATTGATTATTTAGGAGCATGTTGTTAAGCCTACATATGTTTGTGGGCTTTTTTGTTTTCTTTGCATAATTTATGTCTAGTTTCATACCTTTGTGGTCTAAGAACTTGTTGGTACAATTTCAATCCTTCTGATTTTACTGAGGCTCTTTTTGTGGCCTAGTATATGATCTATTCTTAAAAATGTTCCATGTGCACTTGAGAAGAATGTGTACCCTGCTGCTTTTGTGTGGAGTGTTCTGTAGATGTCTGTTAGGTCCATCTGTTCTAATGTGTTGTTCAGTGCATCTGTCTCCTTACTTATCTTCTTTCTGGTTTATCTGTCCTTTGGAGTGAGTGGTGTGTTGAAGTCTCCTAGAATGAATGCACCGCATTCTATTTCCCCTTTTAATTCTGTTAGTATTTCTTTCACATATGCAGGTGCTCCTATGTTGGGTGCACAGGTATTTATAATGGTTATATCTTCTTGTTGCACTGACCCCTTTATTCTTATGTAATATCCTCCTTTGTCTCTTGTTACTTTCTTTGTTTTTAAGTCTATTTTGTCTAATATAAGTACTGTACTCTTTTTCTCTCCCTGCTAGTTCCATGAAATATCTTTTTCTATCCCTTTACTTTCAGTCTGTGTATATCTTTGGGTTTGAAGTGAGTCCCTTGTGGGCAGCATATAGATGGGTCTTATTTTTTTATCTATTCAGTAATTCTATGTCTTTTGATTGGTACATTCAGTCCATTTACATTTATGGTGATTATCAATCGATATGTACTTACTGCCATTGCAGGCTTTAGATTCGTGGTTACCAAAGGTTCAGGGATCCCATAAGGAGAATAGAAAAAGGAACAGAAAACTTATTTACAGAATAATAGCTTAAAACTACCTTAACATGAAAAAAGAAACAGATATCCAAGTCCAGGAAGGACCAAAAGTCCCAACACGATGAACGCAAGATGTCCACACCAAGACACATAATAATTAAAATGTCAAAAATTAAAGATAAAAAGAATCTTAAAATAGCAAAAGGAAAAGGATACGTATAAGGGAAGCCTCATGAGGCTATCAGCTGACTTTTTAGCAGAAATTTTTCAGGCCAGAAGGGAGTGGCATAGTATATTCATACATATATAATTTTTTAAATATAAAGATCCCTTTTTTAGTATCATTAATATAAAACCACATGAGTGACATTGTGGTTACTAGATTCCCCCCATTATCAAGTCCCCACCACATACCCCATTGCAGTCACTGTCCATCACCTTAGTAAGATGTGGCATAATATATTTTAAACTTCTAAAAGAAATAAAACCTGCAACCAATAATAATCTACCCAGCAAGGTTATCATTCAGTAGTGCTTATTTCCCTACTCAAATGTAATATTTGAAGTTCGTAGTATTCTCTCTGTCATCTGGTAACCGAGAGATTGTAGGTTATATGTATTTTTGTATGTTTTCCTTACTGATCTTATGATACTCGAGGAGGACACATACATTCATAGGGATTCGGATTCTGATGGCCATCCCTTTTTGCCAATACTAAGGCTTCTGTTTTTTTGTTTGAAATATTCCTGGGATTTTTGTTTTGCTCCTTGGTAATTGTGAAGTGAAACTCATATTTGATCACAAGATTCAATGAGGTAAGATCTCATGGTTTTGATTTGCATTGTCCTGATGATTAGTGATGTTCAGCACCTATTCATGTACCTGTTGACCATTTGCATATCTTCTTTGGAAAAATATCTAATCAGATCCTCTGCTCATTTTTGTTTGTTCTCATGTCTTTTTTCATTTTGATCTTTTAATTTTTTTAATTGAAGTGCCTTTGATATACAATCTTATATTGGTTTCAAATGTACAACACAGTGGTTCAACAGTTACCCATATTATTAAATCCTCTCCCCCCACTAGTATAGTTACTGTTAACATAGAAAGATGTTACAAAATCATTGACTATATTCTCCATGCTGTGCCACTATCTCTGTGACCAGCTTATGATTGAGAAATTTTTTAATACAATTGGGAGTTTTTTTGCTGTTGAGTTATATGAATTCTTTGTATACCTTTACTATTAATCCTTTATCAGATATATGATTTGCAAATATTTTCTACCATTTTATAGGTTACCTTTTCATATTGTAGATAATTGCCTTTGCTATGTGAAGACTTAATTTTGTTTAGTCTCACTTGTTTATTTTTGCTTTTATTGATTGTGCTTTATTGTCATATTAAAAAAAAACACCGCCAAGACTTATCTCAAGGAGTTACATTTTCTTCTACAAGTTTTATGGTTTCAGGACTTGTTTTCAATTTTTTTTTTATTTTTAGTTACTTTTTGTGTCTGGTGTAACATAGTGATTTAGTTCATTCTTTTGCATGTGGCTGTCCGGTTTCACTAACACCATTTATCGAAGAGACTGTTCTTTCTCCATTACATGTTCTTGGCTCCTTTCTCATAAATAAATTGACCATATACAGATAGGTTAGTTCTGAGCTCTCTGTTCTGTTGCATTGATCTATGTGTCCATTTTTATGTCAATACCATACTATTTTGGTTACTTTAACTTTGTAAAGTACTTTGAAATCAAGGAGAGTGAAACCCCCAAATTTGTTCTTCTTTCTCAAGATTTCTTTGGCTGCTTGGGGTCTTTTCATGATACCATACAAATTTCAGGATTGTTTGTTCTATTTTTGTGAAAAATCCCTTTGTAATTTTGATAGGGACTGCAATGAATCTGTATATTACTTTAGATAGTATGGACATTTTAACATATTAATTCTTCCAATCTATGAATATGGAATATCTTTTCATTTGTTCGTGTCTTCTTCAATTTATATCATCAGTACCCTAGAGTTTTCAAGGCAGAAATCTTTCACCTCCTTGCTTAAATTTATTCCTAGGTGTTTTTTTTAATGCAATTGTACATGGAATCATTTTTTTTTTTAGTTTCTCTCTCTGCTAGTTCATAATTAGTGTATACAAGCAAAATGATTTTTGTATATTGATTCTGTATCCTGCAACGTTACTGAATTTATTAGTTCTAAGAGTTTTTTGCTGACATCTTTAGTGTTTTCCATATATATATATATAATATCATTTGCAAATAGGGACAATTTTAATACTTCACTTCCAATTTGGAAGACTTTTTCAGTTATTTTCTAGTATTTTCTAGCATGCATTAGTTAATTGGCTTCATTTAAGTTTTGCTATGCAATGTGATTATTAGCTCAGTCCTAAATATATTTTACTTTCCATTATGCTTTCTTCTCTGAACCATGAGTTATTTAAAAATTTTATATTGTTGTGCACTTGGTTTTAGCCCATCTTTAATATGTACATTTCTACTATATTTATTAGATGCTTAAAAGTACATTATGGTATAACTTTCTAGTAAATTGCTTCCTTCATCATTATGTAATATACATACCTGTGTGTGTGTATGTGGTCTGCTATATAGAGTTACATCAGATTTGTTATTGTAGTGCTGGCCTGGCACAACTTTTCAACCTTCTATCCTTCACATTCACCCTTGTGTGTCATTATTTTAAATGCTTCTTCTCAAAATAATGTTTTTAAAATTTAATCCACGTCTGAGAACTTCTGTTAGCTGACTCCTTAATCTAACTACTTTTATTGTAATTCCTGTAAACTACCATATCGCTTAGTGATTTTATTTACTGTTCACTTTCTTTTCCTTTGTTATTTTGTTCTCCTTTTTGTAATGTGGAAGTGATATATTCTCTTTCCATTATTTTGGTGCATATTTTAAGTATTTAGAATATATTATTGAATTGCCAAATCTTAAAATTAATCATTTACTTCTCATAATCCCCTGATTAATAGGTCTTAGAATACTTTTACTACATTCACTCGCCGTCTTACCATTTAATTCCACCTTTTAAAAAATGTTTCCTATATATTCATTTTTATCATTATTATTACTAGAGACATTTTTATTTCTTTATATTTACTTATTTGCCAGTTTCTTTTCTCACCATTGCTTAATTCTGAATTCAATTTCTTCCTAAAATACATCTTCCAAAACAAGTTCTTTCAGCAAGAGTCTATGAGTGGTAAAATTAACCAGTTTTATTTGGAGATGTCTTTATGTTACTTTTGTTCCTTAAGGACAATTTACCTAGGAATAGAATTCTAAGCTGAGTTATTTCCTCCTGTACTTTAAAAATATTATTCCATTCCCTGTGGCATTTTTGTTTGCTTGTTGATTTCTTGAAGTTTCATGAAGGTAAAATTATACAACTTAAATGTCTCTTTCCTTTTTAGATGCAATTTATAGTTTCTCTTTGCCCTTTAATTCCTGGAATTTCAGTATACTATGTCTATGTACATATTTATATTATCCAATTTGAGTCACTTTTCTTGTTCAATCTGAGAATTTTCATATTTCATTAATTATGGAAAATACCAATGATATATTCCATTTTTGAATATTGCCTTAGTTTTCTTCTCTCTCTAGATTTCTAGACCTTCTTAATCCACAATGTCTCTTTATCACATTTTTATATTTTTTAATCACCTTATCTGTCTGTTACATTATGAAAACTTCAGATTTATCATTCAGTTCACTAATTCTCTCTGCAGCAGTGTTTAATCTTCTTTTACATCTAATCATTGGGTTTTTAACTTCATTGAGTATATTTTTTGAAACTGATGACTAGTGCATATTTTCTCATGACTTGATCACTGTAACATACATCAAATTTGTTTCCATAGTTCTAGTATCTCAAAATGTTGAGGTATTAAACCTCTTACTGTTTGTGTAAAGCAAGTATTCCTCCTTTCCTTGCTTGGTTAAATACTGTTTTTGTGTGTTCACCTTTAGCTGAGATGAAACACATTTCTACTTCCATCAGTCAGTGGGTAGAACTTTATTGTTTTCAAATCCATTATTCAGGAAGGGAATAGTTCAAATCCCCATATTTAATCAGAAGTGCCAGTTCAACATGCCTTCCTCATCATGTATCATTCTGTTCCCCAGCAAGCACATGCACACACATTTATTTATACACATATATTTATATATTTTATAATATATATAAGATTATATTTCCTGTGAAATGAAACTTCTTTAATTTCCTGAAGTAAGACTCATTTTCTTGCCTCTGGGTCTTAACCAATGTTTGTCTAAATCATCTCTGGCTGATATAACATAATACTCTAGACTGGATAGATTACATAAGAGACATTTATTTCTTACAGTTCTGGAAGCTGAGAAATACAAGATCTCCAAGGTGCTGGTAGATTGAGTTCCTGGTTCAAGTTTGCTTTCTTCCTTGTAGATGGCTGTTCTTGCTCTGTGCTCATCTGGTCTTTCCTTGCTGCATAAGCATGGTTAGAGAGAGATTTCTTTGCCTTATGCTAATCCCATCATGTGAGTTGTACAATTATGACAATCTAAACCTCCTTCCAAAGGTCTCATCTCCAAATATCACACTGAAGGGTAAGGTTTCAACCTATGAATTTTAGATAGATACAAATATTCAGCTCATTATAGTATTATCTTATACTAAATCATTCTTCTCTCACTTCTTTTCCTGGTTAACTCCTATTCATGTGATAGACCTCAACTTTCATATTATTAGACACCTCCCTTAAAAATATCTTATTAGCCTTTAAATTTATAATCTAAACTATTTACTTCCCTTATCTTTCCTATTAGATGAAGTCATGTTTGTTTATAATTTGGCTGCAATGCTTTGTATACTGTTGATTAGTTGGCACTTAAAAATGAAATATTTTGGTATTAATTTTATATGCTTCTGTGGGATAACTTATGACCAGACATTTAAGTAACTCTATTCTTCCTTTATGAATATAATGTGGGCTGTCCTGTGTCCAAAATAGAATAATTTTATAAAAGAAAAGTATAACTGTACATGTCAAGTACTGAAGAGTGTTGATGTGAAATTAGGTTTGAAAATATAAGCAATTTGGGAAAAAAACAGTGCTCATGTGCAACATTAGCAAGACTACTTACTATTTTTGTAGAATGGGGAAGAGATAATACATTGTGGAGAAAATTGAAGTTGTAATATTTTTAAATAAATAAAAGAAAAAAATAAAGCTTGTCTTAGACTAGTGGTTCTTTAAGGGTGGACCCATGACAAGCAGTGTCAAATTTATCTAGGAACTTGTTAGAAATACAAGCATTTAATTTCTACCACATACCTGTTAAAAAGAAACTCTGGAGTTTGAGACCAGTAATATGGCTTTTAACAAGCTGTCCAGGTGATTCTGTGCATACTTAAATTTGAAAACCACTATTTTATATGAAAATATTAAGTGGACAGAGGGTGGAAGGGATCCCCTGGTCATGGATGGTTTATTCCCCTTTTGTTTAAAGATGAAAAATTGAATTTACTTTTGTGATCGTAGAAAAGTGAAGAGGAGGAGTGAAAGAAAGAGACTGATCCGTAATTGACAGGACAGTAAATTAGGAGACTAAATTGATTGGATAAAACAGAGGAATGTGCCTTGAAATGTATGACAAATACCTTTTTTGAAGATAAAGGAAGAAGGGACAAAGAAAGAAAGAGGAAGACTGTAGCTCTGATTTATTTATAGGAAGGTGAAGGAAAGATAATACAGTATAGTTGGCCTCTGGTTTGTGAAGAAGAGTAAGATTACCTTATGAGAGTGATAGAGTGAGAGGACTTGTAGAAAATGTCTTGGAACCGGTGCTTTCCCATGTGGGAGGTATGTGAGCAAGGACATATAATAAATTTCTGACAAGCTCTGAGGGCTCAGGTGGGGTTTTCCTCTGTCTTTACAGATGTATTATATTTTACAGTAGAAAATGTGGATCAAGTGCTATGTTGAGCCAGGTTTGTAACTCAAACGTAGGAGAAGAATAAAGGGATATCAAGTGGAGTTGCATTTAACTATAAAGGAATCAATATTTCTGAATGTAATGTAATTTTAACTAGAAAAGAAATGACTAATGAAAAATACCTAGATTCTTTGCATTGAAATCTGATAATGACCTTTGAAATGGAAAACTATTTTGTGGGGGTTGTTAGAGATAACCATGTATCAATGAGCTAAATGTAATCATGAATGTTTTTAAAAATTCTTACAAGTGTCTGTATATTACAAAAAGTAAATAAAAACAAGCATTAAATCTTTCAGCGTTCACAAGAATAAGCAATAAATATCACACCAAAGCGAAATTAAATGTGTATGTTTACCTGAGCACTTTATTCTCTGTTTGTTAACACTTTACCAATATTTTAAGGGTTCTATTCCATGGAGTAATGATGAGGTGCTAAAGTAGGGTCAACATTATATGAAAATGGGGTCTGTGGATACAATATTCATAAGATGTGAGGGTTTCTAAAGGCTCCTGTCTTGCCTGAGGGTTTCAGCCCTGGGCAAGTTCATTATGGATTCAGTGAGACTAAGGAATGACAATGGAATATTCTTGGGGTAAAAGGGTTTATACGCGGCTTTATTCTCCTGACAATAGGTTGAGCAGTAGAATCACCTATGCATCCAACAGTCTGCAGGTCTGTAATCCTCCTCCATCTCTGTCTCCACCAAGGGCACTGAGTAGAGCTCTTTATATAGTGACTCAGCCAACAATACCTTATTGCCCATGGGTATGGAAGTAGTAGAGTATCAGTAGGCCAATTACATCATCATGTAATTTAGGGTCTGGCCATAGGAATTTCTATTTTCCCCACAGGTCTCATTGCCCAAAATAACCTTTCTCATCACACTGCCCAAGGCAAAAAATTCTGTTGTTTTTCCCTCAATATTTTAAGATATTATTGTTATAATGCCTAAATATGAATAATGAGAATTCTAAAAAAAATCATAAGTGTATTTACTTACAAACTGATTAACACCCATTAACATCTCCAGCACATACTACTTTATCAGAAAACCTTCAGACTGGGGTAAAAACATCCATAATTTTGTGAGGGATGAAAGTGAGACAAGCCAGAATACAAATCATGGGGCAGCATAACCATATGAGAAATCATTTTGGGATTGTATTTTCCTTATCTGTCAATTATTAATTAAGTGGCTCTGGGTGCCTCAGGTTCATAATCTGTAAAGGAAGATAATTGTAATACCTACTTAATATTAGGGATTACATGAGAAAATGCATTAAAGTATTTACCACAATCCCTGGTAAGTAGTTAGTGCTCAATAAATATTACAGCTATCATCATCATTAATGTGAAGAAAGGGGGCTCTAGGATTTAATAAAGCATACTTTGCAGCTAACAAAGAATCAATGATATGATTAATGAAGAAAAACATATTGATGCTATTTTTCTGTAAAAAGAAAACTGGAACAACACCGTCCATAAAGTGAAAAGATAGCCCAGAATGTGAGAAAATATTTGCTAATCATATTTTGGATAAGGGGCTTCTATCCACAATACATAAAGAATTCTTATAACTGAAGAGTAAAAAGACAGATATCTTCATTTTTTTCAAAATGGACAAAAAAACCTGAAGACATCATTCCAAAGAGTATATGCAAATGATCAGTAGACAGATTTGTTTGACACTAATAGCAATCAAGGAAATGCAAATTGAAATCATTATAACTCATTTACATGAGTGCCCCCTAAAATAAAATGGTTTGGTATAAATCTAACAAATATATACAATATCTATATGATGAAAACTATGAAACTGATGAAAAAAATCAAAGAACTAAGTAAATAAAAAGATATTCTGTGTTTATGGATAGGAAGACACAATACTGTCAAGACATTAATTCCTTTCAACTTGATCTATAGATTCAGCGCAGTGATAATATCCCATCAAGCTATGTTGTGGTTATCTATGAACTGATTCTAAAGTTTATATAGATGGGCAAAAGACCCAGAATAATCAACACAACATTGAAGAAGAGCCAAACTGAAGGACTGACACTACCCAACTTCAAGACTTACTATAAAGCTACAGTAATCACGACAGTATAGTGAAATAATAGACAGATCAATGGAACAGAATAAAGAGTCCAGAAATAGACCCCAAAAAATATAACCAACTGATGTTTGACAAAGGTGCAAAGGCAATATCATGGAGCAAAGAAAGTCTTTTCAACAAATAGAGCTGGAACATGAGACATCCACATGCAAAAAAAATGATTTTGATACAGACCTTGTACCCTTCACAAAAATTAACTCAAAATGGATCTAAATGTAAACTGAAAAAGCATAAAGCTCATAGACAAAAACATAATAGAACACCTAGATGATCATGGATACAGTGATGACACTTTAGATAAAACACCAAAGGCACAATCCATTAAAGAAACAATTGATAAGCTGAACTTCATTAAAATTAAAAACTCCTGCTCTGGAAAAGACAAGGTCAAGAGAATGAGAGGCAAACTATAGACTGTTACCCAAAATATACAAAGAACTCATAAAACTCAACAATAAGCAAGCAACCTGATTAAAAACAGGGCAAAGAACTTAACAGACACCTCACCAAAGAAAATAAACAGATAGCAAATAAGTATATGAAAAGATGCTCCACATCATATATCAGTGAAATGCAAATTAAAACAGCAGTGGGATAGCACTCCATGTCTATTTTCTAATAGGGCAAAATCTAGAACACTGGTTTCACCAAATGATGGAGAAGATTTGGAACAGCAGGAACTTTCATTAATTTATGGTGAGAATGCAAAATAGTATAGCCACTTTTGAAGACATGTTACAGTTTCTTACAAAACTAAACATATTTTTGCCAGATGATACAGCAATTGCACTTCTTGGCGTTTACCCAAAGGAACTGAAAATTTATGTCCTCACAAAACTTGCACATGGATGTTTATGGCAGCTTTATTCATAACCGCCAAAACTTGAAAGCAACCAAGATGTCCTTCAGTAGGTGAATGGATAAATAAACTGTGGTACACCCAGTCAATGAGATATTGCTCAGTGCTAAAACCAAATGAGTTATCAAGCCATGAAAAGACATGGAGGAAACAAGTGCATATAAATATGTTTTAAAAAGCCAATCTGAAAACCTACATACTGTATGATTCCAACTACATAACATTCTGGAAAAGACAAAACTATGGAAACAGTAAAAAGATCAGTGGCTGCTGGATGTGGGGACAAGTGGAGAGATGAATAGAAAGAGCACAGAGCATTATTAGGGCAGCGGAAATACCCTTTAAGATACCATGACTGACACATGTCATTACTCATATGTCCAAACCCATATCATGTATAACAGCAAGAGGGAACCCTAAGGTAAACTATGGACTTTGTTTGATAATAATGTATCAATGTAGGTTCATCAGTTGTAACAAATGTACACAAAAATATGTTGATAATGGAGGAAGGCTATGTATGTGTGGGAGTGGAAGGCATATGGAAAATCTCCATACCTTCCTTATAATTTTGCTGCAAACCTAAAACCTCTCTTTAAAAAGTAGTCAATAATTTTTAAAGTGCCATAAGAAAAAGTGCTGGCCTGGGTCAGGAAAAACAGCAACCCTCATACATTGATGGCAGAAATGTTAAATGTTAGAGTCACCTTAGAAAGTAGTCTGGCAGTTCCTCAAATGAGTAAATATAGTGTTAGCATATTACTTAGCAATTCCACTCCTAGATATAAATCTAAGAGAAATAAAAACATGTCCACACAGAAATTTTACAAGAATGTTTATAGTAGCATTATTCATAAAATACAAAAGAGGAAAACAATCCAAATGTCCATTATCAGTAGATAAGAAGTAGTATATCCATAAAATTGGATATTTTTCAATCCTAAGAAGGAATGAATTATGGCTATGTGCTACAACATGTATAAACCTTGTAAACATTATTCTACGTGAAATAATCTAGTCCCAAGATATACCACGTATTATATGATTCTGTTTGTATGACAATGAAAATCAGGCTAATCTATACAGACAGAACAGAAGTGATTGCTTAGGGCTGGTTGAAGGAATGGAGGGTTATGGAGGCATATGGAACAAAAGGGTTTTCTTTCTGAGCTGATAAAACTGTTCTAAAACTGACTGTGGTTGAACATATCTGTAGATATACAAAAACACCACTGAATTGTGCACTTTAACAGATGAATTTATGGTATGTGAATTATATCTCAATAAAAAGAATCTAGAATATGGAGTGGGGAGAATAATCTTGTCACAAAAGCCTGTATGTAAAATTATTACTATTGTTATCATTGCTATTATTATTCAACAAGAGACTTAAATCATTAGGTAGTGGGGCTTAGTTTTGCCTAAATTACAATCTATTTTTACATATCTGTGCTTAAAGAAAGTTAAATTCTTCTGAAAAAGAGACTACCTTAGTTACCTCCATTCGCATTTAATCACTTTGATTCAACATACTATGCCGAAGGTAGTGACTTTCTATGTATTAAATATCTTATTATCTATAGCGCCATTCTACACAAATTAGTGAGAAATCATCTTATATAAATCATAAATGAGTGATGCAAAATGACTCTTATAGTCTCCACATTTAAGAATAGGGTCTAAAATCAAGTACTTATTGGAACATTTCACAAATGGGATTTGAGAAAGTGCTGTCTTTGCAGCACTGCATTTTAATAGGGTTTAATTAGTCATAAACCTTATGTCCACACCTGTACTACACACAATCTTAGGAAAGGTTAACCTGAAGTAAAACAATGTCTGAAACAATTGAGGTTAGATATATACCTCTTTGCCAATAGAGCAATTACTATAAACAATAAAAGAAGGCCAAGGTATAGATGCACACTACAGGGCAATTCACCAAAAAGAATTCCTTAGCCTTGCTTTCTCAGTAACTTCATTTATTCAAGAAGTATTAAATGAAAATGTACACTATGTCAGTCACTAACCATTCTTTAGTTACTTATGTTACTTTAACTACTTCTTTTCTGATAAATAATGGAAAGAGTTATTTAAAAGAAGTCTTGTTTAGTAGTTATATATGAATTAAGAATTACCTTTAAAATAGCTATGACACAAATTGATATGTTGTGCAATATTTTCTTATGCTACAGACACCCTAAATCAGTTCTTATAAGTGTAGGTTTATGTTGGGATTAAATGCCATAATACCATAATTAAATTCCATAATTCCATGATATTATTTATGTTCCCACTGCATGACAGCAAACTTGAAACATTTTTTGAATCCATTCAATTTCTTTTGACAATCTACAACATCCTTTGCAGGTTATGCCTTGTACAATAAGCAAATGATTTATTGCCTTCTAAGCAAGCTGTATCCAAGCAAATCCCTTCATTTCTGGAGTAGTTAAGGAAATCCAAAACCACACATAAGTAAGGTTGAAAACTATCCTGGTCAGGGACTCTAATTACAAGGAACAAAAAACTCAATTTTGCTTATTTGAATGGATATTATTACATATTATTACATGTATATTAAAGATATATAAATATATATGCATGTAAATATATATATAAAAACAAATATTATGTGTTTTATTTCTTAGAAATTGTCAGCAAAACCTGACAAAAATTGAACCTGGCATTTGAATCATAGTATACATGTAGAATTCTTTGTTTGCAAAACATCCCTCACAAAATGTACAGCTGGCCTGACTCCACATTTCTGATGTCTGATTATTAGCAGTCTCTCAAAGGATTTGTAACTTCATTTAGATATATTTCTTTTCTCTCTTGAATTTGTCTACATGTGACTAAGTTTTCTGTAGATGTACTGCTAGCAAATTTACAAGGGAGTGTGGATAAACAGAATTAGAAATAAATGCTGGTTTAATGTTATGGAAGACATGTTCTTTGAAATCCCAAATAATAATTTATCCAGAGTATCCTAGCTTAGCAATGATAATAAAGTATTTCATAGTCTTGGGCTTTGTTGACTCTATCAGCCTGTTCTGACTCTTGGTGAGTGAAGAGGGTGTAGAGTTCACCCAACATAACACCTTATGCTCATTCCCATCTATGTGCCTTTGCTCATGTTGATTTCTTTGCCTAGAATGTCTACCCTATTTCACAATCAAGGTTCACTAAAAATTCAATTCTTCATGAATCCTCACAAACTCTTGCTCACCATTTTCTTCCTGTGTTCTCTTTCTCCATATCACTAGTATCTATACACCCCCTATTAGTACTAGATTATGGTAGGCTTTATTTCATTATATATGACTGTCTTTCTCCCCCAACATTTTCAAGTTTTTCTAAGACTGGAACTTCTAAGTCTCTCTCTCCTCCCTATTTCTCATTCCTTTCTCTCTTTTAACTTTCTGCACTAGGAAGCTGCTAAGAAACATTTCCTGTAATATGAACTATGTACCAATAAATGTGCTAGGTGATTTACATGTTTTCTTACAGAATAGTCACTGAATTAAATTGAATTTAGTTGAAAATGATGGACCAAGTGTTTCCTTAGAGTAGATGGAATTTTCTTCTAACTATATGTTATGAACTTGTGTCCCCTCAAAATCATAGGTTGAAGCTTTAGCCCCAATTTATCTATATTTGGAGATAGGACCTTTAACTAGTAAATAAAGTTAAATGAGGTCAAATAATGGGGCCCTAATCCAATAGGACCGGTGTCCTTATAGGAAGAGGAAGAAACACCAGAGTACATGCACATGGAGAAAAGGCTACATAGAGGACACAGAGAGAAGGTGGCCAACTGAAAGTCAAGAGAGAGGCCTCTGAAGAAACCAAACCTAGTGACATACTGATGTGGGACTTCAGGCCTCCAAAACTATAAAAAAATTAATTTCTGTTGTTTAAGACTCCCAGTCCTGTGTGTTTTGTTATGTAACCCTAGATGAGTAATACACTATGTTAAAGGTAAATAATTATATGAAAAAGCCTACTATTTCTAGTATTTTTAAATATATAATTTCTTATCCTTGGGTGAAGTTATTTAAAGTTTTATTTAATATAATCATACTTAATGTTATTTCAAGAAAGCACATTTGAAATGCCCACCTATCTCAGAAACATAGCTTATTGTTGTTTGCATAGGGAAGGGAAAAATATCTGCTGATTTCAGTAGAAATGAAATGAACATAAGAACTGAAGGTACGGTTCTCCCATATACATTTACATTCAAGCTTAGGCACACAAATAGTTTTTTGATAGATTTTTATATTCAGTCCAAAATATATGTTGAATAACAATAGGGCTGTGACAACAGCAACAATATCAGCCATTTCTGCACTGCTAGAGGGATTATCTGCCTGTCACTCCACTGAACAATAAGTTTTTGGACTGGACTATCCACCTCAGGGCTTCTCTGTCAGGTGGTTGAATGTTTTTCTCATCCTTACATTATTTAAATGTTTTATATTTTGGTAATTAATTTCCTTAAGGTATCCCTTTCTGTGTTAAAAAGGAAAAACAAATCCTGCAAATAAAAAATAAAGTAAATGGCTTTTATAAACGTCTGGACATTTGAGATCTAAGAATGACTTAGGTGCATATTAAACACATGAATACACACATACTCATTGCACATGCACCACATAATTAGATTAATAACACAGAACCATATACATTCCAACTGGATTGACTAGTTTGACAGAATTGATTAAACAAACAAGCAATTCAGTCAAATAACTACATTGGTAGGGAAACAGAAAGAGACAAAAGAGACAGAAACAGATTTTAATTTCATTCATTCCTAAATTCAGTTAAAAGGCATGAACTGATGGCATATGCAGACGTGACTTTTACACAATAATTTGGGAGCATATTGTTTTTGCCCTTTAGTATGTTTATAAGAAATATGTAGATGTCATTTACCCCTCCCCCAAGGTAGGCATAACCTTGCCACTTTTCTGCTGACTTTCTAAGTTATAGAAGTTGTTTGGTGACAGTCACACCTCCTCTGTGAGGTGCTGCATTTGAAGATTGCATTGTCCTTCAACATGACTAAGAATATTGGACAGTGATTGAATGTTGTCTAGTGCTTATTAATATGCATGTTGTCATTTGTCATCTCAGTCATCACTGACACTTTGTCATTTATGTTACTGTAAGCATTATATTGACTCTGAGTTGCTAGATTTCAGGTCTTTCTCCTACTTGCAAAGTCATCAAAAATACAGATTACCATCTTCCCAAAGCCATGTTAATAAAAAAAGTATGGGTTTAAGATTGACTCATTCCATCCTGTAACACAATACAGAAGAAAACTACCAAAGTTATAAAAGAAAAAATTACAACATAAATTGAACTCTTTGTCTTTTTAATGGATTGTCTATCAGTATACTGATTGCCACATGAAAAGGCTAAATCTCCTTTCTGAAAAATAACAATATAATCTTTTTTAAATAAGAGTACTTCTAAGTCACAGATCTCTCATATCTGTTGTTCTATTTTATGATCATAATATCTATTTGAATAATGATATGTAAGTAATGCCATCCCTCTGTAGGCAGGGAAATTAAGGCTCAGCATTTTTAATGATTTGCCCAAGGACAAACTTTTTTAATGTGACAACTGATCATAGATCCCATATCCTCATATTTTCCACCTGATGTTTCTCATCAATGTGTTTATTTTAACTAATTCTATTATTTCAAAGCATTGTTCTTTGAGATTCTTCCATTGTTTGAGATTATGCAGCAGACTTCCTATGTTGTCTGTCCAATATGACATTTCTTGAGAAAATACTGATATTTTATATTATCTCTTTTTCAGCATATAAAAATCATGTGTTTCAGGGAAAGCTGCCTGATCTCTACTTCCCACTGGTGGATAAAATTTGAATCAATATTCATGGATTAAGAATATCCATGTGTCCAATGACATGAATGAAGTTCTCTGAAGGGCCTCTGGGAACATTTTCCTCACTCCTAAGTAAAGAACACATGAAAAGGCCATCATTTTCACTTGGATATTCACATATGGACTGATAATGAGAACTTTTATAGCCATTTTACCATGTGATTGGTAATGAAAACAACATCTGAAGGAGTTCAAACTAAAAACTTACAAAGAAGTGAAAAGTGGAAATCTTACATCAACTTCTGAAGTTTGTTTGACCTTTAAATCTTGCTATATAACATCAAATTTTATGATTAAATCCGGTTTCATTTCGTTGATGTTTCCTTTGTTGTGCAGAAGAGTTTAAGCTTGTTTATTTTAGCTTCTGTTGTTTTTGTTTTTGGTGTCAATACAAAAAATCATCACAAAGACTTATGTCAAGGAGCTTACTGCTTATGTTTTCTTCTGGGTCTTTTTGGTTTCAAGTCTTATATTCAAACTTTACCCATTTCAAGTTAGTTTTCAAGTATGGTATAAGATAGTGATCCCATATCATTCTTTTGCATGTGATTGTCTAATTTTCACACCACCACTTATTAAAGAGATTGTCCTTATTGTATATTCTTGGCACCTTTGTTGTAAATATATTGACGATATATGTGTGGATTTATTTCTGGGCTTTCTATACTGTTCCATTGATCTATGTGTCTGTTTTTTTGCCAATGCAATACTGTTTTAATTACTGTAACTTTGTAACATGATTTGAAATCAGGGAGCATTATATTTTCAGCTTTATTATTATTTCTTAAGATTGCTTTGGCTGTTTAGAATCTTTTGTGATTCCATACAACTTTCAGCCATACGACTTTAGGATTGTTTGTTGTATTTCTGTGAAAAATACCATTGGGATTTTGATAAGGATTGCATTACATCCTTAGACTGCTTAGGGTAGTATGGACATTTTAACAATATTCATTTTTGCAATCTATCAGCATGGAATATCTTTCCATTTATTTGTGTCTTCTTCAATTTCTTTCATTAATGTCTTATCATTTTCAATATGCAGATCTTTCACATCATTGGTTTAATTTATTCCTAGGTATTTTGTTCTTTTTGATACAATTGCAAATGGAATTGTCTTTTGTCTTTTTGATATTTCATTATCAGTGTAAAGAAAGGCAATAAATTTTTGCATATTGATTTTGTATCCTGTGGCTTTACTGAATTTATTAGTTCTAATATTTTTGATGGAGTTTTTAGTGTTTTCTATATATAATATCCTCTCATCTGCAAATTGTGGTATTTTTACTAATTCCTTTCCAATTTGGATGCATTTTCTTTCTTTTTCTTGCTTAAGTACTATGGCTAGGACTTCCAATACTATGTTGAATAAAAGCAGCAAGAGTGGACATCCTTGTTTTGTTCCTGATCTTGGAGGAAAAGCTTTCAGCTTCTTGCTGTTGAGTGTGATGTTAACTGTGGGCTTGTCATACACAGCCTTTATTACGTTGAGGTGTGACACTGTATACCCACTTTGTTGTGAGTTTTTATCATAAATTGATGTTGAATTTTCTCAAATGATTTTTCTGAGTCTATTGAGATGAGTATATGATTTCTCCTTCATTTTGTTAATGTGGTATATCATGTTGATTGACCCTTGCATACCTGAAATAAATCTCACTTGAATTTGGTTTGATGATATTTTGTTGAGAATTTTTGCATCTATGTTCATCTGGGATATAGATCTATAATTTTCTTTTTCTGTGGCATCCTTGTCTGGTTTTTGTAGCAAGGTAATACAGGCCTCATAAAATGTAGTTGCAAGAGTTACACCCTCCCCTATTTTCTGAAAGATTTTGAGAAGGATGGGTATTAATTCTTTGAATGTTTGGTAGAACTCATTACTGAAGTTATCTGGTCCTGGTATTTTGTTTGTTGGGAGGTTTTGATGACTGATTCTATCTCCTTACTAACAGTCAGTCTGTTCAGATTTTCTACATCATGAATCAGTCTTGGTAAACTGCATATTTTTGGGAAGTTATCCATTTCTTCTAGATTTTTAAATTCATTGGGATATGTAATATTTTTCATGGGGAAAATATAATTGTTCATAGTAATCTCTCATTATCTTTCTAATTCAATTTCTGTCTTGAAACATCTCCTTTCTCATTTCTTTATTTGAGTTCTCTACTTGGTTAAAGTGCTACGGGACTTATAAGTGTAAGCCCCACTGGCTACCAGAACTATGTGATACAGAGTTGTCCACTGGCAGCAGTCACAAAAAATGGGGTGCCAGGCAAAGGTATAAACTCTTTTTTTGGTAACAACAATTATTACAGTCTCGTGTGACTGGGAATGCAAGTTCCCTGGCTTCTAGAGACAGGTGATCAAAAGATATTTCTTGGATGGCAACCACAAATCAGGGCACCAGAAAGATATAAAAGCGCCCTTTCAGGAGATACTCATGCTCCTGGCATGGCAAAGGGGATTATGTAGATGGTGCCCACAAGTTTTTCTTCCCTGAGAATATTCCAACAGTTCCTAGATGTGTGTGTTCAATTAGATGCCTGCCCCACAGGATGACACTTTAATATTAGCAGGTGAGCCTCCTTTACTATACATCTGGGCACAATCAGCTGCCTCTCAGCTGGCCATGGGGTGGGTGAGTCTAAGCACATGAGTCCTTTAAGAAGTGTTTCTCACACTACTAATGTCTAGTGGGTCTTGGAACATGAACCCCATCAGTTTTCAAATTTGATGTTTTGAAGACTTGTTTCTCAAGAGCCTGGATGAAAAGTTTCAAAGCCTAACATTGGGTCTGAACACTTCACTTTTCATGGAGAAGCTCTAGGTTTTGAGTTCCCTTCTAATTGTGAGCCAACACACTGGGTGAGGTTTATGGCAAGATAGTATCCCAGCCTTTCCTACCCGCTTTGATGTATTTTCTTCTTGTTTTTCCAATGTGCAGTTATTATTCAACTAGCTTTTACATTTTTAAGAGGAATTTATTCCATAGATAACTTTAGACTCAGTGTGATCATTGGAGGAGGTGAGTTTAAGATCCTCCTACATTGCTGTCTTGAACTGGAGGCCTGAACTATTTTCAGACAGTTTTTTATATACAAAATCTTAAGTAATCTCTTCATAAATTCCTAGAGTTAATAAACAAGTTCAGAAAATTTGTAGGATATATGATTGATAAACAAAAATCACCTGTATTTCTGAACACTGTAAGTAAACAACCTGAAAATGAAATCAAGAAAACCATTTAATTTATGATAGCTTCAGGGAAATAGTAAACTTAATTTAAAAAAATAAAAAAACTAAATTCTGAAAATGATAAAACATTGTTGAAAGAATTAAAGACCTCAATAAATGGAAAGATATCCCATAATCATGAATCAGAAGATTTAATATTGTTAACAGCAATACTCACTCATTTTTAGTCACATTATTGTAGTCTTTTATTGTAGTCTTCTGAATGGCCTTTATAAAATCCAGATATAAGTGCTTTATCACATACATGATTTGCAAAATTTTCATTTACTTTGTGGGAACATGAATCCTTTCATGTTCTTGAAGGTGTTCTTTGAAACAAGAAAGAACACCATCAAGAATATGAACAAGTGGGACTACATCAAACTAAAGAGTCTCTATACAGCAAAGGACACCATCAGCAGAAAAAAAGGCAACCTACCGTATAGGAGAATATATTTGTAAATGATTTATCTGATAAGGGGTTAACGGCCAAAATATATAAAGAACTCACATGTGTGGGGGCCCGGCCTACGGCCGAGGCTGAGCCCCACTCCAGCTGGACAATGCCCTAAAGATGGCGCCTGCTTCCCTGTTGGGGATTGGCCCAGCAGACTTCCATACCCGTGCACAGCTCGTGCTGCCCACTTAGAGTGGCGCATGACACCTATCCGCTTAAAGGTCACGCATGATACTGTCCCGGATTGGTTGGGTGACTGAATATAAGGGAGCCCGCCGGGAGGGAGAAGAGCTGCACGACAACTGCTGTAACCGCCGTGAGAGATTAGACAATAAAGCCTAGAGAAGAATCAAGACTTTGGGCGTGTTGCCTCGGCCCCTGAAGGGTCGCGAAAAGTGGTGTCGAAACCCGGGAATCGTTAAACCTCGTCGCGACCTGATCCGCTGGCCCTGGTGCCTGCCGATGAAGTAGAGCTTGTAACTCTTCAGGAACGTCGCTGGGCACCGTTCGGTCAGCTGGCCAGACCGGGAGAGGGAACTGAGGAGGGTGAGTGGATCGGCGAGTAAACTGAAAGTATACGTGGCAGGGCAGACGGCAGGCAGTTGCGGTGGGTGTTTATGTGTAGTGTGTGTGTCCTGTTAGTGTTTGTGACATTGTTTATTATAATATATAGAATGAGGAGGCGCCAGTGAAGGTTCGCAGAGCAGCGACGAAATCAAAAGGTTCGCAGAGTGGCGACGAAATCAAAAGGTTCGCAGAATTAGCGACGTAGTCCATCTACATCATAACTAGGATACTTCCCCCTTTAGAGAGAGGATGGGGACGGAGGACCAGGATTGGGTTTTTCTTCGGGGCCACTGAGGGAAAACAGCCTAAAAAGGCCTGTGTGGGTACCTCAGTGGCTCCTCACCAAAGAAAAGAAGGAAGCAGCCCACACTTTAGTACAAGAACAGATAGCAGCTGGTCACCTCCAGCCCTCTACCTCGCCATGGAACACACCTATTTTTGTAATTAGGAAAAAGTCTGGCAAGTGGAGATTATCAAAAACTGTTTCTTCTCCATCCCGCTTCACCCCAGAGACTGTCAAAGGTTTATTGCCACAGGGCATGGCTAATAGCCCCACCATGTGTATGTAAAGAAGGCCTTACAAACTGTCAGGAAACAGTTTCCCCTGATAATCATCTATCATTATATGGATGACATCCTTTTGTGTCATGAGAGCAGCAGGGAGCTAGAGACAACCCTCAGGGTCAGGGTATGGTGGAACGCACTCACCTCACCCTCAAGAATGCCTTATATAAACAAAAAGGGGGAATAGGAGAAGATTTTAGAACACTGGACAAAAATGGCCGCAGTGCAGCAGAGTGGCACGGCCAACAATCCAATCCAAAACACATGCCTAAAGTTTTGTGAAAGGATGTGTTGGAAGGAACATGGAAAGGCCCGGACCCAGTGATAATCTGGACCCAAGGCTCGGTTTGTGTTTTTCCACAGGACCAGCAGAACCCCGTTTGGGTGCCTGAACGTCTGATACGCAGAGTGTAAAACCCCGGAGCGGAGGTACAAGATGATCGCACTGCTTCTGCTCCTGCCGTGGATCCTACAGCAGGCGAGGGCGGAGCCGAGAATGCTGTGGGGAGTGGTGAAGGCGTGGCCTCTGCCACTCCCGGTACAAGAGAGACTTCGGCATCTCTGCAGCCATTGCCTTGGCCGTTGCCACCTCGGTGGCCGCTGCAGCTGCAGCCACCGCCGCGCTGACTATCAACCAATGCATGAACCTTCTTCAAGAACAATTGGACCTCTTGGGGGAGGTTTTGTCTGTGGGCTACGTATACGAGGGTGTATTACTGGTATTCCTTTTCATAATTATTCTAAAGCTGCCAACTTGTCCAGACAGTTAGGCAAGATGTTAACCACAAATTGGTCCAGTGAGCTTGACAAGCTCACCACTCAGCTATGGTTAGAAATTTTGCTCCGTAGCTCAAATAGCTGAAGCTGTGTTAAACACCACCAAAGCCTGGTCAGGTGTAGGTGTCATAGGAATATTGCTAATTGTGGGCCTCCTCCTGGTTGGGAGGAAAGTCTGTTCCATACAAAAACAGCAACGGGGAGAACGGAAGGTCCTGTTGCAGGCCATGGCAGCACTAGAGGAAGGCATCTCCCCTAGAGTATGGCTTAATATGCTGGATCAGTAGTCAAGGACGGGTAAGATCGGGAGCTGCGCATATCAACCTAAGACAGGGCGCAGACCTAAGCTGTCTGTTGCCTGAGGACGGGTAAGAATGCCGCAGACTCCGGACGACCTAAGACAGGCATGATCCCGACAGCCCTTTGGTTATAAAAGAATAAAGGGGGAGATGTGGGGGCCCGGCCTACGGCCGAGGCTGAGCCCCACTCCAGCTGGACAATGCCCTAAAGATGGCGCCTGATTCCCTGTTGGGGATTGGCCCAGCAGACTTCCGTACCTGTGCACAGCTCGTGCTGCCCGCTTAGAGTGGCGCGTGACACCTATCCGCTTAAAGGTCATGCATGATACTGTCCCGGATTGGTTGGGTGACTGAATATAAAGGAGCCCGCCGGGAGGGAGAAGAGCTGCCTGACAACTGCTGTAACCGCCGTGAGAGATTAGACAATAAAGCCTAGAGAAGAATCAAGACTTTGGGCGTGTTGCCTCGGCCCCTGAAGGGTCGCGACAACATGACTCAACACCAAAAACCAAAAACAAAACAAATAAGCTAATTAAAAAATGGGTGGAGGACCAGAACAGACATTTCTCCAAAGAAGAAATACAGATGGCTAACAGGCATATGAAAAGATGCTCCACATTGATAATCATCATGAAAATGCAAATTGAAACCACAATCATCTCATACCAGTGAGGAAGGTCATTATCGAAAAGACAAGAAATGTCAAGTGTTGGTGAGGATGTGGAGAAAAGGGAATGCTCCTACACTGTTGGTGGGAATTTCAATTGGTGCAGCTACTGTGGAAAGCAATATGGAGGTCCCGCAAAAAACTAAAAATAGAAATACCACACAATCCAGTAATTTCACTTCTAGGAATTTACACAAAGGAAACAAAATCCCTGATTCAAAAAAATATATGCACCCCTATGTTTGTCGCCGCACTTTTTACAACAGCCAAGTTATGGAAGCAACCTAAGTGTCTGTCACTAGATGAATGGATATGATATGGTACACATACACAATGGAATATTATTCAGCCATAAGAAAAAGAAATCCTGCCATTTGCAACAATATGGATGGACCTGGAGGATATACTATGCTCAGTGAAATCAGCCAGGCAGAGAAAGACAAATACCATATGATTTCACTTATGCATGGAATCTAAAAACAAAACAAAACAAAACAAAATGACCAAAACAGCAGTACAAAAGAGCAGAATAAAACTCTGTCCATGAGCAGAACAAAACTCATAGACACTGAGAAGTGACTATTGGTTACCATGGGGGAGGGGTTGGTGTGGGTGGGTAGGGAGGGTGAGGGGGATAAACGGGCACAAAATTTTTCAATCGTAAGTTGGCCACGAGGATAGTAATAACATGAAGAATATAGCCAATGATTCTGTAACATCTTCATATGTTAACAGATAATAACTGCACTAGTGGGACTTAGGATTTAATAATATGGGTAACTGATGAAGCACTGTGTTGTGTACTTGAAACCAATATAAGAATATATATCAATGACACATCAATAAAAATAAACCTACATGATTCAGCAATTCTACACATGGGTATACAGAAAAGAAATGAAAACATATGCCAAAAGGAAAACAACCTAAATGTTCAGCAACTGATAATGGGTAAATACAATGTGGTATAGCCATATAATAATTATTCAGCAACAAAAAAGAAATGAAGGGCTGATAATGCCACATGAAGGAAACTTGAAAACTTAATGTTAAGTGAAAGAAGCTAGTCACAAAATATCACATAGTATATAATATATTTTTTATCAAATGTCAAGCATATATAAATCTATAGGTGCAAAGAAAAGATTAATGGTTTCCTAGGGCTGGGTTGGGAGGATTAGGGAAAAATGGGAGTGACTGCTAATGGTTAAGGGGTTTCTCTTAGGGGTTATTGAAATTCTAAATTGACTGTGATCATGGTTGCTCAACTCTGAATATTCTATTATGTATTGAATTATGCACTTTAAAACGATGGATTGTATGGTATGTGAAATACATACAAAGAAAGCTGTTATAAACAATTAAAAAATAAATTTAAGGGGGAAAACAGTCAACAAATCCTCAATACTTAATTCAAGTATTAGCTTTCCTAACTATTCCCACAACATTTGGTTTATACTTCCAAGAATTGCAGTGTTGAAAGAAACTTCAGGGATAATACATTCTAGTCATTTATATTATACAAGGGGATTTGAGACCAAAAGCTGGTATTTTGCTTGACACTGCAGAATCGGCCAAAGAGTAAAATGCATAATATACAGAAAGGGTTTACATAAAAAAAAGAATTGCTCAGTGAGAGAAGTTTAGTTCTGAACAGTATGTATATACCACAGTTAAACAAATATTTATTAAAAACTATAGTTGTTATATACTCTACTAGTTGCTGGGGTACAGAAATGAATACTGTGTTCTCTGTCTTCATGAAGTGTAATGTCAAGTTGGAGAGTTAGGGTCGCCATTTGGCACATTTAAAGTTTAAGTGCTTGTTTTAGTTTGAGCTACATAACAGCTTGGGCTGCTGTAACAAATTTCCAGACACTAGGTGGCTTAAACAGCAAACATTTATTTCCCACAGTTCTGCAAGCTTGGAAGCCTGAGATCAGGTTGCCAGCATGGTAAGTTCTTGATAAGTGCCCTCTTCTTGGTTTACAGAGTGCTGTCTTATTGCTGTGTCCTCATATGACAGAAAGTAGCTAGTTAGTTCTCTGGCCTCTTCTTGTAAGCGTACCAGTGCACTCATGAGGGCTCCACCCTTTCGATCTAATTATTTTCCAAAGGCCCCACTTCCAAACACCATCACATCAGAATTAGGGTTTCAACCTATGAATTTTGGAGGAACACATTCAGTCCATTGTAAGTGCCTGTAAGATGATCAAAGGAAGATGTGAACTACAGGCACACTTCATTTTATTGTGCTTCACTTTATTGCACTTCAAAGATTGCATTTTTACAAACAGAAGGTTTGAGGCAATCCTGCATAAAGCAAGTCTACTGGCACTACTTTTCCAAAAACATTTGCCCATTCTGTCTCTGTGTCACATTTTGGTAGTTCTCACAATATTTCAAACTTTTTCATCATTATTATATTTATTATGGTGAGCTGTGATCAATAATTACTACTCACTGAAAGCTCAGATGATGGTAGCATTTTTTAGCAATAAAGTATTTCTTAAATGAGGTCCATACATTGTTTTTTAGATATAAAGCTATTGCATACTTAGTAGGTGACAGTGTAGTGTAAACATATGTATCTTTTATATGCACTGGGAAACCAAAAAATTCATATTACTCACTTTATTGCAATATTTTCTTTATAGCAGTGGTCTGGAACTGAACTCACAGTATCTGAAATATGCCTGTATATCTGAATATTTAGAGAAATTTATCATGAGAAAGAGATTTGTCAGTTATTAGCATAGAAGTAGCAAATAAAACAGTAGGAAAGAGAAAAATGCACTGAAGAAAAGCATGTAGAATAAAAAGATGGCAAAGCACATGATCCTGGACAGTGTGAGTTATGGTTCAAGCAGGATATGCATGTACGATAATGATTCTGTACACAGAACCACAATAATAAAACTGTAAGCACAAACGGGTTCATCAGAAAAATAAGTGAATAAATATGTATAGTGTAATATTTATACCAAATGTGTCAGAAAGGAAAATCCTAAAGAAAAACTATCTTTAAAAGGGACCAATTGATACCACTAGATCCATGAAGAACATATTGCATCTATATCCAGTGAATAAGACCTATTTTTATGGCCAAGTAGACTACAAAATTACAATGCTTTAAGACCACTAAATTCCAACGTCGAAAAGACTCATAAATTAGAAAAGAATGTCTTTAATGAATTTTAGTAGTGTGTAACTTTGAGACCTTCAGCGACTTGGGCAACTTTTTAAAATTCCTGATAAGAGAAACAAAAAAAATCTTATTAGATTACTACTCTGTAATCTTATACCTACTCTCTTTGCATGAACTTCTGCTCCTAAACTTCCCAGTAATCAGTTATCTGGCTAGAAATCAGACTTTTATCTACTTATATTTGGTGTAAATTTATGGTAGACTGATGAAATTGTACTATTTTACCCATTTTGAATCCCTGTGCATGCATTATAATTGTTAGTAAAAATTTAAGTGCAGTTACACACTTTAGAATGCTTTAAATTGTATGATCATATTTACACAGGACATTTCTTATGAATATAAGTTAAATTATTTAATGAAATTAGCACTTAAAACACAAACAAATTCATAGATACAGAGAACAATCTGGTTGCTGGTTGCTGGAAGGGAGGTGGTGGGGGATGGGCAAAATAGGGGAAGGTGACTAAAAGGTACAAACTTCTAACTATAAAATAAATAAGACATGGGGATACAATGTACAGCATAGCGAATACGGTTAATAATATGTAACAACTTTGTATGGTGACAGATGGTAGCTAGATTTATTATGGTGATTACTTTGTAATGTATATAAATGTTGAATTATTACGTTGTACACCTGAAACTAATGTAATATAGTATGTCAACTACACTTCAATAAAAATTATTAGAATAAGATTTTAGTGTCCTTGAATTATTCATCAATGTGTAAGCAACTTCCACGCACCCAACTATTTGGTATGTTCAAATTCCATTTTAAACATTGAGCATTTTTCACTCTCATAGTCATCTACCTGGATTTACACTCTGCCAGCAGAAAATATTCTGGGAAATAATTCTAAAAGTGCATTTGACTGTTCAAGAACTAATAATTAGTTGCTTTAAAGATCTGTTTGAAAATTGCTACGTATTTGGAGTCATTCATTCAGAAACATTCACTTAGAGCCTCACAGGTGTCAGAGGCTGTGCTTGTTACCAGGGATCCCAGTTCATGGAAAAAAGATAGGTTATAGGCATTATTTGTCTCCTCTTCTATTTTCATATTTTGGTAAGAATCAAAATAAACTAGATATTTTAGATGATTGGCATTATCACAGTGGTATACCTCAATCTGCGATGCCCCAGACCCACATAAGAGAGTATTAATTTAATCCTCAGAACATAACTTTCCATAGTTAAAATATAGGGAATTGCTTTATTGCTAAATCACCTTAATTGTATTGCTCTAGTTCTCTAGTTTGTTACATTGTTTACCAAATAATGCAATGAAGCAGTGGGAGTTCATTACTGTGTTCTATAAATAATAGGATAAAATGTGAAACAGAGCAATAAAAACGATCAATAGAAAAATAATTTAATTATGAATGCCAGTATACCTTAACTATTTAGGCTATCTGCCTTTTAACTACAATCAGCTTTTCCAAAGACTATATGATCATAGGCACTTGGGGGAAGAGTATTGTACTGAAATTTGAGGCCATATCCTTTGGATGAAAAATACATGATCTAATTAAATTTATTTCTGGTTTAGCATTAGTAGTGTTCTTCTATGACAAAAATAACTGAATGACTTCAATTATTTATTTTTCCCCTTTGCAACACATTAAATATTGTGGGTACATGCAGTGCATTTAAAATTCTACAGTTTTGGATAGTTGGACCAGCTTCATGATATGCAATGGATACTAAAACAGTAATATCAGAAATAATTGGAATCATGCTAATTAAGTACATAAATTTGGAGAATGCAGAACTGAAATTATTCAGCCCACTAATATATAGCATTCAAGTGATATATATATATGTATATATATATATATATAAAATCTAGAATGTGTGTGTATATATGTCATATATAGTATTATAGGTAGCGTATAATATATACTATATATAATACAATATATAATTCATAGTATATATAAAAATATTATTTATACATTCTTTATATATGTATGTGTGTGTATATATATATATATATATATATTCATCTTCTAGAATGATGTTTTGTTAAGTGTTTGAATTAAGTAGAATTATGGAACAGCTATTTGAGTGGAGTGGGTAGACACCAGCATCTTTGTTAAAAGATATTGAACTGTCTTTCAACAAATTTGTTTTTAAAAACTGTACATATAAACTTAAAAAAATAAAAAGTGCAAAAATTGTTTCAATCATTTTGAGATTTATTTTTTCTGTTTGCTGATATTTTATTGAGTATTTTTGCATCTACATTCATCAGGGATATTGGTCTGTAATTTTCTTTTTTGGTGGGGTCTTTGCCTGGTTTTGGTATTAGGGTGATGTTGGCTTCATAGAATGAGTTTGGGAGTATTCCCTCCTCTTCTGTTTTTTGGAAAACTTTAAAGAGAATGGGTATTATGTCTTCTCTGTGTGTCTGATAAAATTCCAAGGTAAATCCGTCCGGCCCCCGGATTTTGTTCTTGGGTAGCTTTTGATTACCGTTTCAATTTATTTCCTCGTAATTGGTTTGTTTAACTTTTGTGTTTCTTCCTTGGTCAGTCCTGGAAGGTTGTATTTTTCTAGGAAGTTGTCCATTTCTTCTAGGTTTTCCAGCTTGTTGGCATATAGATTTTCATAGTAGTCTTTCATAATTCTTTGTATTTCTGTGGAGTCTGTCGTGATTTTTCCATTCTCATTTCTGATTATGTTGATTTGTGTTGATTCTCTTTTTCTCATAATAAGTTTGGCTAGAGGCTTATCTATTTTGTTTATTTTCTCAAAGAACCAGCTCTTGGTTTCATTGATTTTTGCTATTGTTTTATTCTTCTCAATTTTGTTTATTACTTCTCTGATCTTTATTATGTCCCTCCTTCTGCTGATTTTAGGCCTCATTTGTTCTTCTTTTTCCAGTTTCGGTAATTGTGATGTTAGACTATTTATTTGGGATTGTTCTTCCTTCTCCAGGTGTGCCTGGATCGCTATATACTTTCCTCTTAAGACTGCTTTCGCTGCGTCCCACAGAAGTTGGGGCTCTGTGTTGTTGTGGTCATTTGTTTCTATATATTCCTTGATCTCTATTTTGATTTGTTCATTGATCCATTGATTATTTAGAAGCATGTTGTTAAGCCTCCATGCATTTGTGAGCCTTTTTGTTTTCTTTGTAGAATTTATTTCTAGTTTCATACCTTTGTGGTCTGAAAAGTTGGTTGGTAGAATTTCAATATTTTGGAATTTACTGAGGCTCTTTTTGTGGGCTAGTATGTGGTCTATTCTGGAGAATGTTCCATGTGCACTTGAGAAGAATGTATATCCTGTTGCTTTTGGATGTAGAGTTCTATAGATGTCTATTAGGTCCATCTGTTCTAGTGTGTTGTTCAATGCCTGTGTGTCCTTACTTATTTTCTGCCCAGTGGATCTATGCTTTGGGGTGAGTGGTGTGCTTAAGTCTTCTAAAATGAATGCATTGCAGTCTATTTCCCTCTTTAGATCTGTTAGTATTTGTTTCACATATGCTGGTGCTCCTGTGTTGGGTGCAAATATATTCAGAATGGTTATATCCTCTTTTTGGACTGAGCCCTTTATCATTATATAGTGTCCTTCTTTATCTCTTGTTACTTTCTTTGTTTTGAAGTCTATTTTGTCTGATATTAGTACTGCAACCCCTGCTTTCTTCTCACTGTTGTTTGCCTGAAATATGTTTTTCCATCCCTTGACGTTTAGTCTGTGCATGTCTTTGGGTTTGAGGTGAGTTTCTTGCAAGCAGCATACAGATGGGTCTTGCTTTTTTATCCATTCTATTACTCTGTGTCTTTTGATTGGTGCATTAAGTCCATTTACATTTAGGGTGACTATTGAGAGATATGTACTTATTGCCATTGCAGGCTTTAAATTCGTGGTTACCAAAGGTTCAAGGTTAGCCTCTTTAGTATCTTACTGCCTAACTTAGCTCGCTTATTGAGCTGTTATATACACTCTCTGGAGATTCTTTTCTTCTCTCCCTTCTTATTCCTCCTCCTCCATTCTTCATATGTTGTGTGTTTTGTTCTGCGCTCTTTTTATGAGTGCTCCCATCTAGAGCAGTCCCTCTAAGATGCCCTGTAGAGGTGGTTTGTCAGAAGCAAATTCCCTCAGCTTTTGCTTGTTTGGGAATTGTTTAATCCCGCCATCATATTTAAATGATAGTCGTGCCAGATACAGTATCCTTGGTTCAAGGCCCTTCTGTTTCATTGTATTAAATATATCATGCCATTCTCTTCTGGTCTGTAGGGTTTCTGTCGAGAAGTCCAATGATAGCCTGATGGGTTTTCCTTTATAGGTGACCTTTTTCTCTCTAGCTGCCTTTAAAACTCTTTCCTTGTCCTTGATCCTTGCCATTTTAATTATTATGTGTCTTGGTGTTATCCTCCTTAGATCCTTCCTGTTTGGGGTTCTGTGTATTTATGTGGTCTGTTTGATTATTTCCTCCCCCAGTTTGGGGAAGTTTTCAGCAATTATTTCTTCAAAGAGACTTTCTACCCTTTTCCTCTCTCTTCTTCTTCTGGTACCCCTAGAATACGGATATTGTTCCTTTTGGATTGGTCACATAGTTCTCTTAGTGTTTTTTCGTTCCTGGATATCCTTTTTTCTCTCTCTATGTCAGCTTCTATACATTCCTGTTCTCTGGTTTCTATTCCTTCAATGGCCTCTTGCATCTTATCCATTCTGCTTATAAATCCTTCCAGGGTTTGTTTCACTTCTGTGATCTCCTTCCTGACATCTGTGATCTCACTCCGGACTTCATCCCATTGCTCTTGCATTTTTCTCTGCATCTCATCCCATTGCTCTTGCATTTTTCTCTGCATCTCTGTCAGCATGTTCATGATTTTTATGTTGAATTCTTTTTCAGGAAGACTGGTTAGGTCTGTCTCCTTCTCAGGTGTTGACTCTGTGATCGTTGTCTGCCTGTAGTTTTGCCTTTTCATGGTGATAGAGATAGTTTGCAGAGCTGGTACGAGTGATGGCTGGAAGAGCTTTCCTTCTTGTTGGTTTGTAGCCTTCCTCTCCTGGGAGAACAGAGACCTCTAGTGGCTTGTGCTGGGCAGCTGTGCACGGACAGTGCTTCTCCTTCCTGCCCAGCTGCTATGCAGTTTATCTCCGCTGTTGCTGTGGGAGTGACCTGGCTCAGTCTGCTGCTCCAAAATGGTGGAGCCCCATTGGAGGGGGAGCAGCCGGGAGGCTATTTATCTCCATAAGGGGCCTCCATGTTCCCTGCTCCCCAGGGGGTTAGAGTTCCCAGAGATCCCAGATTCCCTTCCTCTGGACTGAGTGTCCTGCCCTGCCCCTTTAAGATTTCCAAAAAAAGCACTCTCCAAACCAAAACAACAGCAGCAAAAAAATAAATAAATAAATAAATAAATAAATAAAAAAAAAGAAAAAGAAAAATGCACCATTTTCTTTGTCTCAGGCACCTGCTCACTGGTCTTGCTGCCCTATTTCCCTCGTATTGGGGTCCATGCCCCTTTAAGACTTCCAAAACCGCTCGCCAAAAAAAAAAAAGGCCGCTCCCGTTTCTTTGTTCTTCTGCGTTGGCCTCAGGCACCCGCTCACCGGTCCTGCTGCCCTGTTTCCCTAATATCCAGGACCCAGCACTTGCACTGTGTCTGCACTCTGGTCCGGATGGCTGGGGCTGGGTGTTCAGCAGTCCTGGGCTCCTTCTCCCTCCCACTCAGATCTCTCTCTTCCCGCTGGGAGCTGGGGGAAGGGGCACTTGGGACCTGCCGGGCCAGGGTTTGTATCTTACCCCCTTCATGAGGCGCTGGGTTCTCACAGGTGTGGATGTGGTCTGGATGTTGTCCTATGTCCTCTGGTCTCTATTTTCCATTTTGAGATTTTTGACTCTATAAATAATAACTCAATAAGTGAACAATCCTATTTTTAGCTCCAGATGTTACATCTTTTTGGACTAAAATGGTAAACAAAATATTTTATTTTTATCTCTTGGATAAAGTAAATACTACTAAGAAAATATGTTAGAATAGATCAAATGAAAATTAAACTCACACATATATAATGTATACATGCATTTTATATATATAAAATCAATATATCATATATACATGATATTGTATATCAATTTTGTTCCAATAACACACACACACACACACACACACACACACACACACACACATATATATATACACCACTGGGTCTTTGCCCAGTGCTGCTTGTAGTGGTCAAACAAAATTAATTAATTAATTATTAATTATTTATTGAATTCCTGAAAGGCATCAAGCATATATCCAGTGATGAAATGAAAGGAATACAAGGGTTTCCTCTGGGATCAGTCTAATTTTCTATCTCTAAACAGTCTGTCTCAAGCTGAAGCACAAAAGAATTTGTGAGAATCCTTGATCATTTTCATCCATATTAGAAGGAAGGCAGTTGGCATCACTGGGGTTAAGAAATAAGAATTAATACTAAAGACAATGACATAGAGAAAGATTGCACAACCCTATAAGAGTAAAACTGGACCACTTCAGGTGACAGAGCTTCCAAGAGGACTGCTACTGCCTAGTACATATCTTTCCTTCGATCTAGAAAAGAATATTAATGTCTAGAAAAATCCAGGGGGTACTGAGGATCTCACAGGCCAATAGGCAAACTGCTATCCTGAAGGATAATATCTTTCTCTTGGTACAGACATCAAAGCAAATAAGAATATCTTCAAATGGTTATGTTTAAATAAAGATAATAAGCATGGAGGATAATAAAAGAGGCTTTGGAATTAGTCTTGGATTTAATCTCAGATCCCCAGCTTGTTAGCTTACTTTCTTAACTGTAAAATGTGAATAATAAAGGCACTTGCCTTTTAGAATAGTTGTGTACACTAAATGAAATAACAAATGCAAGGCACTTATCAGAGTGCATGGTACACAATAAATAATAAATATTCTCTTTACATATTATGTATATGACAATTCTTAAAAATAAAGGGCAAGGATACTAAGGCTTAAATCTTGGATCTGAACTGAGATTATTTGGGGAGATATGAGTAACTGTGAAGAATATGCTCTTAAACTCACTTAGATTCCTCATCTGTAAAATGATGTTAATAGTAGTATATAATTCATTTAGTGTTTTATGCTTAAATGAGATAATATAAGCAATGCAATTAGATCTAATAAGGACTCAATGATTATTGTCAATTACTGGCATTTAAATTTTTATTGATTAATAAAGTGGCACAAGAACAAATTACAATACAATTCTATAATTTTTCTTTATTCATGGCCTATATCTTACCAAATTCTTATTATTCTTTTTTTAGTACAAATCTTCCATTAACTCAAAAAACACTGACTTATGCACCATGCACTGTGCTGTGTGCTTTTCTATTTAAAGACAAGTAAGGCTTCATTGTTCTTCCAAGGAAAATTAGATGTTCCAGTGGAGGTCAGAGACAAAATATAGATGGAAATTTTATTCAGATTTCCTTTTTTGACAACATAGATTTCCATCGACTTATGATGGAGTTACATCCTGATAAACCCATCAAAAGTGGAAAATACTGTAAGTTAAAAATTCTTTTAATACACCTAATCTACCTAACATCATAACTTAGCTTACATTAGCCTATGGTTGGGCAAAATCACCTAACACAAAGCCTATTTTATAATCAAGTGTTGAATATCTCATATAATGTATTGAATACTGTATTGAAAGTGAAAAACAGAATGGTTGAATGGGTACAAAATTATAATTTGATTATACACGTTGACTGTAAGGTATCAGTTATTTACTCTCCTGATCACATGGCTCCCTGGGATCTGTGGCTTGCTGCCCCACCTAGCATCATGAAAGAGTAGCATATGGGATATCATTAGTTTTAGAAAAGATCAAAATTCAAGACTTGAAGTATGGTTTCTACTGAATACGTATTGCTTTCACACCACTGTAAAGTTGAAAAAATCATAAATTGAACCATCTAAGTTGGGGACAATCTGTACATATAGAAGCATTTCTTCAATCAACCATTTGATATTGATTGAGAATTTCAGTGTGCCAGGCTTTCATTGTTCTTGGTACTCAAGGTATATAAGTAGACAAAAATGGGTCAACATCTGTTCTTCTGCAGCTTATGTTACAATTAAAAACCTACTAATATATGTTAGTGGAGAAAAATAAATGAAGAATTAGATCATTTTTCTCTGATTTGCCCTTGAGCACAAACAGTTTGGATCTGCACCTTCCACATGGACTCTTCCATTTCTATTTTACGTTTGAGGAATTTTTTTTTTTTTACTTTTGAGGATTGCTGCTCCAAGATCATCATATATATTCTCTCCCAGTGAGCCTCCAAAGTCTTCTGGAGATTAAAGTTTATGAAACGGATGGATGGACAGGTTAGATAGATAGATATATGGATAGATAGGTAGATGATGATGATGAAGAAGAAAAAAGATAGATGATAGATAGGTAGGTAGATAGAGGTTGTGTAGGTATGTAGGTAGGTAGAAAGGTAGGTAAAGAAGTGATAGAATGGTAGAATGCAGGCAATAATCACTATGACAGAGGAATGGTTGCCCATTTATCTGGTTGGTACCTACTTTGGGTCTCTGGTACAGGTGGCATTTGTGGAAAATTAAAACAAAATGAGTGTCTTGTCATTTTTTAAGTTATGCCATATTTCATAAAAGAGCTACTAATTATTTATTTGAGCCTTGTGCCATTAGCTTTGTAAGTAATGGAAATTCTTCATAAATTGTGACAACAGGATGTCAATCACCTTTTGTTATGGCTTTGATCTTTTTATATGTCTTCTTGAGTATTTTGGTGGAAGATGAGAAGTTGTGTTTCCTTTTATAAGAACCTCCCTCTATTTTCTCACATCCCCATTGTCTTCCTTATTGTTCTAATGCATCTTCTTGTACAAATGAAATAAATGGACATTTCACCTAGCAAAGTTATCTTGTAATGTCCTTTCTTTTGGTAATCCTTTGATAATTCTACTTAAGGGAAAAGTGAGTAAAGTTGATAGATTTTGTATATATACACACATTATTTCATTCCCATTCTATGTGTTTGGTAATTTCACTTTTATGAAGACTAAATTTCCCCAAAAGGGAATGAGTATAAATATAGCCCCTGAATTGGATGCAGAAAAGCTTTTAAATAAATCATGTTGAAATGAAAAGAGAAGGAAAAAACAATGAAGTTTTTACTAGGAGTAACACTTGCCTACTAATAGCTACCTCAGGTAATGGCTACTCTGATGCATAATAGAAGCAAGCTGCCTAGATATTTTTCAGGTTCATTGTAGCAGATAAGCATAAAGAATGATCAGATAAGTGTGTACCACCTAAGCTTTTCATGAAAATGTCTTTTACATTGATCAAAGGAAAAAGGAAACATATTTCTGGAGTATAATGAACAACATAGAGTTGTTAGATAGAATTATTTCTATGCTCTTTCTTTTACAGACATCTTCAGTCTTGTTTTAAATATAATAATTAATATATAAAAGCTGCACCAGAAATGGATTCATTTAATAGTCATTAATGGAGATCTTATTAAGTATAATTTTCCTGTAATATGTGAAATATGAGGGCAAGCATTTTATCTTTTTGTTTGCTGCTATATCCACAGAGCTTCAAAGAATGACTGGCAAATGGTAGGTACCCCATAAATATTTGTGAAGTATAGAAAGGGAGGGAGGGAGGGGAGGAAGGAAATAGGGAGGGAGAAAGGAATACATTATAGAAATGATATACCATGGAGTTAGCATAAATTCAACTCAAATTTTATATATGAAATGTATAGTTCTTTGTCAGGTCAACAGTAGGCAAGGCTGTATGTTTTTTTGTCAACTGCAACATTATAAATATCTACAATAAGAGGACAGCCAAACATACAGACCTCTTTTTAATAATTCATCATAGATATAAATAATTGGAATTTACTTAGACTATATTTTTAAAGACAGGTTTATTTTGATATACTGTGCTTTTGGTAAAATTTTCCTGCTCTAGGTCTGTAGTGTGATGTTTTGAAAAGTGTACTCAGCATATAACCACTATGATAACAACATAAAACATTCCTATCATTGCAAAAATAATCCATGAGTCAATGCAGCAAATCTTCACCTGTCACTTTCCACTCTTGACAACCACTGACTGATTACTGCCTCTATAGTTTTACCTTTCCCAAATGTCATGTAGATGGAATAATGCAGTATGGAACCTTTTGAGTTGACTTCCTTCATTTATCATAATGTATCTGAGATTCATCTATGTTGTTGTATTTTGTCCCTTTTAATTCCTGAGTAGTATTCCATTATAAGACTATCCCCCATATGTTATTATATGTACCAACTTTGTACTTTGGGGTTGTTTCCAGTCTTTTCACTTATGAACAGAGCTGCTAGGAACATTCATGTAACTTTTTGTATATATATACATATATATATATTTATTTATTTGTTTGTTTATTTCACTTAATATTAACTAGGGGTAGGATTGTTGGGTCATATAGTATATGTATGTTTTACATTTTAAGGGAGTGAAAAAATATTTCTAAAGTAGTTGTGCATTTTTGCATTCCTATCAGCAACTTATGAGAATTCTGATTGTCCTGCACCTTTACCAACACTTCACAATGTCAGTTATTTGTAAAGCAGAATAAAACAGAATGATTGCCTCTCTTTTATGAATTCCATGTCTATTAAAGCTACTTAAATTTTATATAAATAATTATTAATTTGAAATTTTTTATTAGATATGACTTACTGAAGATGAAATATAATTTTAATGCATATTTAATATCAATTCACATAGACTGAAAATACAAAAATAATCAGAAAGGATCACAAAAATGCTTGAGGGTTTCTTTTGCACTAAATTCTCTTTAAATCTGAATAGACTTTTTATTTATTTGATTGCAATCAGGTAAATGTGCTGCTGGTTACATCCATAGTTATTTTCTAGGTAGTCTCTTCAGATATGTTGTATTTCTTCCCTTTCTTGTTCCCATCCTTCTAAGTGTCAACAACATTGCAAAGACTTTGCATCAATCAGGTTACAGTAGAAGAGCCAAATATTTAATTCCTTTCCTTTGAGCCATTTTGTCAATTGGAGAAATTTATTGGATGCTAACTTAATCCATTGAAAGATATTAACATTGGGTATGATAGCCAGAACCTCAATTTGATGCTAATCACAAGAATGATTTAAACAGGCCTTTATAATTCAAATAAATTCTCAATTTTATATCTTGCTGTTTGGAGTTGAGAAGCCATTGCTTCTTCCATTCCTACAAGTCCCTGAATTTATGGAATCTTTCAATTCCCTTTCTCCCAACCTACACAAAGTAAAATATAAATGATAGTGACATCTGCAAGATGGTGGTATGGCAGTTTATAGCTCTCCTCTCCTCACAGAAACTTAAATTTGAACAACTATCAATGCACAAAAATACCTCAACAAGAGCTAAGGATTCCATGTGAGGGATTATAGTTCTTGAGTAGAGCACAGAAATGAGATAAGATGCATAAAAGCAGGAGGAAAGATGTTACACATCTGCCACTCCTCCCCAAAGCCCTAGTAGTTCAGCATGGAAAGACATATTCCTTGTGGGGGAAAGAGTAAAGCGAACAGTTGACTTAACTGCAGATCCCAGAACCAGGCCTGCACTAGCACCAGGCCAGCCCCATAAAGACTCAAGTGCCTGCCTCCGCCCCCCAGAGCCAGGTTGACTCCAGCCTCTAGCCCCTGGCACACTCCAGTGACAGGTTGGCTCCTTTTGTCCAGGTTTCCAGCCCACCCCAGCTCGAGGCCAGCCTTCATAGATCCAGGCTTTAGGAAGGCTTCAGAAGACCCAGGTTATCAGCCCACTCCAGTGTTGGGTTGACTATAATCTGTTTTCCAAGTAGCCACAAGTAGCCATTTAACTAATAGTGTGCGGTTGTCACACACGGATGTACATCTTTCAAGCTTACACTGTTTCTTACAGCCTGCCACCTAATCCCTAAGTCATTGCCACATACTATACCTTTGTGTGTGTATGTGTAAAAACAATACCACACTTTTAGTAACAATTTCTTTATCAGTCAAGATAGAGTAGGTTAGGGGAGAGAGAAAAAGTTGGTGGTGTGGGTAGGGTGGTGGAAATCTCCTCCCAAAACCATATATATTTTGAAAATACAGAAAATATAACTATTCCTAAAGGAGTGACCAGAAGATACAGTACAACAGCCAGGCTTCATCTGCGAGAACCCAACATCTCACTGAAAAGGGTAAGATACAAAGCTGTGACCAGGCAGGACCTGAGCACTCCCCCCACCCCAGCTCACCAGCAGGAGGAAAAGAATCAGAGTGCAGAGGGAGTGGAACCATAGGACCACTAAATAACCAGCCCTAGGAATCTGCCCCAGGAGCACAGACACACATTGCATGGTGCTCTGGATATTAGAGGAGCAGAAAAGCAAAATGCGAGTTTAATACTGTGAAGAGGTTCCCACAGCCAGCTGCCCTAGGACAAAAGAAAAGCAAGCGCTTTAAAAGTCTTAAAGGGACAATGGTTTAACAGGTGAACAAAATCATCCTTGGATGCTCAGCCCAGCAGGCTGGGAACTTTAAGGAACTTAAGGCACCCTAACCCCCTGGGTGGCAAAGTAGTTCTGAGACCCCTCACGATGATAAGCAGCCTGTTGTTTCCTCCTCCCTGCTGGAACCTGCGAGCAAACCAGATGACCCGCCATTGCTGTGGAACAGTGGGGGAGCATCCATGCCTACAGCAATCACACAGCCTAACACAGAAGCTTCTCCCTGCATGTGACTAACCAGCCCAGACTGAGGGACTGCGCTCTGCATGTGGTTGACTGGCACAGACAATGGAATAGGGTGCAGAGTCTGGAAGGCACGAAGGGGCTCTGTTTTCACAGTGAACACGTGCCACTTGTCTGCAATTCCTGCCGGTGCCCTAGGCCATCCTGAGGCAACCCTGCCCAGAGCAGCTTAGGGGATAAACACAGAGGCTGCTCCCTGTGCAATAGTGATGGCCACAGACAGTGGAAATGAGCTCAGAGTCTGGAAGGCATGATGAGGCTCTGTTCTCATGGCAGAACATGCTACTTGCCTGCAACCCCTGACAGTGCCCTAGGAAATCCTGAGGGACACCCCACCCATGGCAGCCTAGGGGATTAGCCCAGAGTCTGCTCCTTGTGTGTGGTTAACTAGCACAGACAGCGGAGACAGGTAAGGCCACCAAAAAGCAGGAAGGGACTTTGTTCTCCTAGCTGACACATGCAGCACTCACCGGCAACAACTCCCATTACCATGAAAAGGCAGAAGAACCTTGTTCAGTCCAAAATCCCTCAAACACCAGAGAGAGAGCTTGGTGAGACTGAAATCACCAATCTTCCTGAAAAAGAATTCAAAATAAAAGTCATAAGCATGATGATGGATGTACAGAGAAATATTCAAGAGCTAAGAGATGAATTCAGGAGGGAGATAACAGAAATGAAACAAACAATGAAAGAATTTAAGAGCAGACTGCATGAGATGGAAGAGAAAGTTAATGGAATAGAAATCAGAGAACAGGAATACCAAGAAGCTGAGACAGAGAGAGATAAAAAGATCTCTAGGAATGAAGGAATATTAAGAGAACTGTGTAACCAATCCAAACAGAACAATATATGCATTATAGAGGTACCAGAAGAAGAGAGAGAAAAAGGGATAGATGTGTCTTTGGAGAAATAATTGCTGAAAACTTTCCCAATCTGGGGAAGGAAATAGTCTCTCAGACCATGGAGGTACACAGGTGACCCAACACAAGGAACCCAAGGTGGACAACACCAAGACATATAATTATTAAAATGGCAAAGATCAAAGACAAGGACAGAGTATTTAAAGTAGCCAAAGAAAGGAAAAAGATGACCTACAAAGGAAAATCCATCAGGCTATAGTCAGACTTCTCAGCAGAAACCTTACATACCACAAGGGAGTGGCATGATATATTCAGTGCAATGAAACAGAAAGGCCTCAAACCAAGAATACTGTATCCAGCAAGATTATCATTTAAATTTGGAGGAGAGATTAAACAATTCCCAGATAAGCAAAAGTTGAGGGAATTAACCTCCCACAAACCATCTTTACAATATATTTTAAAGGGTCTTCTCTAGATGGAAGTGCTCCTGAGGCTAAATAAATGTCACCAGAGAAAATAAAACTATAGCAAAGAAAGTAGAACAACCAAATACTAACTAAATGCAAAACAAAATCAGCTATCCACAAAAATCTGTCAAGGGAAACACAAAGAGTACAGAATAAAAACCTAACATACAAAGAGTAGAGAGGAAGAAAAAGAAGGGAAAGAAATAAGAATCATCAGACTGTGTTTATAATAGCATAAGTGAGTTAAGTAAGATGTTTAGACAGTAAAGAAGTTTCCCTTGAACCATTCATAACTAAGAATCCAAAGCCTGCAATGCCAGTAAGTACATATCTATCGATAATCACCCTAAATGTAAATGGACAGAATATACCAATCAAAAGACACAGAGTAATAGAATGTATAGAAAAGCAAGACCCATCTATATACTGCCTACAAGGGACTCACTTCAACCCAAAGACATACACAGACTAAAAGGGAAGGTATGGAAAAACATACTTCATGCAAACAATAGGGCAAAAAATGCAGGTGTTGCAGTACTTGTATCAGACAAAAGAGACTTTGAAACAAATAAAGTAACAAGAGAAAAAAAGAAGGACATTACATAATGGTAAAGGTATCTGTCCAACCAGAGGGTATAACCATTATAAATATATATGCACCCAACACAGGAGAACCTACATGTGTGAAACAAATACTAGAAGAATTAAAGAAGGAAATAGAATGGAATAAGATCATTTTAGGAGACTTGAACACACCACTCAATCCAAAGGAGATATCAATGAGACAGAAAATAAGTAACGACACAGAAGCACTGAACAACACATTAGACAGATGGACCTAACAGATATCTATAGAACACTCCACCAAAAGCATCAGGACACACATTCTTCTCAAGTGCACATGGTGCATTTTCCAGAAGAGACCACAAATTAGGCCACAAAAATACCCCTAGTAAATTCAAAAAGAGTGAAATTGTACCAACCAACTCAGATCACGAAGATACAAAACTAGAAATTAATTCTCCAATGAAAACAAAAAGTCTCACAAACACATGGAGGCTTAAAAACATGCTCCTATATAATCAACATATCAATGACAAAATTAAAACAGAGACAAACAATATATGGAGACAGATGACAACAACAGCACAATGCTACAACTGCTGTGGGATGCAGTGAAGGCAATTCTAAGGGAAAAGTATATAGCAATTCAGGCCTACTTAAAGAAGGAAGAACAATCCCAAATGAATGGTCTAAAGTCACAATTATTGAAACTGGAAAAAGAAGAACAAATGAGGCCCAAAGTCAGCAGAAGGAGGGACATAATAAAGATCAGAGAAGAAATAAATAAAATTGGGAAGAATAAAACAATAGAAAAAATTGATGAAACCAAGAGCTGGTTTGTTGAAAAAATAAACAAAATAGATAAACCCCTAGCCAGACTTATCAAGAAAAAAAAAGAATACACACACAGAAAAAGAGTCAGCAATGAAAAATGAAAATACACTACGGACACCACAGAAATACAAAGAATTATTAGAGAATACTATGAAAAACAATATGCTAACAAATTGGATAACCTGAAAGAAATAGATAACTTTCTAGAAAAATACAACCTTCCAAGACTGACCCAGAAAGAAATAGACAATGTAAACAGACCAATTACCAGCAATGAAATTGAACTGATAATCAAAAAACTACCCAAGAACAAAACTTCCATACCAGATGACTTCACTGCTGAATTTTATCAGACATTTAGAGAAGATACATACCCATTCTCTTTAAAGTTTTCCAAAAAATAGAAGAGGAGGGAATACTTCCAAACTCATTTTATGAAGCCAGCATCACTCTAATACCAAAACCAGGCAAAGACACCACAAAAAAAGAAAACTGAAGATCAATATCCCTGATGAACATAGATGCAAAAATACTCAACAAACAAAACATTAGCAAACCGAATTCAAAAATACATCAAGAGGATCATACACCATGATCAAGTGGGATTCATCCCAGGTATGCAAGGATGGTACAATATCTGAAAAAAGCCAACAATATCACCCACCATATCAACAAAAAGATGGACAAAAAACACATGATCAACTCCATAGATGCGGAAAAAGCATTCAACAAAATTCAACATCCATTCATGATAAAAACTCTCAACAAAATGAGTATAGAGGGCAAGTACCTCAACATAATAAAAGCCATATATGACAAACCCACAGCCAACATCATACTGAACAGCAAGAAGCTGAAAGCTTTTCCTCTAAGATCAGGAACAAGACAAGGATGCCCACTATTCCTGCTTTTGTTCAACATCATAATGGTGGTCCTAGCCATGGCAATCAGAGAAGACAAAGAAATTAAAGGCATCCAGATTTGTAAGGAAGAAGTTAAACTGTCACTGTTTGCAGATGACATGATATTGTACATAAAAAAACCTTAAAGAATCCACTCCAAAACTACTAGAACTAATATCTGAATTCAGTAAAGTTGCAGGATACAAAATTAATACACAGAAATCTGTTGCATTTCTATACACTAATGATGAACTAGCAAAAAAGAAATCAGGAAAACAATTCCATTCACAATAGCATCAAAAAGAATAAAATACCTCAGAATGAACCTAACCAAGGGAGTGAAAGACCTATAATCTGAAAACTACAAGACACTCTTAAGAGAAATTAAAGAGGACACTAAAAAATGGAAATTCATCCCATGCTCTTAGCTAAGAAGAATTAATATTGGCAAAATGGCCATCCTGCCTAAAGCAATCTACAGATTCCATGAAATCCCTATGAAAATACCAACAGCATTCTTCAATGAACTGGAATAAATAGTTCTAAAATTCATATGGAACCACAAAAGACTCTGAATAGCCAAAGTAATCCTGAGAAAGAAGAATAAAGCAGGGGGATCTTGCTTCCCAACTTCAAGCTCTACTTCAAAGCCACAGTAATCAAGACAATTTGGTACAGGCACAAGAACAGACCCACAGACCAGTGGAACAGAATAGAGAGTCCAGCTATTTACCCAAACATACATGGTCAATTAATATATGATAAAGGAGCCATGGATATACAATGGGGAAATGACAGCCTCTTTAATAGCTGGTGTTGGCATAACTGGACAGCTACATGTTATAGAATGAAACTGGAGTACTATCTAACTTCATACAGAAAATTAAGTAGAAATGGATAAAAGACCTGAATGTAAGTGTTGAAACTGTAAAACTCTTAGAAGAAAACATAGGCAAAACTCTCTTGAATATAAACATGAACAACTTATTCATGAACATATCTCCATGGGCAAGGGAAACAAAAGCAAAAATTAACAAGTGAGATGATATCAAACTAAAAATCTTCTGTACAGCAAAGGACACCATCAGTAGAACAAAAAGGCATCCTACAGTATAGGAGAGTATATTCATAAATGACATATCCCATATGGGGCTGACATCCAAAATATACAGAGCTCATGCACCTCCACAAACAAAAAGCAAATAATCCAATTAAGAAACAGGCAGAGAACCTGAACAGACACTTCTCCAGAGAAGAAATTCAGATGGCCAACAGGCACATGAAAAGATGATCCGCATCACTAATCATCAGAGAAATGCAAATGAAAACCACAGGGATATATCACCTCACACCACTTAGGATGGCTACCTTCCAAAAGACAAACAACAACAAATGTTGCTGGGTTTGTGGAAATAGGGGAACCCTCCTACACTGCTGGTGGGAATGTAAATTAGTTCAACCATTGTGGAATGCAGTATGGACGTTTGTCAAAAAACTAAGAATAGAAATACCATTTGACCCAGGAATTCCACTCCTAGGAACTTACCCTAAGAATGCAGGAGCCCAGTTTGAAAAAGACGTACGCACCAGTATGTTTATCGCAGCACTAGCACTATTCACAACAGCCAAGAAATGAAAGCGACCTAATTGTCCATCAGTAGATGAATGTATAATATGAAGGGGTACATATACATAGTGGAATATTATTCAGCCATAAGAAGAAAACAAATCCTACCATTTGCAACAACATGTATGGAGCTAGAGGGTATTATGCTCAGTGAAATAAGCTAGGTTGAGAAAGACAAGGATCAAATGACTTCACTCATATGTTTAGTATAAGAACAAAGAAAATACTGCAGGAACAGAACAGCAGCAGACTCACAGAACCCAAGAATGGAGTCACAGTTACCAAGGGTACAGAGACTGGTGTGGGTGGGAGGGAAGGGAGGGATACGGGGAATAAGGGGCATTATGAGCAGCACACATAATGTAGGGGTGGGGGTCACGGGGAAGGCTGTAGAGCACAGAGAAGACAAGTAGTGACTCTATAACATCTTAATATGCTGATGGACAGTGACTGTAATGGGTTTTGTGGGGGGGACTTGGTGAAGGGGGGACCCTAGTAAACATAATGTTCTTCATGTAATTGTAGATTAATGATAACAAAATAAAAAAAAGATAGACTAGTTTATGTTTTAGTAACTAACAACAGTCTAATCTCAATGAATTAAAATAATACATTTTCATTTCTTGCCCATGTTATATGTCTATAGTTGGACATGTGGTCCTTGTATCCTTGTCTCATGCTGTGGCCCAGGCTGTTTGAGCAGCCTGTCTAGAATAATTCTCGTCACTATGAAAGAGGGAAAACTGAGATCATGACAGATTATACGGTAGCTTTGACTCTTTCACTTTGATGTGACAAACATCATTACCACTGGCAGTCGTTTGGTTAAGGTAAGTTACATGGCCAGTCAAATTCCAAGGGCGTAGGGAAATAGAATACTACCATGTGCCCCAAGGACAATGACATGATTCACTGAGCAATACTGATGACTACCCAATTATTATCTCTAGTTCTTGTTGTAAGATTTTAAAAGGACAGAAAAAAACAGTAGTATGTCCAGAGGAATATGACCTAGACAGTAAAGAGAACTGACATAATTTAGATGAAGAACTGATGTTTGCCAAAAGAAGAAAATGCATGGTTATGATACCCAAATATATGAAGTATTATGTTGAATGATGTGGACAGGCAAGCCAATAGATAGGTATGGGGCTGTGGCAATCAAAAATCACATACTTCATCTAAAGATATTTGTTGTTTTTGACACTGATGCCAAACAAAATAAAAAAATTTTTTCAGACTGAATTGATATAACTGTCTCCCAGTTTGAAGCACTTTTAAATTTTCTTTGAAATAATTTCCACTTTTGGTTGTTTTTATCTCCCTTCTCTGGATCTTATACAGTTCAAATTGTTTAAAAAAATTTTTTTTGCTTTGTTTCATTTTTTATTCTATTTAAAGTGGTTATACCTTTAAACATTTGAACTAATTTTAAATCACATCAGCCTTTCTATGCATCAGTAAAGAACTCCTAAAATAATTACAAAAGTGCAAAAATTTCATCAGTAAGATATGAGTAAAGAAGGATGATAGCAAAATAATACTATTTATATAGTAGCTGAATTTTTTTGAGAAATATTAATGTGTCAGGAACTATGTACTAAATATTTTATTTCCATTTTTTAATGAATTCAGGGAGAAAATAAGAAAATAATGTACATAGAACAGTTAGATATTAATGAAAGACAGTAAAAATGTTAGTCACTATATATGCTAGAAGAAAACCAACAAAGGATTATGTGTCACATTATGAGGCAAACCCAGACCTTGGGGATTAAGGGGAACACATTCATATTAGAAAACCATTCAGAGCAGATATTTATTTTCTGATTATCAACATCTGGGAAAAATGAGATCACAGGCAAAAGTTACAAGGTTAAAAGTAGTCTGATATCAATTGACTAATGACCAACAGAAATCTAGGGAAAACCCAAGCTGTGCATATATGAAGCAAATAAATGTGTATCAAGACATGGTAACTGACACTTACACATATGCAAAAAAAGGTAAGATTGACTTTATAAAATAAGTCATGTTAGACTATTATTAGGTTTAATAGTTCATGTTTAATATCCTTTTCTTTAAAAAATTAGGGAATAACAGAGAAGGTTAAAGTGGCAAGGAATACAAGGAATGGGTAATGAATCACTTCACTTTGTTAATTTTTCCCTATTATGATTTGAAATTTGTGTAATGTCACCGCAAAAGACAATTATGTATCTTTTTTATAATTCACAGATAATATTCTAAATGGAAGAACAGGAAAACAACTGACATACTTTTGAAAGACTGAAGAAAAAGACTAACAATTAACTAGCAGAAAGAGAAATCAGAAAACAATTCCATTTACAATTGTATCAAAAAGAACAAGATAACTAGGAATAAACCAAATGGATGTGAAAGACCTATATTCTTAAAACTAAGACACTCATGAGAGAAATTAAAGAAGACAAAAATAAGATGGAAATCTATCCCTTGCTCATGGACAGGAAGAATTAATATTGTCAAAATGACAATCCTGCCCAAAGCAATTTACAGATTCAATGCAATATTTATCAAAATACTAACAGCATTCTTCTACAAACTATAACAAATACTTCCAAAAGTCATATGGAACTATAAAAGACCCTGAATAGACAAAGCCATCCTGAGAAAGAAGAACAAAGTTGCAGGGATTATACTCCTTGACTTCTAGCTCTACTACTAAATTACAGTAATAAAGACAGTTTGGTACTGGTACAAGAACAGACCCATAGATCAGTGGAACAGAATAGAAAGCCCAAATATAAACTCACTCATATATGGTCAATTAATGCATGATAAAGGAGCTTTGAATATACACTGGAGAAAAGACAGCTTCTTCAACAACTAGTGTTGAGAAAACTGGACAGCTACATGTAAGAGAATGATACTGGATCATTGTGTAACTCCATATACCAAAGTAAACTCAAAATGGATCAAAGACTGGAATGTAAGTCATGAAACCATAAAATTCTTAGAAGAAAACATAGGCAAAAATCTCTTGAATGTAAACATCAGCAAATTTTCTGAACGTATCTGCTTGGGCAAGGGAAATGAAAGCAAAAGTGAATACAGTGGACTACATCAAGCTAAAAAACTTCTGTACAGCAAAGAACACCATCAATAGAACAAAAAGGCATCCTACAGTTTACATTTCAAAACCCAAAAAGCGAATAACCCAATAAAAAAATGATGGAGGATATGAACAGACACATCTCCAAAGAAGAAATACAAATGGCCAACAGGGATATGAAAAGATGCTCCACATCCCTAATCATCAGGGAAATGCAAATCAAAACCACAATGAGATATCACTTCACAACTGTTAGGTTGGCCACTATCCAAAAGACAAGAAACAGCAAATGCTGGTGAGGATGCAGAAAAAGGGGAACCCTCCTACACTGCTGGTTGGAATGTATATTGGCTCATCCATTGTGGAAAGCAATATGGATGTTCTTCAAAAAAGTAAAAATAGAAATAACAAGTGTTGGTGAGGATGCAGAGAAATAGGAACCCTCGTACACTGTTGATGGCACTGAAAATTAGTGCAACCACTGTAGAAAGCAGTATGGATGTTCCTCAAAAAACTAAAAATAGAAACACCATATGACCCAGTAAACCCACTCCTAGGAATTTACCCGAAGAAAACAAAATCCTTGATTCAAAGATATATAAATCCTATGTTTATCTCCACATTATTTACAATAACCAAGATATGGGAGCAACCCAAGTGTCCATTAATAGATGAATGGATAAGGAAGATGTGGTACATATAAACAATGGAATATTATTCAGCCATAAAAAGAAAAGAAACCCTGTGATTTGCAACAACATAGATGGATCTGGAGGGTATTAGGCTCAGTAAAATAACCCAGGCAGAGAAAGACAAAGACCATATGATTTCACTTGTTTGTGGAGTAGAAATACAAAGCAAAACAACAGGAACAAAACAGCAGTAGACTCATAGACACTGAGAAGTGACTGGTGGTTACCAAGGGGGTGGGTTTGGTGTGGGTGGGTGAGGAGGGTGAGGTTGATAAAGGGCCACATAATGTAAGTTTTCATGGGGATGCTAGTACAGCATGGAGAATATAGCCAATGATTCTGTAACATCTTTCTATGTTGACAGATAGTAGCTGTACTAGTAGGGGTGAGGATTTAATAATATGGGTAACTGTTGAACCACTTTGTTGTTTACCTGAATCTAAAATATGACTGTATATCAATAAAAAAATTGAAGATGAGTATCTTGTAGGATAAAATTGATAGTGTTAGTAGCTAAAATAAAGAGCTCTAACAATTCAGTCCAGATGAAACTGATTCTTCTGTCTTTCACATCTGTGGTTTCTCAAGCATTCCTTAGTCTTCCATAAGTTTGAAATGGGCAATCTTCTTTTCTCATATTTGCAAATCAAACTACTGGCACTGAGGAGTGAAGAACATTTAGAGCCATTTTGAGAACATAAGGAAGAGAAGAAAATAGTAAGACTTCTACCCTCTGGTGTTTTTAACAAATCTGAAAGGCCACAACTTACAGCAAATAAGTAATTTTTCATGATGGTACATTTATCCTCTTTATGAGGGAATGTCTCTTATTATTTAGTTTTGGAAGGACTGCATAATGTTTTAATAAGTTCATTCATATTCATTTGCTAAGGTTATTTTTCCTGCTTTGGGTAACATTAGGTAATATTTTTCAAAGCACCTGTCTTACACTTTCAAATTTAATGGGCAGACAGCAGGGAATGGCAGGATCGAACATATGACAAAACAGGGCAGGAGGAAGTATAACTAAAACACAGGCTACAAAGGCACTCCTTTTTTACTATTATTCCTGGTTTCAAAGTGTTTTGTTTTAACTTGCAATCGCTACAACCTGTTTTCCAAGTTTTCTTTAAAAATTACAAAAGTTCAGGGTGTATGAAAGATTGTTTTAACTACTCGATGGGGAAAACATCCCCTTGAATCTCGTGGTTTTGAATCCAAATCTGTACTCCCTGTCTAATCATAAAATATTGATCTTGAGAGACAGGTTCAATATCTATGTTACAAAATACTTGTCTCAAAATAGCATTTAATAGTTATTGTTGTGTTTGGGGGAAATTATAAGCTAACCTATACTCTATTCAAAGATGCGTAACATAAGCCAAATCATATTCATATTTTAAAAAGGCAAGTTAAATTGAACTCTGATATACCAAATTTACAAAATTTTAAGATGTGTTTTATGAAGCAGATTTTGGAAAATTTTATACAGGTAGGTTTTGCTAAAAGTATAGGCAATTGTAGTAAATAAACCCAAGAAAATCTTTGTAACTGACATGCAATGATTCCTTGGATAAGTCACAAATTCCTTCAGTCTCAATTTCTTCAGTTATGTTATGGAGATAAATACAACAAGCATATATAATAAGTACCTTAAGATATTATTTTGAGGATCATATAAATAATATAATTTTAAAACAGGAAAATAGCTTTTAAATCATCCAATTGTTCACCCCCTCCTGTATTTTTAAACTATGGCCATTTTAAATTATTTACCCCAGAGTCCACATCTTCATTTTCATACTAGTAATATTTCTACAATTGTCTATTGATAAGCTACACTGACTCATGTGGAAATAGACTCCAAAGGAACAATCAAGGGGGATACAAATTTAGGAATATATTAATTAAAACAATAATAGCAATGATGATGGCACTGATATTTAGGTCATATTTGTTCTCAGACAATGGTATGAAGATATCTAGAATTGTATTGGTGGAAAAAAGGGCAAGGTTCTAAGGGTCCAAAAATCTTTTTTTTTTTTCAGGTCAATCAGTTTAAATTGGGAACAACAGTTACTGCTTTAAAAAGAGGAACTAAAACTGTACCCACATGAAGTATCCCATGGCAACCTTTTTGCTAACAGTTTTGATTATCGTGTAAAATACTTCTTTTCTTCTACTAAGCAAGTATGGTTTTATATAAAGTTTTGTCAGTTATGAAGTCAAACCAAAAAATTATTATGTATTTCCTGAAACATAAAAACAGTTTATCTTGTTTGAATACAGGACAGTGAGGTCAGAGCATTAAACAATTTAAACAAATACTGACAGCATGTGCAAGATCCTGGACGTAAAGAGTGCAACTATTGAAGCTGCTCTGCTAAATATTGTGAAATATCATATTGCTGTGGGAGTGATATTATCATAATTACACATTATTTATTCAAAATTGTTTTGGGTGTTTTTTAATTCCTTCATGAATGCTAATTTTCCCCCCAGCACTACACTGTAAACAGAAATAAGTTGGCAATGACTGGCTTTTAATATCTCTTTTTGGAAGGAGATCCTATCTCTCATATACATACAAAGCCAGAATTATTTTCTGTTGGCATTTTATACTCTTTTGATTAAAATATCAGCTAGCCAGTTGTGTTTGCTTATAAATAATGTGACTAGTGCATTGAGGAGAGTAGTAGGTGGTGAGACATCTGAGATTATATTCTGTCTGCCTTTTGCTCATTGTACTTTATTGACTAATCTCTGTAAGAATATGGACAAATCAGTAAAATGTCACCATAACATTAAATTTTATTCTCAATTTTGCAATATTTTTTCACTCAAGATACAATGAGAGTTGTTTAGTGTCTTGTGTGAATATTCTTTTGATTTAGAAGAAATTATTCCTCTTTCCTTTGTGTAGTGAGAGACACAAATGCACTACGATTGTAAGACCTTATTAGGGAAAGAACAAAATCACAAAGCACTGCTTTGTTGCATAAAAATAAGCCTTTACCACCTTCATTTGGAAAAAATATGAATTAGGATAAAATGTCTTGTGGCTCAAAGGATGATAATAAAACGAGGCTAGAGAAATAATAGTGATGAAACTTATGACTGATATAAACATCAAATATAATAGCTATTAGTCTTTGTGTCAGTTGCTTTTTGAATTAGCTTCATGTTTTTCATTTTAGTATATTGTAAATTTCTTTCATGTTAGCTATTGTGAATAAAATCATTAACTTAAATTATCAGTATTAGGGCTGGGAAGTAGGACGAGTTGCTAAAAGATGAATAACATTTACGATTTATAACAAAAAAAGGAGGAAGGATTGCAAATTGGGAAAATGAGCAGAAGTAAGTTAAATAAAATACATATTGGTCAGATTAGCTAAGACAGTATTCTCCAAGTAAATTCAACCAGAATTATTTGTTAAAGGAGCTATAGAAAAGTGTCCACATAGTGAGTAAATTGAAAATCTATTTGTCTTGACTTACCAAATTTCTATAACTGGGATGAATGTTAGAATATTTTAAATAATAACTAAATTTTAGATCAGTTTAACAGATGCTGTGTTAAACTCTATGATAAATTGGTTTCAAAGTTGTCAATGGTAATTCATACTATGCACAAACACATTTACATAAAATCAGAAGTTTATACCAGAATTTATGTTGCTTCATAAAAATGATTCCACACTTGAGTACATTTGGCACAATACTAGACTAGAACAGTACTTTGACTGATTTGAAAGAAACCATCTCCAAAAGTCATTCGTATGGTTTTACCAAAAATGTGATGTCTACTGTGTCTCACAATGAGTCTATAGGCCACCATCAGGAGAGGTGGGTCGCAAAATAGTTAACTCATTCATTTGGCTTCAGCCAGTCAAAATCTGATATCCAATTGATCTTTTTTGTAAGGCTACCTGTTTAGTATGAGGAAATAACTCCAGTTTTTCCTTTAAAAGCTACAGTTTATCATCCAGGTAAAATATGTGAACTGTTCCAACATATTAGTATTCAGTGCAGCATATCTCTTCCATGCATGAGGCAAAGAAACAGCTCATCTCCAAGCAAGAGAAAGTCCTAAAGTTTGTTTTCTGTATTACTTGGATTACTCTGTAGCTGAATTTACCAAACTGAAGTAAATCTAGATTTACGAGGTTGTACTTTATTTGATCTTTGTTGGTTGCAGAGATCCAATTAAATATGCGTAAATATGGCAGCCCAAGAAAAGAACCCATGCCTTATGACTTAGAGAAGACAACTTTGAAATAAATCAAGATTATGTCCATATAATAATCGGATTTGTACATTAATTACACATCCAAAAATTGTAATCGCAAACTAAGGCCATAATTTGCACATTTGATCTTCCATTTATAACTTTCATGGTATCTAAAAGTTCAAATTCTACTTCTAGAATAACATGAAAAAGGCTTAATAAATATACAAAATATTTTCATATAGCAAGCTCTGAATTGCATCAGTTTCTGTATAGATTTTGGAGTTTACTAGAGCATAATGCATATTCAAAGTAAGAGATCAGAGATAGGTATCACTTGAAAAACAGTTTTTTAAACCACATGTGATCAAATTTTCTTAGGCTGATGTGAAATATAGTAATGAATCATGTTCACTTGCATCAGTCATGTTATATTATGTTATTGTCTCTTAACACAGAAGAAATGCATGCAATAAGATTGAGAATGTCACAAGGGAAGAGAGCAGCTGGGAAATTTGAAAACATTGCAATGAGAAATAGAGAGGCAGTAGAATTATAGTCCACTGAGGAAAGTGCTTATCTAAGTATGCTTAAAAAAAAGTTTATTTTCTTCACATTATGGGGAAGAATAAATATGTAATCCAAAAAGAGGGGTAAGAGGCAGAATTTCATGTTTAGTTATTCAGGAAAGATAATTAACGAAGTTGTTAAACATGTACTAATCTACTGTGTGTAAGCTATAATGGTCTTTATTATTTTAACTTTGAACTGGACTCTTTACTGCTCTGTACCACAGTTTGTTTGTTTGTTTGTTTGTTTATTTCCTCAGTTGAATTGCTTTGGCATTTGTGGAAAATCCAATTGCTGTGTGATTATGATTTGGAAGTGTGGGGGGGGTTCCCACACTGTTTGCATGAATATAAATTTGTTGTGTTGATGTTCTTATAGCTTGAATTCTGCAATGTATTCTTTTATACAACTTTTTGGGCTAGTATACACCTTTTGAGTTACCGTATTAACTTTAGAGTCAGTTTATTTATTTCTTCAAATATGTCTTCTGGGACTTTGACTGTGGTTATATGGAATTTACAGGTGATTTGAGGGAATATTGACTTGCCCCATCTGCCAATATAGCACACGTTACCATAGACCAATGCTTTCTTCTTTTTTTATTTTTAATAAGTGCTTTCTGGTCTTTTGTGAATAAAATTCACACACCCTTTTTCAGAGGTTAACACTAATAATAAATGCTTAGATCTATGATGGGATTATAAATGGTATTTAAAACATAATTTCTAATTGTTCACTGGTGGTATAGAAAAAATACAATGGACTTTCATAAATTGATTTTGTTCCATGCTACATCCTTGCTAAACTCCCATGTTACATTTAATAGTTTTTTTTTTTTGGTATCATTAATCTACAATTACAGAAAGAACATTATGTTTAATAGGTTCCCCCCTTCACCAAGACCCCCCCCCCACATACCCCTTCATAGTCACTGTCCATATGTGTAGTAACATGCTGTAAAATCACTACTTGTCTTCTCTGTGTTGCACAGCCTTCCCCGTGTCCCCCATGCACTATACATGCAAATCATAATGCCCCTTTCTTTTTCCCCGCCCTTATTTCTCCCTTCCCACCCATCCTCCCCAGTCCCTTTCCCTTTGGTAACTATTAGTCCATTCTTGGGTTCTGTGATTCTACTGCTGTTTTGTTCCTTCAGTTTTCCTTTGTTCTTATACTACACATATGAGTGAAATCATTTGGTACTTATCCTTCTCCGCTTGGCTTATTTCGCTGAGCATAATACCCTCTAGCTCCATCCATGTTGTTGCAAAAGGGAGGATCTGTTTTTTTCTTATGGCTGCATAATATTTCATTGTGTATATGTACCACCACTTCTTTATCCATTCATCTACTGATGGACATTTAGGTTGCTTCCATATCTTGGCTATTGTAAACAGTGCAGTGATAAACATAGGGGTGCATCTGTCTTTTTCAAACTGGAGTACTGCATTCTTAGGGTAAATTCCTAGAAGTGGAATTCCTGGGTCAAATGGTATTTCTATTTTGAGCATTCTGATGAACCTCCATACTGCTTTCCACAATGGTTGAACTAGTTTACATTCCCACCAGCAGTGTAGGAGGGTTCCCCTTTCTCCACAGCCTCGCCAACATTTGTTGTTGTTTGTCTTTTCGATGATGGCGATCCTTGCTGGTGTGAGGTGATAACTCATTGTGGTTCTAATTTGCATTTCTCTGATGATTAGCGATGTGGAGCATCTTTTCATGTGCCTCCTGGCCATCTGGATTTCTTCTTTAGAGAACTGTCTATACAGCTCCTCTGCCCATTTTTTAATTGGATTATTTGCTTTTTGTTTGTTGAGGCATGTGAGCTCTTTATATATTTTAGATGTCAATACTTTATCGGATCTGTCATTTATGAATATGTTCTCCCATACTGTAAGATACCTTTTTGTTCTATTGATGGTGTCCTTTGCTGTACAGAAGCTTTTTAGCTTGATATAGTTCCACTTGTTCATTTTTGCCTTTGATTCCCTTGCCTGGGGAGATATGTTCATGAAGAAGTCACTCATGTTTATGTGCATGAGATTTTTGCCTATGTTTTTTTCTGAGAGTTTTATGGTTTCATGACTTATATTCAGGTCTTTGATGCATTTGGAGTTTACTTTTGTGTATGGGGTTAGACAGTGATCCAGTTTCATTCTCTTACATGTAGCTGTCCAGTTTTGCCAGCACCATCTTTTGAAGAGATTATCATTTCCCCATTGTATGTCCATGGCTCCTTTATCAAATATTAATTGGCCATATATGTTTGAGTTAATGTCTGGAGTCTATATTCTGTTACACTGGTCTTTGGCTCTGTTCTTGTGCCAGTACCAAATTGTCTTGATTACTGTGGCTTTGTAGTAGAGCTTGAAGTTGGGGAGCGAGATCCTCCCCACTTTATTCTTCCTTCTCAGGATTGCGTTGGCTATTCGGGGTCTATGACAGTTCCATATGAATTTTTGAACTATTTGTTCCAGTTTGTTGAAGAAAGCTGTTGGTAATTTGATAGGGATTGCATCAAATCTGTATATTGCTTTGGGCAGGACAGCCATTGTGATGATATTAATTCTTCCTAGTCAGGAGCATGGGATGAGTTTCCATTTGTTAGTGTCCTCTTTAATTTCTCTTAAGAGTGACTTGTAGTTTTCAGGGTATAAGTCTTTCACTTCTTTGGTTAGGTTTATTCCTAGGTATTTTATTCTTTTTGATGCTATTGTGAATGGAATTGGTTTCCTGATTTCTCTTTCTATTAGTTCATTGTTAGTGTTTAGGAAAGCCACAGATTTCTGTGTGTTAATTTTGTATCCTGCAACTTTGCTGAATTCCGACATTAGTTCTAGTAGTTTTGCAGTGGAGACTTTAGGGTTTTTTATGTACAATATCATGTTATCTGAAAATAGTGACAGTTTGACTTTTTCTTTACCAATCTGGATTCCTTGTATTTCTTTGTTTTGTCTAATTGCCGTGGCTAGGAGGTCCAGTACTATGTTAAATAATAGTGGGGAGAGTGGGCATCCCTGTCTTGTTCCCGATCTCAGAGGAAAAGCTTTCAGCCTCTCGCTGTTCAGTATGATGTTAGCTGTGGGTTTATCATATATGGCCTTTATTATGTTGAGGTACTTGCCCTCTCTGCCCAATTTGTTGAGAGTTTTCATCATAAATGGATGTTGAATTTTGTCGAATGCTTTTTCAGCATCTATGGAGATGATCATGTGGTTTTTGTCTTTCTTTTTGTTGATGTGGTGGATGATGTTGATGGATTTTCGAATGTTGTACCATCCTTGCATCCCTGGGATGAATCCCACTTGGTCATGATGTATGATCCTCTTGATGTATTGTTGAATTCGGTTTGCTAATATTTTGTTGAGTATTTTTGCATCTTTGTTCATCAGGAATATTGGTCTCTAGTTTTCTTTTTTGGTGGGGTCTTTGCCTAGTTTTGGTATTAGGGTGATGTTGGCTTCATAGAATGAGTTTGGGAGTATTCCCTCCTCTTCTAATTTTTGGAAAACTTCAAGGAGAATGGGTATTATGCCTTCTCTGTATGTCTGTTAAAATTCCGAGGTAAATCCATCTGGCCTGGGGGTTTTGTTCTTTGGTAGCTTTTTGATTATCACTTCAATTTCGTTGCTGCTAATTGGTCTGTTTAGATTTTCTGTTTCTTTCTGGGTCAGTCTTGGAAGGTTGTATTTTTCTAGGAAGTTGTCCATTTCTCCTAGGTTTCCCAGCTTGTTAGCATATAGGTTTTCATAGTACTCTCTAAAAATTCTTTGTATTTGTGTGTGGGTTTGTCGTGATTTTTCCTTTCTCGTTTCTGATTCTGTTGATGTGTGTGGACTCTCTTTTCCTCTTAATAAGTCTGGCTAGAGACTTGTCTGTTTTATTTCCTCGAAGAACCAGCTCTTGGTTTCATTGATTTTTGCTATTGTTTTATTCTTCTCAATTTTATTTATTTCTTCTCTGATCTTCATTATGTTCCTCCTTCTGCTGACCGTAGGCCTCATTTGTTCTTCTTTTTCCAATTTCAATAATTGTGACATTAGACTATTCATTTGGGATTGTTCTTCCTTATTTAAATATGCCTGGATTGCTATATACTTTCCTCTTAAGACTGCTGCTGCGTGTCCCACAGAAGTAGGGGCTTTGTGTTATTGTTGTAATTTGTTTCCATATATTGCTAGATCTCCATTTTAATTTGGTCATTGATCCATTGATTATTTAGGAGCATGTTGTTTAGCCTCCATGTGTTTGTGAGCTTTTTTGCTTTCTTTGTACAATTTATTTATAGTTTTATACCTTTGTGGTCTGAAAAGTTGGTTGGTAGGATTTCAATCTTTTGGAATTTACTGAGGTTCTTTTTGTGTCCTAGTATGTGGTCTATTCTGGAGAATATTCCATGTGCACTTGAGAAGAATGTGTATCCTATTGCTTTTGGATATAGAGTTCTGTAGATGAGTATTAGGTCCATCTCTTCTAGCATGTTGTTCAGTGCCTCTGTGTCCTTACTTATTTTCTGTCTGGTGGATCTGTCCTTTGGGGTGAGTGGTGTGTTAAATTCTCCCAAAATGAATGCATTGCATTCTATTTCCTCCTTTAATTCTGTTAGTATTTGTTTGACATATATTGGTGCTCCTGTATCGGGTGCATATATGTTTATAATGGTTATATCCTCTTGTTGGATTGAGCCCTTTATCATTATGTAATGTCCTTCTTTATCTCTTGTTACTTTCTTTATTTTGATGTCTCTTTTGTCTGACACTACTATTGCAACACCTGCTTTTTTCTCTCTGTGGTTTGCATTGAAATATCTTTCTCCAAACCTTGACTTTTAATCTGTGCATGTCTTTGGGTTTGAGTTGAGTCTCTTGTAAGCAGCATATAGATGTGTCTTGCTTTTTTATCCATTCTATTACTCCGTGTCTTTTGATTGGTGCAATCAGTCCATTTACATTTAGGGTGATTATTGAAAGATATGTACTTGTTGCCATTGCAGGCTTTAGATTTGTGGTTACCAAAGGTTCAAGGTTAGCTTGTTTACTACCTTACTGTCTGACCTCCCTCACTTATTGAGCTGTTATAAACACAGTCTGATGATTATTTCTTTCCCTTCTTTTTCCTCCTCCTCCATTCTTCATATGTTGGGTGTTCTGTTCTGTGCTCTTTTTAGGAGTGCTCCCATCTAGAGAAGTCCCTGTAAGATGCCCTGTAGAGGTGGTTTGTGGGAGGCAAATTCCCTCAACTTTTCCTTGTCTGGGAATTGTTTAATCCCTCCTTCTTATTTAAATGATAATCGTGCTGGATACAGTATCCTTGGTTCAAGGCCCTTCTGTTTCATTTCATTAAATATATCATGCCATTCTCTTCTGGCCTGTAAATTTTCTGTTGAGAAGTTTGATGATAACCTGATGGGTTTTCCTTTGTAGGTGACCTTTTTACTCTCTCTGGCTGCCTTTAATACTCTGTCCCTGTCCTTGATCTTTGCCATTTTAATTATTATGTGTCTTGGTGTTGACCTCTTTGGATCCTGTCTCTCGGGAGTTCTGTGTGCCTCCGTAGTCTGAGCAACTATTTCCTCCCCCAATTTGGGGAAGTTCTCAGCAATTATTTCTTCAAAGACACTTTCTATCCCTTTTTCTATCTCTTCTTCCTCTGGTACCCCTATAATGGGGATATTGTTCCTTTTGGATTGGTCACACGTTCTCTTAATATTGTTTCATTCCTGGAGATCCTTTTGTCTCTCTCTGCATCAGCTTCTATGCCTCCCAGTTCTCTGGTTTCTATTCCATCAATGGCCTCTTGCATCTTATCCATTCTGCTTATAAATCCTTCCACAGTTTGTTTCACTTCTGTAATCTCCCTCCTGACATCTGTTATCTCCCTCCAGATGTCTGTAATCTCCCTCTGCACTTCATCCCTTAGCTGTTGCATATTTCTCTGCAGCTCTGTCAGCATGTTTATGATTTTTATTTTGAATTCTTTTTCAGGGAGACTGGTTAGGTCTGCCTCTGAAAATCCTTTCTCAGGTGTAACTATCTTGGTCTGGACCTGATTTTTTTGCCTTTTCATGGTGATTGCAGTGGCTGTAGGCAGGCTGCGCATGTGTCAGCTGGGAGAAAAATGTCCTTTTCTGCGTGCTGGATGCCTTGCCCTTCCACGCTGCCTGTGACTGCTGAAGTTGTTAAACACGTACTAATCTCCTACTGTGTGTAATTTATAATGGTCTTTATTATTTTAACGTTGAACTGGTCTCTTTATTGCTTTGTACCACAGTTTGTTTTTTTAAAATAAAATAGTATATAAACAACCAAGAATAAACTCTTGCAGGTGTGAGGAAAAACAATTTCAAACTTAAAAGATGAAGCCCCATACACACCCCAAACTATTAACTATAACATAGTTTCAGAACATATTATTTTCCTTGATTTTTCACATGAGATATGCACGGTGAAGTTTGATGAATATACAGCAGTCATCTATATGTTTTTAACATCAAGATGATGAGTTATATGCACGAAATGAATATATCATTGCTAGTTGAGACCACAAAACAGTATGCCATGAAAGATCATTGTTTGCATTCCTCTCAAATAAGTCACTCATTTCCCTACCTGAGAGGCAGCTTCTTATTTTGTGGGTTCTTATGACCTTTAAGCATTTCAGTTAATTTGAATCTTCCTCACATCTTTGAATTGCATAATAGAATTCATGTTATTTCAATGGGTGTATATGGATCAACGTGTTTGCATGGCCAAATGACAGAATTTTAAAATAAAATAAAAGTGTGGTTATAATTCATGATTTTCTAAATCATTATCCCTAATTGGACATTTATGCCACAGAATTTTTAGCAAATTCAAAGAAAAATAACAAATATCATACCTTAGAATTTACAAAATACAGTTTAAAATTACATTTTCATCTCAAGCCTCATACCATTAATTCATAACTGTTTGAAGTTTTCATTTTATTTTCTGGTGAGAAAATAGGTTGCAAACAGTGGACCTGCCAGCATGACAGCTTCCTAGACCAATGTTTTGCAAACTGCAAATGGAAACGCATTAGTGAGTCATAATAAATTAAATGAGCTGCCACCAGCAATTAAAAAAAAAGGGAATAGAATGAAATGTGCCAGCGATCAGTGCATACAGTAATAGGTAATTCCATTAAAATATTTTTCAGTGTGTGTGTGTGTGTATTCACACATAGAGTCTTGTGAAAATGTATTTCTTACTATTTCCCACCATGAGCCAAACAAAAACAAGTCTAAAAGCCACTGGCCTAGCCTGTGTAAAGCAGGTTGCACTATTCACAAACCCATAGCTAAGGAAGTGTAACCTCGGCATGAGAAGAAGATGGTTTTTATAAAGGCATTTCAGGCTTGGTGCTGTCCATTTAGAGAACAGTGAAAGAAGAATGAGAGTGAACCTGAGGTGGATGAGCCCCAGGGGTATCAAGTCATTTCCAAACAGTCAGCAGATAAATGTCACATTTTGCACGCTCTTCCAGAGCTGCCTTCACTCACTGAAGTCACTCGTTCCTGTGGGGCCCGTTGGGTGGCAGCAGCAGCAACTCTGCCATTTACAACACAAATACATCTGGGATCCCTTGATATTAAGAACATGCCCTGTGTCACCTTAACTTATATCATGGCTAATTTTAAAAACCTATGTTGTCTAAAAAACTGGTCTATATGGAATTGCACTGTTTCTTGTGGATTGCCCCAATTAGCAGAACTGTTCCTATCAGCAAATGCCTCCGTCATTTCCCACATATGCATCTCATAACTTTATGCTTTTTTATTTTGTTTTATTGATAAATCAGAACAAATCTTGCATGTTACCCATTTTAAACAAATGAAGAATACCCCACTGACACCTTGGTGAGCCATTTCACTCCTTTTGAATAGCTACAGGTATTCTGTTTCTTGTAGAACTAAAAGTTATCATAGATTTTTAATGCAATGATATGAATGAAGTCCGTGATGCCTTCTGTTGGTAAGGGAGAAGTGCCTTGAGACAGCACCATGTGCTGTGTGGGGGAGACAAAAAGAATCCAAATTTTACAAAGAAACTAGATTAACTGATTTTCCTTTAATCACAATTATTTCCTAACTGTGTCTTGCTGTCATTAAAATCTGACATTTTCTTGCTGCTTTACCAGTAAATATGGCCACTTTAATTTCCGGTGGACAACGAATCAATTATGCTTGTTTCAAAACTCTTTATATGTGAATTAACTGACTTTACTGCCTTTTCACAGCCTAACTTTTTCAACATGGGATTTGGTTCCTACTGCAGTTCCCTGTAGTATCACACAGTTCATTGTTCTCCACTTGTTTCATGTTTACCTAATAACCCCATTTTTCTTCCTCCCTGTGTAACCCTCTCAGAACCTTACACAATTCTTGGCCTACAGTATATATGTGTGTTGCTTGTAATAGTCTGCTTTCAACTCACATATATTTGGATAGTCATAGGTTACATGAAAAATTATAGATTTCTTTTCCTATGAGAAAAATATAGCAGGTAAGACCAGTTACCAAACATTATGATGATTTGTTCATCTCCTTTAAGGAGGTTTGGAAGAGAGAATGCTTCAGGATGAAAAGGACCCTTTTCAGAACACCTGGTTAGAGTCCTTCCTTATGTGTGCTATTGAGAGAGCAACCTAGACTCACCCAGCATTACAAACCTATCCTATCCTATCTTTCCATTATTGTAAAGTCAAAATGAAATAAAATGGGTGAAGATACACAATTGACTGGAACATTCTATAAATGTCATTGGTTATTATTACCTCACTTTCTACATGTTAATGTGCACATTCATGAAAATGGTTACCTTCCTCAGTTTCTTGTACTGTTCTTTCCTCATCTAGAGCAATGAAGATCACAAGATGATTCTAAGATACAGTGAACTCCTTACTATCCATGAAGGATTTAGCCATGGTATATTCTCTCTTAATTAGCTTTGTTATGCTTTGTGAGACTATCTGCCAGAAGTCAGATGAAACCAGAAATAGGTTTGGAATGAAAAAAATGTATCTGAATATGTTCACATGCCTGAACTTTATTGATTATCAGGTTGATCATGTTTAGTTTAAGAAGTCCTCAAATGCACCATGATGTCACTACATTCTAGGAAAACATGTTATATTTTACTGGAACTTTCTCATCCCTTCCCTATGCCATCCCATGTCCACCAGTTAGCAAATCTCTGCTGATCCTTCATTTATCCACTTAGAAACACTTTCTACATGAAACTTTTCCATGGCAACTCAAGTCTTTATCAGGAGCCTCTTTAGTATATTTTCATTCTATCCTGTATTAAAATTGCCTGTGTACCTGTCTTTATCAGTGTGATACTGTGAGCTCCTAAGGCCAGGCACTCTATCTTTCATAAATTTATTCAACAAATATATATATAGTCTCATTCATGTATAGAAACTCTTAGCCCATTACCTCATGATATTACATATGTAGTGAATACATGAGAACCCAAACCAATACTTTTGTTTCATGGAAATAAAAACAGAGTTTTAAAAGTACCTCAACCAAAAATTGTCACTATTTTAGGAATATCTTCAAGACAAAAAAAATCTAACCACCATCTTTAATGAGACCAATTTATAGTGGCTTAATAAATCCTAATGCTATGAATTAAATATAAATAAGTATAAATAATGGTTTATAAATCCCCTTTCCTAATCACACAATTTGGTTTTCTATCATTTCCACACTAATAATAATTTACTAACTCACTGCAACTTCTGCATATATGTTATATAAATTTGTACATATTTGTAGAAACATTATGGTGAATTCCCATAGTGGTGAATAATTGAAGTTTTGGGATTACTACTTTTATGAATAATGTGGTAAGATAAATATTTTTTGTTCATTGCATAAAATACCTTACAAACTGACCATGAAATAAAAGATGACAGAACTTCATCTAGTTACATACATCAAATCTATGTGCCACACCAAATTTATGAAACTACAGTGCTTCAGCCCTTGAGTCACAGCTCAGTAGGCAAAATAACACATTAGTATAATAATACTTAAATGCATTTTCAAGGGATCTTTGAAGGAACTTAAAAAGGAAATATTAATATGTATAAACTATGTAAGAAAGCATTTTCTTTTATTTCTTTTCTCATAGTCCTTGCATTCTGTATTGATGACTTTGGAAAATTATTCTTTAACAGCCAAAATAAAACAAGGACTCAATTCTTATAGTTCCATTTAATTCACTTAGCTCCTCACAATTTTTAGAAAAATTAAAAGTCAAGGTATTATTGTGTTGACGCATTTTACCGAGACATACATTTCAAAATAAAACTGAAGTGCTGCATTTTTAACAAATGGGCTTAAAAATTAGAAAAGGACAGGTAGTTATGAGGTATCTGGATTCTTTGAAAACAACTAATAAAATGATTTACTGTAAGCCCTAAACTGCTTAGGGATATAAACCTTGTTATTTCCTTGTCACTGTGAGTCAAGAAATTGCAAGCCTTACCAAGGGTATATTGCTGCATAATCAATATGATGATACAAATTGTGAACCACTATCAAATGATGCATGAATAGCGTTATCCAAGAGCTGCAATTTTGCAAACAAGAAGAGTATCGTTGGCCAGCAAATCTTCGCAAACTAATATACAACATTAAAAGGGAGACAAACAAAAGAAGACTGGATCCATTACCTTCCCTTCCTGAACCTGGAAGATGAAAACACTGCTCCTATTTCATCCTTCAAGTATTTCTAAATCAAGTTTGTAGACCTAACAGGAGATAATATCACAATAATTTGGATGAAACCCAGTGGGAAAATAAAGTATTCATTAGTTAGGGAAGCATATTGAAAAGCATGATTTTAACAATTACCTACTAATAACATAAATACAGATAGATGTTCTATGCCAAGTATTATCACTATATTCCAACAACTATGAAATTGTCATTTCAGTTGCAAAATAAGCAAAACAAAGAAAAACTCATTCTGCATTTCTGTGTGGATAATCAGTGGCATTTTACTCTTGGCAAAAGAGGACAGGGACAAAGAGGTAAAAATAAGAATGCTATTTTTAATAGTATCCATAGGGTGAAGTTAACTAAATAAAAGTACAAATTCAGATGTTGGTTTAGTTATCTAAGTACGGTCTGTTTTCAGGTAGAGTCACTCATGCATCTCAAAATATCTGTCCTAAGTAGAAAAACATGGAGAAGACACAAGTCATTTGTCCTATTATCACAGAATGTTATAATTGTAGTGAAAAGAGATGCATATATATATATACATATATATATATATATATACATATATAGTCTAAAACTGTGCGCACATGGATTTTTTTCATATATATATACATATACATACACACAAACACACACACACACATACACACACATACACACACACACACACACACACACACACACACACACATATATATATCTCCCAGGAAATTGGTAGAGACTGAGTTTAAGATGCAGGTTTCCTGTCTGCTAACCCCTGAAATTTCCCCCCTCTATATTATGTGTTTACCAGTACCCACTGGAAACATGATATTGCCCTAGACATTATGATAAAAATATTCCTAGCTTATTCCTTGCCCTAGTCTTCAGAGCTAGGACAATATAACTCTTATTTCCAGGTGCAGCCGTGAATTACATTCTATTAGCAAGTATAGTGATAATTTAACGCATAGCTTGCCGTACCAAACAATGAGTCAGACTTGCCACTGCAAACTTATACCCTAGTTCTATTACCGAACTTTTTCTCTTTTCCTTTCAACCAACACACTGCATTCTAGGAATTGGTCCTTTGTCCTTTTCTCTATGCTTGAGTCACTAACTTGGAGTTTAGACCAGGGTGTGCCATACTCTATCATACTAAAGACTGGAGTCCTATTTCAGTCCCCAGACTCGATCTCTATTAATCAAAGTCCCTCTTGTGTTCTAATGTTGGACTGCCTGGACTCATGTTTATTTATGAAATTATCCTTACACAATGCTTTTCCTTTAAATTAAGGTATGATTTATATATACTCTTATGAAGGTTTCATATGAAAAAACAATGTGGTTATTACATTTACCCATATTATCAAGAGGCCACTCATACCTCAATGCAGTCACTGTCCATAGGTGTAGCAAAATGCCACAGATCCACTATGTGCCTTCTCTGTGCTACACTGTTCTCCCCATGATCCCCCAAACCATGTGTACTAAACATAATACCCCTCAATCCCCTTCTCCCTCCCTCCCCACCCGCCCTCCCACGACCCTCCCCTTTGGTAACCATTAGCTCATTCTTGGAGTCTCCAAGTCTGCTGCTGTTTTGTTCCTTCAATTTTCCTTCATTGTTATACCCCACAAATGAGGGAAATCATTTGGCATTTGTCTTTCTCCACTTGGCTTATTTCACTGAGCATAATGTCCTCCAGCTCCATCCATATTGTTGCAAATGGTAGAATTTGTTTCTTTCTTATGGCCAAATAGTATTCCATTGTGTATATGTACCACATCTTCTTTATCCATTCATTTACTGATGGACACTTAGGTTGCTTCCATTTCTTGTCTACTGTAAAAAGTGCTGCAAATAACATAGGGGTGCATATGTCTTTTTGAATCTGAGAAGTTGTATTCTTTGGATAAACTCCAAGGAGTGTGATTCCTGGGTCAAATTGTATTTCTATTTTTAGTTTTTTGAGGAACTTCCATATTGCTTTCCACAGTGATTGAACTAGCTTACATTCCCACCAGCAGTGTAGGAGGGTTCCCCATTCTCTACACACTCGCTAGCATTTGTTGTTCTTAGTCTTTTTGATGCTGGCCATGCTTACTGGTGTGAGGTGATATCTCATTGTTGTTTTAATTTGCATTTCCCTGATGATTAGTGATGATGAGCATCTTTTCATGTGTCTGTTGGCCATCTGAGTTTCTTCTTTGGAGAACTGTCTCTTCATATCCTCTGCCCATTTTTTAAGTGGGTTATTTGCTTTTTGGGTGTTGATGTCTGTAAATTCTTTATATACTTTGGATGTTAACCCCTTGTCAGAAATGCCATTTAAAAATATATTCTCCCATACAGTAGGATTCCTTTTTGTTCTGTTGATGGTGTCGTTTGCTGTAAGAAACTTTTAGTTTGATGTAGTCCCATGAGTTGATTTTTGCTTTTGTTTCCCTTGCTCGAGGAGATGCATTCAGGAAGAAGTTGCTCATACTTATATTCAGATGTTTGCCTATGTTGTCTTCTAAGAGTTTTATGGTTTCATGACTTACATTCAAGTCTTTGATACACTTCAAGTTTACTTTTGTGTATGGGGTAAACAATAATCCATTTTCATTCTCTTGCATGTAGTTGTCCAGTTTTGCCAACACCAGCTGTTGAAGAGGTTGTCATTTCCCCATTGTATATCCATTGTTCCTTTTTCTTATATTAATTGACCATATATGGTTGGGTTTATATCAGGACTCTCTAGTCTGTTCCACTGATCTATGGGTCTGTTCTTGTGCCAGTACCAAATTGTCTTGATTACTGTGGCTTTTTAGTAGAGCTTGAAGTTGGGGAGTGTAATGCCCCCAGCTTTATTCTTCCTTCTCAGAATTGCTTTGGCTCTTTGAGGTCTTTTGTGATTCCATATGAATTTTAGAACAATTTTCTCTTATTCATTAAAGAATGCTGTTGGTATTTTTATAGTAATTGCATTGAATCTATAGATTGCTTTATGCAGGATGGCCATTTTGGCAATATTAATTCTTCCTATCCATGAGCATGAGATGTGTTTCCATTTATTGGTATCTTCTTAAATTTCTCTTAAGAGCGTCTTGCAGTTTTCAGGGTATAGGTCTTTCACTCCTTTGGTTAGGTTTATTCCTAGATATTTTATTCTTTTTGATGCAATTATGAATGGAAATATTTTCCTGATTTCTCTCTCTGATAGTTCATTGGTAGTGTATAGGAATGCCACAAATTTCTGTGTATTAATTTTGTATCCTGCAACTTTGCTGAATTCAGATATTAGTTCTAGTAGTTTTGAAGTGGATTCTTTAGGGTTTTTTATGTACAATATCATGTGATCTGCAAACAGGGACAGTTTAATTTCTTTCTTGCCAATCTGTATACCTTTTACTTCTTTGTGTTTTCTGATTGTCACGGCTAGGACCTCCAGTAATATATTGAATAGAAGTAGGGAAAGTAGGCATCCTTGTCTTGTTCCCGATCTTTAGGAAAAGCTTTCAGCTTCTTGCTATTAAGTATGATGTCGGCTGTGGGTTTGTCATATATGGCCTTTATTATGTTGAGGCACTTGCCCTCTATACCCATTTTGTTGAGAGTTTTTATGATGAATGGATGTTGAATATTGTCAAATGCTTTTTCAGCATCTTTGGACATGATCATGTGATTTTTGTCCTTCTTTTTGTAATGTGGTGGATTTTCAAATGTTGTACCATCCTTGCATCCCTGGAATAAATCCCACTTGATCATGATGGATGATCATTTTTATGTATTTTTGAATTTGGTTTACTAATATTTTGTTGAGTATTTTTGCATCTATGTTTATCAGGAATATTGGTTTATAATTTTATTTTTTTGTGGTGTCTTTGCCTGGTTTTGGTATTAGAGAGATGCTGGCCTCATAGACTGAGTTTGGAAGTATTCCCTCTTCTTCTACAATTTGGAAAACTTTAAGGAGAGTGGGTATTAGGTCTTCATTAAATATTTGAAAAAATTCAGTGATGAAGCCATCTCTGGTCCAGGGATTTTGTTCTTAGGTAGTTTTTTGATTACGAATTTGATTTCATTGCTGGTAACTGGTCTGTTCAGATTTTCTGTTTCTTCCTTGGTCAGCTTTGGAAGGTTGTATTTTTCTAGAAAGTTGTCCATTTCTTCTAGGTTATCTAGTTTATTAGCATATAATTTTTCATTGTATTCTCTAATAATTCTTTGTATTTATGTAGTGTCTGTAGTGACTTTTCCTTTCTCATTTCTGATTCTGTTTATGTAAGTAGACTCTCTTTTTTTCTTGATAATTCTTGCTAGGGTTTTATCTATTTTGTTTATTTTCTCGATGGACCAGCTCTTGCTTTCATTGATTCTTTTTATTGTTTTATTTTCCTCAGTTTTATTTATTTCTGCTATAATCTTTATTATGTCCCTCCTTCTACTGATTCTGGACCTCATTTGCTCTTCTTTTTCTAGTTTCATTAATTGTTAGTGTAGACTGCTTATATGGGATTGCTCTTCTTTCCTGAGGTAGGCCTGTACTGCAATATACTTTCCTCTTAGCACAGCCTTGGCTGCATCCACAGATTCTGTGGTGTTGAATTATTGCTGTCATTTGTCTCCATATATTGCTTGATCTCTGTTTATTTGGTCATTGATACATTGGTTATTTAGGAGCATGTTGTGAAGCCTCCATGTGTTTGCGCAATTTTTCATTTTCTTTGCATAATTTATTTCTAGTTTCATACCTTTGTGGTCTGAGAAACTGGTTGGTACAAGTTCAATCTTTTTGAATTTACTGAGGGTCTTTTTGTGGCCTAGTATATGATCTATTCTTGAAAATGTTCCATGTGCACTTGAGAAGAATGTGTATTCTGCTCCGTTTGGGTGTAGAGTTCTGTAGATGTCTGTTAGGTTCATCTGTTCTAATTTGTTGTTCAGTCCCTCTGTGTCCTTACTTATTTTCTGACTAGTAGATCTGTCCTTCAGAGTGACTGGAGTGTTGAAGTCTCCTAGAATGAATGCATTGCATTCTATTTCCCCTTTTACTTCTGTTAGTATTTGTTTCGTATATGTCGGTGCTCCTTTGTTGGGAACATAGATATTTATAATGGTTATAACTTCTTGTTGGATTGACCCCTTTATCATTATGTAATGTCCTTCTTTTGTCTTGTGACTTTCTTTGTTTTGAAGTCTATTTTGTCTGATACAAGTACTGCAACTTCTGCTTTGTTCTATTAGGTGCATGAAATATTTTTTTCCATCCCTTCACTTTTAGTCTTTGTATGTCTTTCATTTTAAAGTGAGTCACTTATAAGCAGCATTAGATGGGCCTTGTTTTTTTATCCATTCAGTGACTCTATGTATTTTGATTGGTGCATTCAGTCCATTTACACTTAAGGTGATTATCCATAGGTATGTACTTATTGCATTCGCAAAGTTTAGATTCATGGTTACCAAAGGTTCAAGGTTAACTTCCTTACTATCTAAGAGTTTAACTTAACTCACTTATTATGCTATTACAAACACAATCTAAAGGTTCTTTTCTTTTTCTCCTTCTTTTTCTTCCAACTCCATTTTTTATATATTAGGTATCACATTCTGTACTCCTTGTCTGTCCCTTGATTGACTGGGGCGGGTTAATTTAATTTTGCATTTGCTTAGTAATTAGATGTTCTTCTTTACTGTGGTTTTATTTCCTCTGGTGACAGCTATTAAACCTTAGGAACACTTGTATCTATAGCAGTCCCTCCAAAACAGACTGTAGAGATGGTTTGTGGGAGGTAAATTCTCTCAGCATTGGCTTATCTGGAAATTGTTTAATCCCTCCTTCAAATTTAAATGATAATCTTGCTGGATAAAGTAGTCTTGGTTTGAGGTCCTTGTGTTTCATTGCATTAAATATATCATGCCACTCCCTTCTGGCCTGTCAGGTTTCTGCTGAGAAGTCTGATATTAGCCTGATGGGCTTTCCTTTGTATGTGATCTTATTTCTCTCTCTGGCTGCTTTTAATATTCTGTCTTTATCCTTGATCTTTACCATTTTAATTACTGTATGTCTTGGTGTTGTCTTCCTTGGGCCCCTTGTGTTGGGAGATCTGTGGATCTCCATGGCCTGAGAGACTGTCTCCTTCCCCAGATTGGGAAAGTTTTCAGCAATTACCTCCTCAAAGACATTTTCTATCCCTTTCTCTCTCTCTTCTTCTTCTGGTATCCCTATAATGTGAATGTTGTTCTGTTTGAATTGGTCACACAATTCTCTCAATATTCTTTCATTTTTGGAGATCCTTTTTTGTCTTTGTGCCTCAGCTTCTTTGTATTCCTCTTCTCTGGTTTCTATTTCATTTATTGTCTCCTCCACCATATCCAACCTGCTTTTAATACCCTCCATTGTGTTCTTCAATGATTGGATCTCTGACCGAAATTCATTCCTGAGTTTTTGGATGTCTTTCTGTACCTCCATTAGCATGTTGATCATTTTTATTTGAACTCCCTTTCCGGAAGAGTCATAAGGTCCATGTCATTTAAATTTTTCTCCGGAGTTATATTAATTTTACTCTGGACCAGGTTCCTTTAGCATTTTATATTTGTATATGGTGCTCTCTAGTGTCCAGAAGCTCTACTCTCTGAAGCTGCTCAGCTCCTGAGGCAATGTCAGGGGTCGCAGGGGACTGGTATTGGTGCCTGGGGGATGGAAGGAGCTGTTTCCTGCTTACCGGCTTCTATGCCTGTCTCCACTATCTGAACCAGTGGGCAGAGCACACAGGTGTAAGGTTTTGTCCCAGAGCAGCCAGATATGGATCCCTGCTTTCCACAGTGGCTAGAATCAGTCTCTCCAGGAATTCTACCTGTGCTTCCAGAGCATATCTCCAGAGTTAGGTATTCATCAGTCCCAGGTCTCCACTCCATCCCCACTCCATTTCTCTTCCTCCCACCAGTGAGCTAGGGTGGGGAAAGGGCTTGGGTCCCACCAGGCCACAGCTTTGGTACATTACCCTGTTCCATGAGGTCTGCTCTTTTCTCCAGGTGTATGCAGTCTGGTACAATCCTCTTTCCTGTTGCTCTCTCAGGAGTAGTTGTATTAATTATATTTTCATGTTATATGCAGTTTTAGGAGGAAGCCTCTGTCTCACCTCTCACACTGCCATCTTTAATCCTCTTACACAATGCTTTTATTATATCAGGTATTATCCACATCTCTTTTAGGTCTCCCACTTATCTTCCTTGGCGACAATTAACCATCATTTGCAGATTCCTTGAATTTTTCTGCTGCTAAATCTGTCCTAACCTGTTGTGTAAATTCCAGTTAATCTGCCAAAATTTTGGTTCTTAGTCAGATCCATCCACAAGCCCTATATTTGAAGGAAAATTTCCTTGGAGTTATTCAGCACTTTCTATGGAGTTGTGAGAAATAGTAAACAGGAAGAAAAATGCTGTTATTTGGATCAGAGATACTTGATATTACAATTGTGTATACTCCTTACTAATAGAACATGCCTTATTCATCCATCTTTTCCAAGTGTCCAGTATTATCTTAACAATGCAGATAGTCAGGAAAATTACTCAATTAAGGCCAGTTTTAGTGTGTTAGTGGACCCAAAAAAAGCACCCCATTGTTCATCTGCACTTGGAATCAACTGAGAGATACATTCAGAAGTGAGAAAAGTCAAGATCAAAATGTCAATACAGTTGCTTAAAATTAAAAGCTAATTGGAGGAAAGAACTTACAATTATAACTGCTAGCTAGCATTCCCCCAAAATCATTTAAAGTTTTCCAGGCAGTCACAGACAACTCTGAATAACTACCATCCATGCACTGCAGAGATAAAGCCATTCTCTCTAGGTTTGTTATGTGACCTAGCGAGGATAACAGAATGTGCCAGAGAAAAGATAAAAGAAAGAGCTGAATAGAATGCCCACTTCTCCTACAAAAGTAGTGGGGAATTAGTGTCACCCGATAAAAACAGGTATTGCCCATTGCTCTTAAAGGTAATGTTTGTTCACATGAGTAAAACATTTCCATTAAAAGATCCATAGGAAACAATTTAATACATGACTTGTGGGGGCAGGCTGACCCAAGTTCCTATTCCAGTACTGCCACTTACCGAGTGCTTGATGTTTCTAAGCTTTCATTTCTACATTTGTGAAAGGAGTAAGTGTGTGCTTACTTTATTGAGTGGTTGTGTAAACAAAATTAACTATTTGATTTGCTATCTCGACAGTAACCACACATGAAGGGGATTACTACAGCTACAGGAGGCATAGTTGGATAACTTCATGGCAGAACAAATCTCCAGTAATGAAATAGATATGTTTTCTAAGGAACTATCAATATATTTAGATAACTGGATATTGTAGCCCCACCTTTGTATTATGGTGAAAACACAGATTCTTCAACGCAATCATTATGCCACCTTCACGTGCCTTTTCTTAGACTTCATTTTTATAAACTTTGCTTCCTATCCCTCCAAAAGACATTAATCAAGTCATTGATTGATGCTTGAAATAGTGCAGGTGCTATTACATATTCATTATTAATCAAATTATTTATTCAGCCCAGTAGATTCTACACATACAAGACAAATCTCCAGCATCCCTCGTGTTATCCAGAATCTGAAATTTTCATACTGTTATTCAAAAATATTTTATTAGGGTTATATAAAATATAAGTTCTCCAAATTAAGAGTCCCAAGAGCCTAGCCTCTCTACTGTTACTTCTTAAAGAACACTGGCTCTGTTGGGACTCCAAACCATCCAAGAATAGTGAAATGCATATGTATGCTACCACATTTTTATTGGGTATATATATAAATATCTTGCTGCTTCTTGAGAAACACCTTAACATTAATGTTTTAATGCACGTGGATCTGTAGCATTGTTTTTAGCAATAAAAGAGAGCATTACTGGCATATTACATCATATTTGAAAATGAGAAAAAATTAAATGAGTTGACTTTCCAAATAGAAATTTCCTAAAAATAGGCACTAATTTGCTTGCATAGAATTTAAAATATATCATCTGCCTCTCCTTTGTATTTAATCAACATCTATTGAGAAGAGTTTGATTTAGGGCCCATTACTGAGTGTCATGTGGAGATAAAAATAAAACAACAAACATACGCTTTATGCTTAGAAAGTGTGTTCTTTACTTGTAAATCTATATTGCATGTGCGTGTGGTGGGGGTGGGGAACAGGGAGAAATGCTCTGTGGAAAAGTGACTTACATCTCCTGTTATTATTATCATCATTTTCTTCCCATCAAAACCGTTTCACTTCTACCCATTGAAATTTTTGCCTCAAAAATTACCAGTGACCTCCTAACCACCCAGAACACTTTATTTTCATCAGTATTAAATATTAAAAACATAAAAATTGAGTGTAATGTAACCAATACCCAGCTATTCAATAACAGAATTAAAAGTGTCAACCTCATATGATAAAATTAAATACCTTAATACATTTTAAGTGTTTAGAACAGTGTATGCATAATACTAAATACTGAGTAAGTATTAATATACCATTTTCATTTTCTCTATTTCTTTTGACATTTTTAAGAAAAAACATTGTTGCAGTTGACATTCCCATTGTAAGCTTCCACAGTCCATGTTTTTATAAATTAGCACATAGGTATGTTTTCATAAATAATATAAAATATTTTGAAGCTTTAAACTTACATAAATGACATAATACTGCAATATAATTCTGTATTCTTTTGAAAACATCATTATGTTTTTGCTACCTACACAGGTTAAAATGGAGAGAGACAGAGAGAGAGGCATAGTTGATTTATTTTATCAACTGTTGTCTTTTATCCTATGCATTAGTTTGCTATTGGTTAATAGTACTATAGAAGTGTCCCTTTTCATATTTTGGCAGTCTACCCTCATTAATATATGTCTGGACTGTATTTATACCAGTTTTTTAGTTGATGATTTAATAATTCTACTAGTTGTGATTACAACATAATTGAACTATTTCTCCCATATCCTTTCCTGTAATATATGGAATTGATCAAATTTTTGTAATATATTTTTTATATTTTCCCTTTCTCTATTTGTTTTGAATTTACATTTCATATTTCTATTAGTTAAGTGGTTTCCTTTACATTTTAATATGTGTACTTAATTTAAAGGTATTATAATAAATCACTGTCTATATCCTCTTCCCCACAGAGATCTTAGAATACTTTGACTTAGACATCTCCTACCATTTCCATGCTATTTTTGTCTAGTATTTAAAAGCATATTGTTTTTAAATTCTCCAGTAATTATTATTATTAAGTGGTTATTACTTTGTATTTAGAGTTACCCATTACTTACTCAAATTTACCAACACAATTTACTAATTTATTTCTTAATCATTGCTCTTATATCCCAAACCTTCATTTTGTTCACATGAGTACATTCTCTAGTAGTAAGCTCTAGGATGTTACAGGTCTGAAAATTTCTTTCTTTCAGCCTCATTCTTGAATTGGCACTCTAAATGAGTTTATAATTTTAAGTTGCAAGTTGTTCTCTAAGAATTTGGAAGATACTATTCCATTTACTTCTGACACTTATTAATGATGAGTCTTACGTAAGTTTGATTACAGTTCCATTGTAGATAATGTCTTTGCTCTCTGATAAGCAGTAAGAGTTCTCTTTGTCTTTGATACTTCTCATTTTTACTACCTGATGAGTCTAGATGAAGGTTTGTTATTTTCCATTTTGTTCAGTATTCAGTCTATTCCTTAAAGCTATGCCACTCTGTGTTTCCTCGATTCTGGAAAATCTTCAGCCATTTAGTTTAGGAAATTTGTCTCTTTTTCATCTTCTTTATTCTCTTTCTGGACTCTGATTAGATATTACCTAATTGGATCTTCTCCTATATTGTTCTCCACATCGCTTGTGTTTCTCTTTCATATCTTCCATTTCTTTAGTGCTCTATGCTGCAATCGAGCTAAGTTCCTCAGATCTAAGTCTTTTTCAACTATGTCTAATCTACTTTTCTCTTTCCTTCAGTTCTTTATTCAAATGCCTCTATTCTTATTTCAAGAATTTCTATTTGGTTATTTGTTGCTTTTGTCTATGGTGTCCTGATTTTGCCTTTATGGTATCTATTCTTTCCTTTAACTCTTGATTACCTTACTTATTTTAAAGACTCAATTTTCTATTACCTATAGTTCATAATGTGTTATTTCTTATGTTTATTTTATTGGCTTACTCTCTCATGGTAGTTTGCTTTCGTGTGTGGTATATAATTTTAACTGTAACCTCATCTTCAGAGTAATTGATTTTATGGGATTCTTATATGCCCTGGATTGTACAGATTTACTTTAAGCAGATTAACATTTACTTCTGTTGAGCCTCTATGGGTTTCAATGATTCTAAGGCTACTTTTTATATTAATTTATCAGTTTGTAACTTTCATTCTCTGTACAGTATGAATTGCATTTTTCTGTGTGTGGCATTGGCTTGGGTTCTGATTCCTTGCAGGTGATCCTTTTTCTCTGTTTTGTTTTTTTTTTCAATTTAAAATGTCATATAATGAGACAAAGCATGAAAATTATTATTTCTTTCTGGTTGAATCTTCGAGAACATATAGAGACAATAAATACAGGATTTAGCTAAAGATAACACGATGCTTTTGATTTTACTTAATAAACAAGAATTACCGTCTATCATATTGGAGAACTAGCCATCAAGTAATCAGAACCACTTTCTAGAAGGCTACTTCCTTACTAAACCACAGCCAGTGGATAAAGACATTTCAATGTCTATTTTACAGAAATATGGCTCCTATCTTTTTGTAGAGAAGTTACTTCTAGTTCTCGGCCATTCAGAAATCCAAAACCTTGCCTCTTTTATTCATATAAAAACATTGAAAGAGCAATGCCTATACAGTGTTCTTAGATCTATTATCCCATTAGTCATTGAAATTCCACTCACATGGTCCATATACCTCTGGCCATATAATTCCCAAACACTTAATTTCAATCTGAGCTTCAGTCCTACACTTCTAACTACTTGCTGGCTATTTCCACATTAATGTCCACCATCAACTCAAAATCTAGATTTCTAAAATATTCTCATATGCCAAAACACTAGTTTACCTCCTGAATTCCTACAGGTATTCCTTTGCTATAATGCATACTTAAGAAAATATACCAAGCCAAATAGGTCACAAGCCAAAAATAGAATTTTGTGCTACATAAGGGCTTCTGTACTTAAAAAGAAAAAATTAAAATCCTGAAATACAACTTTTATGTACACATTTAATTGATGTTTTTGCTATGTTGTACCTTTAAAACAGTTTTCCTTTTACAGTTTAATACATGTTTAAATCCACCAAGTATGGACAGATTTCATTTCACTTGATTTTCATTTTCATTTTGTTCGAATTAATTTATGAGAACTCTATGTTTCTATTACAAGTGTCAGAACTTTTTCTTTCAGCTTCTCTCTCATTTGTCATAAAATGAAATTGAAATAGATATAACTATTCAACACTTGTAACAAGAGGTGATTCTCTACAGACATAGATGAAGATGCAACTGGAACTAAATCACTAGCTGGCAATTAGTATCATTATGCAAGAATTTATAGGGTTTTTTGTCAACTGTTACATAAAAGTACAAATTATTTTTAAAAAAAGACATTTTGGGGTGTCATTGTAAAGTGTATGAAAGTGAGAACAACATGAAGACTAAGTATAAGCATAACAATATCAGAAATATTTCCTATTTGGCACTTGTCTTCCAATTACTCAATTATAAAGTAAACTTTTCCTTTTCACTTTCTCCCTGACAATTCATATGGCATTAGCCACAAAGTCTTATAGATTTTTCATTGAATGTGTTTTCTGAATCCCCATGTTATACCATTCACCCTATCGCTATTCTAGCTCAGGATCTTGTGACCTCCTATGAAGGCTCCTCCCTCATCTTGATGCCAAACTGTTCATCTCACAGGGCTCAGAACATGCCCACCATTTTCTCATATCTATGTTTTTTTCTCATCCTGTTCTCAAAGAAAATACCTTTCCTTTTCTTGTCAACCACTGTCCTCATGATGCTTTTTAAAATTATATGCTTATTTGAAACCCTATTTCAAACACTACCTGTTCTAGAGGCTTTTCATTACTCTGTTAACCTGAAATGATCTCTCATCTGACTTAACTATTTTCCTGCTTGTTTGACACATATCAATATATTGGCTTGCATAATGATGGGTATATTATTATATAGGGAAAAAGTGTATGGCAAATTTTACTGGCGACTAAAATTTTGTCAACACAAGAGTCTTCATTTTGTAGTTTCATTTTTTATTAAGGTATTATTGATATACACACTTATGAAGGTTTCACATGAAAAACAATGTGATTACTATATTTATCCATATTATCAAGTTCCCCTCACATATGCCATTGCAGTCACTGTCCATCAGTGTACTAAGATGACACAGCCACTATTTGCATTCTCTGTGCTACACTGTCTTCCCCATGATCCCCACACCATGTGTACTAATCATAATAGCCTTCAATCCCCTTCTCCTTCCCTCTCCACCTGCCCTCCCACAACCCTCCGATTCGGTAACCACTAGTTCCTTCTTGGAGTCTGTGAGTCTACTGCTGTTTTGTTCTTGAGTTTTGCTTCATTGTCATACTCCACAAATGAGGGCAACTGCATTTTTAGGGAATTCCTAAGAGTAGAATTCCCAGGTCAAATAGTATTTCTATTTTTAGCTTTTGGAGGAACCTCCATACTGCTTTCCACAATGGTTGAACTAGTTTACATTCCCACCAGCAGTGTAGGAGGGTTCCCCTTTCTCTACATCCTCACCAGCATTTGTTGCTCTTAGTCTTTTCAATGCTCGCCATCCTTACTGGTGTGAGGTGATATCTCATTGTGGCTTTAACTTGCATTTCAATGATAATTAGTGATGTGGAGCATCTTTTCATGTGCCTGTTGGCCATCTGAATTTCTTCTTTGGAGAATTGTCTGTTCAGATCCTCTGCCCACTCTTTAATCGGGTTATTTGCTTTTTGGTAGGTGAGGCATGTGAGTTCTTTATATATTTTGGATGTTAAACCCTTGACAGGTATGTCATTTACAAATATATTCTCCCATACTGTAGGATGCCTTTTTGTTCTGTTGATGGTGTCCTTTGCCATACAGAAACTTTCTGTTTGATGTAGACGCAAGGGTTCATTTTTGCTTTTGTTTCCCTTCCTCGATGAAATGCGTTCAAGAAGTTGCTCATGCTTATATTCAGGAGATTTTTGCCTATGTTGTCTTCTAAGAGTTTTATGGTTTCATGACTTACATTCAGGTCTTTGTTCCATTTTGAGTTTACTTTTGTGTATGGAGTTAGATAGTGATCCAGTTTGATTCTCTTACATATAGCTATCCAGTTTTGCCAGCACCAGTTGTTAAAGAGGCTGTCAATTCCCCATTGTATATCCATGGCTCCTTTATCATATGTTAATTGACCATATAAGTTCGGGTTTATATCTGGGTTCTCTAGTCTGTTCCATTGGTCTATGGTTCTGTTCTTGTGCCAGTACCAAATAGTCTTGATTACTGTGGCTTTGGAGTAGAGCTTGAAGTTGTGAACCATAATCCCCCCAGCTTTATTCTTTCTTCTCAGGATTGCTTTGGCTATTTGGTGTTTTTGTGGTTCCATGTGAATTTTAGAACTATTTTCCCTAGTTCATTGAAGAATGCTGTTGGTATTTTGATAGGGATTGCATTGAATCTGTACATTGCTTTACGCAGGATGGCCATTTTGACAATATTAATTCTGCCTATCCACAAGCACAGGATGTGTTTCCATTTATTGGTGTCTTCTTTAGTTTCTCTCATGAGTGTCTTGTAGTTTTGAGAATATAGGTCTTTCACTTCCTTGGTTAGATTTATTCCTAGGTATTTTATTCTTTTTGATGCAATTGTGAATGGAATTGTTTTCCTGATTTCTCTTTCTTCTAGTTCATTATCAGTGTATAGGAATGCAGCAGATTTCTGTGTATTAATTTTGTGTCCTCCAAATTTGCTGAATTCATATATTAGTTCTAATAGTTTTGGAGTGGATTCTTTAGGATTTTCTATGTACAATATCATGTCATCTGCAAACAGGGAGAGTTTACCTTCTTTAGCAATCTAGATGGCTTTTATTTCTTTGTGCAGTCTGACTTCCATGGCAAAGACCTCCAGAACTATGTTGAATAAAAGTGGGGAGAGTGGGGATTTTTGTCTTGTTCCCGATCTTCAAGGAAAAGCATATGATATTGGCTGTGGGTTTGTTATATATAGCCTTTATTATGGTGAGGTACTTGCCCTCTAATCTCATTTTGTTGAGAGTTCTTATCATGAATGGATGTTGAATTTTGTTGAATGCATTTTCAGTATCTAAATGAGGTGATCATGTAGTTTTTGTCCTTTTCTTTGATGTGGTAGATGATATTGATAGATTTTCAAATATTGTACCATCCTTGCCTCCATGGAATAAATCCTACTTGTTCATGATAGATATCTTTTTTATGTATTTTTGAATTCGGTTTGCTAGTATTTTGTTGAGTATTTTTGCATCTATGTTCATCAAGATATTGGTGTGTAATTTTCTTTTTTTGTGGTGTCCTTGTCTGGTTTTGGTATTAGAGTGATGCTGGCCTCATAGAATGAGTTTGGAAGTATTCCCTCTGCTTTTAATTTTTTGAAAACTTTAAGGAGGATGGGTATTAGGTCTTCACTAAATATTTGACAAAATTCAGTAGTAAAGCCATGTGGTCCAGGGGTTTTGTTCTTAAGTAGTTTTAATAACCAGTTCAATTCCATCAATGGTAATTTGTCTGTTCAGATTTTTCTGTTTCCTTCTGGGTCAGTCTTGGAAGGTTGTATTTTTCTAGAAAGTTGTCCATTTCTTCTAGATTATCCAGTTTGCTAGCATATAGTTTTTCATAGTGTTCTCTAATAATTCTTTGTATTTCTGTGGTGTCCGTAGTGACTTTTACTTTCTCATTTCTGATTCTGTTTATATGTGTAGACTCTCTTTATTTCTTGATAAGTCTGGCTAGGGGGTTATCTATTTTGTTTATTTTCTCAAAGAACCAGCTCCTGCTTTCATTGATTCTTTGTATTGTTTTATTCTTCTAAATTTTATTTATTTCTGCTCTCATCTTTATTATGTCCCTCCTTCTACTGACTTTGAGCCTCATTTGTTCTTTTCTAGTTTTGTTAATTGTGAGTTAAGATTGTTCTTATGGGATTTTTCTTCTTCCGTGAGGTAGACCTGTATTGCAGTTTTCTTCCTTCTTAACAGGGCTTTGCTGCATCCCATAGATTTTCCGGTGTTGAATTATTGTCATTTTTCTCCATATATTGCTTAATCTCTGTTTTTATTTGGTGATTTAGGAGCATGTTGTGAAACCTCCATGTGTTTATGGGACTTTTCATTTTCTTTGCATAGTTTATTTCTAGTTTCTTAACTTTGTGGTCTGAGAAGTTAGTTGGTGCAACTTCAATCTTTTTTAATTTACTGAGGCTCTTTTTGTGCCCTAGTATGTGATCTATTCTTGAAAATGTTCCATGTGCACTTGAGAAGAATGTGTATCCTGCTGCTTTTGTGTGGAGTGTTCTGTAGATGTCTGTTAGGTCCTTCTGTTCTAATGTGTTGTTCAGTGCTTCTCTCTCCTTATTTTCTGTCTGGTGGGTATGTCCTTTGGAATGAGTGGTGTGTTGATGTCTCCTAAAATAAATGCATTTCATTCTATTTCCTGCTTTAATTCTGTTAGTATTTCTTTCACATATGTAGGTGCTCTTGTGCTGGGTGCATAGATATTTATAATGGTCATATCCTATTGTTGGACTGACCTCTTTATCATTGTATAATGTTCTTCTTTGTCTCTGGTGACTTTGTTTTGATGTCTATTTAGTCTGATACAAGTACTGCCACTCCTGCTTTTTTCTCCCTATTACTTTCATGAAATATTTTTTTCCATCCTTCACTTTCAGTCTGTGTACGTGTTTGGGTTTCAAGTGAATCTCTTGGAAGCAGCATATAGATTGGTGCTGTTTTTTTTTTTATCTTTTCAGTGACTCTATGTCTTTTGATTGGTGCATTCATACCATTCTCATTTAGGGTGATTATTAATCGGTATGTACTTATTGCCATTGCAAGCTTTAGATTCATGGTTACTTAAGATTCTAGGGTAACTTCCTCACTATCTAAGAGGCTAACTTAACTCACTTAGTATGCTGTTACAAACACAATCAAAAGGATCTTTAATTTTTCTCCTCCTTTTTCTTCCTTCTCCATCCTATATATATTATCATATTCTGTACTCTTTGTCTATCCCTTGACTGACTTTAGGGGTACTTGATCCAATTTTGCATTTGCTCAGTAATTAATTGTTCTACTTTGCTGTGGTTTTATTTCCCCTGGTGATATCTATTTAGCCTTAGGAATACTTCCATGTATAGCAGTCCCTCAAAAATGCACTGTAGAGGTAGTTTGTGGGAGGTAAATTCTCTCAGCTTTTGCTTATCTGGAAATTGTTTATTCCCTCCTTCAAATTTAAATGATAATCTTGCCAGATAACATAATCTTGGTTCAAGACCCTTCTGTTTCATTGCATTAAATACATCATGACACTCCCTACTGGCCTGTAAGGTTTCTACTCAGAAGTCAAATGATTGCCTAATGGGTTTTCCTTTGTTTGTGACCTTTTTTCTCTCTCTGTCTGCTTTTAATACTGTGTCCTTGTCTTTGATCTTTGCCATTTTAATTATTATATGTCTTGGTGTTGTCTTCCTTGGATCCTTTGTGTTGGGAGATTTGTGCACTTCCATGGCCTGAGTGACTATCTCCTTCCCCAGATTGGGAAAGTTTTCAGCAATTACTTCCTCAAAGACACTTTCTATCTCTTTTTCTCTCTCTTCTTCTTCTAATACCCCTATAATGTGAATATTGTTCCATTTGGATTCATTACAGAGTTGTCTCAATATTCTTTCATTCCTAGAGATCCTTTTTTCTCTCTGTGCCTAAGTTTCTTTGTATTCCTCTTCTCTAATTTCAATTTCATTTATCATCTCCTCCACCATATCTAATCTGCTTTTAAAACCCTCCATTGTATTCCATGATGACTGGATCTCCATCCTAAATTTGTTCTGGAGTTCTTGAATATTTTTCTGTACCTCCATGAGCATGTTCACGATTTTTATTTTGAAATCTCTTTCAGGAAGATTGATGAGTTCTGTTTCACTAAACCTTTTTCTAGTGTTTGTGGGATTTTGGTTTGAACCAGGTTCCTTGGATGTTTCATATTTCTAGTTGGCACTCTCTAGTGCCCAGGAGCTTTACTCTCTGGAGCTGCTCAGCCCCTGGAGTGATGTTGTGGGTTACAGTTAGGTGTTGCTGGTGCCTGGAGGGAAGAAAGAGCTGTTTCCTGCTTCCCAGCTGCTATGCCTGTCTCCACTGCCAGAACCATTGGGCCAAACACATATGTGTAAACCTCTATGCTTTGTGTTTGTAGCTGCTGTAGGTGGGACTTCCCTCTGGCTGTTGTGATGCTAGGGCAGGGTCTGCTGGTTTGCGAGCCAGGTGCGGGCTGGCTGGGACGAAGGCTCAGCAGGCTGTGTAACACAATGGGGCCCAAGCAGTAATCTCTGTGCAATCATTTCCCCTTTAGCAGCCCTCTCACTGTTAGGAAGTCTCTCAGACTGCCCACCTTTCTTTTATCCCAGAACAGCTGGATATGGATCCTTGTTTTCCACAAGCAGCTGGAATCTCAGGCTCTCCAAGTATTCTGCCTGTCTTAGCTTTCCAACCCCACTAATCACCAGAGCACCATGCAATGTAGATTCATGCTCCCAGAGCAGATCTCCAGGCCTAGTTGTTCAGCAGTCCCAGGTCTCTACTCCCTCCCCACTCCATTTCTCTTTCTCCCACTGGTGAGTTGGAGTGGGGGAAGGGTTTGGGTTCTGCTGGATCACAGCTTTGGTATGTTACCCTGTTCTATGAAGTGTGTTCTTTTCTCTGGGTGTAAGCAGTCTGGTGCAGTCTTCTTCCCTGTTGCTCTTTCAGGATTACTTACATTAATTATATTTTCATATTATGTATTGTTTTGGGAGGAGGCCTCTGTCTCACCTCTCACACCACCATCTTTGGTCTAACACAGGAGTCTTTACAATACTTGGAAGCTGACCTGCTCTGGGGACATATTCATATTAATTTCAAATATCTACTTATTTTTGAATAGACCATAGTTTGCAATTGAGCTTAGCATAACAACCTTAGTCTTTAATATGGGGCCCATTAGATCCTATGTGACCTGTCTTTCTCTCAAGTATACTACTATTCTTTTTAATCTTTGATCATATACCCTGATTTATCTCAAAACCAGGCCTTTACACATGCCCTCCTTTCTGCTTAGAATCCATCCCTTCACAGTTTCTAATATTCACTGTGTGATTACAAGTCATCCTTCATATTTCAGTTTAAAATTCCTTCCTCAGGGAAACCTTCCCTGGGTTTTCAGATTAGCTTCATCCCCACTGTTGTATACTTTCATAGTATGCTACACTTTTACTCTGCATTTCATAATCTGAGTTTATAGCCCAGTGGTGATTAAAACAAATACTATCCAATAAATAGTTTTAGTCTTTATTTTCCCTCCCCAAATTTAGGTGAGACCAATCCATATATTCAATACAGAATGACTCTAAACTCTGCTATACTCCCATAATCTCTGATATCTATACATTCCTTGGATTTCCTAAACCAATAGAATTTGCCTTATAATTATGCTATTTTTTTAAACATCTTGGTCCCTTATCTCTCTTACCCATAGTATGTGCAGCTCTGCACAGTCAGCATTCTGTTAACATATAATTTACTGGAGTGGTATACAGTCCTTTGTGAGGGTGAGGAGTGTGGTTCTCAGCCATTCTGGTGCTTTTCTCTTGATATTCTACTACAGTACATTTGATTTTTTTTCTTTACATATATCTGAAGAAAGAACATTTGTGAAAAACCATATTTGATATATGCATCTAATTGTGTATATTTTTTAAGTTTTTAATTAATAAAATCATTAGCTCTTTGAGGTTATAGATGGTTAGCTCTTTGAAGATAAATATTGTTGCCTAATTTTGTTCATCACTGTGTGCCCAGTATCTACCATTGTATTTTCACATAGATTTGCTAAATAGGTATTTGTTGAATAAGTGAATGGTGAGCAAAAATCAGTGAAACCACCACCATTCAGAAGCAGTCTTGACAACTAAAGTATTGAGTGTAGGCTGATCAAGTGGAGGGTGGAAGTTTAGTAAGGGATGAAAAGGAAAAGGAACTGTGAACATGGATAAGTAAAGGAGCAATAAACTAAACCTTGATGTATAAGATTTTGCTTCTGTATTGAAGAACTTGTAGTTTCACTCACTCTTTACTACTTATCACCTAAATAAAGATGCAATGTTCTGTATAAATAAAAACAACCATCCTTTGAAGTATATATATTAGAACTCTGTACTTTTCTAGGAGATGATCCTTGGGATGCAACTTGCATCATTTTTCAATGAGAACAACCCTTATCTCATTCATGATCTTAAGTTCAGTGAAGCAGAGTGTTCCTCAGAATTAGAAAAAGCATTCCTTGGTTATTTTGGTTAAACATCATTTTTTACCCTATGTTTACTTGTTTTTTCCCAAATAAGATGAACTCAGTACAGTCTTATGTCATTCATTTATATTAACCAAAATATTAACTTAAAATCTCAGGTACACACATGACCAACATCATTCAGCTTTGTTTCCTTGCATAATTTGTTCATTTATTTTGCTTTTTTTAAAATCTAAAATCTTTTTTCCATTTTTTCAGTCTTAGATCTTATGTTTTATATATTTTTTTAAGTAGTGGGGTTTAATTTTTTTGATATACTGGATTTGTCCTATATTTTCATCAGCACATTTTTTTAACTATAATGAAATTAATGCAAATATGTGTAAAATTAACATTGGGTTATCATCACTAAAGTATAGGTGCATGTTTGCCTGATGTTCTATGACACGTTATGCTGTCAAATGGAATTTTTATCCTTATGCTTACTTTCTAACAGCACTGAATTAGAACAAGAGGAGTTTGTGTTCATTTTCTTTGACTGCTAACTGGGTCTTTCAAACTATCTCTTTCCTTTTGTCAATGTGTTTAGTTCAAATAAATAAATACATATATAAATATATATGCATATGTATATAATAATAATGTCATATGAATATATAAAGATTTATATTTAATGGTACTTCAAATATTTATGACTTATGTAGTATTCTGAATACATATTTTATTGAAATGCATAGAGGTTTTTCAGTATTGGTTGTTAGCTTGAGTTTTTAAAAATCTTGCCAGTTACCTTCTGTGTGTTGTTGAGACAGAAGTCCTTTCATTGATTGCTTTTCATGTTCCTTGCTGATGGCCCCCATCAGACAGACAGGCTCTGAGCTAATTAGCAGAGTTTTGTTCTTGACTGCTTATTTCCTCAAATTCTCCACAGGAAGGAAACTTATGAACATTTTGTAAAATTCAGCTACATCCTGGATAATGATATAATAATAGTAAATATGCTGTAGAGATTTGAATATATTTGCAACATAATACACCAATATATACGTACATGACTAATAATGGGACAATCCCCATAAAGGTATTTGGGATAATACCCATGATGCCAAGCCACTGAGTTATCAGAGGGTCTTCCACCCAGCAAAATTCAGAAAATTATGGTACTTCATGGGCCATTGAGCAAAAGCCTGTTTGAACTAGCCCTATCTTATATTCTGGCTCTGTCTTTAATAGCTGAATGTTTCAAGCCTAGAAACTTCTTCATTTGTACCTTTGGGACAATAATAATGCACCATAGAGTTTTTGAAGATATTATATGATAATAATTGGACACAAAACAGCATTTAATTATTATATGAAATAATGCATACATATTGCTTGGCATAGTAACTTGAATAAACAGTAAGTGCTTAACAAATATTAGCCATTATTGTTGTCATGTTGCTTCTGCTGCTGTGTGGTTATTGTTATTTTTACTGCCATATTTAGTGAAAGAGTCCCATAAGAGAAGTAAAGGACATTTACAGCATAGGTACAGTGACTTTATTTCCTCACCCATGACCTGATCATTTTGATTGTACTTATGAAAAGAACTAAAGGAAATACTGGAAAATCCTTGAAAAATAGGTTCATTAGTTATAGAACACAATTTCAACCCATTTTATATCTACCTTCAGGCTTAGGATCAGATAGCTTTCAGTAGTCTTAGAGTTTGCTCATAGATTTGCAATTTACTTTGACCTGGAAAAAGAATCAATGTCATGCTTAAAATGTTAAAACTAGATTCATGCTTTGATGTATTTCCCCTGATTTGCCATTTATCATGAAAAGACAATGCAGTGACTATTTGGATCCTAACTCATTCCTACTTCCTATACCTGACTAACCAACTCTGAGTTCAGAAGGCACTGAGAGGGTCTTGGAAAGCTTTTTCTGCTTAAGAATATTACTTAATTCTCTATGTAATATTGTATTTCAATTATATGAGCAATATTTCCAGGATCAGAATTCTACCAACACTTTCCACTTAGTACAGGCCCAGGTTAGCATACTTGTTAGGTCTTTCTTGCTGCCAAAGTTTGAGATTGTCTCTAAAATATATGTTAATTAAAACCCCCAGAAATGAATTATATTTATGATTTGAGATAATAGGTTTTTTTATTACCCCTTTAAAAGTCTTTCAGTATACCTTTACTGATATGGTATGATCAATGTAAAAACTTTCCTCTTTTAAGGAAGGTTTCTTTTTTCCTCTAAAACATCTGTTTCTTATTTTCAATCCCATATGCTATATGGAACAACAGTGATTAGATGCAATCAGACCCAATGATGAAAATCTTCTGAACTTAGACAATCAGGGTCTTTTATACAAGACCTGTGCACAGTTCTAGGTCTGCTCTTCAGCTCTGAAAATAATGGAGCCCCTTTTTGGAGGAAGTACTTATCAGAGTCCCTAAATAACCTTCTATCATTTTGTCGGAAGAAGTATTTTCTTAAAATGAGTTAGCTTTATGAACCTACATAGTAAGGTGAAAAGCCCCCATAAATTCAGTAACATTAGTACAGACAGAAATTATAATACTTCAGTTACTGTCAGGAGTCAATCAGAAAACATAAATTAATCTCTCTGACAATCCTGTTATGGGGAGAGACAGTTTTCATTTGAAGTACCTGCTGAAAAGGCTGCAACTTTATTAATACAAAATATGCCATTTAGCCTTAGGCCCCATATTTTGGCTGCTGAACAAAATGCAGAAGTGTTTACAGCTGCCTTTCACTGTTGCAATAAGGCAATCCTCAAGCACATCTTGAGCTCCCAGTGTGTGTACCATGGTGTTGTACAGTATGTGAGGGGCTACCTAAGAGATCACAGGCATGACCCTTGGCCTTGAGGAGTCCACAGTCCAGCAGAGGAAAGAAGATGCAGTCCCAGAAAAAAACTTGAAGAAAATTACATAGCAGTATTCCAAGAAATGCAAAATAAATAGAAACCTAATACAAACTGTCTTTGTAGAGGAAAGTGTTTGTTGATTGTACAAGAAATAAAGCTAGGTATTTGTGTTATATTTCAGGTATGCAATTCTGTGTCTATTTTATCTTGCCTTTCTGATTTATATAGGAGATCACACAGGAAGCTCTTTGATGAAACAGAAAAGGGGGAGATAAGTCATCCTGACATCAATTCATACCACTTGTGTTCTGCAGCATCTTTTATCTTAGCTGTCCTGTTTTTCAAAGCCCAAGGCTATATCTGCCTCTCTGTTAGTACATGCATTTCACCATGTTGCTCTTTAAAAACTGGACAGTGACCAGATCTACGAATTTTGCTTCTGTTTTTCATATACACTGTATTCCTCCTAAAGCTTTCTATCCTAATTAGATTTGAAACTATGGGAAAGTGCTTCCTGAGCCTGGCTTTCCAGAGTAAAAGGCACATATTTCTTTAATTCTACAACTGTTGAGAAAGACTAGCATCTCTTTCTTCTGCACTATATTAAACAAGGCCCTCTGGAGGTAGAAACTTTTTTTATTTTATCAATAATACTAAACTGACAGAAGAATTTTCTGTTAGGTAGAAACTTGGACTATTCCAAACATTCTAACTTGGCTATGGACCTTTCATTTCAAATTCTCTTTGAACAAAATGTTAGGTTTTCCCATCCTTCTATTTTGTAAACATTGTGGAAGGTTCTGCGATTATCCCCAATCCCCTTCACATACACTCTTACATCGTATGGGAAGAGTCACTCATCACAACTACGCTTGTAGTTGTGTGTGTTATACCACATGTACCTTTTTGTTTAAATTTTGCTTCAGAATCTATGAATCCAGGTGCTATTGCTCAAAGTGTTGTCTTTGAAGAATCTTCATTACAGTCCCCTAGAGCACTCATTTAAAAATAGAGATTTCTGAAATGTCTGGACTCTACCTCAGACCTAATGAATCAAACACTCTGAAGATTCTGCCTTTGTTCCTATTACTGAATCTTTCTAGAATTCCCTCAGCTCAAGTACACCCTGTCCTATGAAGCCATCCTTGATTCACATCCTTTCAACAGATGTCATCTTCCCTGCAATGATGGCACAGAATGAAAGATGAATCAGAACTGCAATACAGGGGAGTTTTAGGGAAACTGAGATATGTCATCCAGGAAAAATGTGGTAGGAAGCATTTAAGATTTGTACTTAAATTTGTACCTTTAAACCTAAGCTGAAAATATCACAAATGACTGAGTAATCAACCACATAACATTTATGCTTGGATTCACAAGAGAATCTTAGGATAAAATTGAAACTAAAAGTCTAGGCTTCTAGGTAAAACCATGTACAGTAATAGAGAGAAGTAGTGGTAAAACCCTTTGAGGGAAGATAGATAAGATCCTAACTGAGCATGTGCAGTTATGAGACTAATACACCTTAGGGTAATGAAAGCATAATGATATTAGATATGAAAACAGGAGGTTGAGAGAGACACTTAAATTATTCAGGGCCATGGATAAAGCTATTATTAAATGGTAGAGCTGGGGTGTGAACATAGGTGGGCCTAATTCCAAGTGCTATACCCTGAATATCTTCACTGTGTTTTTGTTCAAACTGTTGCCTCACTCTAGAATGGCCTTCCCCTCCATCTGTGCCTGTGAAAGCCGTACCCAATCTTCAGCATCACCACACCTTGCTCAAGCTGGTTGGGCACCCCACCCTGACAATAACAATTAATATTCTTCCTTTAACTCTACCTCCCTTTTCATTTCAGAAGCATGGGGGTGCACTTTCCTGGGCTCTTTGGCTGATGTCCGCAGATGCCCTGGGATAGAAAATATCAAGGAGCAGTTGACACACCTTGGGAGGCCCAGAATACAGGAAGGTCTGTGCAGGGCAAAGTGAGGTCTGGATGCCACCTGCATCAGCATCATCTATTCAAAAGACATATTTCAGGTCCCCAGCCCACATCTCTTCAATGAGAATCTTAAACTTGGGACACAGGAATTTTCATTTTCACCAAGTATCCCAGATAATTCTGATGTACAATGAATTCTGAGAGCCAGTAATTCTAGTTCTTCTGAAGAGCTGGCCAATACACTGAGTCCTTATTCATTTCAAACGCTTCCATTTCATTGGGACAGCAGAGCTAATATTCTCAGGGTTTTTTCTTTAGCATTAAAAAGCAGAGGTGTGAATTGTAATTATTTCATCTGGAGCAAGCATCACTAAATCACATGTGCCATATCTCTCCTGTTAAGCTGCCCCCACTTATGGATCCCTAGTTCCACCAGTTTTAGAAATAATTCTAAGGAAAGATTAACTGAAAAAAAATTAAAAGATAAACAAAAAAAGAAATCAGCTGTGTGTGTTATACCACGTGTATAACTGGGATAGGTCATCAGCCGAATATAGAATTTGAACTTGTTCCCCAGTCATAATTCATAGGGAAACAAATTATATTTCAAATAAAAATTCCAGCTGATGAATTTTAGAATTATAATAAGCTAAATTTTCCCATATCCTAAGAATATAAACTCAGTTGATTGAGGTGTGTGTAAATATTCTTTCAATTTATTTGATAACATATAAAGAAAATAAAATAACCATTATTTTGGAATAAAGAGAAGAATTATTCATTTAAAAATCTTAATGGATTGGACAACTATTGTCGACAAATATTCTTTGATTCCTAGAGCCATAATTCAGTAACCTCTTTCCTGCTGAAGAAAAGTGATGTATTTTTCCTCAAGCTGCCAACTGCCCGATGCAATGTATGTATGAATAGTACCCCAATATTAGACTTTCTCAAATTTTTGAAGGAATGCTTATTCAACACAAATACTCATGCAAACATATCTTGTCATGACTAGTTGGCATTTTATTGGACGTTCATGGTTACTATTCTGCTATATAAGTTTTCTGAATCTCAATTCATTATTTTTGTTAAATCAGAATTGTTCATATAGTATTTGTAAGTTAGACCCCATGAACGATATAGAAATAATTTGTATGTTTAACTCAATTATTGAATTTGGGAAACAAAAGACTCTTAATCTTTAAACCAATATGATAGTACTTACATTTAGGAATAAAAAACTTACCCTGCTAAGTCTCCATTGACCTCAGTGAACATGTAACTTTGAACTAGTGTCAAATATTTTACTATCATAAATGAAAATGAGATTTTTCATATCTGGGTAGTAGCATGAATTCTTTTAAAATAGCAAATGTGTAGTTGTGAATGCATGGTATACATGATCTCAGAGCTTGTGTAGTACAAATAAATTTACCCTGAAGAACTTTCTAATAGTTATTTACATTTAAACATACATACTTATCATCAATGCATTTTTTAGCATTAACCAATTATTTCATTATCTTTGAGAGATGGTAAGAATATATGATAAAAATAAGGCTATTTATAGAAGCCACAGGGCATAAATCTGCAAAGAAGTAAAAAGCTAACCTTTTCAAACAATATGGCTTCTCTCTCACTTACCAACTTTACATTTCCCTGTATGGCCCCGGAAGATGACTGGTTAGCCAGAGACGGGTAAGATTCCTCAAGGAAGGAACAACCTAAGACAGGCACAGTCGCAGGGGGGCCATCAGGTGAGAATTTGGGGATCAACAGAGGTGAGGCTCAGAACCTCACCCCCCCACTGCTTTGAGAGAAATCTTCTGCATCCGTGGATGTTTTGCTGCCCTTGTCTAGCCTGGATTAATACTTAGTCCATAGGCACACACCTGATCATCTGATCATCTACATTTGCCCTCTTACAGCACTAAACTATGTTTTCTACCTTTATCTTGCATCTACCTACCACTTCAGCATTTTGTTAAAAATAAAAATAATAATAATAATAAAGGGAGAAATGTGGGATCAACATATAAATCAAGTACAAAAATCAAACGAATATTCATATTTGACCTGATTGTTTATAGGTCATAATGCGTGATCAAAACCGAAAGTTTCTGTGATGAATGCCCTTGTACTGTTCACCATGTAAGAATTTATTCACTATGTAAGAATTCGTTCACCATGTAAGAACTTGTTCATTATGCTTCAGAAGATTGGAGACTGACGAGAATTAGACTTGAGATGGATTAATGATTGTACATTGAGCATTGACCCCCCTATACTGAATTTTATTGTTGTTAACAACCATTTGATCAATAAATATGAGTGATGCCCTCTCAAAAAAAAAAATAAGGCTAGTTTACCACTTGGAAGAATTATGATACTCGGTAAAAAAAAAAAAAAATAAGGGAGAAATGTGGGATTCACATATAAATCAAGTATAAAAATCAAATGAATAATAAAAAAATAAGGCTATTTTATGACAAAATAGGACTAATATATGATAAAAAATGACTACCCTATTTATAGTATACTATGGCTTGGTAGTTAAGTACTCTTCTAGTCCTGGAATTAAAAAAAACCTAAGTTTTAAATCTCATATACACTACTTACTCTAGCCTTGTTACCTTGCATAAGTTAGTTAACCTTTGCAAGATCAAAATTTTATATTCCATAAAATGGAGAAAATAGTAATAGCAACCTCATGGAGTAGTTTTGAGGATTGAATGAATAATTGTAATGATTCATGAAATCAATGAATATAAGGAGAATATTACTCTGTTCCTGATACAAAATAAGCACTTGATAAATGCTAGCTGTTATTATTATTATTGCAAAATTTGTGGTTAATTTTTGTGAATGGCATGATAGGGATTTAGTTTCATTCTTTTAGATATGAATATCCAATATTCCATGCACCATTTATTGAAGAGAATGTCTTTTCTCCACTGAATGGAAATTCTTGTCTCCCTTGTCAAATATTAGCTGGCCATATATGCATGGGTTTATTTCTGAGCTCTCAATTTTGTTTCATTTGTCTATGTGTCTGTTTTTATGTAAGTACCATACTACTTTGATTACTATAGATTTATAATAAAGTTAGAAGTCAGGACATGTGATGCCTCCAGCTTTGTTCTTCTTCTCAGGATTGGTTTGGCTATTTGAGGTCTTCTGTGATATATATTCTAGGATTTTTTTTCTACTTCTATAGAAATTGCCAGTGGAACCACAATTGTGATTGCACTGGATCTATAGATGGCTTTGGGCAATGTGGACATTTTAACAATATTAATTTTTCCAATCCATGAACACAAGATACCTTTCCATTTATTTGTGTCTTCTTCAGTTTCTTTCATCAATATATTTCAGCTTTCAGTGTAGAGATTTTGTACCTCCTTGGTTAGATTTATTCCTAAGTATTTTACCATTTTTGATGCTTTTATAAATCATGTATTTTTCCTTATTTTTTTCAGATAATTTGTTATTACTGTATAGAGACACTAGTGATTTTTGTGTTGATTTTGTACCCTTTAGTTTTACTGAATTCACTGATTAGATCTAACAGGTTTTTTTGGTGGAGTCTTTAGAATTTTCTATAAATAAAATCATGTCTGCAAATAAAGACAATTTTATTTATTCCTTTCTAATTCTAATGACTTCTATTTCTCTTTCTTGCCTGATTGCTCTAGGTAAGATGGAAACATGGAAACAATCTCATCCATTGAGAGATGCCTGGATAAATAAAAAATGTTATATATATATACATATATATATGTGTTGACTATAGTTAACACTACTGTTTGGTATATTTGAAAGTTGCTAAGAAATTAAACCCTAAAAGCTCTCATCACAAGGAAAAAAATATAACTATATGAGATGATAGATGTTAAACTTATTACAGTAATCATTTCACAATATGTGTATGTTAAGTCATTATGTTGTATACCTTAAAATTATAGAGTCTGTGTGCCAATTATATTTCAATAAAGCAGAATTAATTTCAAAAATTTGTGGCAATAACATTTTCCTTTGCCAAATGTTTCTGAGGACTTCATAGCTCATATCCAATGTTATGAGACATAATTAATTTTATTATATGAACATTTAACTGATATATTGCTTCAGCTACACATTGAGCAAACATTAAATGAGAAACAAATGAGGTGGTCTCTGACAATAAAAACAGAAGAGCCACAGAGCAATGAAAAACTAACATTATTTTGCCTATTTTATAGCATTGGGCAACCATATTATCTTTATGTCATTCCTTAAACTAAAAATAAAAATAATTTATGAAATTAAGAATAAAGAATTGCTGAGATGGTGAAAGAAAATAGACCCATTTATCTTTCTGGGTGAGATTAGTAGATGCTGGCCTTGATAAATAAAAAGAAAAGAAAAGAAAAGAAAAGAAAAGAAAAGAAAAGAAAAGAAAAGAAAAGAAAAGAAAAGAAAAGAAAAGAAAACTACATTATTTTCCATTTTATTTTTATGTCTGTTTCCCAATCTCAACTTGATATTTAAAAATATCATTACAACTAATTATCTTTTTTATGGACTTCATTTGATATTAGAATTTAATAATTTTGTTTCTATCATTAAATTAATTATATTTGCAAGGTGGGTTACTTTATCCTTAGTAAACACTGGTGGGTTCTGATGTTTTCATGTCAATTTTTTTTCATCACACTCTTCTATGAAATAAGTGAAGAGGTAATCCTTCAGTTTATATATTAAAATCAATTTCAATGAACTATTAACAAATTTCTACATGAGTAATCATGCATTTTAAATGCCTGACAGAAAAACAATACTGTTGCCCAAGAGATCCATAGAATTAGAATATTTATGCACATTAGAATGCTAGAATTTTATGATTCCTGTGCAATTAATTTTTGAACTATGGAGATTTACAGTCTCTATTGTGGAAAAGTGGAAGGACTAAAATCTAACAAGGAAAGCAGTCAGCATGAGACTAAGTACTGAATTGAAGGAATGGAGTAAGGGCTAATAATAAATTTGACTTCACAACTTGTAATTAAAACATTTTATAAATAGCCCACTTTATGAAATAATACAGAAGACATAGGATATTGAAACTTCTTTTGAAATATCAAATGATTTGTATATGATGAAATTTGAAGTACTGTCATTTGTAGCAGGAATTGTTTACCTCAGGTTGTTGTAGAGGCCCTAATATTTAGGGGAGGTAGTACTTGTTTGGGGGCAATTAAAACAATTTCCTTCTTAAGGTCAGGAATATAAGTCTAAAGATGACACAGAAAGTTTATGAATTGTTTTTATGCTGATTATCTCATTTGTATCTCATAATAATCCAGTGATGTACTTCATAAGGTCAGATCTAGTGATTATTTTAATCACATATGATTATTGCTGTGCACAAGACACCCAATCCTTCTTATTACAGATATGACTATTTGAACTCGATTCTTACTACTGACAACTGACATTGTTCCACAATGTGGAACATTTCTTTGAATGTAATATTTAACACTTACATTAATGATCTAAATCTACTGAGGAAGGCATAGAATTTACATATCAGGCTTAATAGTCATTGTAGACAATATAAATAATGTTCTACATTGCAATGTAATTTGGCAATCAGTTCAATTTTAAATATAGGGTTCTTTATCTTGCTACCTATATGTTTTGTTTACAAAAATATTAAATTTACATGCAATTTATAGAGAATTCATTACCACTGAGTAATTTGTCATTTAAGGAAAACTGATAATTAATTATACTTGTGGTATTTAGAAAATATATATACAAAATTCCATATTGTAATGCTGAAAGTCATAAACAAAAGAAATCAACATAGTGTCCATTTGTCCTCTATTTAAATTATAATTATGATTGGTCTCTCAAACTTATTGAAACATTCTTTCCAACTTTTCCTAATCATAATATATTGTTTGTATTTTGTTTGTTCTGTAATTTTTCTAGAGAGAGTGACAATATTATGGAATTATATGGTAGTTTTGTGATGGACTAAGGTAAAGTAGGGTCATAAATCCCATTTCTAATTATGATCTACTTTGCATAATTAAATATCTCTTATAGAAGTAAACAGATACTAGGTTTACTAGTATGCAATATAGTTTAAGTAAATAAGTTATGATATCAATTTTGGGGTTTGGTTGTTATTTCTCTACCATTCAAAGTTCTTGGTTAATCTAGAATAAATGCTAATTTGTAATACTAAGTTTATAGTGACCAGTTGTGTTTACAAAATAGATGAGTATTTTCTCAAATATATGTCTCACATTGTCATATAAAATAGTTTTCTTTATAACATTCATCAATAGTTTTGTTTTTATATTGTTTCATTTTAATTCCAATTATGGATAATTACATCCCACATTTAGAAATTATGGGGGTTTCACTCAAACTTCATTTATATTTATCAAATATTTTCATTATTTTAAGAAGGGTATTCTTTTAGAACATTTGAAATCCTCAAATTGGATACATTCAGCTATCTGTTTATTAGCTCTATATAGGGAAATATTCTTTCACAGGTACTAAAATAACCTTAACTGAACTCACTCCTGTTTTTCCTTTAGTAAATAAAAGTGAAGCTTTCTATCCACTGGAAACCATAGAAAAGAAACAGTATGGGAGAATATATTCACAAGCAATAATCTGATAAGAGGTTAACATCTAAAATATGTAAAGAACTCATATGACTCAACACCCAAAAAACAAATAACCTTATTAAAAATTGGATGGATGATCTGAACAGATATTTTTCCAAAGAAATACAGATGGCCATAGACACATGAAAAGATGCTCTACACAGCTAATCATCAGGGAAATGGAAATCAAAATCACAATATTTCACCTTACACCACAGTTAGAATGACCACTATCCAAAAGACAAGAAATAACATGTTCCATTTACTTCTGACACTTATTATTGTCTGATGAGTCTTATGTAAGTCTGATTGCAGTTCTATTGTAGATAATTAGTCTTTTCTCTCTGGTAAGCAGTAAGATTTTCTCTTTGTCTTTGATACTTCTCATTTTTACATTTGATGAGTCTAGATGAAGGTTTGTTACTTTGCATTTAGTTTAGTATCCAGTATATTTCTTAAGGCTAAGCAGTTCCTTAAGGCTATTCCAAATTATTTCTTAAGGCTAAGGCAAATTATATTGCAATGTAGAACATTATTTATACTGTCTACAGTGACTATTAAGACTGATGTGTAAATTCAGTAAGGATGTAGAAAAATGTGGACCATCCTACACTGTTGGTGGGAATGTCAATTGGTGCAGCCACTTTGGAAAGCAGTGTGGAGGTTCCTCAGAAAACCAAAAACAGAAATACCATAGGATCCAGTAACTCCACTTCTAGGGATTTACCTGAAGAAAAAAAAATTCTGATTTGAAAAGATATATGCACCCCTATGTTTATCACCACATTATAATAGTCAGATATGGAAGCAACCAAAGTTTCCATAAGTAGATGAACGGATAAAAAGATATTGTACATATACACAATGGAATATTATTCTACCATAAAAAAGAAAGAAATCCTTCTATTTGTGACAACATGGATGGACTTGGGGGGTATTATGCTAAGTGAAATAAGCCAGACAGAGAAGGAGAAATACCATATGTTTTCACTTATGTGTGGAATCTAAAAACAAAATGAACAAAATAGCAGTAAACTCATAGACACTGAGAATACCATGCGGGAGGGGTTCTGGTGGGTCACTTATGTGTGGAATCTAAAAACAAAATGAACAAAATAGCAGTAAACTCATAGACACTGAGAATACCATGCGGGAGGGGTTCTGGTGGGTTACTGGGAAGGATGAGGGGGACAAACGAGCACAAAAATCTCAGTCATAATACAAGTTCGTCACAGAGATGGTAGTACAGCATGGAGAACATAGCCAATGATTCTGTAACATTTTCCTATGTTGATAGACAGTAACTGCATTAGTCCGAATGAGGATTTAGTCATCTGAGTAACCTTTGAATCACTGTGTTGTATACTTGAAACCAATATAAGACTGTATATCAACTATACTTCAATAAAAAAGAAAATAAAAGAAGATTATGAAGTATTTTAGGTTGTTTATTCCTACAGTAATAGTTTTCTTATTGAATATGAATCATGAATTAAGATTCAATGAGATATGTTCATCTCAATAAATGCATTAAAATACTCTGATCAGCCCTAATGTTGGCAATAAACACCAATTACTTACCAGTTTGGTCTATCCAATTCCAGAAGCATTAATAACCAAATATAGCAATATATTAATTCTGTCCTACCTGGAAGTGGTATTTGTTTGGAATCCACAGCTCTGTAACATAGATTTCATGTCTCTTGCCTGACTAGAAGGATCAATCTTCAGTGTGCTTACAAATCCTACTTAATTAGCTTTCTTATTATCATCTTTATAGTCATGTTTTCTACACTGTTTAACTCTAAATGCTGGTCATGGAAAAGAACCAATTCCATAAAAGCCAATCTGATATCAGCAGACATGTTTCTCCATACATACATGTAAAATACTTCCTTAGTCTGTTAACTGAGAAATTTATATTAAAATACTGAGATGAGTAGAGGAAAATAATTAATACATTAACAAGTATTAACATTCCTTCACAATTTATTACAATAGTCGCTATGATACAAAATGTGAAAGATTTATATTAAATCTCTAAAATGTTCTAATCTTGTGATTCTCAAAATTTTTCTTTCACAAGAATCACCAGAGAAGCTTATTTTAAATGCAGTTTCCTGCATCCAAGGTCAAAGATTATGAGGTTAGGACCTCGTATTTGTAACAAGTTATCCACAAACAATTCTAATGTTCTTCTTTGTGGCCCATACTTTAACTAGTATCTGAAATGAGCAAGCTATTGGGATCATGATCATTGTACTCACTTAAATTTCAGGAAATTTAAATAGATGTATCATTGCAAATGGAGATAAGAGTATTAATTTAAAGGGCTATGATTAAAATATTCTGCCTCACTTTTTAGTCAGGTATGGCCTATTTTCCTAACAGCATAAGTGAATGGACATGCACCCTCCACTTCATGGAAGGTACTGGAAAAATAGTCCCAGAAGTAGTTATTAAGAGGTATTTTACTCTGCTGGGTAAAATATAGCATTCATGAGTATATGGTAATAGAATTTTGTGCTCCAGGCATACACTTGGTAATGAACGAAAGGTCAAGATAAAGTATCTGGATATCACAATAGGTAATTAGAGCACACTAATGGGAAATATGGGGCAAGCAATGCTTCAAAGTTCTGGTAAGTAGGCAATAAGCATCTGTTAGGTGTATTTTATGGCAAAAAAGTCTCAAACTCATAAAAGGAGCAGGGAATAGGCAAATTGTTCAAAAATAAACTATTAAAATTTTCCAAATATCTATCATTTTCATTACAAGAGCCTGCTACAAATTTGATGACCCATTATGAGGCATCCGTTTCATTACTTAGTATATCTTTTTTTCCCCTCTCCATAAATACCCACAGTCCTTCACTACTCTTTCTCTTGTCCAGTTTATTTAGGTCCCGCATTCACTGTATGACCTTACTCATTATTCTGAAAATCAGTGATAGAAACAGTATTCATCTATCTAGTGGGTCAGAAAAGTCTATTTTAAAGGCCGCATTCTGGAGCAAGAGCTATTTTTATTACTTCATCGGAGTGGACCAGAACAAATCCAGACCCTCTCTGGACTTTATTGTCTCCCTTTACTTTTCACTCTAGCCCTCAATTTGCCCTCCTCTTGGTATTTCTGGCCACTTCCCTTTGATCCCTTGCTTTCCATTTTGGTCTTCACTCCCTTCTTTATATTTGCACATGGTATTTTATTCTTAGTTACTTACTTTTTCTATTTTAACTGAGACATCCTATTTTGACAAAGCATGATTAGACTGTGTATTAGTCTTCTATTCCTGCATAACAAATTGCTACAAACATAGTGGTTTAAAACAACACAAATTCATTTCCTTAATCATTTCCATGAGTAGCAGTCTAGGCATTGAATAGGTGAGCACTCTGCCCAGGCCCTCACCAGACTAAAATCAAGGTGTGGGTCAGAGCTGGGATCTAACCTGAGGTTCAGGTTCCTTTTTCAAGCACAGATGATTGTTGGCACATTTCATTTCTTTATAGCTCTAGAACCACAGAGGCTTCATTTCTTTTCAAAACTAGCATGAACAGGCCCTTTTGATACTTCTTCATCCTTTTTTTAAGGCCTCTTCTGAAACATCAGGGCCACCTAACATTAGCTTCCATTTGTTTACCTTAAAGTCAACTGAATAAATAATACCCTAATTAAGGGAGTATTATCCAGACATAAGTCATATTCACAGACTCTACCTACACTCAAGGTAAGGTAATTATATGGGCCATATCCACCAGAAGGCAGGGATTTATGAGGCACCTAGAATTCTGCCTAGCACAGGCTGTTTCAGTAAATTACTTTCCCAGTTGACAGAGACTTCACAGGCCTTTTTTGCCTGATTCTTAGGAGAACACCTACTTAGCTCATCTTTCTTCCTAGGTATGATGTAGGAGCTGGGCAGTCTACATCCCCACTGGGAACCCAGAAATGTAACCACACCTGAGCGTTTGGAACTTCCCTAATCTGATTTGAGGATTTCCATTTTAACTGTCAGATAAAAAGCTCCCCAATGCTTATCTCATTCAGTGATAGGAACATACAATCCATGTCTGAACATGATGGAGATAACATTAAATGCACAATGTTGGCCTTTGATAGGATTTTTAATCTACTCTTACTGATTTCTCTAGATTCTGGATTTTATCTAAGATAATTTGCTATCTTAACTTTTAACACAGAATTGAAAGATTGCCCTTTTTTAAAAATTTCTCTTGGGAAGAGCTCTCTATTATCTACTATTCCATTCTGTTTCTCCATTTTTCATTCTATAGTGGCCTGAGTATTCTTAGAGTTATCTATAATTTGTTTTTTACGAATGTTGGTGTTATCTTCAGTAGTTATATTTTTATTTGAAATAAGTTTTTAATCACATATATTAAGCATCCTAGTTGGAATTATTACTCCATAAAAAGCCTTATTTTGTGTGATATTAATCCAGGGTAATAGAGAATAGCTGTAACCATGGAACACTGAGGTTCACAAATTGGTTAAAAATTAAATTTATACACAGTATTTCTTTGCCCAAGAGAAATTCTATAAATTTATTTTATTTTTGGCCAGAGATCATTGATTGCCTTATAAAGGGATGCTTGTTAATAAACCTATGCATTCAGCCATAAAAAGAAAAGAAATCTTACCATTTGAAACAACATGGATGGATCTAGAGGGCATTATGCTCAGTGAAATAAACGAGGCAGAGAAAAGCAAATAACAAATGATCTCACTCATTTGTGGAGTATAAAAATAAAGTAAAACTGAAGGAACAAAATAGCAGCGGACTCACAGACACCGAGAAGGTACTAGTGGTCACCAAATGGCAGGTTATGGGTGGATGAAGGGGAATAAGGGGCACTATAATTAGTAATCACAACACAGGAAGGTCACGGGGAAGGCAGTACAGCATGGAGCAGACAGTTAATGACTCTATAACATCTTACTATGCTGACAGACAGTGACCACAATAGACAGGGTAAGGACTTGACAATGTGGGTGAATGTTGAAACAACTAGGTTTATGTGAAACCATCTTAAGATTGTATATCATGGGTGGAGCCAAGATGGCAGCATGAGTAGGACAGTGGAAATCTCCTCCCAAAAACATATATATTTTTGAAAATACGACAAATACAACTAATCCTAAAAGAGAGACCAGAAGACACAGGACAACAGTCAACTACATCCACACCTGCAAGAACCCAGTGCCTGGTGAAAGGGGTAAGATACAAGCCCTGGCCTGGTGGGAACCGAGCTCCCCTCACCCCAGCTCCTGGAAGGAGGAGAGGAGTTAGAGTGGGGAGGGAGAGGGAGCCCAGGACTGCTAATCACCCAGCCCCATCCATCTGCACCAGAGCACAGACACAGTGAATGCGTGGGGTGCTGGAAACTAGGGAAACAGGGCAGCAAGATCTTTGAGCGGGTCCCTAAGCTGGCACCCCTGTGACAAAGAAAAGCAAGTGCTTTATGAAAGTCTTAAAGGGACAGGGATGCCACAGCTGGAAGGAAGCATCCAGGGTCACAGTCCAGATGCTGGAAATTCCAGGGAACTCTGGGTGCACTAACCCCCTGGGCAACAGCTCTGAGACCCCTCATGGAGGTAAACAGCCAAACAGCAACCCATTCATTACCCCTTCGGGGCCCCGCCATAGCAGAGCAGCTACGGGGGGCTGACCACGCCCACAGCAAGGGAGCTTCTTCCGTACCAGCAGGGCAAGATACAGAGACCCAGTCTACAGGCAATTGCCCAACATGAGCCACTAGGGGTCGCAGATGTACCAGTAAAGAAAGGCCAGGAGCAAGTGGAAAGCCTTGGCTCTCCCAGCTGACAGAAAGTCAATAGCTCACCATTGCACCTATCAACATGAAAAGGCAAAAAAAATTGATCCAGACAAGACTAACCCAGACAGCTTGGACATCTTCTACATCTTCCCCTGAGAAGGAAACTGGGGAGATAGATTTAACCAGTCTTCCTGAAAAAGAACTGAAAACAAAAGTCATAACCATGCTGATGGACATGCAGAGAAATATGCAAGAACTAAGGAGAGAGAATACAGAAATAAAACAAGCTCTGGAAAGACTTCAAAACAGAATGGACGAGATGCAAGAGACCATTAATGGACTAGAAAACAGAGAACAGGAATTCAGAGAAGCTGATGCAGAGAGAGATAAAAGGATCTCCAGGAATGAAAGAATTTTAAGAGAACTGAGTGACCAATCAAAATGGAACAATATCTACATTATAAATGTACCAGAAGAAGAAGAGAGAGAAAAAGGGATAGAAAGTGTTTTTGAAGAAATAATTGCTGAAAACTTCCCCAAACTAGGGGAGGAAATGGCCTCTCAGACCACAGAGGTACACAGAACTCCCATGACAAGGGATCCAAGGAGGGCAAAACCAAGACACATAATAATTAAAATGGCAAAGATCAAAGACAAGGACAAAGTATTAAAGGCAGCCAGAGAGAAAAAAAGGTCACCTACGAAGGAAAACCCATTAGGCTATCATCAGACTTCTCAACAGAAACCCTACAGGCCAGAAGAGAATGGCATTATATACTTAATGCAATGAAACAGAAGGGCCTCGAACCAAGATTACTGTATCCAGCACGATTATCATTTAAATATGAAGGAGGGATCAAACAATTCCCAGACAAGCAAAAGTTGAGGGAATTTGCCTCCCACAAAACACCTCTACAGGGCATCTTACAGGGACTGCTGTAGATGGGAGCACTCCTAAAAAGAGCACAGCACAAAACACCCACCATATGAAGAAGGGAGGAGGAGGAATAAGAGGGGAGAGAAATAAAGAATCATCAGACCGTGTTTATAATAGCTCAATAAGTGAGTTAAGTTAGAGAGTACGATAGCAAAGAAGCTATCCTTGAACATTTGGTAACCACAAACTTAAAGCCTGCAATGGCAATAAGTACATACCTATCAATAATGACCATAAATGTAAATGGACTGAATGCACCAATCAAGACACAGGGTACTAGAATGGATAAAAAAAACAAGACCCATCCATATACTGCTTACAAGAGACTCACCTCAAACCCAAAGACATGCACAGACTTAAAGTCAAGGGATGGAAAAAGATATTTCATGCAAACAACAGAGAGAAAAAAGCAGGTGTTGCAATACTAGTATAAGACAAAATAGACTTAAAAATAAAGAAAGTAACAAAAGATAAAGAAGGGCATTACATAATGATAAAGGGCTCAGTCCAACAAGAGGATATAACCACTATAAATATATATGAACCCAATACAGGAGCACCAACATATGTGAAACAAATACTAACAGAATTAAAGGAGGAAATAGAATGCAATGCATTCATTCTAGGAGACTTCAACACACCACTCACTCCAAAGGACAGATCCACCAGACAGAAAATAAGTAAGGACACACAGGCACTGAACAACACACTAGAACAGATGGACCTAATAGAAATCTACAGAACTCTACATCCAAAAGCAACAGGATACACATTCTTCTCAAGTGCACATGGAACATTCTCCAGAATACACCATGTACTAGCTCACAAAAAGAGCCTCAGTAAATTGCAAAAGATTGAAATCCTACCAACCAACTTTTCAGACCACAAAGGAATAAAACTAGAAATAAACTGTACAAAGAAAGCAAAAAGGCTCACAAACACATGGAGGCTTAACAACACGCTCCTAAATAATCAATGGATCAATGACCAAATCAAAATGGAGATCCAACAATATGTGGAAACAAATGACAACAACAACACAAAGCCCCAACTACTGTGGGATACAGCAAAAGCAGTCTTAAGAGGAAAGTATATAGCAATCCTGGCATATTTAAAGAAGGAAGAACAATCCCAAATGAATATTCTAATGTCACAATTATCAAAATTCGAACAAGAAGAACAAATGAGGCCTAAGGTCAGCAGAAGGAGGGACATAATAAAGATCCGAGAAGAAATAAATAAAATTGAGAAGTATAAAACAATAGCAAAAATCAATGAAACCAAGAGCTGGTTCTTCGAGGAAATAAAACAGACAAGTCTCTAGCCAGACTTAATAAGAGAAAAGAGAGTCCACACACATCAACAGAATCAGAAACGAGAAAGGAAAAATCATGACAAACCCACACACAAATACAAAGAATTATTAGAGAGTGCTATGAAAACCTATATGCTAACAAGCTGGGAAACCTAGGAGAAATGGACATCTTCCTAGAAAAATACAACCTTCTAAGACTGACCCAGAAAGAAATAGAAAATCTAAACAGACCAATTACCAGCAACGAAATTGAAGCGATAATCAAAAAGCCACCATAGAACAAAACCCCCGGGGCCAGATGGATGTACCTCGGAATTTTAACAGACATACAGAGAAGACTTAATACCAGTTCTCCTTGAAGTTTTCCAAAAAATAGAAGAGGAGGGAATACTCCCAAACTCATTCTATGAAGCCAACATCACCCTAATATCAAAACCAGGAAAAGACCCCACCAAAAAAGAAAACTACAGACCAATATCCCTGATGAACATAGATGCAAAAATACTCAACAAAATATTAGCAAATCGAATTCAAAAATACAACAAAAGAATCGTACACCATGACAAAGTGGGATTCATCCCAGGGATGCAAGGATGGTACAACATTCGAAAATCCATCAACATCATCCACCACATCAACAAAACGGGCAAAACCACATGATCATCTCCAAAGCGGCTGAAAAAGCATTCGACAAAATTCAACATCCATTCATGATAAAAACTGTCAGCAAAATGGGTATAGAGGGCAAGTACCTCAACATAATAAGGGCCATATATGGTAAATGCACAGCCAACTTCATACTTAACAGCGAGAAGCTGAAGGCTTTTCCTCTGAGATCGGGAACAAGACAGGGATGCCCACTCTCCCCACTGTTATTTAACATAGTACTGGAGGTCCTAGCCATGGCAATTAGACAAAACAAAGAAATACAAGGAATCCAGATTGGTAAAGAAGAAGTTAAACTGTCAGTATTTGCAGATGACATGATATTGTACATAAGAAACCCTGAAGACTCCACTCCAAAACTACTAGAACTGATATCAGAATACAGCAAAGTTGCGGGATACAAAATTACCACACAGAAATCTGTGGCTTTGCTATACACTAACAATGAGCCAGTAGGAAGAGAAATCAGGAAAATAATTCCATTCACAATTGCATCAAAAAGAATAAAATACCTAGGAATAAACCTAACCAAAGAAGTGAAAGACCTTAACCTGAAAACTGTAAGATACTCTTAGGAGAAGTTAAAGAGGACATTAACAAATGGAAACTCATCCCATGCTCTTGGCTAGGAAGTATTAATATCATCAAAATGGCCACCCTGCCCAAAGCAATATACAGATTTGATGCAATCCCTATCAAATTACCAACAACATTCTTCAATGAACTGGAACAAATAGTTCAAAAATTCATTTGGAAACAACAAAGACCCCGAATAGCCAAAGCATCCTGAGAAGGAAGTATAAAGTGGTGGGGATCTCACTCCCCAACTTCAAGCTCTACTACAAAGTCATAGTAATCAATACAATCTGGTACTGGCACAGGAACAGAGCCACAGACCAGTGGAAGAGATTAGAGACTCCAGACATTAACCCAAACATATATGGTCAATTAGTAGATGAAAAAGAAGCCATGGACATACAATGGGAAATGACAGTCTCTTCAACAGATGGTGCTGGCAGAACTGGACAGCTACATGTAGGAGAATGAAACTGGATGACTGTTTAACCCCATACACAAAAGTAAACTCTAAATGGATCAAAGACCTGAATGTAAGTCATGAAACCATAAAACTCTTAGAACAAAACATAGGCAAAAATCTCTTGGATGTGAACATTAGCGACATCTTCATGAATATATCTCCCCGAGCAAGGAAAACAAAAGCAAAAATGAACAAGTGGTCCTATATCAAGCTGAAAAGCTTCTGTACAGCAAAGGACACCATCAATAGAACAAAAAAGTACCCTACAGTATGGGAGAATATTTTCTTAAATGACAGATCCGATAAAGGCTTGACATCCAAAATATATAAGGAGCTCATGCACCTCCAACAAACAAAAACAAATAATCCAATTAAAAAATGGGCAGAGGAGCTGAATAGACAGTTCTCCAAAGAAGAAATTCAGATGGCCAACAGACACATGAAAGATGCTCCACATCGCTAGTTATCAGAGAAATGCAAATTAAAACCACGATGAGATATCACCTCACACAAGTAAGGATGTCCACCATTCAAGAGACAAACAACAACAAATCTTGGCAAGGTTGCAGAGAAAGGGGAACCCTCCTACACTGCTGGTGGGAATGTAAATTAGTTCAACCACTGTGGAAAGCAATATGGAGTTCCCTAAAAATGCTCAAAATAGACTTACCATTTGACCCAGGAATTCCACTTCTAGGAATTTACCCTAAGGTTGCAGCACTCCAGTTTGAAAAAGACAGATGCATCCCTACATTTATCGCAGCACTATTTACAATAGCCAAGAAATGGAAGCAACCTACATGTCCATCAGTAGATGAATGGATAAAGAAGATGTGGTACATATATACAATGGAATATTATTCAGCCATAAGAAGAAAACAAATCCTACCATTTGCAACAACATGGATGGAGCTAGAGGGTATTATGCTCAGTGAAATAAGCCAAGCAGAGAAAAACAAATACCAAGTGATTTCACTCATCTGTGGAGTATAAGAACAAAAGAAAAACTGAAGGAAAAAAACAGCAGCCGATCACAGAACCCAAGAATGGACTATCAGTTACCATAGGGAAAGAGACTGGGGAGAATGAGAGGTTAGGGAGGGATAAGGGTGGGGAAGAAGAAAGGGGGTATTATGATTAAAATGTATAATGTGGGGGTTGGGGGAAAGGGGAGGGCTTTGCAACACAGAGAAGACAAGTAGTGATTCTACAACATTTTTCTGTGCTGATGGACAGTGACTGTGAAGGGCTTTGTTGGGGGGGACCTGGTATAGGGGAGAGCCTAGTAAACATAATTTCTTCATGTAATTGTAGATTAATGATAACAAAAAAAAAAGAATGAAAGAAAAGGGGGATTAATCCCTGATAGGATAAAACCTACTGTAAATCACCGATTAATGCATGCTTTAAATATCCTTAATTTTGATCATTTAAAGGGTGTCAGATGATCAGCTATGGAAGTACATTTTTCTGATAATATTCCTTTCTCTTAAAAAGCAAAAAAGCAGGTCCTATGTGGTGATCTCCAATAAGTTCTTCACAATGGTATAAAGGGCATATCAAAGGGTGGGCAAAGGGTTTATTTGTGTTTATACAGAGGATCAAAGCCTAATTTGGCTACACAAAAAAGAAATTAAGATACGATACGAAGAAGAACTTCCAACATCAACATTCTCTGGAAGAGTCATTCCAGAAGATTATCATCAAAATACTTCAACAAAGATCCTGGTGCTGTTGCAGTTGTAGCTGCATTCATCCCACCGGTTCCTGGACTTGCCATTGGAATGAAGAAGGAGATATCTAAGCTGGCCTGTGCATACAGTAAAACAACAAATTTGACTGGATCTATACTGTCGGAACTCAACCAAGAATTAGGAGAAGCGCAAGTTGCAGCGCTCCACAATCTTGTGACTATAGACTATCTACTGTTAAAAGAACATATGGGATGTGAACAGTTCCCAGGAATGTGTTGTTTTAATTTGTCTGATTTTTCTCAAACTATTCAAATTCAGTTAGACAATATCCATCATAACCTTGATAAGTTTTCACAAATGCCTAGGGTGCCTAACTGGTTTTCTTGGTGTCACTGGATATGGCTGGTAATTGTAGGTCTGCTTTGGTTACGTAGCTGTATTCCTATTATGTTAATGTGTGCACGCAATTTAATTATTAGTTTAAAACCTATACATGCTTATGTTACACTACAAGAAGATATGTCAAAGTAATAATCAATCTTCCCATGTTTTCTTCCATCTGCTACTTCTATAGCTTTTCTTCTTTTTTCCTAATTACAACCCTTAAGTAGAATTCATGCCTCATATCGAAATTACTGAGTATCATAATTCTTCCAAGTGGTAATGATACCTCAAGACAAATGCTGGGCATAGAAGCCACAGGGCATAAATCTGTAAAGAAGTAAAAAGCTACCCTTTTCAAACAATATGGCTTCTCTCTCACTTACCAACTTTACATTTCCCTGTATGGATCTGGAAGATGACTGGTTAGCCAGAGATGGGTAATATTCCTCAAGGGAGGAACAACCTAAGACAGACACAGCAGCAGGGGGGCCATCCATCACGTGAGAAATTGGGGATCAACAGAGGTGAGGCTTATAACCTCACGCTCCCTGTTTTAAGAGAAATCTTCTGCATCTGTGGATGTTTTGTTGTCCTTGTCTAGCTTGAATTAATACTTAGACAATAGGCACAGACCTGATCACCTACATTTGCCCTCTTACAGCACTAAACTATGTTTTCTACCTTTATCTTGCATCTACTTACTACTTCAGCATTTTATTAAAATAATAGTAATAATAATAATAATAATAATAAGGGAGAAATGTGGGATCCACATATAAATTAAGTATAAAAATCAAACAAATAATCATATTTGACCTGATTGTTTATAGTTCATGGTCAAACCGAAATTTCTGTGATGACTGCCCTTGCACTGTTCACCATGTAAGAACTTTTTCACTATTTAAGAACTTGTTCACCATGTAAGAACATGTTCGTTATGCTTCAGAAGATTGGAGACTGTTGAGAATTAAGCTTGGGGTTGATTAATGATTGTGCATTGAGTCCCCTATACAGAATTTTATTGTTGTTAACAACCATATGATCAATAAATATGAGAGATGCCCTCTCAAAAAAAAAATACAGCTAAGGTCTAACTCTACTCCCTTCTGCCCCCAAATCACGGCAGCTTACAGCAACAGTCTCTTAGAAGGACCCACAGTTACTGACATTGACGTGTGCTGCCTCTAGCTTCACATAACCCCTCTCCTATAAACAACATCCTCTTTGCACCAGTGAGGTACCAGTGTGGGCTTACGTCTGACTCATGCTTGTGGGGAAAGTGCCCACAGCAGTTCAGCCCTTGTGGTAACATTGGGAAAATCACTGTTTCCCCCAAGCTGAGGTCCTAATGAAGCCTCAGGAAATGTCACTGAAACCGTTGTGAGATACCTTGAGTGGAGCGCCTTCCGATGGCTCTGCTGTGGCCAGCTTTGCTGGGAACAACCCCCTTCCCTTTCAGCAGCATGGTCAAGATACACCAGCTGTGACTTGAATTTAACCCTCGTGTAGACCTTCATTGCCCAGACCTGGGATTTCAGCTGAAACAGCAGAACACAACATGTTTCCTAACCACAGGAATGATCTTTTGTAATATGAGTCACCCAAGTATATGAACTCATTTTTTATTTTTTTATGTTATTAAAATTATTACAGTAAGAAAATTGGAAAAAAACTAATGCATGTCTATTTTACATTTTTTTGAAAATATACAATAATAGATTTGAGCAGTGGTTGGCAAAGGCTGGCCTGAAAGCCAAATCTGGACAGCATGTGTTTTTACATGACCCACAGCTACAAATGGCTTTTACATTTTTAAATGGCAGGTAGGCTGAAAAATAATCAAAAGAATAATATTTCATAATAAATGAAATTACATGAAACTCAAAAGAAAAACTCTCAATAAAATGGGTATAGAGATTAAGTACCTCAACATAATAAAGGCCGTATATGATAAACCCACAGCCAACATCATACTGAACACTGAGAAGCTGAAAGCTTTTCCTCTGAGATCGGGAACAAGACAGGGATGCCCACTCTCCCCACTGTTATTTAACATACTACTGGAAGTCCTGGCCGTGGCAATTAGACAAAACAAAGAAATACAAGGAATCCAGATTGGTAAAGAAGAGGTCAAACTGTCACTATTTGCAGATACATGATATTGTACATAAAAAACCCTAAAGACTCCACTCCGAAACTACTAGAGCTAATATCGGAATTCAGCAAAGTTGCAGGATACAAAATTCACACACAGAAATCTGTGGCTTTCCTATACACTAACAATGAGCCAGTAGGAAGAGAAATCAGGAAGACAATTCCATTCACAATAGCATTAAAAAGAATAAAATACCTAGGAATAAACCTAACCAAGGAAGAGAAAGACCTATACCCTGAAAACTATAAGACACTCTTAAGAGAAATTAAAGAGGTGACAAACAAATGGAAACTCATCCCATGCACCTGGATAGGAAAAATTAATATTGTCAAAATGGCCATCCTGCCCAAAGCAATATACAGATTCGATGCAATCCCTATCAAACTACCAACAGCATTCTTCAATGAACTGGAACAAATAGTTCAAAAATCATATGGAAACACCAAAGACTCTGAATAGCCAATGCAATCCTGAGAAGGAAGAATAAAGTGGGAAGGATCTCACTCCCCAACTTCAAGCTCTACTACAAAGCCACAGTAATCAAGACAATTTGGTACTGGCACAAGAACAGAGCCACAGACTAATGGAACAGAATAGAGACTCCAAACATTAACCCAAACATATATATATATGGTCAACTAATATTCGATATAGGGGCCATGGACATACAATGGGGAAATGACAGTCTCTTCAACAGATGGTGCTGGCAAAACAGGACAGCTACATATAAGAGAATAAAACTGAATCACTGTCTAACCCCATACACGAAAGCAAATTCAAAATGGATCAAAGACTTGAATGTAAGTCACGAAACCATAAAACTCTTAGACAAAAACATAGGCAAAAATATCTTAGACATAAACATGAGTGACCTCTTCCTAAACATATCTCCCCAAGCAAGGAAAACAAATGCAAAAATGAACAAATGGGACTATATCAAGCTGTAAAGCTTCTGTACAGCAAAGGACACAATCAATAGAACAGAAAGGTATCCTTCAGTATGGGAGAATATATTCGTAAATGACAGATCCGATAAAGGGTTGACATACAAAATATATAAAGAGCTCACACACCTCAACAAACAAAAAGCAAATAATCCAATTAAAAAATGGGCAGAGGAGCTGAATAGACAATTCTCTAAAGAAGAAATTCAGATGTCCAAGAGACACATGAAAAGGTGCTCCACATTGCTTGTCATCAGAGAAATGCAAATTAAAACCACAATGAGATATCACCTCACACCAGTAAGTATGGCTACCATCCAAAAGACAAACAACAACAAACGTTGGTGAGGTTGTGGAGAATGGGGAACCCTCCTACACTGCTGGTGGGAATGTAAATTAGTTCAACCATTGTGGAAAGCAGTATGGATTTTCCTCCAAATGCTAAAAATAGAAATACCATTTGACCCAGGAATTCCACTTCTAGGAACTTACCCCCAGAATGCAGCACTCCAGTTTGAAAAAAGACAGATGCACCGCTATGTTTATCACTGCACTATTTACAATAGCCAAAATATGGAAGCAACCTGTGTCCATCAGTAGATGAATGGATAAAGAAGAGGTGGTACATATACATAATGGAATATTATGCAGCCATAAGAAAAATACAGATCCTACCATTCGCAACAATGTGAATGGAGCTAGAGGATATTGTTCTCAGTGAAATAAGCCAGGCGGAGAAAGACAAGTACCAAATGGTTTCACTCATCTGTGAAGTATAAGAACAAAGAAAAACTGGAGGAACAAAACAGCAGCAGAATCACATAACCCAAGAATGGACTAACAGTTACCAAAGGGAAAGGGACTGGGGAGGATGGGTGGGAAGGGAGGGATAAGGGCGTGAAAAAAAGAAAGGGGGCATTACGATAGCATGTATAGTGTAGGGGTGGCACGGGGAGGGCTGTGTAACACAGAGAGGACAAGTTGTGATTTTACAGCATCTTAATATGTTGATGGACAGTGACTGTGAATGGGGATGTGGGGGGGACTTAGTGAAGGGGGGAGCCTAGTAAACATAATGTCCTTTATGTAATTGTAGATTAATGATACCAAAATAAAAATTTTAAAAAAAAGATTGTATATCAATGACACCTAAAGAAAATGAAATAAGTCTATGCAACATGGTCTTCATTTACATTTACAGATTTTCACTTTGAGCTCAACTAAAGAAAAAATGTCTCAACAGTGATGGAAAACACAATGCAGTCAAAGTATACTCATTTTTTAAATTTTATTTTGGTATCATTAATGCACAATTACTTGAACTACATTATGGTTACTAGACTCCCTCTATTATCAAGTCCTCCCACATACCCCATTACAGTCACTGTCCATCAGCATAGAAAGATAATATAGAATCACTACTTGTCTTATCTGTGTTATCCTGCCTTCCCCATGCCCTGCCCACCACATAATATGTGCTAATCATAATGGCCCTTTTTCTCCCTTATCCCTCCCTTCCCACCCATCCTCCCCAGTCCCTCTTTCTTTGATAACTGTTAGTCCATTCTGAGGTTCTGTGAGTCTGCTGCTGTTTTATTCCTTCAGTTTATTCTTTGTTCTTACACTCTACAGATGAGCGAAATCATTTGATACTTGTCTTTCTCTGCCTGGCATATTTCACTGAGCATAATACCCTCTAGCATCATCCATGTTGTTGCAAAGGGTAGGATTTGTTTTCTTCTTATGGCTAAATACTATTCCATTGTATATATGTACCCCGTTTCTTTATCCATTCATCTACTGATGGGCACTTAAGTTGCTTCCATTTCTTGGCTATTGTAAATAGAGCTGCAGTAAACATATGGGTGCATATGTCTTTTTCAAACTGGGTTCCTTCATTCTTAGGGTAAATTCCTAGGAGTGGAATTCCTGGGTTAAATGGTATTTCTATTTTGCGATTTTTGAGGAACCTCCACATTGCTTTCCACAATGGTTGAACTAGTTTACATTCCCACCAGCAGTGTAGGAGGGTTACCCTTTCTCCACATACTCACCAACATTTGTTGTTGTTTGTCTTTTGGATGTTGGCTATCCTAACTGGTGTGAGGTGATATCTCATTGTGGCTTTAATTTGCATTTCTCTGATGATTAGCAATGTGGAGCATCTTTTCATGTGCCTGTTGGCCATCTGAATTTCTTCTTTGGAGAAGTGTCTGTTCAGATTTTGTGCCCATTTATTAATTGGATTATTTGCTTTTTGTTTGTTGAGGTGCTTGAGCTCTTTGTATAATTTGGATGTCATTCCCTTATTGGCTATGTCATTTATGAATATATTCACCCATACTATAGGATGTCTTTTTGCTCTACCAATGGTGTCCTTTGCTGTACAGAAGCTTTTTAGTTTTATGTAGTCTCACTTGTTCATTTTTGCTTTTGTTTCCCTTGCATAGGGAGATATGTGCATGAAGAAGTTGCTCATGTTTATGTCCAAGAATATTTTGCCTATATTTTTTCTAAGAGTTTTATGGTTTCATGACTTATGTTCAGGTCTTTGTTCCATTTTGAGTTTACTTTTGTGTATGGGGTTAGACAATAATCCAGTTTCATTATCTTACATGTAGCTGTCTAGTTTTGCCAACACCAGCTGTTCAAGAGGCTGCCATTTCCCCATTGAATGAATGGCTCCTTTATCATATATTAATTGACCATAAATGCTTGGGTTTATTTCTGGACTCTCTATTCTGTTCCACTGGTCTATGGGTATGTTCTTGTGCCAGTACCAAATTGTTTAATTACTGTGGCTTTGTAGTAGATCTTGAAGTCAGGGAGCGTAATGCCCCTGCTTTATTCTTCCTTCTCAGGATTGCTTTGGCTATTCAGGGTCTTTTGTCATTCCATATGAATTTTAGAACTATTTGCTCTAGTTTATTGAAGAATGCTGTAGGTATTTTGATAGGGATTGTACTGAATCTGTAGATTGCTTTAGGCCATATGGCCATTTTGAAAGTATTAATTATTTCTAGCCAAGAGCATGGGAAGAATTTCCATTTATTAATGTCCTCTTTAATTTCTCTTAAGAGTATCTTGTAGTTTTCAGTGTAAAGGTTTTTACCTTCCTTGGTTAGGTTTATTCCTAGGTATTTTATTCTTTTTGATGCAATTGTGAATGAAGTTGTTTTCCTGATTTCTCTTTCTGCTAGTTCACCATTAGTGTATAGGAACGCAACAGATTACTGTGTATGAATTTTGTATCCCACAACTTTCCTGAATTCAGATATTAGATCTAGTAGTTTTGGAGTAGATTCTTTATAGTTTCTTATGCACAATATATGTCATCTGCAAACAGCAACAGTTTGACTTCTTCCTGGCCAATCTGGATGCCTGTTGTTTCTTTGTGTTGTCTGATTGCCATAGATAGGACCTCCACTACTATGTTGAATAAAAGTGGGGGAGAGTGGGTATCCTTGTCTTGTTCCCTATCTTAAAGGAAAAGCTTTCAGCTTCTCGCTGTTCAACATGATGTTGGCTGTGGGTTTTTCATATGTGGACTTTATTATTTTGAGCTACTTGCACTTTATACCCATTTTGTTAAGAGTTTTTATCATGAATGGATGTTGAATTTTGTTGAATGCTTTTTCTGCATCTATGGAGATGATTATGTAGTTTCTGTCCTTCTTTTTGTTTATGTGGTGGATGATGTTGATGGATTTTTGAATGTTATACTATCCTTGCATCCATGGGATGAATCCCACTTGATCATGGTATATGATATTCTTGATGTATTTTTGAATTGGGTTTGTTAATATTTTGTTGAGTATTTTTGCATTTATTTTCATCAGGGATATTGGTCTGTAATTTTCCTTTTTTTTTGTGGTGTTTTTGCCTGGTTTTGGTATTAGAGTGATGCCGGCCTCATAGAATGAGTTTGTGAGTATTCCCTCCTCTTTTACTTTTTGGAAAACTTTAAGGAGGATAAGTATTAGGTCTTCACTAAATGTTTGATAATATTCAGCCGTGAAACCATCTAGTCCAGGGGTTTTGTTCTTAGGTAGTTTTTTGACTACCAATTCAATTTCTTTGCTGGAAATCAGTCTATTCTGATTTTCTGTTTCTTCTTGGGTCAGTCTTGGAAGGTTGTATTTTTCTAGAAAGTTATCCATTTCTTCTAGGTTATCCAGATTTACCGTGTAATTTTTCATAGTATTCTCTAATAATTCTTTGCACTTCTGTTTTGTCTGTAGTGATTTTTCCTTTCCCATTTCTGATTCTGTTTATGTGTATTGACTCATTTTTTTCTTGATAATTCTGGCTAGGGGTTTATCTATTTTGTTTATTTTCTCAGAGAACCAGCTCTTGCTTTCATTGATTCTTTCTATTGTTTTATTCTTCTCAATTTTATTTATTTCTGCTCTAATCTTTATTATGTCCCTCCTTCTACTGAATTTGGGTCTCATTGGTTCTTCTTTTTCTAGTTTCATTAATTGTTACTTTAGACTGCTTATATGGGATTGTTCTTCTTTCTTGAAGTAGGCCTGTATTGCAATATAGTTTCCTCTTAGCACAGCCTTAACTGCATCCTACAGATTTTGTGGTGTTGAATTATTGTTGTCATTTGTCTCCATGTATTGCTTGATCTCTGTTTTTCTTTGGTGATCCATTGATTATTTAGGAGCATGTTATTAAGCCTCCATGTGTTTGTGGGCTTTCTCTTTTTCTCTGTGTAATTTATTTCTAGCTTCATACCTTTGTGATCAGAGAAGCTGGTTAGAACAATCTCCATCTTTTTTAATTTACTGAGGCTCTTTTTGTGGCCTAGTATATGATCTATTCTTGAAAATGTTCCATGTGCACTTGAGAAGAATGTGTATCCTGTTGCTTTTTGATGTAGTGTTCTGTAGATGTCTGTTAGGTCCATCTGTTCTAATATGTTGTTCAGTGCCTCTGTCTCTTTATTTATTATTTGTCTGGTTGATCTGTCCTTTAGAGTGAGTGCTGTATTGAAGTCTCCTAAAATGAATGCATTGCATTCTATTTCCCCCTTTAATTCTGTTAGTATTTGTTTCACATATGTAGGTGATCCTATATTAGGTGCATAGATATTTAAAATAGTTATATCATCTTGTTGGACTGACCCCTTTATCATTATGTAATGTCCTTCTTTGTTTCTTGTGACTTTGTTTTGAAGTCTATTTTGTCTTATACAAGTACTACAACTCCTGCTTTTTTCTCCCTGTTAGTTGCATGGAATATATTTTTCTATCCCTTTACTTTCATTCTGTGTATGTCTTTGGGTTTGAAATAAGTCTCTTGTAGGCAGCATATAGATGGGTTTTCTTTTATCCACTCAGTAACTCTATGTTTTTTGATTGGTGCATATAGGCCTTTTACATTAAGGGTGATTTATCAATAGGTATGTACTTATTTCCATGGCAGGCTTTAGATTCATGGTTACCAAATGTTCAAGGGTAATTACTTTACTATCTAACACTCTAATGTATCTTACTTTGTATTCTATTACAAACACAACCTAAAGGTTCTTTTTCTTTTCCAACTCTTTTTCTTCCTCCTCCATTCTTTGTATGTTATGAATTGTATTCTGTACTCTTTGTCTATCCCTTGGGTGACATCTGCTAAGCCTTAGGAATACTTCCATGTATAGGGGTCCCTCCAAAATTCCCTGTAGAGGTGGTTTGTGGGAGGCAAATTCTCTCAGATCTTGCTTATCTGAAAATTGTTTAATCCCTCCTTCAAATTTAAATGATAACCTTGCCGGGTATAGTATTCTTGGTTCAAGCCCCTTCTGCTTCATTGCATTAAATACATCATGCCACTCCCTTCTGGCCTGTAGGTTTCTGTTGAGAAGTCTGATGATAGCCTTCTGGGTTTTCCTTTGTATGTCATGTTTTTTCTCTCTCTAGCTGCTTTTAAAAGTCTGTCTTTATCCTTGATCTTTGCCATTTTAATTATTATATGTCTTGATGTTGTCTTCCTTGGGTTCCTTGTGTTGGGAGATCTGTGCACCTCCATGGCCTGAAAGACTATCTCCTTCCCCAGACTGGGAAAGTTTTCAGCAATTACCTCCTCAATGACATTTTCTATCCCTTTTTCTCTCTCTTCTTCCTCTGGTACCCCTATAATGTGAATGTTTTTCCATTTGGATTGGTCACACAGTTCTTCCAATATTCTTTCATTCTTAGAGGTTTTTTTTCTCTCTGTGCCTCAACTTGTTTGTATTCCTCTTCTCTAATTTCTATTCTGTTTACCATCTCTTCTACTACATCTAATCTACTTTTAAATCCCTCCATTTTATGTTTCATTTCAGATATGGAACTTCTTGATGATTGAATCCCCAACTAAATTCATTCCTGAGTTCTTGAATATTTTTCTGTACCTCCATAAGCATGTTTAAAATTTTTATTTTGAACTCTCTTTCAGATAGATTGGTGTGTTCTGTTTCATTTGGCCCTTTTTCTGGGGTTTGTGAGATTTTGGTCTGAACCATGTTCTTTTGACATTTCATATTTCTGTGTGGTGCCCACTAGTGCCTAGAAGCTCCAGTCTCTGAAGCTGCTCAGCCCCTAGAGTGAGGTTGGGGGTCATAGGGGAGGGGAGCTGGTGCCTGAGCGCAGGGAAGGTCTGTTTCCTGAATCCCGTCTGCGGTGCCTGTCTCCAGTGTCAGAGCCAGTGGGCCAAGCACACAGGTGTCAATCTCTGTGTTTTGCGTCTCAAGCTGCTTATAGGCAGGGCCTCCCTGTGGCTTGCTGATGCCAGTGCGGTGACTGCTGGTTTGCAAACCAGTGCTAGCTGGCTTGGAGGAAGATGCAGCAGGCTGCATGTCACAGTGTGAGGCGTCGTAGCTGACTCGGCAGCCAGGGGGGTGTAGTGACTGAAGCTCTTCAAAGTTCCCAACCAGCTGGGGAGATCTTTCCCAAACAACTTTGTCCAGCTCTCCCTTCCCCTGCACAGCAAGCTCCACGCAAATCCCATCCCTTCAGCAGCCCTCTCCCTGCTAGGAAGCCTCTCAGACTGCCTGCCTTTCCTCTGTCACAGCAGCCAGATGTGGATCCCCTCCTCCACAAATGGCCGGAATCTCAGTCTCTCAAGCACTCCACCTTTCTGAGCTCCCCAGCGTCCAGAGCACCACACAGTGTAGGTTTCTGCCCCCAAAGCAGACCTCCAGGGCTCAGTGTTAAGCATTCCTAGGCTTACACCCCCTCCCCCACTCTGTTTCTGTTCCTCCCTCCAGTGAGCTGTGGTGGGGGACGGGCTTGGGTCCTGCCACGTCAAGGCTTTCATGAGCCTTGTTTCATGAGGTCTGCTCTCTTCGTGAGGTCTGTATGCAGCCTGGTTCAACCTTCTTTCCTGTTGCTGTTTTAGATTAGTTGTATTAATTAACTATATTTTCATACTATTTGTGGTTTTGGGAGTTTTCTGTTGCGCTTCTCACACCGCCTTCTTGAATCTCTTAACATGAAGCCAAAGTATCTTCATTTTTTAATTACTACATATTAGTTTAACCATGGTGTTCTCAAACGTTTCCCCATGACATATATCAGTTTTTATGGTCACTTTTGACTTAAAACTCAATTTTCTTCATAATGCAGTGAAAGATGAACTTTTAAAAATAATAAGGCAATTTAATTTGAAGTCAGGTAGGAAAATTCATTGGACACTGTTTCTTTTTCAGAATATTCATTATGAGTTTTTGAATTATTTCTAGTTAAACTCTCCTTGGTGCTGAGAAAGGTAACAATAATCACTACCACTTACTGAACACATAAATAGTACAAGATCCTATATATATAATTTCTAAGTCTTACAAGAATTCTGCACAGTGGGTATTAATATTCTAGTTTTAAACATAAGGAAACCAGGACATGAATTGATTTGACAAATCATAATACTAGAAACTACTAGAGCTGGAATTCAAACCCAGGACGATTCAACTTAGTCCCCTGTTCATTCCACTATCTACACTTTTTCTGTCTGATTAGCCTTCTGCTTAGAACCACACCATTCCTCTACCATAGCTAAAGAATAATGCCTATTCTACTTTCCTTGAATATAGTAAGCAGGGAAATGTGGAGGGCATTGAGTTATACTGTTTGCTTGCTCACAGGACAGGATGCCACCAGAATGTTATCATTTCCATAGCCTACCCAATTTTCTACCATTGTTCAGTTCCTATTACCGAATTTCCAGATTTCAAATAAAAACAATGTTTCAGACAGGTTTCTTTTTATAGTGTCAAGTGTTAATTTCTCTCATCACCTCAGGGTGAAACTAAATGTGTATGGAGTGGAAATCCTCTAAACAGAGAAATGATTGACTAGAAAGAGTTATCACTTTTAGCTAGTTTCTCTTTGACATTGTCTCACTTTTATTTTGAAAATTTATCTTGCTTTATCACTGTGGGTAAAACTGCATTATTTCCAGAATGTCTCACCTGGCCTCAGTGCATCTCCGTATCAATAGGTGTTTCCAAGGGGTGGTTGCCCAAGAGAGATTTAGAATAACCCATTCTAGAAATACATTAAGTCAGTAATGAATGTATACTCTACTTTCTCCCTTACTAATCTACTCTTCAATCTTAGCTCCTTATCCATGGCTTTTCTTCATTTCCTTCTCTCATTCCAAAATAAAGAGTTCATAAGCAGCCTGTTAAGCTTTCAAATGATTGGTGCATATATCGACTCTCTCAATTTGGAAAGTAAGATTTTATCCATGGTTGAGGAATTTCAAGGATTAAAAAGAAAACAGAAATTATCTATTGATGGATCCATTTAGCTTCAGAGGTGGGGGGTGGACAGAGGCAAGGGGCATGTGATTCAAATCACACCAGTCAATAAGCAAGCTCTAAAGATCAACCTGACATACTTCTTTCTGAGTTATTTGGGAATGAGAGTGGGGAATAGTGTTTACCACAGACTTGTAGAAGGTCCATTTCTCTGCACTTTCAGCCAACAACTAGTGAGCTGTAGCACCCAGAAGGCTTTATCCTGACATTGACCTATAGGAAAGGATTTGGAGTTTCTGATAGTTCTCTGGACACAGAATTTGTGGTACTGGTGGGAAAAATAAAAGCCCTGTGGACTTCCCGTATCTCCAAGGTAAATATGCCCAATGGATTATGAAGGTTTTTTTGTTTGTTTTACAAAAAAATCCTGGGAGAAACCAACTTCATGTGGAGTAGTCTTCCATATGTTTGGGTTAAACTCTATCAAAACACCCATAAATTGTAACTCCATTCCAAAAAGCATTACACTAGCACTTATGGGATGAGTTTCCTGGCTTCTGTGACTCTAATCAAAGGACAACCTAAAGATGAAGGTAAAACTGGAGAATGAGTGCTTTGCCGGACTGGCTGTGTTCATTGTCCTTTCTTCTGCTTCAAGCTCTCCATGTAGTTTATAGTGAACTATGTAAGTCCTTTAAATGAACTTCTGGAAGAATATGTATTTGGGTATGTGCTAATTCCACCACCACACTAGATCTTAAGTGGGGACAAAATGTCAGAACTAGGGGTAATATGGAATGGCAGGTTTTATTATTGTGTCAATATATGTATCAATTATTTGTGTATTTCCATTTTGCTGTTTCATTGTATGCTTATTTTCACATTTTTTATTTTTCCAGAAATACATTAACTTATTTTTCTAAACATCTGCATAAAGGTGGTTATAATACTATTTTACATTACTGTAGCTATTTTATCTTTAGGTATTACGCACTTTTCAGTCTGTATTTGATTTCTGCTTTTATTTTTCTTGATTCGTGTTGCTACCTATGTATCTTTTTAACCATTCCTTTCTAAAAACCAGGTTTTGATTTGTAAATCATTTTGAATATATCTTATATATATTATTTCTTATTTATTTGAGTTTACTTTGTTGTTCTTTCCCGAGTTCCTTGGATTGAATGTATAGCTCATTTACTTTCAGTCTTTCTCATTTCCTGATATGTATATTACAAACTCTAAATTTTCCTTATAGTATTGTTTTAGTTAAATACCACAATTCTGCATATTTAATACTTTCATTGTCAGTTAGTTGTATATAGTAATTTACATTATACTTTCCTCTTTAACTAGAGAGTTCTTTAATAGTAAATTATTTATTTGTATCAATACATATGTGCTTTGGGGAGTTAGTTTCCTATTATTGCTTTTACTTTACTTCATTGTGCTCAGATCATATAGTCTGCATTATATCCCCTAGGAAACATGTCACACAAAATACCTAAGCCTCAGGGTGAGGAAAAATATGTAGTCAGCCTATTGGACACAGCGCTGTTGTCTTCCCACTCCCACTAGGTTTGCATACTATTCTCATTATTATAACCTTTATACTAGTTTCCTCTGCCTGGAATATTTTCCCTCAGATACATGACCACAGGTGGGAGTTGATCTGACACTCTTGCTCTCTTCCATCATGGTAGCAAAGATATACCCAGAGCAATATGAAGGAAAAGGGCACTATCTTCATTTGATGTCTCATAGGAATATCAAAATCAACATGACTTAAACTCAACCCTTACTATTCTCCCAAACGTGCTCTTTGTAACATTTCTCATTTCAACTGACAACAATCTCTCTTCTTTCAGTTATTAAGACTAAAATTCTTAGACATCTGAATTTATCTCTTTCTTTCTTACTCCACATAAGATATACACAATAAACAATTATCTGTCCCAAATGTCAGTAGTGCTAACGTTGAGAGAAGCTGTCCTGGGCTAAGGAACTAATATTGCTTACCTGAATTATTCCAGTAGCTATCTTACCAACTACCACCATTAGTTTCCCACAATGTTCCTCCTTGGTTTGTATTTTAAACACCAACTAGAGTAATCTTGTTTACAATTAAATCATATACTGTTACTCCCTCTTCACAGCCCTCCAATGGCTTTCCATATTTAGAGTAAAGGTCAAAGTCCTCACATTGGCCTATAAAGTTATACATGACCTGCCCCCGTTCACCATTATCTCTCTGACATTATGACTTATTACTCATGTCCTCAATAATTCTGTAACAGTCACAAAGGCCACCTTGCTTATTCCTTGAAGACACACCAGAGAAACTGCCACATTGGTATATTTGCTCAGCCTGGAATTCTCTTCTCTTAGGAAAGTCCACGGTTCTCCCATCACCTGTATGTATTTACTCAAATATCACTTTCACACAGAGGTCTTCCCTGTTGAACTTGAATTCTCATGTATTCCCTACAACTCGCTTCCCTTTTTCCTGTTTTATTTTTCTGTACATATCACCACCTGAAATGTTTATGTTTTACGTATTTAGTATATTTGTTTTACTTCTTCTACTAGAATATAAGTTACATGAAGTAGGGAACCTTATTTTTGTTCATTGCTATATCTTCAGTACTTAGAACAGCACCTGACACCTAGCAATTGTCTAAAAAATACTTTTGAATGAATTAATGAATCTGTGGCTCCTGTTCTTTTCCTCTCCAGTTCACAGTCCCCTTTAAACAGGGATTCCCATCTTTTCACCTTGGTCTTTCTAAGGTCTTTTCATATTTTTGTGTTTATTGCTGACTGCAATTTTCAAAACTATCAGTATCCATTTCCTTCATGTGTTGGGATTTGGAAAGGGAGCCAAAACTCCAACTAGTTTTCTATCTTGTTCAAAAGTAAAATTATCTTACATATTTTATCTTCCTCAAGTAATTATTACATTATGTTATAGATCTAATGGAAATATAATACATTTTGAATAGATAAGTGAATGAATGGATTGATTAATAAAACTTACATACAGAAAATATATATTGCTTAAAGAAGAAACTGATGATTTTTTTTCAGGGAATCATAAAACTAATCCAGCTGCCTCGGAGAGAAAATTACACAATCTCTGGGTATGTGTCAAGTAATTTGTAGCAAATTGGGACAATATTCCCAAGGCATCATGACTATTTGCCATGTTGCCATGCTTTGCCACTCTGCACAGACTCACATAAACATTGCTCTTTAGGCAATAAAAGATGAGAAGAATACCACAAGTCATCTAACCAATTGCATCACTTGAAGCTAATGAATAGCTATATTGTACTGAACAACTCATTGTCTCTCTTCCACAGGAATCTCAAAATCAGGAGTGATGAAAACCTTAGTTGACTCTTCACTTTTGCTTCAATTTTTATATTGTTTCTTTTAATCATACTGATGTTTGACAAGTTCTTCAAATATACACATTTTGTGAACTTCACTGTTTTTCCCCTTTGAAGAATTGTTAAGTAGTTTAGATTTATGTCCCACAATATTATTGAAAATATAAAATATACTTTTAAGCAGGATTTAAATTTTTTTCTGATTATACTTCTATTTTTTTTAATTTACTGAGGTCTAATTAACAATAAATTTTACATATTTAAGGTGTATATAATGTTTTGATATTTGGGTATATTATGAAATTGTTACCACAATCAAGCTAATTAATATGTTCATAACCTCTCATAGTTACCTATTGTGTTTGTGTTGTGAGAACACTTAAGATCTATTGTCTTAGTAAATTCTGAGTATAAAATATGATATTATAAACTACAGTCACCATGCTGTAAATTAGATCTCCAGAAATTATTCATTCTGCATAACTGCAACTTTGTTCCCTTTGACCGGCATCTTCCAATTTCCCCCATACTCCAGTCCCTGGAAAACCACCATTCTGTTCTGTTTTTATGAGTTTAACTTTTTAAAATTCCAGGTAAGTGAGGTCATGCACTATTTGTCTTTCTGTGTCTGGCTTATTTTACATAGCTAATGTCCTGCAGGTTCATCCATGTTGTTTTATGGAAGGATTTCCTTCTTCTATGTAATGACTAATATTCTATATGTACTATAGAATATGCTGTAGCACTATTATTCTAGAATATTGTAGAGTCACTATAATGTTCTATAACATTCTATATGTACACATTTTATTCATTCATCTGTCAATAGAAACTTAGATTGTTTTCATATCTTAGCTATCATGAATAATGCTGCAATGAACATAGGAGTATAGATATCTCTTCAAGATACTTATTTCATTTATTTTGGATATCCACCAGAAGTAGGATTGCTGTATTATACAGTAGTTCTATTTTCAATTTTTGTAAGAAACTCTGTGCTGTTTTCCATAGTGGCTGTACCAATTTACATTGCCACTGTGTACAAGGGTTCGCTTTACTCTACGTCCTTGCCAACACTTGTTATCTTTTGTCTTTTTGATAATAGTCATTCTAACAGGTGTGAGGTGATATCACATTGCTAGTTTCCTTCCATATTTATAAAATTGACATAAAACATTGTGTGAGTTCGAGGTATGCAATTTAGTGACTTTATATGTGTGTATATTGCAAAATTATAACCACAGTAAGGCTAGTTAACAGATCATCACCTCATATAGATACAATTTTCATAATTATGGTTTTTAATTTTCATTTCTCTGATAATTAGTAATACTGATCCCCTTTTCCTATACTTGTTGGCCATTTATCTATTTTCTTTGGAGAAATGTATATTCAAGTCATTTGCCCACTTTTATACTGGGTTATTTGGATGTTTGGTTTTTTGGTTGTATATATGTTTGAAATTATTTATTTGCTGCTATTGGGTTGTTTTAATTCCTTATACATTTTGGACTTTAACTTCTTACCAGATGTATGGTTTGCCACTATCTTCTCCCATTCTGTAGATAGTCACATAACTTCTTTCCTTTCCTGTTTGGAAGCTTTTTAGTTTGATACAATCCCACTTACCTGTTTTTGCTTTTGTTGTTTGTGGTTTTGGGAACATAGAAAAATTTAACTGCCCAGGCCTATGTCAAGAAGGATTTTTTCTGTTTTCCTCTCGAAATGTTATAGTTTCAGGTCTTATTTTAAGTCTTTAATTCACACAGAGTTGATTTTTTGTATATGATATAAGGTAAGGGTTCAGTTTCATTCTTCCACATGTGAATATCCAGTCTTCCCTACACTATTTATTGAAGAGAGTATCCCTTCTCCATTGTCATTTTTAAAACTCTGCTTACATACATAAATATGTAGATTTATTTCTGGGATCTCTATATGGTTTTATTGGTCTATGTGTTTATTTTTATGCCCATACCATACTGTTTGATTACTAAAGTACAGAATATATTTTGACATCAGTAAGTGTGACGTCTCCAGCTTTGTTTTTCTCGCTTTGTCTATTCAGTGTCTTATTCACACATGAACTTTAGGGTTGTTTTTCCTATTTCTGTGAAAAATGCCATTTGCATTTTGAATGAAATTACACTGAATCTGAAGACCACTTTGAATAATATATACATTTTAACAATATTAAAAATGTACATTTGATATTATATATACACTTATACATTTTAACAATATTTAAATATTAAAATTCTATAAATTCATGAATACAGGATATCTTTTCAGTTGTTTGTGTATTCTTCAATTACTTTCATCAGTATTTCAGTTTTCAGTGTAGAGATCTTTCACGACGTTGGCTAGGTTTATTTCTATTTTATTTTTTTGCTATTGTAAATGGGATTGTTTTCTTAATTTTTTTGGATAATTCGTTGTTAATGTTAATAAATACAACTTATTTTTGTATGTTAATTATATATTCTGCACATTTACTGTATTTGTTTATTAGATAAAACAGTTTTGGTGGAATTTTTAAGCTTTTCCGTGTATAAGATATCATTGGCAAATAGAGATAAATTTACTTCCTTTTTCCTGATTTGGATGACTTCTATTTCGTTTTCTTGTCTAATTATTCTGGTTAAAATTTCCAGTAATATTTTGAATGGAAGTGATGGGAAGGGCATCCTAATCTTGTAAGAATAGCTTTCAGCTTTTCACTGTTGAATATGATTTTCAGTGTGGACTTATCATATATGGCCTTTTGTTGATGTCATTTCTTCTGTATCTATTTATTGAGAGTTTTTATCATGAAAGGACATTGAATTTCCTCAAATGTTTTTTCTGCATTTATTGACATGGTCATATAATTTTATTCCTTTATTCCTTTAGTGTGGAGTGTCATATTTATTGATTTTCATATGCTGAATCATCCTTGCATCTCAAGAATAAATCCCAATTGGTCATGTTATATGTTCCTTTTAATGTTGCTGAATTCTTTTTGCTAACATTTTGTTTAGGATTTTTACATCTATGTTCATCAAGGATACTGGCCTGTAATTTTCTCTTGTAGTGACCTTATCTGGATTTGGTATGAGGCTAATATTAGCCTAATAAAATGTTTGAGGAAAATGCTTTGATGTGACAAAATTTTTATAGTGTAAAATATTAATTTATATATGTATGCAGATGAAGAAGATACTGTTTAGTTCTTGACACTACAGATTTTGAAATGGCATGCAAAATAAAATACAATAAAACTAAGGGATCAATGAACTCTTTCTGTACATGATTTCTATGTGATGCTTTTATTAATGGAGAGAATGAGAGTGAGAGTTGGGAAGAGAGAGAGAGACATTTTCCCCTCTGTTATTTCCCATTATACTGTCCTTTCATATTTAAGAAGGTATGAAGTGACTTTTCCACTTCACTATATAGAGCCAAGTTTTAAATACAGTACCAAGCCCTTGAATGTCAACTTTGGATAAGAGCATTTATTTATGTCTTCCTTTTAAACCCTTGAAAAGAAGCTTTAAATTGTTAGCAGATTCCAAACTGCACCACTTCAAATTAAAATAGAACCAATTAAGCTAGAAAGCAGAGTTAATCCAAAAATACAATTAGCACTACATCCAGGAAGAGGTTACGCTATAAGAAAGAAGTGTTAACAAATGACACACTAAAATTTTATAAGGAGAGGAGAGGTAGATTGGCCATGAGGTAAACATAATAGCATTGTAAAGATACAATATAAATACAGAGAGCTGTAGTTGATGTTTCATAACAAGATTTCAATTTCAAAATACTGTACTAGAATTACTATGTTGTAGACCAGCTATACATCCACATAGATTTAGAGCTTTGGAAATGTATTTAGAAATATGTATGCCCTAGTTTTCAGACTTTAAGGGCAATCTGTTAGATATCAAATTATTAGAAATAGTAGTATAGTAATGAGAAGTATGATGATAAGGAGGAGAAAAAGTATAAGGAGGACTAAAAAGAGAAGGAGAATAAGGGGACAAGGAAAACTACACCGTCTCAAATTAATTGAAAAACATTTGTTAATCCTTTCAAAGTAAGAATCCTATTTTAATGTTGGTATTTTGCAATCCAGTTGACATGAGTTTGTGTGATGGAAAAATCACTGCTTAAGAAATCAGTGTTGTAGTGCCAAGTGTACTAGTAAATAGGTATGCAAATTGAATAAATCATTTTGCTCCCTTGGCTGCATTCCTCAACTGAAATTAAGGACACAAATTTGATGAACTTTTAGGGTCTTTTAAGTTGCAAATTTCTAAGTGTCTACTGAGTACTGAAAAATCTTATTTTGTGGGCCTTACTGTTTTCAGATCCAGAATCAAATTTTTACCAATTAATTTGATTAAGGATTGATCAAGATGCATGTGGAATCTAACATATGTCCAGTATCTCAATGTTCCTAATGAGGATATTCTGTTCTATGACAATAAGAGGTTAATTAATATGGATAATATATCTTGATGTTTCTTAAGAAAGTCATTTGTCAATGCCAATTATTTCCTCACTACATAAATATTAGTCATTTTATTGTAACAGTGTATTTACATTTTCTAGTCAATTTTCCTTGGGATATCCAACTTCCTTTGGTAGATTTCTCAAGTAGGTCACCGAGGTGCAGGTAATGTAAATAACAAGGTTCATTCTATTTAGTACCTTGTCAGATGGTGTGAATGAAAGAAAGAAGGCAAATGAGTTTGGAGTTTTCATAAGAGTGTTATTAAAATTATTAACCATGGACTCAAAGCTGGATATGGAGGAGGATGAGTACAAAAGAGGTTTGGTGGAATGGTATAGAGTAGTGGGATCAGTGGCTAATGCACAATGAAGATGAAGTTTTGATCAAAAATCAGAATCATTTATCAGTGATTGTGTGGGTGGTAGTTTATAGGTCATGATAAATTCCAAGATGTGACTATGAGAACTGATTGATTAAAGAAATGTGAGGACCCAGTGGAGATGAGTGGGTCAAAGAACTGACAGCCTTCAACGTCATCATGAATTATTTCTGAAATAGAGATGGAAGAAAGACTGGGAGTCACATAATCATGCAGTCATGAACAAATGCAGGCAGATTGAGTAGGTGGGAGACTGGGTAGCATGTGACTCAAAGGAGAAGAGTTTTTGCTATTCTATTTTCCTTTCTTCAAGATATTTGGAGGCTTTATGTCTCAAAATGTCAAAGGGACCAGGAGAATAACCCAACTTCTAGAGGCATATAGAATGTGAGTGGAAAATAAAATCACAGTTCAAAAGGGTTTCAAGGTCAGGTAGCCGAGTTGTTAGTGGTGAACATGGCTCCAGTTCATGGACAGAACATTTGGGAAGTGGTGAAAAATGAAAGGAAAGCTACATATCAAGAAACAGAAGTTCTGGAAGGCACATTGGAAAGTACACTGTTTTGGAAAGTGAGAGAATTGGTAGTGTTTGGGTTATAATGGTGACAAAGAGGCTCAGATGGCCCAGATGGTCTATGATTTAGATGTTCAATGATGAAGACAGGGTTGGAGGAAGGTGCATTGAGTTGCTGTGGGCTCTTTGAGGGCATGGTCTGTGGGCCTAATGGTCAGAGGGCTTGTCTCACTTCTTAGGGGTGATGACAGACCTAGAGGAGAGTTTGTAGGGCTGGAAATTCTGTCTGATTGGCAGCAAATCTCAAACCTGCACTTACTGTGTGCTCCAGCCTAACTAAATGTTTTTCAATTGCTCACAGATACCATTGTCTTGCTTCTAGGTCTTTGCACACGCTGTTTCCTTTGCCTGGAATGCTCTTCAGTTCTCTCTATGTACCTTTTTGCCTTAGGGTACCTTTTACTTTTCCCAGTACAGCCCTTACCAACAATAACCTGTTAGTGTCTCCTCCACCAGATAGCAAGTGCTACAAAGGAAGAGAAGGGTCTTTTTCTATCTTTGTAACCCCAACACCTAGCAGAAGCCTTGACAAAGAGTATATGTCAAAAAAAATTATTTTAAATGAATGCATAAGTGAACATGGTAAAACAAGGGCCAGGCATACTGAAAGTCAGAGAATGTTTCATTCATTCATCCAGCAACAGACACCCAGCACAGGTCAGGCTCCTGCTAGTGATATAGTCCCTCATGAACTAACAAGACGAATGGGAAGCCAGACTCATACCTGCCAAGCACAGTACACTAATATGAGCATCTTGATGAAGCGAATCACAGAGTATTGTGAGCAGGAAGAAGAGGGGCACCTATACTAGCCAGGATTGGGACAGACTTTAGAAAAATACTCCTCTCTGAGATGAAGAAAAGCCAAAAAAGATTATTCTATTTGAGAAGGGTGAACCCCAAGTCTAGTGATCAAGATGTTACTTGACAGTGTGTTGTGTTTTCCCTGATTCTTGTCTTCTTGAAGGAAAGAATTCAGTCTAAAGACCATGTTGGAAGTGAAAGCAGCAAAGAGCTTATTAGACAGAAGCAAAAATATACTTGCAGGGTGTCCAACTAGGCATCTTAAGAAAATTCAAGTGCCCCATTTGGTTACACAACTTAGGTTTTTATGTGGCTATGACTTCCTGGGTTTAAGGTTCTTCCTTCCCTGACTCCATCTAAGCTATACCTTAGGTGGAACTATGAGCTAGCCCCCACACTCACTGTTTCTTGCCTATACCTGGCTGGGGTATGCATGCACTATTTGGCTTTTGAGGATTTGATCATGCTTACCTAGGTTATTTTGCCTATTCTGCTTGAGTGCTCCCAGCAGTAGATCATATAGTGGTCAAATTTTGCCATTTTCCCATTATCTGTGCATGCCTGGCCACAGTGTGGTGGCAAAACAGAATATGCCTACCACAGGATTGAAATGTGCCCACCACAAAGTCCCAGGGCTTTCTGCTGAGGGGCCCAGGTGGCCTTTAGCAAGAGGCTCTTCTGTACTGTCTTTTCCAATAGTCCTCCCCTGCCTACTCTTGGCTCAAGTCTGTCTGTTTACTCTAACAAAAATACTTTTCTCTCTTAACCCAGAAAGCAGTGGACTAAGAAACTGCACTTCTGCACCCTGTACAAATGTATGATGCTAGATCCATTAATTATTGGAAGTAATCTAACTTAAGCCCAAATATCAGTTCCTCTGTGAATTCCTCCATACATATGCCCCCTCCACCCAAAACTGGTAGGGAATTTTCTCCTTTGTTCTCCTTTTGCCCCTCATAAAATATTTTATTATAGCACTTATCACAATACTATAATTATCTGTTTCCCCCACTAGATTTTGGGTATCTTTAGGGCACTCAGGTTTGAGGCTCTATTTTAGTGTGTCTCTTCGGGGCCTAACAGTTAACACTATAAGTTGATGAACAAGTAAGACATTCATTAGCAGGAATTAGTTAATCTAATTTATCCATCACTACGCATTCCCACTGAGATTAGAAAGTGGCCAAGGAATCAAAGTGCACCACCAAGAATTGTAGGTAGGGGGCTGGGAGAGGGAAGGTAATGCAAAGGCCTTTTAACTGGAAAATGGAAAACCTGGTTTCTTACCTCTTTTCTGCCACTTGTCAGTTGTGTGATTTTGAATGCCTTAGGTCACATATGGTGGTCTTAATTTTTTCGCCTGCAAACTGTGAGGGAATTGACTAAATGATCTCTGAGTCCAGCCTTCAGTTAATATACTGGAATTATCATTTTGCCCAAGGCAGTCTTACTCTGAAAAGTTAAAAGGAGAAAGCAGTTATTTTAGTGCTTGAAGATAAGATATTTACAGATTAAAGTAAATATGATTAACTTAAAGGCTCTATAAATCACTTTAATATAATTTAATATAATCACTTTAATATAATATCCTATCTAAGCATAGTACTGACTAATGATCAGCTTTGCTGATCCTGTCAATAAATTGTTTTGTTAAAAATAATACAATCCTTTTTCAACCCAGTTTGAAATTGATTATTAAATTAGTTTGTCTTACTTCATGAAGGCATGTGACAAAGACTCAATCCTGGGTTATCTGGAACACTGGATTATTTGATAGGTTCTCTGCTCTGCCATGGCTTCAAAAGTTCTACAGTAGAGACTATGAGGAATGAAGCCTTACCAGATACAGCTTATAGCTGCAGCCATAATTGGAGGTGTAGTAACATTTAGATTATACATTTGTATAAGTACCAGCTGGCTTTGAAGGTAGAAAGCCACCATTATTAAAATACTATCACCTTATTTCCCCTTTTTATTGGCATTTCATCATAACAAATATCTCTGGCCCACGTGTTTATTGTTTAGCAGATAGATATAGGCTCAATTCCAGTGAGTACCATTCTCTGCCATAGGGTCAATAGATTTAAAAAGTAAAATACAATTGTTTTTTACTTATATAATACATCCCTATATAATACACATAGAAAGCTTATCTCACCCAAAAGAAATAAAGCAAGGGAAGGAAAAAAACCTGTAATTACCACTAAAATTCCTCATAACTATTCAAATATTGAGGAGTGGGTGGGGTAGCTTATGAGAGGATATAAGGAGCCAAAATATTTTATTGGATTTCAGAATGTAGGCACAAGATTGTGTGTAACAATGACTCCAGGAATTTGAAGTCTTAGTGTTCCTAAAATATTCAAAGTCTCCTTTTCCACTTACTGGAGCAGCTGGCCAATCAGCCTACATGTACATTACTACTGGCAGGGGATACTGGTTCAAATCTTTTGGAATTCAAAGTTTCAGTATTTCTCAAGAACCACAGAAATGTTCAAGTCCTTCCATCCAGAAATTGTAATTGTGTGAACCTAATCAAACTAGATAGTACCATGTGCTGAAAAATACATTTCAAAAAAAAAATCTTTTGAAATTATATGTGAAAAAAAGAGACCGAATTTTTTTCATAACTGATAAGCGATTAAATTACCAGTACTATATTGCACATGATGGAAATTATACAACCCTTAAAATGTTTTATTTGCTTATTCATTTATATGTCACATCTTTCAAAAATGAAATTGAATGTGTTTACATAAATATAGGCAACATAACAGTATATAAAAATGTTCTCTTCATTAAACTTAAGTATGAAAGTTATGTTGTAATCATTTAATTTTAAGTGGGAAAATGATATAAAGTTACATATGCAATTTGGCTCCTTATTTAGGAAAATACTGAGAAAAAATATTAATTGTGATTTTGTTGTAATGGAAATATTATTAATGAATTCCCCCCTCATTCCCTTTGCCCAAACTATTTTCAATAGTTTATACTGGAATAAATATATTCTATCTATCTGTCTGTTCACATATATATAAACAAAGTTGCTGTCTACTGAAGAATATGACATCTTAAAAATATAAATTGAGACTTTATCAAACAAAAGAAGATTTAAATGTCTTATTTCCTATGCTCTCAGAAGATCAATGTCCAGTTCACATTAATCTAGAACGTTCAAGGCTTGTTATCTAGTGGAGTTGCAATAATCCATCTGCTCTAAAATTAGTTACTGATAGGGGAGGACTTACATTGTCATTCTATTCACTGTTTTCTCTCTATCTTGTAATTTTTCTGTCCCTTTTTTCCCTCTCTTGCATTCCTTTCTATATTGTTGACTCTTCTTTTGTAGCGACATGCTTTGATTCCTTTTCTCATTTTCTTTTAGTACCTTATATTAGTATATTCTTTGTGGTTACCATCAGGCTTAAGTAAAGCATCTTATAGCTGTAACAATTGAAGTAATAGCAACTTAACTTTAACCACATAAAAAACTCTACTCTTTTACTTTTCATTCTCCATACACACATTGTTAATGATGTCAAAAGTTACATCATTTATGTTATTTATAGTATGTTCATTAACATATTTATATTGTGTCTACATTAACGTAATTTAATTATTGTTATACTTTTGTCCTTCAACTTTTTATCAGAATTAAAGGTGATTTACACACTGTTAGAATATTACTTTGTCTATAGATTTCATTTTACAAGCAAATTTATTCTTTCTTATGCTTATGCCTTTGTGTTACTCTGCAGTATCCTTTCATTTCAACTTGAAGGACTCCCTTAGTATTTCTTATAAGGAAAGTCTAGTAGTGGTAATCTCCCTCAGATTTTGTTTATCTGAGACACACTTTTATTTCTCCTTCAGTTTTGAAGAACATTTTACCAGATATAGTATTCTTGATTGGCATTTATTTTTCTTTCAGTAATGTGAATTTATCATCCCACTTCCTTCTGGTCTACATGGTTTCTTCTGAGAAATCTGATAGTTTTATCATGGCTCCCTTGCATGTGACAAGTCCCTTTTCTCTTGCTGCTTTCAAAATTCTGTCATTGACTTTTTTCAGTTTGATTATAATGTGTCTTGGTGTGGTCTTTAGATTCTTCCTAGTTGGGTCCATTTGGCATCTTGCTTCTGGATGCTCATTACCTTTCCTAGATTTGGCATAATTTTGGCTACTATTTCTTCAAGTAAGCTTTTGCCCATATATCTTTTCATTTTCCTTGGGATTATATATATATAACTGCTCTGCATAATATACATACTTCTCCACTTGATGGTGTCCCATAAGACTCTTAGACTTTCATCACTCTTTTTAGTTCTCTTTAAGGTTCTTTGACAAGATAATTTCAAGTCACTTGTCCTAGGTTTGCTGATTTTCTTATGCTTGATCAAGTTTGCTGTAACCACTTCTAGTGCAATTTTCAATTTAGTTATTGTACTCTACAGTTCCAGAATTTTTGTTTGAGTCTCTTTTATAGTTTCTATCTCTTTATTGATATTCTCATTTTGTTCATATATCATTTTCTTGAGCTCATCAAGCATCTTCATTATGGTTCATTTCAATTCTTTTTTAAGTTATTTTTTTGACTCCATTTCTTTAGGTTTGTTTTTTGTAGCTTATTTTATTCCTTTGGGTCATGTTTCCCTGTTTCTTATGTACCTTGTAACTTTGTGTTGGTATCTACACAACTGAAAAAATACAGTCACCTCTCCCAGACTTAACAGACTAGTTTTGCATAGGGAAAGACTTTCACCAATCAGCATATCCAGAGGTTCTGGGGGCCTCTCAAATATTTTCTGTGCTTATGTCTTCTCTGGCCTGGTGAATGTAAATGATCAGTTTTAAAGTTATGTGTCAGGTCTTTTCATAAGCTGATAATCTCTTGATCTCTCTGCTGTTTGACTGTGGCACTACAGGTTCTCTGGAGCTGCTGTAAACTGCCCAGGTCTCTGTTTTCTGAGTCCCCCAGACTTCTAGATTATACTGGATCCTGTCAGTACTCCAAGTCAGAAGAGACAGAAATCAGTCCCTTGGGAAGCCCACTAAAAAGCTGAAACATGGATACATACTACAACTCTTTTTTCCTAGGGAGAAGCTGGGAGTTAGGACTTTTCTCCCACAAATCTGTGCAGAGCTGAGTGGAGGAACTTTGGAAAATGATCTGGAGTAAATATAAACATTCATCTTTGATCTCAGTGGTTCCCCTGCTTGGAGCCCTTTCTTGTCAGCAATTGAATTTAGATGAGAGAAAAGCCATTTGTTTAGGTAGCCCCCCAAAATGTCAGAACATTGAACATGTAGTCCAGTCTTCTATTTCCATCCCCAGGGAGAGGCTAGGAGCTGGGAATTTCCTTCCAATATCACCATACTGGGTTAGGGGAGGGGAAGATGGCAAATGATTACTACAAACTTTCCAACAGGTTTGGCTGAAGCATTGGGTGCAGAATTCACTTAACTCGTTTCTGGATTTCTCACAAAGAGAATTTTCTGTGTAGTGTTTGTTGAGTCAGTGTCCCTGTGGGAGGGAGGAGGTAATGGGGTTTCCTATTCTGCAATCTTGCTCTATAATTTTAAAAAAATTTCTTATGGGGTATAAAGATGTTGTCTTTCCGGAAAATGGTAAAAAAAATACATCTCTGAACTGACATCTAAGAAACCAAAGATTGATAAACATTTCTAATGAGCAAAATAATTTTACCTATAGTGAGAAAGAAACAATAAGTACATGCCAGGCTGATATTCTCATGTAATTAAAAAGTCCAGAACTATTGCTTTTCCTCACCTTGACATTTTCAAAACAAAATATAAAGTTTTATTTTAAAACCTTATCCCCTGAAATTGTTTCTATCTCATCACCAGAATATCTCCTTTCAGAGGGCCACTGCCCTACCCTAACCCCACTTCCTCTCCACCCCTTCAGTAACTTCACACAAATGGAAGTATTTCCATTTTGACAATGAAATATTAATTATTTGACCCTCATATGTTATAGTGACCAATTCCATATTAGGGCAGGCACATTGATTTTCATGGAAGACTTTCTTTTTCTCAAAAATGTTATTTAAAAGTTATATGTCTTGCAAATTACACAACTTTTTAATAGTCATACAGTATTCTCAGAAGCACAAAATCAGTAGATTCATTTGTTTAAATTTCTACATTATGTAATGCTTAAATTAGTGAATTTACTAATTATCTTAAACTGTTTTACATCTTGCTGTACACTAGGTTGTAAATTGAATGGAAATCTGCAGAGTGATACCAGTTTTCTTAATATTTATATTTGATCAATTTTTAGATAATGAAATATTCTAAGGGGAAACATACTACTTAAATTCAGTTGAATGTGACTGGAATATTGTCCGTGGCACAAGTCATGCTACTTATGGTTTTGGTTTCATTCTCAGGCTGCCATGTCCAATATTAACTAAAATACTAAAACAAATTTTCCACAGGTTTGTGATAATATTTTGTATGTAAGGGAGAAAAGAGATATTTAGTACTTTAGATTTAGTTTCAATATTTTGGAGTGTATATTTTGTATCTGACCATGATTATTGTAGTAAAAAATGCCTGTATGAATTAATGAGAAGCACAGTGTGTGGAAATAAATATACTTCATGAATAAATATGCTTAAAATTAACATTATCCAAATAATTAGTTGAAGATTTCTTATAAATAAAAGGATCTATGAGACATAAAACAGTTTTAGATAATTAGTAAAATCACTAATTTAAGCATTACATAATGTAGAAATTTAAACTTAAGCAAGATGATTTTACATAAATTGACAAATAATATTCCATGTTGTTCTTAATTCCTTACACACAAAGATGTATCACTTATCTTTTTATTCAGAATATTGGGAGTCATCCAACTAAAATTTCCTTACTACCCTCTAGTCCCTGACAACTACCATTCTTTCTGTCTCTTGAATTTGACTCTTCTAGGAACACCTCTAGTAAATGGAATCATACAATATTGTACCTTTGTGATTAGCTTAATTCACTTAGGATAATATCTTTAATGTGTCCCTCCATGCTGTAACATGTGTCAGAATTCCCTTCCTCTTTAGGACTGAATAATTTTACATTGTATGTATATACCACATTTTGTTTATCCATTCATCGATCGATGGACACAGATTTTTCTACCTTTTGGCTATTGTACATGCTTCTGCTATGGAACATGGGTGAACAAATACATCTTTGAGAACATGCTTTCAATTCTTTTGGGTATCCCCGTAAGTGAACTTTCTGGATCATATAGTAATTCTATTTTTCATTCTCTTGAGGAACCAACATATTGCTTTCCACAGTGGCTTCACCATTTTATATTCCCACCAGCAATGCACAAAGGGTTTTAATTTCTACACATCTTTGCCAACACTTGTTATTTACTATTATTTTTATAATAAACATACTAATGGGTATGAAGTGTGAAGTGGTATCCCATTGTACTTTTGATTTGCATTTCCTTGATGATTAGTGATAGTGAATATCTTTTTCATGTGCTTGTTGGACATTTGTATATCATCTTTGGAAAAATATCTATCCAAATCTTTGGTCCATTTTTCAACTGGGATGTTTTCATTGTTGCTGTTGAGTTGTAGGAGTTATTTATATATTCTGCATATTAATTCCTGATCAGATATGTGATATTTTCTCTCATTCTATGGGTTGCCTTTTCACTCAGTTTCTAGTCTCCTTTAGTGCATGAAAGTTTTAAAAATTTTGATAAAGTCTAGTTCATCTATTTTTCCTTTTGCTGCCAGTGCTTTTGGTGTCACATCCAAGGAAGAAGGAAGCACTGCAAATCCAATGTCATGTAGCTCTTCATTTATGTTTCTTTCTATGAGTTTTATTGTTTTAGCTCTTACATTTAAGTATCTGACCCAATTTCAATTCGTTTCTGTGTATGGTGTAAAGTAAGGTTCCAACTTCACTTTTTTTACATGTGGATAAAAATTTTCCCAGTGCCATTTGTTGAATCCTTCTTTAAGTTTCTTGAATGCACTAAAACTAACTCCTGCTTCAGGGCCTTTGTACTTAGTCTTTTCTTCTTGAAAGGCTCTTGCTCTACATATTCATGATATCCCAGGTTGGTTCTATTTTATCATAATGGCTCGATTCAAATATCACAGCCTCAGACAAGCATCCTGTTCTCAAAAAGCTCCTTTGTCATCACCCTTATAATTATATTATTTCACTTTCCTCATAAAAATTTTCACTATAAAATGTCTTATTGATTTCTCCAGGTTTTTGTAGCCTTCTCTAACCTCCCTACCCCATCTCCCTAAAATGTAAGCTCCATGAGAGATCAGGGACCCTGCCTATCTAGTTCACCCCAGTATAACTAATGGTAAGAACAAGAGGTTGGCAACCATAGGAGAGCAATAAATGCTTGTTGAATTTGCAGTGAATTATCATTGCCAGTAATAAACTGTAAAACGTCTTGCTGCTTCAGCATTTGTTCTGTGTCTGTTGAAATCTAAATGAATTGACATTACATGCAGATTCAAAATACTATCCAAAGTGTGTATCCATATATATTCTTTATAGAGTAAAAAAAATCTGTTTTATCATCCTAACAAAATTCAAGGAACAAAAAATATAATACAAAAGAAAGTAGTTACTATTTCATTTCCAGTGTATCTTTTTTCCTTTGTCCCGTTACTTTTGAAGAAAATGTCATATGCTGTAAAGTTTAATGGGATGGCAAAATGACTTGAATACAAATTGGTCTGCATTACTTATAAAATACATCATTTGGTGATGTAGCTTCCCTGAAAGATGTTTGGAAAGTGTTTCTGAATATTTACTGGAAATACTAATTTAAATCGGACCATATTTCTCAACAGGGTGCAGATATGATTTTCAGCCAGAACAGTTATCAGAGTATATTGTTTCAGGCTATTTATTCAAGAAGAGAGAATAGAGGACAATTCTCCAATGGGAGTGAAAAAGTTGCATAATGATGTCATAAAACATTAACTTAACCATAGGAAGCAGCACTTATGAACCACTGTAAGTTTTATTCTCTGGGGTTAAATTTTTTTTACAGCCATAATAAATCCAATAGATACATAATTTCTTTATTGAATCAGAAATTGCATTTTTTTCAAAAACTAGCAATCTTCCACTAGCATAGACAAATACACAGACCCTTAGACCACACAAACATACAATACATGAAATCTCTGGTATATTTTTTAAATTAAAATACTCTTAGGGCATTTTCCCCTACGTAATTATTTAGAGATTATGGATTAAACACATGCTCCCTTTGAATCTCAGAATGCCAGGCTATGTATAAATCCTGAGGAGCTACTGAACATGAAAATATTATCTTACCCTCTTTTCAAATAGGCATATAGGATGACAAATGGTGAAAATGTTTGCAGTATCAATAAGAAAATGGCCTACTTATCTAAGTGCCTTTAAAGTGGAATGAAGCACAATTTTATTGGTTTTCTGTATTTGCCTTATATACGGCAGCTCAAGGTGACAGCACACACTGTCACAACACAGAATCTCAATAGTAGGATCCTTTAAGCTTTCAAGGTAAGTTTCTCCACAAATATGAACACTACACATTTCAAAATTCATATTACCACTAGAAAAGATCCTCAGATTCCTAAATGTTTTAGTGCTTTCATCAAGTTCTCCTTTCTGTGATAGTTAAAAATAATATTCTATCCTTTAAATTATTTAAAATTTGTTTTACTTTATTATTCACAGTGCTTAATTCCTCCTTAACGAAATTAATTTCACATCACTAACAATTCCAGTGTCTCAACTGATTGCTTATTTTAGTTAATCCATAATCCTATCTTTTTAGCCCTTTTCCTTTTTCTCTGCTGTCAGTAGAGGTGGAAGACAGATATACTGTGTTCTCTGTATAACAGACCTTCATACACTTGAAACCCATTATTAAGTTTCTCCTTAGTCTTACCTACCTCAGCCAAAACAAGCTTAGTTCTTTCTATGTATTCTCATGAGTCTTTTTGAAATTTATTCAGAATAATTTAAAATATATCTTCAAGTTCTCTAAAACTATAATATTTTTATAAAATGTTGAATAAATAAAGGATATTTTTACCATGGGATATTTTCAGTAGTATAACTGCAGAGCTTTGCCAAATGGTCACAAATCTATAGGTAATTAATGACAGAAATATATTCAGTCATTGGGAAGGAATTTTATTGACCTCCCCATCTTTCTAACTGAACTCAATTATGTCAATTATCCATCTTGGAAATTACTTAGCTAGCTCCAGTGATATCAGTAGACATTCATTTGATTCTATGCCTTATTTCTGAACCAGAAGGGACTTAAACCTGCCTTACATGCATGCTCCAATTCACTAAGCTCATGTACCAGAGAAATTACTAGATAATGTTATGAACATCCATATGCTGGGTGAGCATTTGACTTGAAAAATAATTTTTATTATGAAAATAAAGACATAATCATGAGCTTTACAAATAAACATACTTGTAGAATTTTGAGAGGATGGATAAATATATCACCAAGAGAGATGTTTAAACAGAGAATGGTAAAAATTATATTCCTGAGAAAAATTCTTAACAAGATGCATTCATCAACAAAGACATTGTCTTAGTCCTGAGAATGCTACCTTTATTGGTCTCTAAGGTTACATCTCGAGTTTTATTAAGACAGAGTTGGCAACACCACAGTTTTGGGTCTGTCTCCCTGCTCACCTAATAGGCTATATAAGTGATGTTCACTGGCTTGCATGTTGGAATGGTTGTCTTCATTAGAAGAAAAGAGAACAATATCACAGAAAAAGTAGTTCCCATGAAAGATGCAATCCCTGTAGTCTGACCAGCCACCTCAAAATGCCTCCCTGAATTCAGAAAGGGAAGCCAGTAAAAAAGTGTGGACGATTCCCTTGTCCAGTAGTTTAACATTAAAATGAACTGCACTAGTAGTTTCATTGATATGGAAAGTTCGCTTCATTAAAATGGAAAAATGGTATAGTAGAGCTATGAAGCCACCTTAGTGGAGTGCAAATCCCAACCCTGTCATTTATTGATACTCTGGGAAAATTTCTTAATTTCTCTTCCCTCACTTTTACCTTCTGTAAAATTGAGATGAAAATAGTGCCTGATTCATAGTGTTGCCATGAGGATTAAAGTTAATAATTATTGGAAAGTTCTGAGAGTAGCATCTGGCCCATAATACAAACTATAAGAAATTGTTAAATAAAAATTCTTGCAAGCCTTGCAGTTATATTTCTGAGTAGGAGTATCTCAAAGATGTTAGAAGCTCCAGAGTTAAAGACCACAATAGTAATAAGATGGAAAGAATGTTGGAACTCCTTAGTTGAATAGTTTGCAAAGTATTTTTTAGCAAGATCCTGTTTTCAAGAACTTTTTGTGGAACCCAGTTTACAAAATAGAGAAAAGCAGAGTTGCTTTGGTTGAAGTAGGAATGGTCTTGTCTTCTGTCTTGGTGCTTACAGGCTTGATTCTTTTTAAAAACAAAAAGCCCAACTATAATTAGCAACCACAATATAGGTAGGTCACAGGGAAGGTAGTGTACCATGTAGAAGACAGTTAATGACTCTATAACATCTTACTATGTTGATTGACAGTGAGAGCAATGGAGGGAGTGAAGACTTGATAATACGGGTGAATGTTGAAAACACTGTGCTGTTTATGTGAAACCATCATAAGATTATATATCAAATCTAGATTCAAGATGGCGGTGTGAGAGGTGAGATGAAGAATTCCTCCCCAAACCGCAAACAGTATGAAAATATAGTTTATTGCTGAAACTAACTCTAAAAGAGCAACAAGAAAGAAGGCTGAACCAGAATGCATACAGACCTCACGAACACAGCAGACCACACGAACACAGAGTAACATACGAAAGGCTTTATCAGGCGGGACCCAAGCCCTTCCCCCACCCCAGCTCACTGGTGGGAGGAAGAGAAACAGAGCAGGGAAGGGGGTGGAAGCCTAGAACTGCTGAACACCAAGTCCTGGAGGTCTGCTTTGGGAGCAGAAACCTACACTGTGTGGTGCTCTGGACATTGGGGAGCTCAGATAGGTGGAGTGCTTGAGAGACAGATTGCAGACATTTGTAGAGGTGGGGATCCACACCCAGCCACTCTGGGACAAAGGAAAGGCAGGTGGTTTGAGAGGCTTCTTAGCAGCGAGAGGGCTGCTGAAAGAGAGGGATTTGCACAGAGCTTTCTGCGTGGGGGAAGGGAGAGCTGGATAAGGTTGTCTGGGCATACTCTGCTGAGCTGGTTGGGAACTTTGAGGAGCTTAAGGCGCCCCATCCCCCTGACTGCCTACTCAGCTCCGAGGCCCCCCATTGTGAAACACAGCCTGCTGTGCCTTCCTCCTGGCCTGCAAGCATGGGATCACAAACCCACAGTCACTGTGCTGGCATCAGGCCAGTCAGAGGGAGGCCCCACCTACAACAGTTAGAGACACCAAGCACAGAGGCTTATCTCTGTATATTTGGTCCACTGGCCATAACACTGGAGACAGGCATCCCAGACGGGAATCAGGAAACAGATCTTTCCTGCCCCCCAGGCACCAGCTCCACTCCCCTACGACCACCAGCCTCACTGTAGGGGCTGAGAAGCTCCAGAAACTGGATCTTCTGGGCACTAGTGGGCACCACACAGAAATATGAAATGTCAAAAGAACATGGTTCAGACCAAAATCTCACAAACCCCAGAAAAAGGGCTTAATAAAACTGAACTCACCAATCTGCCTGAAAGAGAGTTCAAAATGAAAATCATAAACATGCTTATGGAGGTACAGAAAAATATTCAAGAACTCAGGAACAAATTTAAGTCAGAGATTCAGTCATTAAGAAATTCCATATCTGAAAGGAAGCATACAATGGATGGATTTGAAAGCAGATTGTAGAAGAGATGGTAAATGGAAGAGAAATTAGAGAAGAGGAATACAAAGAAGCTGAGGCACAAAGAGAAAAAATAATATCTAAGAATGAAAGAATATTGAGAGAACAGTGTGACCAATCCAAATGAAAAAATATTCATATTATAGGGGTACCAGAAGAAGAAGAAAGAGAAAAAGGGATAGAAAGTGTCATTGAGGAGGTAATTGCTGAAAACTTCCCCAATCTTGGGAAGGAGATAGTCTCTCAGGCCATGGAGGTGCACAGATATCCCAACACAAGGGACACAAGGAAGACAACACCAAGACTATACTAAGTAAAATGGCAAAGATCAAGCATAAGGACAGACTTTTAAGAGCAGCTAGAGAGAGAAAAAACATGACCTACAAAGGAAAACCCATCAGGTTATCATCAGAAACCTTACAGGCCAGAAGGGAGTGGTATGATATATTTAATGCAGTGAAGCAGAAGGGCCTTGAACCAAGAATACTATACCCAGCAAGGTTATCATTTAAATTTGAAGGGGGGTTTAAACAATTTTAAGATAAGAAAAACTTGAGAGAATTTACCTCCCACAAACCACTTCTACAGTGCATTTTGGAGGGACTCCTGTGGATGGAAGAATTCCTAAGGCTAAATAAATGTCACCCAAGGAATAGACAAAGTGCACAGAATATGATTCATAACATACAAACAATGGAGGAGGAATAAAAAGGAGGAAAAAAGGAAAAGAAGAACCTTTAGGTTGTGTTTGTAAAAGCACACAAATTGAGTTAATTAGACTGTTAGATAGTAAGGGAATTACCCTTGAATCTTTGGTAACCATGAGTCTAAAGCCTGCAATGGCAATAAGTACATACCTGTCAATAACAACCCTAGGTATGAATGTATCAATCAAAAGACAGAGTCACTGAATGGATTAAAAAACAAGACCCATCTATATGCTGCCTGCAAGAGACTTACTTCAAACCCAAAGACATACACAGAGTGAAAGTAAAGGGATGGAAAAAGATATTTGATTCAACTAACAGGGAGAAAAAAGCAGGAGTTGCAGTACTTGTATCAGACAAAATAGACTTCAAAACGAAGAAAGTCACAAGAGACAAAGAAGGATATTACATAATGATAAAGGGGTCAGTCCAAAAAGATGATATAACTATTATAAATATCTATGCACCCAACACAGGATCACCTACATATGTGAAACAAATATTAACACAATAAAAGGGGGAAATAGAATGCAATGCATTCATTTTAGGAGACTTCAACACACCACTCACTCCAAAGGACTGATCAGCCAGACAGAAAATAAGAGACAGAGGCATGGAACAGCGTATTAAAACAGATGGACCTAATGGATATCTGCAGAACACTCCATCCAAAAGCAACAGGATACACATTCTTCTCAAGTGCACATGGAACATTTTCAAGAACATATTTTATACTAGGCCACAAAAAGAGCCTCAGTAAATTCAAAAAGATTGAAATTGTACCAACCAGTTCTTCAGATCACAAAGGTATGAAACTAGAAATAAATTACACAAAGAAAATGAAAAAGCACAAAATCACATGGAGGCTTAATAACATGCTCCTAAATAATCAATGGATCAATGAACAAATAAAAACAGAGATCAAGCAATATATGGAGACAAATGACAACAATAATTCAACAACACAAAATTTGTGAGATGCATTGATGGCCATGCTCAGAGGGATATATATTGCAATACAGGCATACCTCAAGAAAAAAGAACAATCCCAAAGGACTCTCTAAACTCACAATTAATGAAACTAGAAAAGGAAGAACAAATAAGGCCCCAAGTCAGTAGAAGGAGGGAGATAATAAAGATTAAAGCAGAAATAAATAAAATGTATAAGAATAAAACAATAGAAAGAATCCATGAAAGCAGGAGCTGGTTCTTCAAGAAAATAAACAAAATAGATAAACCCCTAGCCAGACTTATCAATAAAAAAGAGAATCTACAGTCATAAAGAGAATCAAAAATGAGAAAGGAAAAATCATCACGGACATGACAGAAATACAAAGAATTATGAGAGAATACAATGAAAAATTATATAGTAACAAATTGGATAACCTAGAAGAAATGCACAACTTTCTAGAATAATACAACCTTCCAAAGCTGACCCAGGAAGAAACAGAAAATCAGAATAGACCAATTACCTGCAAAGAGATTGATTTGGTAATCAAAATATTGCCTAAGAAAAAAATCCTGGACCAGATGGTTTCACTGCTGAATTTTATCAAATATTTAGTGAAAACCTAATACCCATCCTCCTTAAAGGTTTCCAAAAAATAGAAGAATAGGGAATACTTCCAAACTTATTCTACAAAGCCAACATTACTCTAATACCAAAACCAGGCAAAGACACCACAAAAAAAGAAAATTACAGACCAATATCCCTGATGAACATACATGTAAAAATACTTAACAAAATATTAGCAAAACAAATTCAAAAATACATAAAAAAGATCATCCATCATGATCATGTGGGATTCATCCCAGGGATGCAAGGATGGTACAACATTTGAAAATCCATCAACTTCATCCACCACATCAACAAAAAGAAGGACAAAACCACATCATCATTTGCATAGATGCTGAAAAAGTATTTCACAAAATTCATCATCCATTCATGATAAAAAACTCTCAATAAATGGGGATAGAGTGCAAGCACCTCAACATAATAAAGGCCATATATGACAAACCCACAGCCAACCTCATACTTAACAGTGAGAAGCTGAAAGCTTTTCCTTTAAGGTCGGGAACAAGACAAGGATGCCCACTCTCCCCACTTTTATTCAACATAGTTCTGAAGTTCCTAGCCATGGCAATAAGACAACACAAAGAGATAAAATGCATCCATATTGGCAAGGAAGAAGTCAAACTGTCCCTATTTGCAGATGACATGATATTGTACATAAAAAACCCTAAAGAATCCACTCCAAAACTACTAGATGTAATATCTGAATTTGGCAAAGTTGTGGAATTTAAAATTTACACACAGAATTCTGTTGCATTACTATACACTAACAATGAACTAGCAGAAATAGAAATCAGGAAAACAATTCCATTCACAATTGCATCAAAAAGAATAAAATACCTAGGAATAAACCTAACCAATAAGTGAAAGAACTATACCCTGAAAACTGCAAGACACTCTTAAAAGAAATTAAAGAGGACAATAATAAATGGAAGTTCATCCCATGCTCTTGGCTAGGAAGAATTAATATTGCCAAAATGGCCATCCTGCCTAAAGCAATCTACAGATTCAATGCAATCCCTATCAAAATACCTACAACATTCTTCAATGAACTAGACCAAATAGGTCTAAAATTCATATGGAACCAAAAAAGACACCGAATAGCCAAAGCAATCCTAAGAAGGAAGAATAAAGCAGGGGCATTATGCTCCCTGACTTCAAGCTCTACCACAAAGCCACAGTAATCAAGACAATTCGGTACTGGCGTAAGAACAGACCCATAGACCAGTGGAACAGACTAGAGAGTCCAGATATAAACCCACGCATGTATGCTCAATTCATATATGATAAAGAAGTCATGGATATACAATGGGGAAATGACAGCCTCTTCAGCATCTGGTGTTGGCAAAACTGGACAGCTACATGTAAGAGAATGAAACTGGATCATTGTCTAACCCCATATACAAAAGTAAACTCAAAATGGATCAAAGACTTGAATGTAAGTCATGAAACCATAAAACTCTCTTAGAAAAAAATATAGGCAAAAATCACTTAGACATAAACATGAGCAACTTCTTCATGGACATATCTCCATGGGCAAGGGAAACAAAAGCAAAAATGAACAAGTGGGACTATATCAAACTAAAAAGCTTCTGTCCAGCAAAGGATACCATCAGTAGAACAAAAAGACATCCTATAGTATGGGAGAATATATTCATAAATGACAGATCTGATGAAGGGTTGATGCCCAAAATATATGAAGAGCTCACACACCTCAACAAACAAAAAGCAAATAATCCAAAAAAAAAAATGGGCCCAGGATCTGAACAGACAGTTCTCCAAAGAAGAAATTCAGATGGCCAACAGACACATGAAAAGGTGCTCCACATCACTAGTCATCAGAGAAATGCAAATTAAAACCACAATGAGATATCACCTCACACCAGTAAGGATGGCCAGCATTGAAAAGTCTAAGAACAACAAATGCTGGCAAGGATGCGGAGAAAGGGGAACCTTCCTACAGTGCTGGTGGGAATGTAAGCTAGTTCAACCATTGTGTAAAGCAGTATGGAGGTTCCTCAAAATCTCAAAATAGAAATACCATTTGACCCAGGAATTCCACTCTTAGGAATTTATCCTAAGAATGCAGCAGCCCAGTTTGAAAAAGACATATGCCCTCCTATGTTTTTCGCAGCACTATTTACAATAGCCACGAAATGGAAGCAACCTAGGTGTCCATCAGTAGATGAATGGATAAAGAAGATGTGGTGCATATGCACAATGGAATATTATTCAGCCATAAGGTGAAAACAAATCCTACCATTTGCAACAACATGGATGGAGCTAGAGGGTATTATGCTCAGTGAAATAAGCCAGGTGGAGAAGGACAAGTATCAAATGATTTCTCTCATCTGTGGAGTATAGCAACAAAGAAAAAACTGAAGGAACAAAACAGCAGCAGACTCACAGAACCCAATAATGGTCTAACAATTACCAAAGGGAAAGGGACTGGGGAGGATGGTGGCAAGGGAGGGATAAGGGGGAAAATGGGGCATTGTGATTAATACACATAATGTAGGGGGGGGGACATGCAGAAGGCAGTATATACAGAGAAGACAAGTAATGATTCTATAGAATCTCACTATGCTGATGGACAGTGACTGTAATGGGGTATGCTGGGGGGACTTGATAATAGGGGGAGTCTAGTAACCATAATGTTGTTCAAGTAATTGTACATTAATTATATCAAAATTAAAAAAGAAAAAGACTATATCAATGATATTTTAATGAAATATATAGATGTCTATATATAGAGAGACATATATATATATACATATATATATTAAAGGCCCATAGAATGTAAAACACAAAGAGTAAACCATAATACAAACTATGGACTTTGGGTAATTATGATGTGTCAATGGAAGTTCATCAGTTGTAACAAATGTACCACTGTGGTGGAAGAAGTTGATCATGGGGGAGGTTATATATGTGTGGAAGTGTGGAAGCAGGGGTTTTACTGGAATATTTGCACCTTGCCTCAATTTTACTATGAACCTTAAAGTGCTCTAAAAAATGTCTGAATAAAAAAATTACAAAAGTGCTTTAAAATAACAAAAGAAGCATTCTGTATTGACGGAATTGATTTACTCTCTAAGTGTCATCCTCCAAATAAGGAGCTCCCAGGAAATGTGAATACTCAACTTCAATAATTCATTCTCTCCAGATAGCAGTAGAACATTTTATAATGAGTAACAGTGTCTATCTCCCACAGATCTGGAAGCTAGAAGGAATTTTTCAGTGACCTGGTCAGTGAGCAAGCCCCAGAGGAAATGCTTTCTATTTCTGGGCTCTCATTTTAAAATTATACCATTTTAACCATTTTAAAGTGTACAATTCAGGGGCTTTCAGTACATTCACAATGTTGTGCAACCATCACCACTATCTAATTTCAGAATATTTTCATCACCCCAAAAGAAACCCTGTACTCATTAGTCACTCCCCATCCTCCACTCATTCCTTCCAGTCCCTGGAAACCACTAATCTGCTTTCTTTCTCTATGGATTTATCTATTCTGGACATTTAAAATAAATAGAATCATACAACATGTGGCCTTTGTGTCTGGCTTCTTTTACTTAGCATAATGTTTTTGAAGTTCATCCACATTGTAGCATGTTCATTCTTTTTTTAGGGATAGATAAATACTCCATTGCATGTGTATACAACATTTGTTTAGCAGCTGATGGACATTTGGGTTGTTTCCAGTTTTGGACTATAATGAAAAATGCTGCTATGGATATCCAAACACAAGTTAGTGTAGGAACATATGTGTTCAGTTATGTCAGGTGTATACCTAGGAGATCAAACACTGACTTACATGGAGATTACGTGTTTAAATTTTAATAAGCAGCAGAAGTGTTTTACAAAGTGTTCCAATTTCTCCACATCCTTGCCAGCTCTTGTTTTCTGTGTGTGTACATGTGTGTGTGTTCATGACCAATGGTTTCAATTTGTATTTCCGTAATGACTAAAGATGTTGAGAATCTTTCCATGTGATTAATCATTGACCATTTATTTACCTTCTTTGGTCAAATATCTATTCCACTCCTTTGCCCTTGTTTTAGTTGGATAGTTTTATTGTTAAATACTCTTTCTAGATTCTGGATACTAGATCCTTATCACATACATGATTTTTAAATATTTTCTTTCATTCGGTAGTTAGGTTGTCTTATTGCTTTTTTTATCCTTTAGGATGAATAAAAAGTTTTTAATTTTGATGAAGTCAGTTATTTTTCTATTTTGTTGCTTGTTTTTGATGCCAAAGCTCTGTACACATTGACAAATCCAAGAGCATGAAGATTTTCTCCTATGTTTTCTTCTAAGTATTTTATACTTTTAGTCTTACATGTAGTTCTTTGTTCCATTTTCTTATTTTTTGTAAGTATAGGTAAGAGGCATAACTCTTTCTTTTACATGTTGAACACCTAGCTATTGCACGACTATTTGTTGATAAGCCTATTCTTTCCCCATTGAATGGTGTTAGCAACCTTGCCAAAATCAAGTGGAGATAGATATATGGTTTTAACTGTGGACACTCAGTTCTATTCCATTGATATATATTGATTACTGTAGTTTGTTCTGAGTTTTGAAATCAGGAAGTGGGAGACACCAATATTTTTTTTCCTCTTTTCCAATACTACTTAGGCTACTCAAGGTCCTTTGCAATTCCGTATACATTTTAGCATCAACGTATTCATTATTGTTAAAAATGCTGTTAGGATTTTGGTACAGATTGTATTGAATTTGTAGATCATTTGGGGAGTACTAATATTTTAATAATATTAAGTCTTTCAATCAGTGAACATGGGGTATCTTTCTATTTGGATCATCCTTAATTTCTTTCAATAGTTTCCAGTATACAAGACTTGCACTTACTTGTTTAAATTTATCCTATGTGTTTTGTTCTGTTTTATCCTGTTGTAAATGGAAGTGTTTTGGTAATTTCATTTTGGACTATTCATTTTTAGTGTATAACAATAAAACTGATTTCTGTGTCTCCTGTGTCTTGTTTCCTGTTGCCTTGATGAATTTATTAGCTCTAAGATTTTTTGTAGAGTCCTTAGAATTTTCAGTATTTATGCTCATGCCATCTGCAAATAAACAGTTTTCTTTCTTTCTTTCCAATTTGTATGCCTTATTTATTTTCCCTAATTGTCCTAGCCAGAATTCCCAGTACGATGTTGAATAGTAGTGAGAGCAGACATCCTTGTTTTGTTAATGATCTCAGGAGCATAGCTTTTGGTTTTTCACCATTTGGTATAATGTTGGATGTGGCATGGATTTTTCAATAAATCGCCTTTATCATGTTGGAGAAATATCCTTCTATTCTTCTTTTGTTGGGAGTTATTATCATGAAACGATGTTGGATTTTGTTGAATCCTTTTTCTCCATTTATCGGGATGATCATTTGGTGTTTTTATTTCTTCATTTTATTAAAATGGTGAATTAGGTTGATTGATTTTTGTATGTTGAAACACTTTGTATTCCTGGGAACATCCTACATGGTCATGCTTTTGATATGCTACTGAATTTGATTTTGCTAGTATTTTGCTGAGGACTTTTGCATCTATATTTGTAAGGGATATTATCCCATTATTTATTTTTCCTGTGATATCCTTCTTGCCTGGCTTTAGTATCAGGAGAATACTGGTCTTATAAAAAGAGTTAGGAAGTATTCTTTCCTGTTTTTTGGGGGAAGTAGTAGGAGTCTGAGAAAGACTGATGTTAATTCTTATTTAAGTATTTGGTAGAATTCACCAATAAAGCCATCTGATCCTCAGCTTTTCTTTGTTAGAAATTTTTGCTTCAATCTCGTATGCAGATATTCAATTTCTTTTTCAATCATTTTTGGTAGTTTGCATGTTTCCAGGAAATTACCCATCTAGATTATGTAATTTGTTGGTATAGAATTGTTCATAGCATTCTCTTATATTACCTTTTTCTTCTGTCATGTCAGTAGTAATGCCCAACTTTCATTTCTGAAACTAGTAATGTGTATCTTCTCTCCGTTATCCTTGGGGCCAGTCTACCTAAAATTTTGTCAGTTTTACTGATCTTTACAAGATATCAACTTCTGGCTTTGTTGTGTTTATATATTGTTTTTCTATTTATTTAATTCATTCCCCATTTCATTTACTTGCTTTTGGTTTAGAATTTACAACTTCACCTTTGTCTTCATTCTTTTTATGTAGCTTCTGAAAATCTACTAGAAATGAGAGCTTGGAAACTTCTCAGGTAGTTTCTGAACTAGCAACAAACCCTGGATATGTACATGGCCTTCTTGATTCCCAGGAATATGGGGGAGCTTTTCAAATACCTTTTCCCCTAAAATGTCTCAATACCCAGGCTTCACTCTCAACTCTTTCAGTTTGCCTATTGTTTCCCCAAATTTTTATCCCTTGCCCCATGTAGAAGAAAGTAATGCACTTGACTTGAAATGTTTTCAACAAACACTCCCCAACACCACCACTTGGAAGAGCTACTTCAACCATGCTAGCAAACTGAGGTAGGTGAAATAAAGGCAAGAGCTGATCCTTCAGGAAGTTACCAAACACATTAAAACAAGCTGGTGAGTGCAGGGTAGGGTTAGGGTAGGGAAAAATCCCACAAAAGTCTCTTAATGATATTCAAGTGTTACTTTTTCTTCGTTAAGAGTTTATCAGTCTGCTATAAACTTTTGGTTAGTTTCCAGAGTTCTGCTAAAGATCATTTATGCCAGTTAATTCTATGTGTTTGTGGAACAATGATCTACTGGAATTCCCTACTGTCCCATTTTTGCTGACATCATTGGCAATACACTTTTAAATAAGTCATATGTTACCTTAATAGGGCCTAAAGACCTATGTTTAATAGTGGCACCACGTCAAGAGGATGAAGTTTCATAATAATCACTGTCATAACTTTTAAATCTGTGTTTTATTACAGCATTAATTAAATTAAATTTGGTTAATGTAATTAGCACCCTAGTGTTTGCTTGATTCAACATTCCTATATCAAGGAAATTGGTAGAACTGTTCTTATACTAGTTTTCATAAGACATCAAAATATCATTTTCATGTCAAAAAATTATCACCTTGAAATATTTAAGGTGGCCAATTTCGATTTGTTAATGTGTATGATTACAAAATTTCTAATTTGCACTGAAAATGTAAAAGCATTAATTTGTGTGAACAGCTTATATCTGCACATTCAAGTTAACATGAATAATTATAACAAATATTCAGAGATTCAAACAAAAGCAGTGAACTTATTTTAAGCACATATATTCAACCCAAATATTATTTCATGGAGAATGGAATGTGAAATATCCAAGCCAATTGTTTTTTTTTTTATCTGTGTTAAAGTATCATAAATAGGGTATTTACAAAGCCAACATCTAAATGAAACACAGTTTTTCCATATGACTATTTTTCCTAAAGTATAAACATAGCTATTACTTCTAAAATTCAACAATAACATTTATATAAATTTCACTCTTTACATTCTATTAACCTAAAAAAAGTTAGCAATTTTTATGTCATTTTCAGAAATAATTTAATTTTTCTGAAATATTTCAAGTTAACAAAATATTTCAAGTTAACAAAAAAATGTAGTAATGTATCTGTTTTGAGTTCACATTTCATTGTTTCTTTGACTTAAAAAAAAGGTTCATGTTTGCATCTTTATAAGTCAGTTATTATATCTCCCTCAGTTTCTTTTCAGTAAAGTGTATGTAAAAAGAACCTGGAAAAAATAAACGTATTGATCAATGTTTTCTTATTCAGAGTAACATCACTTTTTCTTTAGAAGCCATGTTTAACTAAAATTCTGATGTTGACTATTCAAAATATATGTGGAGGTTTGTAACGATGCAGATAAATGAGCTATCTTGTATTGGTTAAAAGCACAGACTTTGAAATTAACTAAACCTGGATTTGGAATCCCAGTTCTACAACTAACAAGCTGTGTGAACTCAGGCAAATTAAATAAATTCTCTGTATCTTAATTTTCTCAACTATAAAATGAGAAGATTAGTAGTGTACACACCAAGAGATGATGGGAGGATTAGATAAATTTGGTCTCAGAAATTTGTGTTATGCTATTAAATGTTTCCTTGTGAGGATACAACATATAGAAGTAAAGGAAACATAAACCTTGAAGCCAAACTGCTAAGGACATCCCAGATCTTTAAATATCAATGATATCTACTTCTTAGTTTGGTAAAATATACATAAAATGTGTTTGGCACATTGCTGTTCCACAAATACTAGTTCCTTTTTTCCACTCTTCTCTTTGTAAAAGTATTTTCTGCAGTTTTTATGGTGGATTCAGATTTCCTGCTATATCACAAAGTAACAATTAAATGAGGCTGTCCATGGAGCCCTATAATATATAGCAGATACTCACTACTATTTTTGATAATGATGATAATGAAGATGATATCAGTGATAGGTAAAGATACCAAACAAATAGGCTTTACAAAATAGTGGAGGAAAAAAACTAGTAAATGGCTGCCTTAAAAGAATAAAGCAAATATTCAGAAGATAGAATTTAATGGCTCATAAGATTTGAAGACTGAAAGAAGATGTAAAATACAAGTAAACTACAGGTTCTGTAGCATTCAACAATTTTTCTCCTCCTGCACAGAACAGAAATGTCATTTACATTATTTTGACACTCCCACTGAGCATACCCAAGCTTATACTTTATTCCCTTTTTTTACTTTCCAAAACTCTAACCATACTTTTATATCAGACAAAATGTTACATTGTGAGTAAGGAAGGCATAATTTGAGAATAAACTTGAATTGACTCTACTTTGTTCAAGTAAAGCAGTGTATTCTGCTTCTAGAATAGAATTCTTCTAGTTTAGGGCCCATATCCTTAATGATAACTAAAAATGATGAAGAGAATATTGAAAAATAATTCATGTGAAGTAAAGCATATAGATATTTCAATGAGTTATTATTCAATCCAGATGTGGGAAAGGAAAAAAACCCACAAATGTGGAGTAAGCATTGGGGCAACTGTTTCCTGGAGGCATCTGCTGACACTGAAAGTTAAACTGAGACACTTAGTTGAACAGTGTTTTCAGTACACTCACTGACCCTGATAGGGTTATCAACATTGATGATTTGGGTCTTCCAGGAGGTAAGCACCTTGACTGGAGAATCTGGGGGACTCTATCTAAAGAGGAAGGAAGAACTAGAAATAAAGCAATCCTCACAGAGACAATTCCATTCTTTAAATGTATCAGTCCTCATTAGGTTAATTGCTAAAGGTTAAATTGCTAGTTTTTCTAGCTAGTCCCCTGTCAGAAGTATAAACAAACAAACAAACAAATAAATAAATAAATGTAATCCCTCTAAGGAGACAGATGTTTGTCAATCTCATTCAGAGACTTAGATTTTCTCTACAATTTTTGAATCATAATATATGAAACCTAATCAGAAATGGCCAGTCACATAAGCAGTTATACTGTGTGATGAAAAATGAAGAGAAATACTAAAAACTAGTAATAAACACCATGGATTACCCAAATAATGGAGTTTATTTCATGGAATTAAAATAATTGTGAATAATAGGGCAATCAACCAGAAGACTGAGAATTTTCACACAGAAGTGAAAACTACAAATATGAACTAAATAGAAGTATAAATGTAAGCTTAAATAACTCAAATGAAAGATGCAATGAATACATTTAACAGTGGATTAAACTCTTATAAAGACAGACTTAGTAAACTGAAAAACAGATCCAAAGAAAATATCCAGACATAAACCTGGAGAGATAAAAGGAAGGAAAATGTAGAAAAGTTCTAATTTTTGTGTGATACTTGAGGTCCTAGAAGGAAAGAAGAAGAAGCATGAAACAGAAATTGGCACAGATTAAAATGAGACTAAGGAAACAAGATGACTAAATAAAACATGTTACCCTGGACAAGATATTGGAACAGAAAAGGGAAGATATATTAATTAAAAATTTTACAATAATTTCTACAAGTCTTCAACATTATCTGCTAAAGCTGGAGATACGCCTTCCCTATGATTCAGCAATTCCACTCCTACAGATATATCTGACAGAAATGAGTTCACATTTTTGCCAAAAAATAAGAAGTTTCAAATTAGCATTAATGATAACAGCCCCAAACAGGAAACAAATGTTCATCAACAGAATAGTGAATAACTGAATATCAGCATAATTGTATAATGTAATACCAGCAATGAAATTGTAGGAAATACTACCACACATAACAATGTAAATGAACTTCAAAATCATTATACTGAGTGAAAGAAATTGGACATAAAAGAATGCATAATTTATGTATTTACATAAAATTCAAGATCACACAAAAACCTATTTCATTTGGAGTCAGGATAATGGTTCCCTTTGGGATATAAGGTGGAGAGAGCATTTAGGAAGGAAGCTAAATGGGGTTTTCAGAATACTGGCAATATTGTTTAAGTTGGTAGTGAGTGCATGGTTTTATATGGGGGTTACACTGATAACACATGAGATTTTTGTACGTTTGTGAATGTCCTATTTAAATAAAAACTTTTTTGCATCCAAATCACTGAAAAAATAAATTCTTTACACAATACGATATTTTATCTATCATTAAAAGCAAATTACTTGTGATAAAGCATGCAAACCAATTGTCTCCAAACTAACATCCTTTGACTGATACCCTATGGTAAACACCCTTCCTTATTCTGTCTTTCAGGTCTGAGTTGGTGGATGCAGGTATATATAGATGGACCAAGTTTGAATTTCTGTATTTAACTGTCAGATTTTACTTTTAAATCAACTATCAAATGACATTATTATCCACATGGCTGTGCTGATGCTTCTGAACAGTTATGTTTGTAGGTAAGGTGATTTATCCACAATAATCTTTATTTTTGGCTTCATGTTTCACTTGGAAAATAGGAAAGAAAAGGAAAAACAAAACAAAATGTTGGCTCAGTATAAACCAATTTAGCAGGAAAAATCATTCTAATTTTGAGTCCCCTAAAGTAAATAGCCAGTAACAAGAGGAAAAAAAAAACATTGAAAATTTACTAGGGAGTATATTTTTTCTGTTAGTGTCATTTCTTTTAGCTGCAGTGTCTACAGATAGCTGTAGTTGTCTCTGGTTCAAAACTGAAGATAGTTAAGTATTTGACATTTTCAATGATTAATTTCCCTAAATAAAAGGTAGGTGTAGATAATTTCAGTCACTATATAGTTTCTTTTTGCATGTGAAAACAAGAACCCATGTCAAGGAATGAACTGCATAAATTTACATCTTCTTTAGGAGTAAGTCTTGGAACCATGCTCAACACTTAATTTCTCATTAAGCCAAGGATTACAATAGGTTGCAGATCATACTGTGGTCATTTGCACATAATGCATTGTGAAGCAGGAAGCCCAGGCCAAATGGCAATGAAGTCACTGTGATGATTTACACCATAATTTATAACCCATATTTCTTATGGAATGACAAACATTTCAGTAAAATAAAGACAGCACGTATTTTAAACATAAATCTTATTTCCATTTAAAGACAAAATAATTGAAGAAAGGGTACAGTCCATTAGTATTCCCAAATTTGTACTTACTTAATGACCTTTTTAGCCCTTACCAAATATCAGATATTTGTAAAAAAAAAAAAAAAAAAAAGGAAAATATATTTCATAGTGTAGGTACAATTGTAGTATTTCCAGAATCTCTCGCCTGGCTTTAGTTCATCTGCTTATCAATAGGTATTTCAGGGGTGGAGAAAGGTGGCCAATATACATATCAGTAGGTAATTACAAGGGCCTGTGAGGGCTTATCTAGACTAGAGAGTTTGAGTGGAGCTCTCCCTTCTGCTGCAGCCTGGTCAAGAGAGACAGATGGTATGACTGCTTGTAAGAACTAAATGGGTTTCTTAACTTTATTTCTCCCTTTGACTGACTTCGGTTTCAAAGGTATTCTGTCCTGGGATTTTACCCCCGGAGTTACACATAGCAAATTAAGAAAAAGAAAACTCAGAAATAGTATTTCTTTGAACTTAACTAATTCAAATACATGATTATTTGTCTTAAGAGTCTGCTTTATTTACAAATCTCAATCCATTGATCTCTCAAGTATCCATCATTCTATCCACCATGGTTTTCTTCACTTATTTAACATATGCTTATCCAGTTCCTGTTACGTTTCATGCACTCTACAAAGTGTTTAATGCATAGAAATTAATAAAATTTAGCTCACTAACCTAAGCTACACACAGTAAGGGAAAGAAGAACATGGATAATATCAATTAGAAAACTATGAAAAGTCAGTAAAGAATGCTCTATGAGGAGTGGCAACTACTTTGTCTGGGAGTGGGGTAAAGTTCATGAAAGCCTTCTAAGAAAAAGTAATGCTTGAGTTTTAAAAAAATAGGAAAGTTTTCAGTGGACAAAAGGGCTAAGAGCATTCTAGTCTAAAGCATCAAGCTTAAAGATAGCATGACATGATGTTACTGGAAATGCTAAGTGATTTGGAAAAGAGGGTGTTTAAGTGGGTGGTGGATGATGGAATTTTGAATCTAGATAGTGGTCAGATTAAGAAAGGTTTCATTTAGCACAATAAAAATTTGGATTTTAATTCATGAGTGTTGAAGTAAACTTGAAGAGTTTTATGCAGGAGGGTAGTATTTTCCGCTATGGAGACTAGACTAAAGCTAAAAGAAACAGGAGATATTACATGGTTTTCTCTTAGAAGGCTCTTGCAATAGTCCAGACAAAAAGTGATGAGGGTCTCCCATTCTAATTTGTAGAGGCTTCATGTCAGATTTTCACATTAAATATGTTCAAATTAGCATTCAAATTATAATTCCACTTTGTCTTTTGAACATATATTTCATTTCAGTTTTCTCTTTGCTTCCATTGCATTATATTCAGTTATTACCATTACTTCCTGGCTCTATCATTCACTATTTGTATAGCCTTTAGTAAATTACTTAATCTCTCTGACACCTTTTTAGTTTCTAAAAAAAAAAGATGTGTTAGTAGTATCTAACTCACAAATATATAATGGGAGATAATCATTTTTGAAAAGTGGGTAGCATATCTGGTACAGAGTGATAACTCAAGAAAGGTGGTTATTTCATGATTCTAGGATTAACCCCACATTATTGGTGAATCATATCAATCAGAAACTGAAATTACTTGTTCAGCATTTAGTGGGAGATTGTTGCCATGTTTCAGGAAGGAAGGTTTGTCTAAATGAAAGGGACAAGGCTGAGAAGTGATAGTTAGGAACTTCCTGACTGTCTATTCTTAGGAGTAATTAGAGATGAATGAGAAAACTAAGAACTGAACCTGCCTCTTCTAGGTATTTCTGTCACAAAGAGAGCAGAACCTTCTGGAAGAGAGCCATATGATGGATAGAGACCAATGAAAGAGTGTCACTTAGTGGCTTAGCCAGAGAATCAAGTCAGATAAATAAAAATCAAATTAGAGGGTTTCAGTAATTAAGCAGGTTAAAAATTTGGTTCTGCCATTCAATAGTTTGAGATTTTGGACAAGTTACTTAATCTCTGTAAATCTCAGCCCCCTTATATATACATTTTTTAAGTAAATGTTTTTATTACCAACACTTTACTGGTGAACATAAAGAAGCATACAGGAGTTAAACAAATTGCCAAAGATTATACAACCAGCAAGTGGCAAAGCTGGGACTCAGTCTCTTACACAACTGATACAAAAGCCTTTATTTTTAACAGATTACCTTATACTAACTTAAACTTGTTTGTAGGTTTTGATTCCTTTATCATCACATCCAATGATATTTAGCATCTTCTAAAATACAGACCAAACAAAATAAAGTCCAGTTATACCAGAAAGCAAAAAGTGGCTATCCATGAATCTTAACTATTATAATATTTCTGTCTCTCCCATTAGACATCAGCTAAAAGTAGTTCAGAAAATATATGATTAAGACCTGACTAAAGGAAGCTATAAAGAAAGCCTGAATAAAATACTAGAGGGAGATGCTAAACTAGAAAAATATTTATTGAACTTGGTAAAATTTAGATGCAGAATATGGATTTCAAATGAGGGTGATAGTATAGACACTTCAACATTTATAGGACCCATTCACATGCCATTTCCCATCATGGACACAAAGACCCTGGGGTCCAAACTATTCCTGTCCCTTATTGTTTGCCTTGAATTTCACCTGGATCAGTTTCTTTGGCATGTTCCCAAAGACAGACAATAATCTGGTTTGGTGGATAGCAGTGATGAAAGATGACATTTCTTGGTGTTGAAAGATGAGCTTTTCACATTTTCTCAAATACATTTCCAGGTCTATGAGGTCTTGGAACTTGCAAAGGGTCCTCATCTTCATCAGCTAATACTAAAACTTATCTAGTAGCATAGGGCAAATGATTTCTCTGCTAAGATCTGAATGATCAAATCTTGGCCCAAGAACTTGGAGACCAAATTGTTTGGGATGTCATGATGTTCTCTCCTGTCTGCCCCTACATTCTCAGTTGCTCATCTTAAAATTATTTCCTTTATTTTTTATTTTTGAAATACATACAATAAAGCACACAAATCTTACTGTACAGCTTGAATTTTGACATGTGTATACATATACTTATGCAACCATCACCTGATCAAGATATCAAACATTCTCACTAAATTTTTTCTTCTTCTCCTATTTCACCCATCCTCTAGCATCTCTCTGCAGTGACAAGCACCAGTCTGTTTTCTGTGTTTATGACTCTACTTCACATTTTCATGTTCTGTTTTTTAGATGCCACGCATAAGTTAAATCATACAGTATTTTTCTTTCTCTGTCTGATTTATTACACTTAGCATAATACCCCATAACTATCCATGTTGTCACAAATGGCAAGATTTCATTCTTTATCATGGCTAATTTCCATTGAATATACAAACCACATCTTTTTTATCCATTCATCTATAGATGGACATTTAGGTTGTAAATAATGTTGCAAGAAACATTAGAAATGCACATGTCTTTTCAGATTGGTATTTTTGCATTCTTCAGTAAATTCCCAGAAGTGGAATTGCTGGGTCATATGATATTTCTATTTGAAGTTTTTGGAGAAACCTAGATACCACTTTCAGTAGTGGCGGCAGCAATTTGCAATCCCACTAACACTGTATGAGGGTTTCCTTTTCTCTACATTCTTGCCAACAGTTGTTATGTATTAGTTTGGTGGTATTAACCATTCTGACTGGTGTGCATGATACCTCATTGTGATTTTGGTTTGCATTTCCCTGATGATTAGTGATGTTGAGCATCTTTTCATATGTCTTTTTGCATGTCTTTGGAAAAATGTTTAGGTCCTTTGACCATTTTTTAATTGAATTATTTGGATTTTTTTGGATGTTAAGTTGTATGAGTTCTTTATATATTTTGGATATTAGTCCTTTATCAAATATATCACTTGCAAATATATCCTCCCATACAGTAGGTTGCCTTTTTGTTTTGTTGATGTTTCCCTTTGCTGTACAGGAGTTTTTACTTTGATGTGGTCCCATTTGTTTATTTTTGCTTTTTCTTCCCTTGCTTAGGGAGACAAATCCAGAAAAAAAATTACTAATGCTGATGTTCAAGAATTTTTTGCCTGTTTTGTTCTAGGAGTTTTATGGTTTCAGGTCTTCTATTTAGGTCTTTAATCCCTTCCAACTTTATTTTTTTGTATAGTGTAAGAGTGTGATCCAGTTTCATTCTTTTACAGGTAGCTGTCCAGTTTTCCCAGGAGCATTTATTGAAGAGAATATCTTTTCATATATCAATTGGCTGTGTAAGTGTGGATTTATTTCTGGGCTCTTTATTCTGTTAGCTGGTCTATATGTCTTTTCTTGTGCCAATAACATATGGTTTTGATTATTATAGCTTTGTAATATAGCTTTAAACTAGGGAGTGTGATACTCCCAACTTTGTTTTTATTTCTCAAGATTACTTGGGTTATTTGGGTTTTCTTGTGGATCCATACAAATTTTAGGATTATTTGCTCTAGTTCACTGAAAAATGCCATTGGTATTTTGACAAGGATTGCACTGAATTTGTAAATTGTTTTAGGAAGCCCCCTTATATTTTAAAGTGAATAATAATGTCATATACCTCAATTGGTTATTAAAATAATGAAGAAACAAGGTATTTCATATATATCTTTCATATATTTTTCAACAAAATACCAATAATATAACTTTTATCAGTTCATCCCACCTATCTATTGAAGAAATCAATGCCCTATTAATACACACCTTTCTCATTAATCCAGACTTATGGCCTAGCCTCCTTCCAATGAATTTCTAAGACAGTCTGATATTAGGACATTTAAGAAATTGCATTTATCTAATAAATTTAAATACAGATCAATACTGTAATTCCAAATTATGATTTTTTAAAAATATTTTGTCAAAGACCTCCAACTGTCAGCCATTCAGCATCTTTTGAATTACATACTTGAGAAGTACTCAAACTATATTTGTGTGTGTGTGTGTATATATACATATATGTTATGAAATTCTTACTGTTTGTCTTCTACCATACCTTACATTAGTAGTGACACTTGCCTGTTTTCTTCACTGCTCTATACTCAGCAACCAGAGCAGTGCCTGGCACATGTGTGTCTTGAATCTATCATATTTAAGATCTGGGTTTGGTCATATCACTTACTTTGGTTAATAGGACATTAGCAGACATGACACAAGACAAGGCTTGAAAACTGCTAAGGTATTGGAGCTTACCCTTTCTTACTGCTCTTGGGAATACTACAACTATCACTATGTGAGTGAACCTGGGATAGTGTGCTTAATAATGTACAACAATGACCCAGTTTCCTCCATTACACTTGGTGACAGGCAGTCAACTGCTGGACATGTGAATGAGAATATAGAACTCCAGCTAACTACAAACACATAGGGGAGCAAAGTTGACACAACAGAGAAAAATATATCTCTACTTTACCAAACCAAAATTAACTACCCAAATAATCATGAGTAAACAAATATGTTATTCTTTTAAACCACTGTTAGGCTGTTTGTTCAAACCAAAATGAATTAATAAAAGTCTGTATACCTATGTCAATACTTCTTGAACTTTAATAGGCACATGAATTATCTGAGGAGCTTGTTAAAATAAGATTCTCATTCAGTAGGTCTGGATTGGGGCCCAAGATTCTGCATTTTTAATGAGTTTCAGAAGATGATAATGATATTGGTCCACTGAATACATTTTCATTAACAAGGGCCTCTGTGATAACAGACATAAAACAGTTAATAAAAACACGAGCTGTTCTCTTCAAAGACATCCATGATTCTGATCAAGAAAATAAATCCATTTTAAACTTAAAAAAATTTATATTATCTTTCCACCTAATATAACAGATAACTCCCACCTCAAACACAACACACATGCACACACAAATTCCCTACTTCATTGCCAGAATATGGTGAATGAACAGAGAACCTTCAGACTGGAACACTTGAAAACCACAGTACCATGAAAATAAAACAATAAGAAATAATTAACTGATAGAAATATTTCAGGAATTATATTTGCTTTGCAATAAATTTTATTTAAAGTCCTATTTAAATACCTGAAATATAAGCAATTAAAGTTCCTGTTCTCATTGAGCTTACAAAGTAGCACTTGGTTTGGGGATATATAGTCACATTTTTATTCATTAATTGACTGTATATTAATAAATTGCCATATTTATGAAGTCCTAAGTAAATTTCCCTAAGAAATACTATAATGGAAAGAAATGAAGACTGAGTAGACATCACCTAATTACTGCAGTTAGGATTGTGCAATTTGTAGTTGGCGAAATAAGAACCTAAGGGATATTCCTGTCTGGTTTTGCTACACACACAGAATGGTGTAGCATATGATAGAAGTTCTTTTTATTAGCTATTTGACAGCTTTTAATTTTACATTTTGAAAAACACTTTAAGTGAATTTGAGACAAAAAGGATCAGACAAAAGTTAATACTGACCCACATTCAGCCCTTTCTAAACCAGAAGCATCCTAGAAAAAGTTGAATTAGATGATAATTAAGGTCACTGTCAACTGTGAGATGCCATGAATTTTCTGAAGAGAAAGTTGCTTAACTGCAATAAATAATGTGTGCTATGTAGAACAGTGCCTATGGTGTTCATTACGAAGAACTTTTCAAATTTAAAAATACTATAGGTATTAAGTTGACGAATACTCATTTTGATTTTACTTCACAAATAAATATTTACTGAGATTAATCTTAAGATACTTGAAAAGTATATGATAATTTACTGATCTATAATTGGACACACATATATTTTGTTTATGTAATGAATTCAACCCTAATACCTACTACCACTATACACATATATGCACACTTACATAATAATGGAGAAATTTTAGTGAATGTAGAATTTCCTAAGTTTTATTGAGATATAATTCACATACTATACAAAATACCCATTAACGCTATAGTTCAGCTTTCTGATATATCACATTATTAATATATTTTATTATAGAAGACTACATATAAAATTTGCCATTTTAACCATCGTAAGTGTATAATTTGGTAGCATTAATTATATTCACAGTATTGAGCTACCATCACTACTTATTTCAAAAAATTTTAATCAACCCACAGAGAAATCACTTAACAATTACTCAGTAACTTTCTACTCCACCCTGCCCCCAGGCCACTAGCAATCCCTAATCTACTTTCTGTATGAATATGTTTATATTAGATACTGCATATAAATTGATTCATAAACTATTTGTCCTTTTGTGTCTGGTTAATTTCACTTAGCATAATGTTCTGAGGTGCATCCACATTGTGGCATGTATCAGAACTTCATTCCTTTTTTGGTTAAATAATATCTTATTGTATGCATACAGCACATACTTTTACCCATTCATTTATTGATGGACACAGGTTATGTCCAACTTTTGGCTCTTATGAATAATGCTGTAATGAACACTGATGTACAAGTATCTCATTGAGACCCTGCTTTCACTACTTCTGGGTATATACCTAGAAATATTAAAATCACATGTTAATTCTATTAATAGCTATTTGAGGAAATGCCAAATTGCTTTCTATAGCTGCTGTACTGTTTTATATTCCTACGAGCAATATAGAAGGGTTCCAATTTCTCCACATCCTCACCAACACTTATTCTTTTATGGTGAAAAATTATCTAACATGAAATCTACCCTAACAAAATTTTAAGCATACAGTACAATATTGCCTACTATGTATGTATTGGCTTACTGCATATCTCTGGAACTTTTCATCTTGGATGGCTCAAACTCTGTCATCTATGAGTTTGAATAATTTATATACCTCATTTAATTGCAATCATGTAGTATTTGTCCTTCTGTGACTGGCTTATTTCACTTAACATAATGTCCTCAACATGTTCATCAATGGTGTAGCATATGATAGAAGTTCTTCTTTTTATTAATCCTGAATAATATTCCATTGGATATATATATAAAAGTTTCCATACACCTGGGAATGCAAATAGGTCTTTGAGATCCTGTTTTCAAATGCTTTGGATAAATACCCAAAAGTGCAATTACTGGATCATTTAGTAGCTCTGTTTTTCATTTTTTTAAGGAACTGCCAAACTATCTCTATAAGAGTAACGCCATGGTATATTTTCACCACTAATGCAATTGCATAAGGGTTCAAATTTTTCCACATCAGTTCATATTTTTGAAGACTCCTTATACATGAAGAGTAGCTTTTGTCTTGCTGCTTTCTAGATTCTCTTTTTGGCTTTAACATTTTGATTATACTATGTCTTGTGCATCTCTGAGATTTTCCTTCTTTTAATTTATATTGCTTCTTGGATTTATAGATTCATGTCTTCCATAAAATTGGGAAGTTTTCAGCCATCATTCTTCATTCTTTCTGAATTTTTAAATTTTTTCTCCTTCTGAGATTCCTATGATGTACATGTTGGTCAGCCATTTAACATATATGTTGGTGTATTACAGGTTCTGTTTACTGTTCTTCATTTACTTTACTTGCTTCATTTTACATCATTTTACTTAAGCTTTGTTTACTTTTCTTCATTCTTAATTTTCTGCTATTCAAACTCAATAATTCCAACCATCCTGTCTTCAATTTTGTTGAGTTTTACTTCTGCCTGCTCAAGTCTACTGTGGAATCCCTCTTGAATTTTTTAATTTCAGTTATTTTACTTTTCATCTTCAAAATGTTTGATCCCTTTCTGTAAATTCTCTTTATTGATATTCTCATTTGGCCCTTGCATCAATTTGCTTCAGTTTTTTGGCCATGTTTTTCTTTATGCCTTTGAGAATATTTAAGAAAGTTGTTCTAAAATCTTTTCCTAGTAAGTGTGATGTCTGTATTTTCTCACGGATGAGTTTTGTCAATTTATTTTGTTCCTTTGGATGGGCCATACTTTGTTGTATTCCTTATGATATTTTCTCTCAAAAAATAGACATTTGAAATTTGTAATATTCTAACTCTGGAAATCACATTCTCCCACTTCTCCATGGTTTGTTTTTGTTGATCTTGTTTCAGGCTATGGTAGTCTATTTAGATTGTTTTTCAAACTCTTCCCAAGACTATATTCCTTGTCATATGTGGTGACTAAAGTCCCTCTTTTTTTATCTCACACTGAACTAATGCTTTGTCAGAAATATCCTTGAATTCCAAGTGCTGAAAAAGAAGAAATAAAGAAAACAAAGAAAAAGAGAAAAGGAAACAAACAAAAATCAAAAATAGAAAACAAAAACAAGCATCTCTCCCAGCATTTGCAGGTTAGCTCTGGCTGCAGCATTCCTTCAGCACTTGGCCAGTATAATATCACATGTAGTGAACAATCTGAGGTGAAAGCTTAGGGCCTACTCTGTTCTTTTTTGAGTTTACATGTTGCCCTTGGAATGTACGTGGCTTTGAAATTCTCCTATATATACAAGTGGTTTTGATTTTCCTAAGTTCCCAAAGAATTTCTTCCTGGTTTTATGCTGAGCCTTTTGTATGTCTATTGTATGTCTTAAACAGTTATCTTTTGCCCCAGTCACCTTCAGTTTGTGAGTTCACCTTCTAGAATTTTTTGGCAATGTCTGCCACTTTTACAGGCTGTCTTCCAAATTAGGCAAAAGAAAAATCAGTACCTCACATCAATCCTTCAGGAAGCCCCCAGCCATATGAAAATAGACATATACAATAATTTGCCAATAAAACCTGTTCTGTTCCCTTTGCAACCAGGGACAAAAGGCCTATAGTCAGACAAAGGCTGGCACTTCTTTAAAACTTCCACTGCTCTAAAACTGCCAGCACACAACAATGTGGGTGGAGCAAGGGCAACTAAAAATGCCACAAAGGGTTCCTACCATTTTCAAGTTGCCTTTTTTTTAAATTCAGTGTTTACTTGGCAACCATAAACCTCTGAGTATTTTTCAGAGTACTGACAATGCTGGTTCTCACAGTTCCTGCTAATTTTTTGATTTTCTGGGGCAGAGGGGATAGGAACTTGGGGCTACCTATTCTGACATTGTGCTTGTCATTTCTCTGCTTAATTTTAATTTGGGCTTTAGGTAGCCATGTTTAAATAAGGCATATCAAGTTAAAGCAAAATATTGTCTACCAGATGTGAAAAATCCACCAAATCATTAAAAATATTTGGTAAGAGTTTATTGTGTTTATGAGAACAGTTTGTGACCTGGGATCCTTCAAAATCAAGGACTGATAAGACGTTCAGGGGTATGAAGTTACGAGATAGTTTATAAAGTGACAGTAAGGAAACTGTTAACCTTTATAATGACTGGTTATTACAATGGGGGTGTCTGGAAGGCAAGGGGTTGGTTAAAATAACTTCCCATTTTTAGGATAATTACTTAAGTTTATGATTGTCAGAGGCATTTATAAGAAATAACCTAAGTTTCACTTAAGTTCATGATATAAACTAGATTTAATTTTGCTTACATGGATTATGGGCTTTTGCTCAAGGAATTCTCAAACTCAGACTCCATTTTGTATTTAATTTTAGTTATTCTCTTTGGGTCATTCTTTCAGCAAGCTGAGATGGTTATCAACTAGTATATCAGTACTATTGGGTACCACTGTTAATGTACCTAATATGATGACTGGAAAGAGAGTAATAGCCAAGGATTGAAAAATTTCCCAAAGCAGATATTCCCAGGAGCCAAGATTCAACAAATTAAATAAATCAAATAGATTATAATCAGATTGAGGTTTTTACATTTCTAAATCAATCTACATTTTGGGTGGATAATGTGTAATTGGTTCCAATCTTTTCTCAGTTATCTACAAAGGTACAACACACTGTATTAATCATATATCCCCATGATTACTTTGGACAGGGTGAACATGAGACTGTTTTACTTCAGTAAGTGATGTTGCAGGCACGCTCCTACCTAAATTAGACCTCTATATGCTGGGAGCAATCAAATAATTTAATGAGAGGCCTTTCTGTGGAAAGAAAAAAAAGTAACAAAGGTTAATAGTTTGAGCATATTATAAATTCAGTTTCTGAGTTTGGACCACAGCCAGTGGAGAAAATTTCTAAATTTGACTTCAAAGCATCTTTAGATGGTGGAGTGAGGATGTAGTTTCAGTTTGATGGGTTTTCCTGGTTTGCATTCCACTGTCCCTGAGAGATTTGGGATCATCCTTTTCAAGGGTGTCCACTAAGATGAACTAGTTTATCTAAGATAAAGGATCCCTAAAGTGGCCCCTACAATTCAAAACTAGGTTTAGATTTACTTATGTGTCTTAAATGGTTTTGGCTACACAGGGAATTCTCAAGCCTAGTCTTAGTTTTGTATTAAATTTTAATACAGACAAGAAAATAAATATTCACTTCTGTTTGAAGCATGTGTGTATCAGTAAGCAGTTCTGTGGGTATTTTATTCTATTTATTTTGTTATTTTATTAAATAATTTACTTAAAGCAGAAATTAAAAATGATAAATATTTCTTGTTCCTAACAATCACAATCTCATAATTTTTCTCATAATGAATGTTGGAAAATTTATAAACTACAAGCTAACATTTCACCCACAAGCATTTCTGAGAAAAAAGGCACTTTATCTAAATAAAAAATAAAGCCATTAAAGTGCCTAGTATGTGTCAGGCACTATCCAAGATGTTTCACAGACTTAACCACATTTATTTTCACAATGACTTAACAATTTTATAAAAATTTGTAATCAAAGAAGTTATGCCTCTCTCCAAATGTCACATCTGGTAAATTGGAAAATTACTTTTAAACCAGATTTTCTAATTTCAATACTAATTATCATTCTAAAATCCCACAGCTCACTGCTGTTTTCTTAGCTGTTTTTTAAATAGGATTTAATGTGACATTATAAAAACACACAGAGAAATGTGAAAATAAGAATATCAATTTAAGGGGAATCTAATCTTTTAAAATGAATATATATGCAGTGGTTCTTGGGAGAGAGAGACAGAAGACTGGTATTTTTTTTTCAGTATTGCCTATTGTCATTTGTACAGAACTCATGGACTACATCTTGTTAATCACTCTCACTTTTTGTTGCTGTTCTGTAGATATTTCTGTCAGTAGATCATGTATAAGAACAATAGTAAAATGAATGAGTCTAAGCATTAAAGGTTGCATAACTATACAATACAAATATATCCAATTTATCAATTGAAAACTCTTTAAACTGACAAACCTCTGTTCTTTAACTGCTTTTTCCAGTAACAAAATCATACTAGTTTCTGGCCCTACTACTGTAAAGCCATTTACTCATATTTTGTCAGACAGGCTAGAATTAAATGACAGCAAGGAAGAAAAATGCAAGTGCACAGAGGGGAAAGAATGATATGATAATAGCAAATGACTAGTACATTTGCCAACGTTCCTGTCATTTTTGTCCCCATGAACTTTGCTCATCTATCATGGCACTCTTCTGTGTTGAGCTTAAAGTTCACCTCAAAATCCTCTCAGCATAGATCTGCAGACAGCCACTATTCATCAGTAAGAGTTGGCACATGACTTCAAGCTTCTTGGCTCTTTCTGGTATATGGCTGTCATTTATAGTTCTGTAATACCAAATATCTATTGCTTTATACAGATCAGAGAACTTCAGTGTAAAATTAATTCTGTTTCCACTTGGAATTTTGTCATAAAAATTGGAACTATTTATACAGAGGGAAGAAAAGAAACAAATCAAAATGGAAAAAAAATCTGTAGTAAAGTCATTAACATCTTTTGGAACAGAGGCATAGGCCTTGTAGTTTATTGGAAATATGTCACCTGGTAGTATTCTGCTGCCAATGGACTAGGGCTTATGTTTCCTCTCTTTCCATTGAAGTGTTTGCTCAGGATGTTATACTAACTTCCTTTGCTCCGAATATAACAAGAAATTCCTCACCTTATTGAAACTGAGCCACTCCTGCTTTTCCAAGTTTATTATTCAGAAAGTCACTATGTGTTCGAATTGTATTAACAAGAGTAAGATTAATTGAGTTATTGTTAGTTTTTAGAAGAACCAAACCACATTTGTTTAGAAGGCTAGCATAGCTTTATTTTTACTTCAGGTACTTGTTTTAGGTAACACTTTTAGAATTTTGTTTTAGGTACTAATAAGAAAAAATCGATATATTTGACTCTACCATCAGCATGAAATGCTATTTTTAGTCAGTAAAAAATAATCTAACCTTCCCTGTTTCTCTTTGTTCCAATCCACCATGATGCTATCCAGTACTATTCAAGTATGCTATTACCTTCTGTATTGTAACTAGGGGCTTAAGATGTCATTCAGAGATAAAGAATACACACTACTCCAGTGCAACCACAACCAGTACTAAAATCTTGTGAAGGATACTTTGAAGCACAACCAAAAGTAATCTAACTCTGGACCAATTTATAAGAAACAAAAAGATCAGACAAGACTATGAATATAAACTCAAAGAGTAAAATCATATCTACATGTGGAAACTCCTGTGTTAGTAAATATTCTACTTTATTTCTTAATAGGATATAAGCTGTGGATGCTTGTTCACTCTGGTTATAATTACCCAAATGTGTGTACCCGTTCTCTGCTCAAGTCAGAAGCTGGTAAGAAACCTGTGAAGCTAAAACATTCAATTGTGTGATTCCCTTAGTACTTCCAATATCAGGCAAATGAGCTGACTTTATATTCCTTTTAAATTTTGTGACAGTTTTGCAATAGAAGTTCACAGGGCTCATGATCAAGAGTCTGGCCAGGCTTTGGCCTCTCAGGGGGAACTGGAAATAGCACTCAATAACATGCTAACCTTAAGCTGTCTTCTCACTATTTGGCATATTTCTGTCTGGCTGACAAAGTTGTTTGCATCATCTGCCCCAATCCAAAATGCTCTCTACTGGCTACACTCTGGCAGAGCTTTGACCGCTCTGAACCAGGATGCAAAGCTTTTGAATAACCTTTCACAGACAGGTTAGGTCAGCAGTTAACCTTCCATGCGGATGATTTTTTGCTCAGTTAGCTAAGAACATGTTCAGAAGGTTAAGACTCAGCCAGGCTACTATTGGAATTCTTTGTCCTCCTCACTCTTACTCCCTCATGTCTTTCTATCATATCTTAGAGGAAGATACTGAGATTCAGCTCTTTAGGCAAATGTAGTTTGTTCAATTCCTGTTGTTTGTTTCTTCTTAATAATACATATTTGGTTGTTTTCCTTTCTTCAGAAAAGAATAAGTCTTTTATTTAGTAGCCTATAACTTGACTAATAATCTTACAGAATAAAAAACAATAGTAATGCATATACTATTTAGGAAATTTTAAATTCTGAGCATAATAGTACATACTGAAAATTATCGAGTTTGTATTCCCCTTAACAGTACATCTAAATATGTATACAACTTTTATATTTATACAAAAAGGATCATTCTGTTTGTTTTCATTGCTTTTATTAAATGTTGAATAGAATTTAAGGTATAGAAAAGTCATGCATGCACTAACCACCCATACTTCTACCATTCAGTTTATAGGAAACAAAAACCTACATCAATATCGAGGACTGTGTGTCACTCAAGCAACCCATGGCCCTTCCTTGCCTTCTCATAGGCACTAAGAAACCAGAATTTTGTATTGACTGTTCCCTTGCTTTTCTTTACAGATTTATCACATTTTTCTTTAAAAGCACAGTTTCCTTAAAAAAACTTTTATTTTCATGTTTTTGAAACTTATATAAAGGAATTGTTTTAAGAAATTTTCCGTGATTCTTGAAACAATATTTCTTTTATGCTTAACATTATGTTAGTGAGATAATTCATGTTGATATGAAGCTATAGTCTATCAATGTACCATAACTTATTTAAACCTTTTCCATTGACAGGCATTTGATCTATTTCCAGTTTATCTTTCTAGCAATAGAAACAATGCTCATACAAATGTTCTTACACATATCTTCTGGTGGACATAGGTAAGACATATTTAGGATATATACCTAGTAGAATTCTTGAATCCAACAATATATATGTATTCAATACTATACAATGCTGAATGGTTTTCCAAAGATCTATACCAATTTACACTCCTACCAACAGTGTATAAATGTACAGGTTTATCACATATCCTCACTAACCTTGATAATGTTAGGTCTGATATTTTTGCCACCTTGATGGGTATGAAATGACATTTCCTTTTGGATTCAATTTGAATTTCCTGTTTACCATTGATATAGAGCATCTTTTTAGATGTGTATTTGGCATTCACTTTTCTTCTCTTACAAAGTGCCTATTCAAGTCTCTTGTCCATTTTTTCATAAAGTTGCTTAACATTTTCATATCAGTATAAGGATCCTCTTAATTTATTCTGGATGGAGGCCCATTTTTGGTGATATGTGTTAAAAACATCATCCTTATGCCATTTTTGACATTGTCTTTTCATTCTCTTACTGGTGAATTTTAATGAACGTTGCTCCTAATTTTAAATTAGTTTGATTCAAACATCTTTCCTTTTAAGCTAATTTTCTTGTGTTCTTAAAAATATCTTTCCAAAGATTGAAATTGTATCAAACATCTTCTCAGACCACAATGGCATAAAACTAGAAATCAGTTACAAGGAAAGAAATGGGAAAACACAAACAGGTGGAAGCTAAAAAATATGCTTGTAAATAATCAGTGGATCAAGGAATATATCAAAGAATTCATGGAGACAAATGAAAACAGAAACACAATAGTTCAAATTATGTGGGATGCAGCAAAAGTGGTTCTAAAAGGGAAGTTTATTGCAATACAGGCCTACTTTAAAAAAACATGAATGGTTTCAAACAATCTAACCATACAACTAAAGGAACTAGGAAAAGAACAAACAATGCCTAAAGTTAGTAGAAGGAAGAACATAATAAAGATCAGAGTGGAAATGAATAAAATAGAGACTACGAAAACAATAGAAAAAAATCAGTAAAACCAAAAGCTGGTTCTTTAAGAAGATAAACAAAATACACATATCCTTAGCCAATCTTTTTAAGGAAAAAAAAGAGAGACGACACTAGCAAAATCAGAAATGAAAAAGGAAAAGCTACAACCAACACCAGAGCAATTCAAAGAATTATAAGAAAATTCTATAAAAGATTACATGCCAATAAATTGTACGACCTAGAAGAAATGGATAAATTCCTAGAAACATGTAATCCTCCAAGACTGATCAGGAAGAAACAGAAAATCTGAACAGACCAATTACTAGTAATGAAATTGAACTGATAAACAGAAAGCTCCCAACAAACAAAATTCTAGGACCAGATGTCTTCACAGGTGAATTCTACCAAACATTCAAAGATGACCCATTCTTCTTAAAATATTCTGAAAAATAGAAGAGGAAGGAACAGTTCCTAATTCATTCTGAGGCCAGTATTACTCTAACACCAAAACCAAATGAAAACACTACAAAGAAAGAAAACACAGACCAATATACCTGATGAACACAGACTCAAAATTCCTCAACAAAAATATTAGCCAACTAAATTAAAAAATACATCAAAATAATCACCCATCATGACCAAGTGGGATTTATTCCAGGGATGTAAAGATGGTACAATATCTATGAATTAATCAATATGATACACCACAGTAACAAAAGAAAGGATAAAAATATGATCATCTCAATAGATGCTAAAAGAGCATCTGACAAAATTCAATATCCATTCATGATAAAAACTCTTAACAAAGTGGGTATAGAGAGAGCATACCTCAACATAATAAAAGCCATATGTGACAAACACTCAGCCAACATCATACTCAATGGTGAAAACCTGAAAGTTTTTCCTCTAAGATCAGGAACACAAGAAGGATATCCACTCACCCCACTATTATTCATTATAGTACTGGAAGCTATAGCCATGGCAATCAGACAAGTAAAAGAGATAAAAGGCCTAAAAATTAGTAAGGAAGTAGTACAGCTGTCATTATTTGCAGATGACATGATACCATATATATTGAAACCTCTAAAGACACCACCAAAAAACTATCTAAAGTAGTAAATCGATTCAACAAAGTTGCATTCCTATATAGTAACAATAAACTAGCAAAAAGAGAAACCAAGAAAACAATTCTAACAAAAAGAATAAAATACCTAGGAATAAACCTAACCAAGAAGGTGAAAGACCTGTATTCTGAACACTGTAAGATATTGATGAAATAAATTGAAGAGGACACAAATAAACAGAAATCAGTCCTATGCTCATGGATAGAAAGAATTAATATTGTTAAAATGGCCATCCTGCCAAAACCAATTTCCAGATTCAGTGCAATCCCTATCAAAATACCAATGGCATTTCTCAATGAATTAGAGCAAATAATATTAAAATTTATATGGGACCAAAAAATACCCCAAATAGCCAAAGCAATCTTGAGAAATAAAAGCAAAGCTGGGGATATTACACTTCCAAGCTTCAAGCTCTACTACAAAGCTAAAGTAATTAATGCAGTATGGTACTGGCACAAGAACAGACCCATAAGTCAATGGAAGAAAATAGCCCAGAAATACACCCATGAATATATGGTCAACTAATATGTGACAAAGGAGCCATGAATATACAATGGGGAAAAGACAGCCTCTTCAATAAATAGTGTTGGGCAAACTGTACAGCTACATATAAGAGAATGAAACTATCTCACTGTGTTACAGCATAACTAAAAGTAAACTCTAAATGTGTTAAAGACCTAAATGTAAGACATGAAACCATAAAACTCTTAGAAAAAACCATAGGCAAGAATCACATAAACATTAATGTGAGAAATTACTTTATGGATATGTCTCCATGGGTAAGGGAAACAAAAGCAAAAATAAACAAGTGAGACTACAACAAACTAAAAACTTCTGCACAGCAAAGGAAACCATCAACCAAACAAAAAGGCATCATCCTGTATGGGATAATATATTTTCAAATGATATATCCTATGAGGGGCTAACATCCAATATATATAAAGAAATTATACAACTCAAAAAAAAACCCCAAATAACCCAGTTAAAAAATGGGCAAAGTACCTGAATAGACATGTTTCCAAAGAAGACATACAGATGGCCAACAGGTACAAGAAGAGATGCTCTGCATCACTAATCATCAGGGAAATGCAAATTAAGACCATAATGAGGCATCACCTCACACCAGTGAGAATGGCTATATTCAAAGACAAGAAATAAAAGTGTTGGTGAGGATGTGGAGAAAGGGATTCCTCCTACACTGTTGGTGGGAATGTCCATTGGTGCAGCCACTGTGCAAAGCACTATGGAGGTTCCTCAAAAAACTATAAGTAGAAACACCTTACAATCCAGCAATATCACTTCTGGAAATTACACAAAGAAAGCAAAATCACTAATTCAAAAGGATATATGCACCCCTATGTTTATTGCTGCATTATTTACAATAGCCAGGATACTGAAGCAACCTAAGTGTCCATCAATAAATGAATGGATAAAGAAGATGTGTTACATGTACACAATGGAATATTACTCAGCCAGAAAAAAGAAGGAAACCTTGACATTTGAGACAACATGGATGGACCTAGAGGGTATAATGCTAAGTGAATTAAGTCAGGCAGAGCAAGACAAACACCATATGATTTGACTTATATGTGGAGTCTTAAAAACAAAACAAATAAAAAAGGAACAGACCCATAATTATGGACAACAGTCTGATGTTTACCATAAGCAAGGGATGGAGGATGGGTGAAATAGGTGAAGAGAATAAAGAGGTACAAACTGCAAATTGTAAAATAAGTCATAGGAATGGGAGTACAACATAAAGAATATAACGAATAATATTGTAGTATCTTGGTATGGTAATGAGGATCTACACTTAATGCAGCAAGCATCTAGTAATGTATAGGATTATTGAGTCACTCTGTTGTACATCTGAAACCAATATAATATTGTATATAAACTTTATTCCAACAAAACAAATATCTCCCTACCCAAGATTGTACAAATATTCTTCTGTATTGTCTTCTATAAGACATTCATCATTTTTCACAATTTATCAACACATTTCCTATTGTCTTCAGCACTGACTTAATATACTGACTTGATATAGTTTTAAATTTATGTTTGATTCCTGGTTAGGCAAATCTTCCTACCATGTTTTTCTTCTTTGTGTATTTTTGCTATTTTTGGACATTCATAATTGAATATAAATTTTGAAATGATATTAAGTTGCATCAAAAATCCTGGTGATATTTTTATTAGAATTGCATTGAATCTAGAAGTTTTCAAAATGTGGATTCTGTGTCCTAAAATAATTGACGCTGTACTCTAGGAACTAATATATAAGCTTCATAAGGGCACTGATCTTTATGCTTTGTTCATTATTGTATACTATACTCCTAAAAGAGTATTTAATGCATAATAGAAACTCATAAATATGTTTTGAGTATTGAACAAAAGAATAAATCTATAGATCATTTTGAGAAGATTTGCTGTCTTTGTGATTTTCAGTCTTCTGATCCATAAACATCTTATATCTTATCTGCGTTAGTCTACTGAGGTTTCCAAAACAAAATACCACAGACTGGGTGGCTTAAATAAGAGAAATTCATTTTCCTACAGTTCTAGAAGTTGGATGCCAAGATCAAGGTGCCTTTAGGGTTGCTTTCTGGTGAGGTCACTCTTACAGGCTTGCAGCCAAGTCACCTTCTTTCTGTGTCCTCACATGGCCTTTCCTCTGTGTGGATTGGTGGAAATTGAGAGAGATCTTTGGGGTCTTTTCCTCTTTCTTACAAGGAAACCAGACCCATGGCATTAAGGTGCCACGCCTTATCACCTCATTTAACCTTAATTAATTCTTTAAAGTCACTCTGTTCAAATACAACCACATTGGGGATTAGGGCTTCAACTTATGAATTTGGAATGGTGTGGGGGACATACAACTCTGTCTATACCAACACCATTTATTTAAATATTATTTAATCTCTTTCAAAAAAGTTTTATAATTACTTCATAAAGGTAGATTTTCTATCCTTTAGTGTAATTGTAAATATCTTTATAAAATTACATTTTCTTCCTGTTTGTGGTATATAGAAATGCAATTTGATTTTGTATATAGATTTTTTTATATTCAGCCACCTTGCTGAACTTTTTAATTCTATTAATTATCAGTAAATTATTTTGAGTAGCCTATAGAATCATATCATCCTTTCCAGTCCCTGCAACTTTATTTTCTTGCCTTACGTTACTGACTAGAATCTTCAGTGCAGTGTTGAAAAGAAATGGTGATAACAAGCACCTCTGTCTAGATACTGAGGCCAGTAAACTGTAGAATATGTTCAATGTGCAATAAACTATTAACATAGACCTACATAAGTAAATGATTTTTTAAATTTTTGAAGCATAAGTATTATTTTGCTCTTGATTTTGTGAATATTTTTCTTGTTAAAACAATTATTCTTTTCTTTTTGTCATACATGGATGTTGAATTTTAACAAAAGACTTGTCTATTTAAAGAGTTGGTTGAATTTTTTCAAATATGCTAATGTAATGAATTAGTTTGATTTTTCTAAGCTTTTACAACCTCTCTAAATTATCACTTATCTAGTTTACCATTATGGTGGCCTTATCTTTATTACCAACATCAGTGTAGGCTTATCTACTCTTTGACAGTTCATGATTTAAATTTCACATGTTCTCTTTGAGAATTAAGCCATGGCACAGTAGAGGTTATACCTTAATCAAGTCAAGTTTCAGCTTCCCTTCATTTTGTATACAACTTGTTTCTAACCAGTATCTTTCTCTAATTTTTACCTCATGAGAAAACAAGTTTTTCATAAAGTCTCTGTATACAAGTTTACATTTACATTAAAAAAAGATAGAACCTCTATTTTTCCCTCAGCAGAGAGAAAAATCTAGAGATGACCAATAACATTTTATCCTCACTATAAAAGTTTAGAGAAAACAGTTCTGTTTTCAAAAGACTTCTAGGTCAAAAGCTCCAAGGTGAGGGAGTTTTGTTATAGGTACAAGTACAAGTGACACAAATGAATTGGAACCAAGGTATACATTGAAGTAGCATTGTGAAGAATTCCCTTTCTTTTCTGCTGTTAGCTAAATGCAATAGAACAAAAAAAAAATGATGACCTTCATTGATAAGATTAAAATGAACTAAAAATGCTTTCATTTTCTTTTTCACCCTGAAGGTTGATTTTTATCAGAGCACTTAGATACATTTAGAAATTATGTCTATGGGCTGGGGTGAACTTTCAATTCATTTTTTTATCTCTTATATTTTACTGAACAATTGTGTGTGTACATACATTAGCATTGTTAAGTAGCACTTATTTATTAGTTTTAACATCAAAATAATTTTATTTAATTAGAAAACTGAAGTTTTATTTTTTAATATGACACAGATGTGTTAGTATTTCTGCAATGTATATAACTATAAAAGGTGTACCCTCTAATGAAATGTGTTGATATATTATACTTACATATTAGTCTTTCCATTCAATTAATTTTAAAGATTTAAAGATTTTTGGGTAAATTCCTAGAAATGGAATTACTGGGTCATATGGTTTATCTGTTTTTCATTTCTTGAGGAATTTGCCCAAAGAAAAGAAAATCTGTGATTTGAAAAGATATCTGTACCTCTATGTTTATTGCCAAATTACTTACAATAGCCAAGATATGGAGGCAACCAAAGTGTCCATCAATAGATGAATGAATAAAGAAGGTATGATACATACACACAATGGAATATTATTCAGTCATAAAAAGAAAGAAATCCTGCCATTTGTGACAACATAGATGGAAATAGAGGGTATTATGGTAAGTGAAATAAGCTGGGTGGAGAAAGACAAATGTCATGATTTCACATATATATGGAATCTAAAAAGAAAACAAAAAGAACAAAATAACAGTAGACGCAGAGACACTGAGAAGGAACTGGAGGTTACCATGGGGGACAGGTTGGGGTAGGTGTGTGGGGTATGTGAGATGGATAAGGAGCACAAAAATCTCAATCATAAATTGGTCACAAAGATGGAAGTGCACCATGGAGAATATGGCCAATGGTTCTGTAACATTTTCTACGTTGACAGTCAGTAACTGCACCAGTTGGGGTGAGGATTTAATAATGTGTGTAACTGCTGAATCACTGTGTTGTATACTTGGAACCAATATAATATTGTATAGCAAATATACTTTAATAAAAAATACACTCAAAGATTTAAAGATCTTTTAATTTTAAATATGCTGTTTGTCATTGATTTACTGAAGCCTGATTCAACATCATTTATTTTTCTACCAGAATAATTTATCTTTTAAGTCCATCAATAGATAAATGGACAAAGAAGATGTGGTGCATATACACAATGGAATATTATTCAACCATAAAAAGAAAACAAATACAACGATTTGCAACAACATGGATGGAGCTAGAGGATATTATGCTCAGTGAAATAAGCCAGGTGGAGAAAGACAAATACCAAATGATTTCACTCATTTGTGGAGTAAAAAAAAAAGCAAAACAGAAAGAACAAAATAGCAAAAACAGAGAAGGGACTAGTGGTTACAAAAGGGGAGGTTCTGGCTAGAGTGGGTGGGGAGGGAGAAGGGGATTAAGGGGCACTATGATTCACTATCACAATATAGGTAGGTCATGGGGAAGGCAGTATAGCATGGAGAATACAATTAATGACTCTATAACATCTTATTATGCTGATAGTGACTGTAATAAATGTTGGGGGGGACTTGATAATATGGGTGAATGTTGAAACTACTATGTTGTTTATGTGAAACCATCATAAGATTGTATATCAATGATACTTAAATTTTTAAAATAATAGTAATTTAGCTCTCCTAATCTTGGACCAGTAGTAATAGTAACTGATTTCTTCTGTGCTTGCTATGACTAAACATTGTTTGCATTGTGCCATTTGCATTATACTATTTAATCTCTGCAAAATTCCTATAATTTAAGTGGTATTAAATAATCTCATGTTTCATATGAGAAAAACTGAAAGTCAAAGAAGTTAGGTAGCTTCTCCAAGGCTATACAGCCAGATAATAAACGGCAGGGTGAGATTCAACCCAGGATAATCTATTGCCAAAGAAGAGCTAACTGCTTTAATACTTACTCAATGAATGATTCATAAAATATTTATTGAGTACCTGACTCTAGTGTAGCATTGTGTGTACAATAGTTACCTAAGTAAAACCATGATTACACAGGGAATCATAACTCAGGCTTCAAAAGCACTAAGGTAGGTAAATACTTTATTTTAATGTTTCTTCTGAGTCAAGGTCTGTACTGGGTGTTTAACATAATCATCTCACTGGAACCTCACAAAAACCTTTGAGGCAGCCATTTTTTTTTCCCTCTCTTACACCTAAGGAAGCTGTGACTCAGGAAGTTAAGGAACTCATTTTTGGCTACATGGCTCATAAGTGAATATGTAGGACTTGACTCATTCTTAACCAGTTATTCTGAACAATCCAGACTTTTTGTCTGTATTTAATGTTACTGTTATTTCCTGATATTAGAGCCATAAAGTCATGTATCTTGAAAGCATCTTAATTATAAGTTTAATTCCTTCATAAGAGAGTCAGGACTCAAGGCTCCTAAAGCTCAGGTCAGTGGTAAGTCCCTGGCACTGATCTATTACTATCCAAGACTGTTCAGTGGAAGGTTCTCTAGCAACTTGGTTTATTTATAATCCACGTTTTGTCTTGACATTTCCAGCAAGAGACTATGTAAACATATTATTTTGTGTGTCAAGGATCTATTTCATTGCAAAATTTAATGGAAGTCTAAGTTTGCCAGAAGTGATATTTAATCACTCAAATGTAGTCAGAGTAGTATTTTCAGAATTTGTGTATAATCACTGTCACTTGTTTTAGTGTTCTCTCTTCATTTGACAGAAATGAATATTAGAAAACTTTTCCTGGGGGCCATATTGTTTCTCACATGGTTGTAGTTTTCTAAGAGACATTTTATTAAAGGAATCTAACTTTGTCATTTTAACCATAAAGCTTGAGGAGGTAGTGATGCTAATAGTTTATTATATTTTACTTCACTATCAATTTCTAATGAATTGTCTCAATATGCAATAAAAAGTAATCTGCATAGTCCAAATTTAAATGACCCCTACCCTTTCAAGCTTTTAATACCATCCCTTTTTTGCCCAAAAAACTCCACATGCTAAATTACAAAACACCCCTTTAAAATGTTAACTTTCCTTATTAATGAGGAGAAAGACTGTTATAATAAAAATCAGAAGTAGAATTATGAGGTAATTCTTGATTCCTATGGTTCAGCCTGAAACCATTGATGGAAGTAATTATCTGTGACTAGATATGAGATGGAGAGAATGGGAGAGTACCTGGGGTTTTAGTGCATATCTCAAAGGAAAATAAAGAAATCTTCTTCTTGTGTATTACTTTTATATTCTCATAAACAGGTAATCAACTTTGCAAATTACAAATATAGGGGTAGGGGGTGAGATTCACTTAAAAGAAATTTATGGCTCTGTAAACAAAAAACAAGAAAATAAGATTTTTACTTTCCTGCTAAAAACCTGTCAAACGCTCTATATTCCCCTGTAAGCCTTGTATTGGGGAAAAAACTGATGCAAATCATCATCATAGAAGAAACTACACTGCTTACTTAAAGATGCTAAAGTCAATGCTGTCTAGTGACCTTTGCTTACTTGACATATAAACTATTTTCCTATGTTTGTTATGGCATGAAATGCAACTGCTTCATGTTCTAATTCTTTAGGGATTATCTAACCTTTCCATTAGATCGTAAGCTCCTTGTAAGTAAGCATAGTGGTTTTTGTGTTTTATCTTACTCATACCTATTAGTTGACAGAACTTAAAACATGTAACAATTCCTGTGTGACAGTTTCTCTGTTTATAAAATGAAGACAATGATACTTGTATGTTGAAAATATTTAGCACAGTGTTTGTTCTTAAGTTGGAATTCAATACATGTCAGTTCTTTTTATCCACATATCTTGCATATGTGAGCAAATAGGAAAATATTTGAAGATGAGTACAGGAATGATTAAATGATAGAAAGGTATGTAAGCTGAGTTTAAAGTTTACTCTGGAAGAAACCTTGTGTATAAAGCCTCACATCAAGAGTGAATAGAACAAAGCCCAGACAATTATCCAAACTCCCACATCTTACATATTAGTCAGAGAAGCCATCTCTTCCTAGATAGTGGCAATGTGATAAGCTTTCATTTTTGGAAAAATCAAAACAATTTAATCATTTAATAATGCATCATGGGGTGAATATAAATGCATTGGTGTTTTTGTGTGCAGTGGTGAGCTGGAGTGAGCCTTAGTAATTATATTTTAACTTTTTTAACTACCTTTAAAAAGGAAAAAAAGAAATACTAAAAAGGGTTTAAACAAAAAAGCAATATCATTACAAAAATCTCTTGACACAGTATATAGTATAATCCACACAAATTTGGTGTTTAAAACAATGTTTTATTTGGGCAGTGAATGAAATATAATTATGCAGAGTATTTACTGCTGGTATTTCTAGCATTACTCTTAATTCCTATGATTATACAAACTGTATGCAACTGATCAAAAAGGACTTGGGTCTAATGCCTGGAAATAGGGAGCAGCTTTTAGCTCACTCTTTAATTAGGGTTCCATTTGCTGTTCTATTATGAACTAATAATCATTAGTTAGCTTAATATACTCTCTGTACCTAGTTGAAACCTGTCACCCTGGGAATAAAGTTGGTCTGTGGTGATAAAATCCCAAGAAAACAGTATCTACAAAATTGTGGGGTTTTTGTTCATATATGTGTCTGATTTTGAAAAGAAAACTATAAATTCACAAAATATAAAAGCAAGAAGCCCACTCAGGGGCTTATTTTGATTATGTCTGCAGAGATGATAAAGGCCTGAAATGAGACCACGGCAATGAAGTAGTGGGTCTGAGAGAGGTTTTTTTTTTTGATTATGTAATTATAAACATTATTCTTATTAATGAATTGGATGAGATATACTATATTTTTATGAACCAGGTTCACTGTGGGAAACATCTACAAATTTATTTTGTTAATGGAGGACCTATTGCTTAAAAATGAACAAAACGAAAACAAAAGCCAGACAGGAAATGAAAACAAAATGAGTTACTTACAACCACATTGAAAATGAATGAACAGAACAGCCTTTAAGAAAACTGTACTATCTGATGTTTTGCTTTAAATTTAATATCTTTTTTAATCAAAAGTACACATTCACAGAGTTTAAAAAGTCAAATTGTTCTATATGGTTATAATAGAAAAGAAACTGAGCAGTCACCTTCCTCTTCCCCCCCTTATAACTGATTACTTTTCACTAGATACAGGTTTTCAACTCTTAGCTTTTATTTCTACAGATCTAAAAAACATGCTAATACTACTAGGATTCATTTTTTCCTATTTTTATATTACCTGTTAACTTCCTACTATGGCAGATGATTCAGCTTTATTTTCTCCAAAAAACACACAAATTCTCTTCCTTCTCTGCTTCCATTGTATTTATAATATTTTTAATTATAGAAGCATTCACTTTGCATATTGTTATGACAATGATTTATTTTCTTGGAATTAAAAATGACCTCTTTTTTAAATTTCCTTGGTTATCTTTGAACTATAGGTAGTCCATAACCATACTACTCTCTTCTAACATTGCAAATATCCTTTTAATACATTCAGACATAGCAAATAATCTGTTTATTATTTCTTCGCCCTTCTCTTCATCCTCCTCCTCCCCCCCTTCCTTCTTTCCTCCTCACATTTATTTCTCCTCCCCCTCCCTCTCCTTCTTCTTCCTACTCCTGCTCTCCCCCATCCCCCTTCTCTTTTTTCTTCAAATCTGGAAGATTTGAACTCCTGGAGCCTTCTGTCCTCTGCTAAATCTGGAGTACAACATAACTTTTATGGAGTTCCCTTTGCATCATCCAAGATATTAATTTCAAAATTCATTTTGATTCCCCTGTCCTTGCATTTCCATATCTTTATTTACATCCTCATTTTCTTAAGTATCTTCTCAGATTGCTTCCTGGAAAAGTGTATAGAAGTTGCTTGTTAACATGTTTTAATGTCTCAAAATGTCTTTATTCTAATGTCACTCACAAATGATAGTATTGTTAGATATAGAATTCTATATTATAAATCATCTTCCCTTAGAATCTTATATTGTAAATCATCTTCCCTTAGAATCTTAAAAGCTATGCTTTTTTTCTTTTATAGTTTTCAGTACTGCTGTTGAGATACCATTCTGATTATCTGAAACTATCTGTGACTGTTTGGTTTGTAATCTTTTGAATGAGACCAAAATGTGCTCCCCTTTCTGGAAGCTTTAAGGACCATCTCTTTATCTTTATTACTGAAATGTAATAATATTTGCCTTGATGTGTTTATGTATTCATTCATTGAATGGGTATTCTTTAACCCACCTCAGTCTAGAAATGCATATTCTTAAGATCTACCAAATGTACTTAAATTATTTCTTTGATTATTTTCCCTTTTATTTTCTCAGTCATCATTCTAATCTTTCCTTCCTTCCTTTCTCAATTGTGAAGAATTACTTCAACTTTGGCCTTCTCTCTCTCTTTAAATATATATATATGTATAGATGTACATATATGTATTTAATCCAATATATAATATAGAGGTTATTGAATCTGAGACACAAAAATGGGATTATATCCATATATATCTTCTCCTACCTTTCCAAGAATAACATGGACAGTATTTATTTTATTTTACACATATTACATTTCTTCTGCAATGATTTTTTAATTCTTGGCTGTCCTTTCATAGTTAAGAGGAGGTCCTAAAAACTTGATTGGAAAGGCTATGTACATTGTTGGGACTTACTGAGTATAGTATTTCAGTGTATGGTGATCCTGCTGGGATGGTTTCATTGAGAGATCTCCAACATCTAGTCTGTATTATTATTTTATATTTTTTTCTATATTGGCATAGATGTCTATGATTCAGCTTTCAAGGGTCTGAATGAGATTGAAAACAATATGGGACCAGAAAAAGGAACAGATTTTGTCCTTGAATAACCAAACATTTTACAAATTATTTACATATGTGAGTGTGTTCCCATGTACATGAAGTCATTTGTACAATTGAGACAAAGGACTAAAGGAGACTTTACAAAGAGTACAATCCTCTAATTTTACAGAGAATTAAAGCAAGGGCCAGAGAGATGCAGTGACTTTCCCAAGTCATACCCAGATCACCTGGCTTCTAGTTCAGTGGTTAGTCATGCATGATTAATTAAATAAATGTCCCATATAATACCACAATATTGGGTATACAAAATAAATAACAAGATGCCAAGTATGAGTAAGGTAATTTTGTATTATGTAATAAGAACCCCAAACTAAAATTTTACCTTCCATTTTGGGTACCTGTTCAGCAACATTTGCTCAAAAACAGGCAAACATACTCATCTGAAAATACATAAATAGAAGTGAGAATTAGGTTGGTCCCTGAGAAATTTTTTGAAACCAAATAATATTAGCTTAGGACATAGAGAAATGGGGCTGGGGCCAGGTATAAAACAACAAAGCTTACCATTTACATATTAGTAAGATTAATTATTTTAATTGAATTTAAAAGGATTCACAGAAGTTACTGTATTTTTCATTTAATTGTGTTCATTTGTTTTCTTATTACAACCACCATGTGCCCTGTTAACTGTCAGTTCTCAAAAACAGATACAAATCTTGGTAAATTGGAGAAAATCTAGAGGTGTTAGATGTATGTGACTTTACATCCATATAGGCCTCACATCATCTAGATGGGTAAGATCTTAAAATAACATTATTTAAGGATTTTCTCCACCAATGACAATTGACATTTTCCTTTTAGTATATCTAGGACACTAGATTAACCTGTCATTACTACATAGAGGCTTCTGCCTTTTCTAAATAAAAAAGCTTTACCTGGGACAGTGATCCTAATTCAGTAAATCTTGGACAAGATCATGGCCAGTATGACACTGCACATCATGTTTTAGTTACAGATTGCATATGTAAAATGTTTAATACATTGTCCAGAATATTGTAGATATTTTGTAAATGCTGGATTTCCCTTTCTTATTCTTGATTTATCTGTTTGTTCCACCAGACTGCTACCTCCTCACTAGGGGTACCTCTGTGGTGTAGATATCATGTGGTGTGAGTCTGGCACATTGCAGTCATAGCACTCAATAATAGCTTATAATATTACTGCATCACCCTATATCTGCACCTTATTGTATGAAGTTTTATTTCTGGGATAGAGTTGGAGCTGTGGCCTAAATAAAAACAGCACAGAATAATGAATGAACGGCATTATAAGAATGAGAATTCTCAAAACTTAAGTTATTTACATGAGAGCAAGAAGCCACATATAAAATCATCTTTATATAAATGCATTACAGTGATAAAAGATTGCTTACAATTAAGAGGTTTTGAGTTTATTTAGGTCAGGGAACATGTCTTCCACTTTTTGGATAACACCCTAGTAATGCAAACAGTATCATGCTCCCAAAGGCAGTTTAATAAATGTTCAATTTGATTGTAATTGTCTCTGCCCTTTTGTTAGGCAGAAAGACAGACATGAGCTGGGCGGAGAGAGAATAAAGCCAGTAATGTCCACTAAAAGGAACTCAAAGAGTTAACCAGATAAAACCAGAGTGCCAGAAAAGACTCCCAGAGTTAATGAGTTAAAGTTTCAAAGGCCAGGAGTGACTTGGAATGTCTGAATATTCCCCAGATAGAGAAAAGTCAAGCAGTGACTTCTCTGCCCTACCTCATGAGGTAAAGCAGGAAAATGGGACAAGGATCATGCCATTGTGGAATCTACTTAGCCTGCAAATAAAGGCCCACTTATTCTTTAACTTAACCTATATGCCTTTCTTCCTCTTCTTCCAGTCCCTTAATCAAGTAACTTTGTAACCAGGACCAGGATCCAGACCAACACAGTCATCTAAATTGCCCTATTCTTAAGACAAAACTTCAAAGAAATTATGAATCACCTGTATATATCATGCCTTATGCTGCTTCCTACCCCAAAAAGCCCTATAAAACCCCAGACCCTGAACACTTAAGTGTGCCTCCTCTGATGTTGCCTGAACTCCCCTTTCTTTGAATGTGCCCCTCTCTCTGTTCTACTCCAGATAAGTAGGGAGGGGCTACTGAGAGCTCTGATTTGGGCTTGCAAGTTCCTGTCACCTGGGTGACCCAGACAGAACTGCAGCTGTATGATCATTCTCTTTAGTAGCCTGCATGAAAATGTCTTTTCTTTGCCTTTGGAAAGTTTTCAGAACATAATCTCACTCCATCCAGTGCTCTGTGGCTCCCCAAAATCCTGGGGTAGTATGGGCTTAGTTTCCATGCCATGCAGATACAAGGGGACATAGGAAGCCAGGTGACCCTGAGCTTTAGAAGTTGGCAAGGGATTAGCATAATGTTAAGCAGCAGTTCAATGAGCTTCCCCTTCCTCTCTAGTTTATTCAAGTAAATCTGCCTTTGTCTACCTTGACTCTAGCCCTCTACTCCCTTGGAGTATATTCAAATAAAACTTTCACTCTGCTTCACTACTATGTGTCTGCTCTTCAATTATTTGTTGTGGTGGGGACAAGAACAGAGAAGAACAAACTCAATCCTCAACACTTAAAAAAAACTGCTAAAATCTTCACTTCTCAAGTTAGCTATCTTCCCCCTAGCTCATATAAAGATGCACTAACTAAAAATCTAATGTTTTATGCAATACACTATATGGATTTGAAAAGGAAAATTATCATGAACATAATGAACAAAAGTTGGGCTGTTAAACTTTGTGAATCTTGTTAGTAAAAACTTGTGGATAGAGTAAAGCAAAGAGGTATTTCTAACCATATTCAGTCCCTGCTTCTCCTATTGTTCTCTTAAAACTCTGTGTCTTATCCATGAAATTCTCAAGTTCATTTATGAAAAACTTCTCAGATGTCATTGGTTTAAACATACTTGTTTGTCTGATTGTATTGTATATAAATTCAGTTGTGAATGGAATGTTTATGACATGTAAGAACAAAAAAAGTAGCTTCATTTATCTTAACTGTGTGATAAAATTTTTGCATACAATAGTGAGTAATCTACCACCCTGGCCCTTGATGGCTAGAAAGCCCAGAAAAAGGCCTTTTGTGCTTGTTGACTATTCACTAGGGTTAACAAGTATATCAGTGCTCATTTTTGCAGAGCATCAGGCCGGAGACTGGTTATAACTGTTCTAGTTCATGTATGCCTTATAGCAGTTTAGCCTCAAGGTTTCACTAGACACAGAGTCATTAAGGTCAATGAGAAAATTCAATAAAAAATTTTGCATGTTGAATATCTAATATTTTAGGATATATTGACAACAATATAAAATGGTTATTTCACTCAAGTGTTTCACAGGCTAGGAGACAGAAATATAGACGACAAATGTAGAATTGACAAGTAATTACTAGAAGGCAGACTCTGAACAATAACGTAATAGAAACACAGATAAAGTATAATGTGAGGCAAGAGAATAAAGAAATTAACTCCAAGGAGGAAGGCTTAAAGGAGGATATATCTTTGAAACTGGTCTTCGAAAGGTGGGTATGAACTTGACAGTCAGAGATTAAGTAGAGAAATACATTCCAAGGGGAGGGAACAGCATGAACAAAGCAAAGAACCGAAGAAGTACTGCGCAAAGTGTCTGGAGTCAAGAAGAGCATGTTCAGAATACAGGTTGAAGATGCAGGTTGAAACAGATTATGGGGATTTGGATACCATTATGAAAAATTTAGATATTATTAAAAGGAAACAGAGTTTAGAGTTAAATATTGGTTTAGAATAAGTAAAAACTGGAGGCAAAGGGGAATATTAAAATAGACCCAAGCATGAAAGAAGGTCATGAAAAAGGGATGAATAGGAAAAGGAGATGTGAAAAATATTGTGCAGTTGTAATTAATAGAAAGAAAGTGTTCAGAGGTCAGTATCAACACATCTAGCACAGAGAATGGCAACACAGAGAATAAAAGAGAAGCAACTGGATCAGATGCCAAACTATTTTGGATGAATTGAATATAATGAAATAGATAATAAGGAGTCTCAGGTGAGAGAAAATGGTCATTAAATATAAGTCCACTTGATTCCAAGACAAATTTCAAATCAAGGGCTGGTGAACTTAGTGGTATTCCTTGTACAGACATAAAAGACTGCTAATAAACTACAACAACAGTTGTGGGATGATATCTTAACTTTTTGAGACACTTTTTTTGAAAGACATCTTTAAAAAGATAAGTGAATTACTGAGAAAGTACATGAGAAATATTTTTCATTTAAACTTAAACATTTGGAGCCTACTTAAACAAATGAAGTGCAAAAATTTATTAGTGGGCATGGATGGGAAATTTTGTCAGGGAATCAGAGATTTGGCAGCAAGTTCTTCATATATTCAAGTGTTTTTTGCTTTTCAAGTATGAGTCATCTCATGTGTAAAATCAGAAAAAGCCCAAAGCTTCGTTTTGCAACATGCCAAGAAATAGGACATTTTTTAGTGATAATGTACATATTTCCAGGCATGGCTAGTATCTGAACAAAATGCTGAGGGATATGTAGGGGGCTTCCAGGCAGAATTAAGGATTGGGGCCTTTCAGATACAGGTTACAGCATGTGTAAGTGCAGTAGGTGTTTGTAATTACATTACAATCACAATATTAGCTGCTGGTGCACTTTTGTGTCCAATTCCCTGGTTATTGAAATTGTGTGATTAGAATTCACTCTTGCACACTATGGTGTCAAGAGAAGAATAAATGTAACAGTTGCACCCATAGCTGAAGAGAATTATAATTCTAACTGGACTAAAAACACGTTTTCTTTAGAAAACCCTATGGATATGAGAAGGCATAAAGAAAAGGGCAATGTGCATATTTACCCTTCCATAATCACTGTCTGATGGCAACTGGCATTGGAAAGGGTGACATTTCTCTTATAGACAAGAGTGCTTTCCAGTAAGCAGTGACCATCAAGTTTTATGTTTCTAATACATACCTCCTCAATCATAGCAACTGGGAGGAAAAAGCCTACATTATTAAGTAATTAATGCTATTTTAAAAAATATATCAAATTCTCAGTGGCTCATTCAAAAGCAGATGTTTCTAGACAAACTTCTCTTACACAGTTCTCTGCCAAGCAGTAACTCAGACATCTAAGCTCCTTCTATTTAGTGGTTCTGCTATCCCAGAGGGTGTCATCATAATACTGTGCACTAGGTGATTCATATTCAGCCAGCACATTCAGTTTAGAGAGGAATTGAGAGGTAGAAAGAGAGAGAGAGAGATCATGAAAGATCATGTGGATTTTGAGCAATTCAGTCTACAAATGTCATCCATCATTGCCTATATTCCATTGGTCAGAACTAGTCACATACCACTACCTCCTTGAAAGAGAGCTGGGAAATGTCATCTTTTTGTATGTATATGAGCACAAGGAAATGGTGTGGAGACTGGATTCCCAGCACTTCACAACAGGACATGGTTTATATGAAATATAATTATGTCCATGGGGAAAAGCATAAAGTATCCTGATTAAAGAGGAATATTTCAGTATAACAACTACATGGGCTGTCTTGTAGAGTCAGGATTGAACTATTTTCCCATAAAATGAGAAAGAGCCATCACAATTCCTCTGTCAGACATTCAGCCTATGTAATAGTGACACAGTCAAAGGAGGACACTGGGCTAGTTTAGAGACTTATTGTTTTGACTTCATCACTAACTCTTTATGTGACCTCTGGTACAGTTATAGCTATTGTAGTCTATTCCATCTGTAAAGTGAACCCACTAATTCTACCCTTTATATTTCCCAATTTATACAAGATCCTTTTGCTATACTTAAAAGTAGGAGAATGCACATAATATATTAAACCTCACCAGCCAAGTGAGAATGCTTCCTATGCCTTTGTTATTTGCTGTAAACTCTAATTTCTCTCTGGCTTCCCTCCTATTGTAAAAGAGTAATTGCTGAATAGAATATGGCTGGCTGACAAAGAAGGCTTTATAATTTGTGAAAACACTATGTATTTTCTTTTCATTACCCCAGAATGGACAAATGAGTACTTTACAGAAGAAGGGTATATATCTCACAGGCCATGTCTACTGAGAGATGCTAAAGATAATAAAATAAGAGGTGGAAATAAATTTTGTTGTAGCAATCCCTAGATAATTTGTAGTTCAAGACAAACTATATTTTCAATCCTGGAAACGAAGACAATTGAATCTGAAAGTAGAATAAAAATGGACACTTTCCCCTCATTCTCCTCCTTCTAGTTTATTTTTAGCACCATTTTTATGCCAATATCTTCATGAAGCAGATTATCAGTTTCATATCAGCCTATTCTAAATACAAAATAGATAAAGAGTTACTAAAAACAGAAACTAAAGTAGCATCTGAATAGGTATCACTGACAGAAATCAAATAAATAATTGACCTTTTGAGATGAGGCCCTTATTTATTTTTCCCAAATATTTCAAATTCATTTTGTATCATGATTTTCATTTGATTGTAAGATTTTGAAAGAGGAGAACTTTCTGTGAGGTAAACATAAATTTTGAAACCACAGTAAAGTCAGGCTATCAAATAATAATGGTCTTCTCAGGAATATCAGAGTGAGATAAACATGGTCAGCTTAAGAAAATTGCCAGTATTGCCATCAATTTAATTACGTTTGAAGATATAATTATTAAGCAGCAATTACCAGTTAATAATTATACTAACATTATTACTAATCAATATTAAATCTGCCAATTATTGCTACTTCATTGGTTTGAGTTGGTGGTATATTTTTCTAAGGATAAAGATAGAGCCTCTCAATATAACCTGGTAATTTAGACTAATTCAATATTTATTTATTGGATACCTGCTGAGTGTATAGCAGTACATAAAAATGCTAGAGAAATACAAGAAGTGTACAAGAAATATACAGGAAGCAAAACCTTGTCCTTATATCTAAATTAACATGATTAAGGATACAAACATGGACTTTTAGAGAATGTTTAAATAAAACTACAAAACAATAGATAAATACATTCTTCTAGAAGCAATTGTAAAGTATTTTGAAGGAGAGAGATCATTGTACCTTATTGACACAGTGAAACTTCAGGGGTGTTGATAGATTTTAGGGATTTTTCTTGGGGACAACATCCCAGGCAAGGGGAGAACGACAAAAAAAAGTTATAGGAGTTATAATGTATGAATAAAAATGAGGATATTGACCAGAACCATGAATTCTTATACATTATACAGACCAATAGGTAGACACAGTAAGTGAGCTAGAATATAGTTGCTATGGTCTGAATGCTTGTATCCCCCCGCCCCAAAATCTTATGTTGAACTCCTAATGCCCAATGTGATAGAAACAGAAGGTTGGACCTCTGACTGGTATTTAGGTCATGTAAGGGTGGAACCTTCATGAATGGGATTAGTGCCTTATTAAAGAAGTTCCACAGAGATCCTTAGCCTTGTCCATTTTGTGAAGCCACAGACAGAAGGTACTGACTATGAACCAGAAAGAGGGTCATCCCCAGAGAATGGTACTGGCACCATAATCTTAGACTTCCAGCCTCCAGCACTTTGAAAAATAACTTTCTGTTGTTTATAAGCTACTCAGTCTGTGACAATTTGTTATGATACTTCAAATGGATGAAGACAACCAGGCTAAGGTTTGGAATATAATTCATTACAGAGTTGTAAGATTTTTGCACAGGGGAATTCCATCATGAAAGTGATGTTTGGGGCAGGCATATATATGATGCATATATATATATATAATATATATATATATTATATATATATATATGCCTTTAACTAACGAAGCATGTTGAAACCACAGTACCTCCATTATTTTATTCTATTTTCTACTTTTTAATTCTTGAATATTTTTATTGGAGCAGCTTGGAGGCCTAAGTAAAAGCCGTAAGTGGTGGTAAAGAGACTGCTTCTTAGATCAAAATGATTGGCTTTTCATTCTGGCTCCACCACTTACTAGCTAAGTGATTTTGGCCAAATTACTTAATCTCACTGTACCTTAGTTTCCTTGTTTGTACAGTGGAGAGAATAATGATACCTATTCTTTTAGGATTGCTAAATAGATTGGAATTGCAGACCATTCAGAAAGTTTTTAGCATTTCAGTGTTGGCATAAAGTGAGAACTTCATAAAAGTTAGCTATTATATTTACTATTGTAGTCCCTAATGCCAAGAGTGCATGTGGCTATTGGTGTTTATATAGTGACTTGAAACATGTGCTTAAATATTCACTTTTTCAGATGAGAGTCAATGAATTGGAAGAAGAGAACTTGAGTCTTACACCAAAGATGATGACATATATTATAGATAAGTCAACCTGAAAATATACAACAGATGTTTCACTAAACTAAGGTAAACCTAGAGAATATAGTCAATTCTCATTTTAACTCAGCTAGTTTTAATACACTCATGTATATTCAGTTCAATTAAAAAATTTTTTAAGAATTTCTGTTGTGATAGTAACTGTACTAGTGGGGGTGAGGATTTAATATGGGTAACTGTTGGACCACTGTGTTGTATACATGAAACCAATATAAGATTGTATATCAATGATACTTCAATAAAAAAGAATTTCTGTTGCGACCCAGCAGTACTTATAAAGCACTGAGATACTCAAAACAAATACAAAGTGTAGGCCCAGCTCTCAAAGAGCCCTTTCATTTTAAGCATATATAAATAATACCACAGGTCAAAATCAATTTTCTCCCATAAAAACCCCTATAAATCAAAGTTTAAAGAAATGCATTTATCTTACAATAGAAAAGTTAGTATTTTTTCCAAATCAGTGATTAAAAAGTATCAACTGAGTTTTTTTCTTATACATAAGGATATGTAAATTCAGCAAAATAATTCTACACTTCCTTTGCTTAGAATATGGAGATACTTAAAGTCCAGCGACATTTAGAACCTGAAAAGCTCCTAAAGTAAACTTACTACATTGATTTCAAGCAAAGTACTGAGGGGTATTTCCTCAGTTCACAAGAAAATGGTATTTGTCCAATAAATTCTTGATTACTTATTGTGGAATATAATATTACTTTTGAAGAAATAAATGATAAGAACCCTTGAAAGCAATAGTAATTACAGGAAAGGTCATTTCCTTAGGAATCCCATCTTAGAAATCATAACTATGAGAGTGTCTTCTCTAGGATTCCCAATTCAGGTGCAGTGAACAAATTTTCACATCAGATAAAAATTTTCTTTCCATAGCTCCAGATGATTCTATACACCCTACTATCTGCATCTGAAAAATACAATTGTTTTACTCATAAGGAGAAGATCCAATAATTATATGCATTTTCTTTCAGGATCACAGTGTCATACTTCAAGTATTAATGCAATTGAAATTTACATACATACACACAGAGGCACATAAGCACACACAAATCTTTGTGAGGTTACTTGAATTTTTTCTGAAGTTTGAATTCAAAGACTTTTACTTCCTTTACTATTATGTTCACATTATTCATTTTCTTTTTCAGAAATGAAATCGTTGGCCTTATTTGCGACCTTTCAGTCTCTACATTAAGAAAAAATGAAGGGCAGTGTTTAAAGGAGTTTTTGGAAGTTCAGAGATACCATTCTAGAATCTTGATGTGTGTTGATACACATATATTAAGATTATTCCCCAACTTCCAAATTAGGCTTTGTCTTAATAGTACTTTTAAATGTTTTAGATATAATGTCCTTCTTCCACTCTTGCCATGTGAAGCTATAAAATTGTTAGCTGGTTAGTTAGTAAGTGAAAAATAGGAATTATAAAGTTTAAGTAATTCATGCAATTGTATTCCAAGGATTGTTCCATGTATTTATAGTCACCATAAAACTCTTTCCATTTTCTCACAAGTATATTCTGTGCTATTATATTAAAAAATACTTAGTTCTTGACTTATATTGGTACTATAGTGCTGTCAAATTACATCCATGTAAAGAAAGTAGTCAAATTTTTAAAGACTGTTTATAATTTTTTGACACAGAGTGGGAAACATCTTAACAAATGATTCATTGAGTGCTGTGTGATAGAAGTAGACAGATTTACAAGTCAGGTATATGGGTTCAAGGGTTCTATAACTGAGAGGAAGTCAACATGTGACTCCAAGTATGCTATTAAACCTATCTTTTGATTTTTTCATCTAAAGACTAGAGAGGATAATAATATGTTCCCAACTTTTCTTCCAGATTTTTATGAGTTCACATGAAGCAGTTACTATGAAAACACTTTGGAACATATGCATCAATATATACATTCAAGATATAATTATCCACAAGGGATTAAAAATGGCAGACTGAGAGGTGAGACAGAAACCTCCACCCAAAACCACATATAATATGAAAATATAACAAATACATAAAATCCTGAAAGAACAACAGGAAAGAAGGCTGTGTCAGACCTGTCTACACCTGGGGAAACCAGCAGACCTCAAGGAAAAGGGTAATGTACCAAAGACATGATCTGGAGGGACCCAAGCCCTTCCTCCACCCCAGCTTACTGGAGGGAAGGAAAATAAATGGAGAAGGGAAGGGGTGGAGGCCTAGGACTACTAAATACCCAGCTGGGGAGCTCTTCCCTGGGAGCATGAACGTACATTACATGGTGCTCTGGAGATTAGCAGGGTTGGAAAGCTAAGACAGGCAGAATACTTGGAGAGACTTAAATTCCAGCTGCTTCTGGGAAACAAGGATCCACATCTGGCCATGCTGGTACAAAAGAAAGGTGGACAGTCTGAGAGACTTCCTAACAATGGGAGGGCTACTAAAGGGGCAAGAATTGCACAGGGCTTGCAGCTAAGAAGAAAAGACAGGTGGGAAAAATTGTCCAGGTGCACTCTGCCCAGCAGGTTGGGAACTTTTCGGAGCTTCAGGCGCACCATCTCCTTGGCTGTCTTCACAGCTCTGAGGACCCCCACCGTGATACACAATCTGCTGCACCTTCCTCACAGCCAGCACTGGCTCACAAACTGGCTAACCCTATCATTGCACCAGGCCAGCCAGAGGGCAGTCCTGCCATTGACACCTACAAGTGCAAAGCATAGAGGCTTCTCCTGGTGTGAGGGACCCACTGGTCCTGGCAGTGGAGACAGACACTGCAGCAAGGAAGCAGGACAGACCTCTTTCTTCCCGACAGGCACAAGGGCCACTGCACTGTCACTGCCGCCATTGCTCCAGGGACTGAGCAGCTCCAGAGAGTAAAACTTCTAAACACTAGAGGGTGCCACCTACAAATATGAAACATCAAAGGAACCTGGTCCAACCCAAAATTCCACAATCATGAGAAAGAGGGCCAAGTGAAACTTAACTCATCAATCTTAGTGAAAGAGATGCCAAAATAAAAATCATAAACATGTTCATGGAGCTATAGAAAAATATTCAAGAACTCAGGGAAGAACTCAGGAATTAGATACAAATATTCAAGAATGCAGTATCTGAAATATAACATACAATGGAAGGATTTAAAAGCAGACTAGATGAAGTAGAGAATTCAGTAAATGAAATACAAATTAGAGAAAAGGAATACAAAGAAGCTGAGGCACAAAGAGAAAAAAGGATGTCTAGGAATGAAAGAATATTGAGAGAACTGTGTCACCAATCCAAATGGAACAATATTCACATTATAGGGGTACCAGAAAAAGAAGAGAGAGAAAAAGGGATAGAAAGTATCTTTGAGGAGGTAATTGCTGAAAACTTCCCCAATCTGGGGAAGGAGATAGTCTCTCAGGCCATGGAGGTACACAGATCTCCCAACACAAGGGACCCAAGGAAGACAACATCAAGACATATAATAAAATGGCAAATATCAAGGATAAAGACAGACTTTTAAAAACAGCCAGAGAGAGAAAAAAGATCACATACATAGGAAAACACATCAAGCTATCATCAGACTTCTCAACAGAAATATTACAGGCCAGAAAAGAGTGGGATGATATATTTAATGCAATGAAACAGAAGGGCCTCGAACCAAGAATACTCTACCTGGCAAGGTCATTATTTAAATTTGGAGGAGGGATTAAACAATTTCCAGATAAGCAAAAACTGAGAGAATTTACCTCCCACAAACCACTTTACAGTGCATTTTTGAGGGACTACTATAGATGGAAGAGTTCCTAAGGCTAAATAGCTATCACCAGAGAAAATAAAACCACAGTAAAGAAAGCAGACCAATTAATTACTAAGCAGATGCAAAATCAAATCAACCACACCCAAAATCAGGCAAGGGATAGAAAATGAGTACAGAATATGATACCTAATCTATAAAGAATAGAGGAGGAAGAAAAAGGAGGAAAAAGAACTTTCATATTGTGTTTGTAAAAGTACACTAAATGAGTTAAATTAGACTGTCAGATACTAAGAAAGTTACCCTTGAACCTTTTGTAACCACAAATCTAAAGCCTGAAATGGCAATAAATACATACCTATCGACAATCACCCTAAATGTAAATGGTCTGAATGTACCAATCAAAAGACATAGAGTCACTGAATGGATAAAAAAGCAAGACCCATCTATATGCTGCCTACAAGAGACTCACTTCAAACCCAAAGACATACACAGAATAAAGTGAAGGGATGGAAAAAGTTATTTCATGCAACTAATAGGGAGAAAATAGCTGGAGTTGTAGTACTTGTGTCAGACAAAACAGACTTCAAAACAAAGTCACAAGAGACAAAGAAGGATATTACATAATGATAAAGGGGTCAATCCAATAAGAGGATGTAACCATTATAAATAACTATGCACCCAACACAGGAGCACCGACATATGTGAAACTAATGCTAACAGAATTAAAGAAGGAAATAGAATGCAATGAATTCATTTTAGGAGCCTTCAACAGACCACTCAATCAAAAGGACAGATCATCTAGGCAGAAAATAAGTAAAGACACAGAGGCAGTGAACAACACATTAGAACAGATGGCCCTAACAGACAGACATCTATATAACACTCCACCCAAAAGCAGCAGATACACATTCTTCTCAAGTGCATATGGAACATTTTCAAGAAAAGATCATATACTAGGCCACAAAAAGAGCCACAGTAAATTCAAAAAGATCGACATTGTACCAAACACTTCTCAGAACAGAAACGTATGAAACTAGAAACAAATTACTCAAAGAAAATGAAAACTCCCACAAACACATGGAGGCTTCACAACATGCTTCTAAATAATCAATGGATCAATGACCAAGTAACAACAGAGATCAAGCAATATATGAAGATAAATGACAACAATAATTCAACACTGCAAAATCTGTGGGATGCAGGGAAGGTCATGCTAAGAGGAAAGTACATTGCAATATAGGCCTACCTCAGGAAAGAGGAACAATCCCACATGAACAGTCTAAACTCACAATTAACAATACTAGAAAAAGAAGAAAAAATGAGACACAAAGTCAGTAGAAGGAGGGATATAATAATAAAGATTAGAGATTAAATCAAAGAATTGAGAAGAATAAAACAATAGAAAGAATCAATGAAAACAAGAGCTGATTCTTTGAGAAAATAAACAAAATAGATAAGCCCCTAGACAGACTTATCAAGAAAAAGAGCAGACAGTCTACATACATAACACAATCAGAAATGACAAACAAAAAATCACTACTGACACCACAGAAATGCAAAGAATTATAGAGAATACTATGAAAAATTATATGCTAACAGACTGGATAACCTAGAAGAAATGGACAACTTTCTAGAAAAATACAACCTTCCAAGATGGACCCAGGAAGAAACAACATCTGAACATACCAATTACCAGCAACAAAATTGAATTGGTAACCAAAAAACTACCTAAGAACAAAACAACTGGACCAGATGACTTCACCACTGAATTTTATCAATTATCAAACATTTGGTGAAGACATAATATCCATCTTCCTTAAAGTTTTCCAAAAATTAAAGGATGACAGAACACTTCAAAACTCATTCTATGAGGTGACCAGCATCACTCTTATACCAAAACCAGACAATGACACCACAAAAAAAGAAAACTACAGACCAATATCCCTGATGAATATCCCTGCAAAAGCAACTCAACAAAATATTAGCAAACTGAATTAAAAAACATATCAGGATCATACACCATGATAAAATGGTATTTATCAGGGATGCAAGGATGGTACAAAATTCAAAAATCCATCAACATCATACACTACATCAACAAAAAGAAGGACAAAAAGCACATGATCATCTCCATAGGTGCTGAAAAAGCACTTGACAAAATTCAACATCCACTCATGATAAAAACTCTCAACAAAATGGGTATAGAGGGCAAACACCTCAACATAATAAAGGCCATAGATGACAAACCGACAACCAACATTATACTTAACAGCGAGAAGCTGAAAGCTTTTAAGTTTGGGAACAAAACAAGGATGTCCACTCTCCTCATTTTTTTCAACATAGATTGGGAGTTCCTAGCCATGGCAATCATGCAACACAAAGAAAAAAAAGGCATCCGCATTGGTAAGGAAGAAGTCAACTGTCACTGTTTGCAGATGACATGAAATTGTACATGGAAAACCCTAAAGAATCCACTCTAAAACTACTAGATGTAATATCTGAATTCAGCAAAGTTGCAGGATACAAAATTAATACACAGAAATCGGTTGCATTCCTATACACCAATGATGCACTAGCATAAAGAGAAATCAAGAACACAATTCCATTCACAATTACATCAAAAAGAATAAATATCTAGCAATAAACCTAATGAAGGAGGTGAAAGACCAATACCCTGAAAACTAGAAGACACTCATGAGGGAAATTACAGAGGACACTAATAAATGGAAATTAATTCCATGCTCTTGGGTAGGAAGAATTAATATTGTCAAAATGGCCTTACTTCCTAAAGCTATCTACAGATTCAGTGCAATCCCTATCAAGGTAACAACAGCATTCATCAATGAACTAGAACAAATAGTGCTAAAATTCATATGGAACTACAAAAGACTCTGAATACCCAAAGAAATCCTGATAAGGAAGAATAAAGCTGTGGAGATTTTGTTCACTGACTTCAAGCTCTATTACAAAGCCACAGTAATCAAGACAATTTGTTACTGGTACAAGAACAGACCCATAGATCAATGAAAGAGAATAGAGAGCCCAGATATAAACCCAAGCATATGTGGTCAATTAATATATGATAAATGTGCCATGGATATACAATGGTGTTGGCAAAACTGACAGCTACATGCAAGAAGATGAAAATGCATTATTGCCTAACCCCATACACAAAAGTAAAGTCAAAATTGATCAAAGACCTGAATGTAAGTCATGAAACCATAAAACTCTTAGAAGAAAACATAGGGAAAAATCTCTTGAATATAAACATGAGCAACTTTTTCCTGAACGCATCTCCTTGGGCAAGGGAAACAAAAGTAAAAATGAACAAATAGGACTACATCAAACTAATAAGCTTCTGTGCAGCAATGGACACCATCAGCAGAGCAAAAAGGCATCCTACAGTATGGGAGAATGTATTTGTACATAACATATCCAACAAGAAGTTAACATCCAAAACATATGAAGAACTCACATGCTTCAACACCCAAAAAGCAAATAAACCTATTAAAAGTGAGTGGAGGATATGAACAGATAATTCTCCAAAGAAGAAATTCAGATGGCCAACAGGCATTTGAAAAGATGTTCCACATTGCTAATTATCAGGGAAATGGAAATTAAAACTACAATGAGATATCACCTCACACCAGTCAGGAAGGCCAACATCGAAAAGACAAGGCACAACAAATGCTGGTGAGGATGAAGAGAAAGAGGAACCCTCCTACACTGCTGGTGGGAAAGTAAGCTAGTTCAACCATTGTGGAAAGCAATATGGAGGTTCCTCTAAAAACTAAAAATAGAAAAACCATTTGACCTAGGAATTCCACTCCTAGGAATTTACCCAAAGAATATAATTTCTCAGATTCAAAAAGACATATGCACCCCTATGTTTATTGAACACTATTTACAATAGTCAAGATATGGTAGCAACCTAAGTGTTCATCAGTAAATAAATGGATAAAGAAGAGGTGGTACATATAAACAATGGAATACTATTCAGCCATAAGAAGAAAACAAATACTACCATTTACAACAACATGGATGTAGCTAGAGGGTATTATGCTCAGTGAAATAAGCCAGGTGGAGAAAGACAAGTATCAAATGATTTCACTCATTTGTGAATTATAATAACGAAGCAAAACAGAAGGAACAAAACTTCAGCACACTCACAGACTCCAAGAAGGGACTAGTGGTTACCAAAGGGGAGGGTTTGGGGAGGGTGGACAGGGAGGTATGGAGCAGGAGATTGAGGGGTGTTATGATTAGTACAAATGGTGTAGGATGTTCACAAGGAAGACAGTGTAGCACAGAGAAGATTTGTGACTCTGTGGCATCTTACTACACTGAAGAACAGTGACTTCAATGGGGTATGGGGGGAGACTTGATAATATGTTTGAACGTTGAAATCACAATGTTTTTCATGTGAAACCATCATAAGAGTGTTTATGAATGATACTTTAATAAAAAGAAACAAAAAATAGTAATTATCCAATTGAACACTATAATTGATTAACTATACCTCTTGGTTATTTCTCTTTTAACTGTTCATTGGCAGAGGTCATGTATTATGCATCCTTAATAATTCTTCAAGCACTTAGTGCAAGCACCATAACTGATGCTAGAGAGATTGTTTGTGAATATTCAGAAACTGGATTTAGGTGGACAAATCTTTTTCACTTTTTTCTTCAAAACATATTTGATATTTCTATGATAAATTTGAGTGAGAAAATCAAAGAATTCTATTCATCAGAAATGGCCTGAACCAGAGGAAACATGGAAAAGATGGGAAGTGAATACTAGGTTGGAAAAGATTCCCCTGGAATACTTGCACTTTATAAAATACTTTTGTACGTGCATACAAACCTTTCCAGGTATACTCACCACCTCACACAAGAGCAGGATCCGTAGGAAATTACTTGTAAAGACAGCTACTACTACATATCTACATCTAGTGATGAGAGAGAAACAACTGTTGGGTTAAATAAGATAATGAGGATATGTAGTCATTTAGCTCTGAATCTGTAAGTTTGTTTCAGCCCATCTCCTTTTTTCCACATTCATAAATCACTTACTTTGTGGCATATACCATACTAGCTAATGAGAAAACAAACATGACTAAAACATGGCTCCTACCTCTCAGAAACTTGGGAGAGATGACCAAGTTACAGCTTGGGTGTGTATACATTTCAAGAAACCACAATACCAATAAAAATCAAGAGTGTAAATAACCACATTAAAGACCAAAGGCAGGGAGGGCAATACAGATTTTATAAATGCTTGTCATATTTTCTATTAAATAATTTTCCTGTTGGAACTTAATAGCAATAGAGAAAAAGAAAATACCTGTACATCTTAGACATGATAGTTTATAAATGAGTAAATATGGTGATAGAAATTGAGTAAACCTAGGGAGAAATTCTCCAGAGAGGTCCCATCACCATGTGTTTGAGAAATAAAGTGATTAGACAAAACAAAATGAGTTCATCTACACTTTTTAAACTCTGGTCCTACTGACAGTATAGAAGAAAAGAGTTAATCTCAATATTGCCAGCCTTAAGTATTATTAAAATTAAAGACTCTGGAAAGTTTCATGAACATAAATGTTTTATAGTGAGAGTCATAAGTTATAAAAAAACTAGGCATAAAGCATATACCCATAGGGAAAGCCAAATGAAATATGAAAGGGAATAATATAATAATAGGCCAGATGTAAAGAGGTGGTACAGAGAACTAAGCCTTTTGTCTGCCAAATTTTATTTTAAGAATAATCTGCCAAAATATCCCCATAGCCTCTGTTCTGTGAGTATCCTGTTGAAGTTCCAAATGGCTTCCCTGAGAAAATCCAATTTAATAGATAATTCCACAACAGTTGCCTGTCCGAGCACCTGGGCCAAGATGACACACATAGCACAGACATGTGAAAATGTTAACGTATTGGTGAGGAAGAAACTGTATCATTTGGCATGGGAATGGGTTAAGTAACAGTAACACTCTACATTTTATCAGGGTTAACATAAAGGAGAGGATGAATTGATCCAGGGTTTCCAGCAGGCTTAATTCTGCTTCAGCTAGGTAGAAGGACCTGATTTGGGGAACATGCAGTGTAAGGGGTGTGTGTGTGTGTGTTTCATTTTGTAGTTACTTAGCCACCTGCAGTGTTGAACTACCCACAACCAATTGGAACTTTATGCCTCTAGTAACCAAATCAATTTTTGTTATTTCCATGTAAACACTTGAAATAAGGTTTTCATTTATGTATATCTAGATTGGAATCAATTTCATAATATGAACCATGAGTTCATTGCTGCTTTAGGAGGTGAATGTGTGTGTACCAGAAAAATCTTTAGAAAAAAAAACAAAAAAATAGATCACTGGTTTTCAGTAACAAGCACTGAAAATAAATATATTACTCTGACTTCATCTATAATATCTGCTTCTATTGTACACACAGTAATGATTTATAACCTCTTAAATTTGAACCCTATTATGGAGAGCTCATTACCATGTGCATTTTTATATACTTGTGTCAAATAAAGATGTGGTATACATATACAATGGAATATTATTCAGCCATAAAAAGAATGAAATCCTGCCATTTGAAGCAACATGGGTAGACCTAGAAAGTATTATGCTAAGTGAAATAATAGCCAGGCAGAGAAAGACAAATACCATATGATTTCACTTACATGTGGAATCTAAAAAAAAAAAAAAATGAATAAAATATCAGTAGACTCACAAACACTGAGAAGTGACTGGTAGTACCAGGGGGAGGGGTTGGGGTGGGTGGATGGGGAGGGTGAGGGGAATAAAGAAGCACAAAAATCTCAATCATAATATAAATTGGTCACAGGGATGTAAGTGTAACATGGGGAATATAGCCAATGTTTCTGTAACATTTTCCTATATCGAGAGTAAGTACACTAGTTGGGGTGAGGATTTAAGAATATAGGTAACTGTTGAATCATTGTATTATGTACCTGAAAACAACATAAGATTGTATATCAACTATAGTTCAATTAAAAAATGATAACCTCTATATTTGAATGCAGAGTCCACCTTCAATAAATCAGGAGGGGAGTAATCAGAACTCTCAGCTAACTAAAATTGTTCCTTTCTGTCATTCAAATTTTTATCCAAAATGAAATTTTATATATCAATTTAAGGCTCATTTAAAGGGATGTTTGCTCTTCTGCAATTGTAGAAGCTGGTTAAACAACCTACGTACAGATGCTGCTTCCATGTCTGGTACAAAAGCCTGAAGTCAACAAGGGAGAGAAGACAGAAGTGTAGAGGGGTTGGTAAGCAAACTAGAAACTGCAAGAAGTAACTGACACTCTCAAGGATGCACTGAAACCTGCATAAGTACCTCACCCACTAACTTGAAGCTTTCAATCTTAGTATGGGTTTTCCTGTAGAAGTTGATGTCCCTCATTCGCAGAGCTAAACACAGACCTGGCCTAGAAGTCCACTAATTTGAAGAAGGAGATACTGTGGGAACTAAAGTTGCTACTGCCCTATGCCAGCAAGTTGAATCTACAGATAAGAAATGGCAAGCATTGGATGCAACAGCACTTCATCTCCTGAGCCTTCAAATCCTGCACAAAATATGTTTTTGTGGTCCCCACTAAACTGTGCAGGGAAGGGAATTCTGAAAGACATAGTTTCAGCCTAGCCATGTTGACACAATACAGATCCACCACACTTGTACTTCAATTTTGGGAAAAAGAGCCAAAGAATGTGAAAACAAGTTGATACAATTACAATTTAATTTTGTCTTTTGGATTAGTTTACACTTTGCCCTATCTCCCAGAAATTCCATATCTTCAGTACGGCAGAGTTTTAAGATCAGAGACTATTTATGTCATAAGTGATGTGAAAAGTCATTTACTACAAACATTCATTTGATGCTTCAATGTCCACTACAATACACTGGAGCTGTCACCCCTCCTCTGCTTAAGCACATCCAGTACGGGGAAACTCACTCACTACCTCTTTGTTGGGCTAATGTAATACTATGCAAATTCTTTACTTAGAGTACATGTACATTATTCTTTATCTTCCACTGATTAATCCTAGTTTAGTTCTCTGAAGTCTTAAAACAGGCTCCTTTCTCTTCCACATAATAACTTTTCAAGTACTTCAAAACACTTTTGGGAATTCTCCAATCGCCTCTATTCTAAGCACCCACAATTCCTTGAAATATTTTTATATCACTTGGCTCAGAATATGTGCACATCATTGTAGGTTCAAGTTCTCTCTTACTTTCTCTTTCTTTCACAATTCTCTCTTCATGGGTATGCCTTTGAGTCTCCAGATCCTAAGTCATCCCTGATAGAAGTAGAAAAATACCAGTTGTTTGGCTATTTCTAAATCCACTGGGGCCCATACTAAAGTAATTTTTACAGTCTGGGGATCATTTCAGAGAGGAAGGCAATGTGATACAACAAAAAGAATGCAGGTTTGGAGTAAAAAATCTTTGATGGAATCCTGGTTTTGCAACTTACTGGTTAAGTGACCTTAAATAAATCACTAATTTAAGAGTCTCAGTTTCTTCAAATTGGGAGTAATCTTACCTACTTACCAGGAGTACTGTGAAAAATAAATTAGATCAGGTAGAGATGTGTCTGACACAGGCCTCTGAACATGGCTGACAGCTGAAGAATTTATTCATTATCAGTAACACACAGGGTAATGGAACACCAGAAATGGAATGGAACATTAGAGAAAGAACTGCGCTATAAAAAAAAAAAGAATTTTGAATAGGGAAAGCTTGTCCATTTCTGACCAAAATTTGATTCTTTATTATTCATAATGCAGGAGATATTTCTAAAATATGTACAGGGTTATTAGAACAATATTTATGAACACCTACTATATCAAGTCATTGTTCGCGGAGTTTTAAATACAGCAAAAAATAAGAAGAAATGATATCCTTATGTTTGCAAAGCTCATATTGCAGTGAATGCATTGTTGAGATAAAGAAGACTACAAGCAATGAATAAGTGAAAAATGTATAAGAAAATGTAGAATGTGACAAATGTCATGGAGAAATCAAAACAGGGTGATATGATAAAGTAAATAGACAGCAGAGATGGGAAACCTAAGAAGTTATGCTCAAAGAAGGCCATTCAGAGAAGGCAGTTATCAAGTGAGACCTGAAGAATGGAAAGGAACATTCTAGGAGAAAGTAGCATGAGTTGGAGAGGTTAATAAGAACCAGACCATGCAGGGCCTTGCCAGTCTATAATAAGCAATAAAAATAGTCAACTCATCTTTGACAAAGGAAAAAGGGAAATACTGTAGCAAATATTTGCAAAAGATACATCTTAGACTTATCCAAAATATAAAAAGAACCCTTTAAACTAAACAATAAAAAACTAAACAATCTAATTAAAAAATGGGTAAAGACCTTAAAGATACCTCACCCAAGAAGATATACAGATGGCGGCAGAGCCAGGATGGCAGCGTGAGTAGAGCAGTGGAACTCTCCTCCCAAAACCACATAGAATTATGAAAATATAATAAAGACAACTCTTCCTAAAATAGAGACCAGAGGACACAGGACAACATCCAGACCACATCCACACCTGTGAGAAACCACTGCCTCGCAAAGGGGGTAAGATACAAGCCCTGGCCGGGTGGGACCCGAGCGCCCCTCCCCCCGGCTCCCGGCGGGTGGAAAGAAACCGGAGCGGTTGTTTTTTTCTTTTTTGGTAAGTGCTTTTTGGAAGCCTTAAAGGGACATGGACCCCAATACCAGGGAAACAGAGCAGCAAGAACGGTGAGCAGGTGCCTGAGACTGGCGCCTGAGGACAAAGAATATCACATGTTTTTCCCTTTTTTTTTGGCGAGTGCTTTTTGGAAGCCTTAAGGGGACAGGGAACCCAATACTAGGGAAACAGGGCAGCAAGACTGGTGAGCGGGTGCCTGAGACTGGCGCCTGAGGACAAACAATATCACGCATTTCTCCCTTTTCTTTTTTTTATGGCGAGTGCTTTTTGGAAGCCTTAAAGGGACAGGGACCCCAATACTAGGGAAAAGAGGCAGCAAGACCGGTGAATGGGTGCCTAAGACCGGCACCTGAGGACAAAGAAAATCGCGCGTTTTTTCCTTTTTTTTTTTTTTTTCCTATTTCATTGTTGCTGTTGTTGTTTCGGTTTGGAGAGTACTTTTTGGGAGTCTTAAAGGGGCCGGACAGGACACATAGCCCAGAGGCAGGAATCTGGGGATCTCTGGGCACTCTAACCCCCTGGGCAACAGGGAGCACAGAGGCCCATTATGGAGAAAAATAACCTCCCGGCCGCTCCCCCTCCAACAGGGTTCCACCATTTTGGAGGAGCAGCCCCAGCCAGGCCACGTCCACTGCACCAGCGGAGATAAACTCCACAGCAACATGGCAGGTAGCAGAAGCCCTGTCTGCACACAGCTGCCAAGCATAAGCCACTAGAGGTCGCTATTCACCCAGGAGAGGAAGGCCACAAACAAACAAGAAGGAAAGCTCTCCCAGCTGTCACTTGTGCCAGCTCTGCAAACTATATCTATCACCATGAAAAGGCAAAACTACAGGCAGACAAAGATCACAGAGACAACACCTGAGAAGGCGACAGACCTAACCAGTCCTCCTGAAAAAGAATTCAAAATAAAAATCATGAACATGCTGACGGAGATGCAGAGAAAAATGCAAGAGCAATGGGATGAAGTCCGGAGGGAGATCACAGATGTCAGGAAAGAGATCACAGAAGTGAAACAATCCCTGGAAGGATTTATAAGCAGAATGGATAAGATGCAAGAGGCCATTGAAGGAATAGAAACCAGAGAACAGGAACATATAGAAGCTGACATAGAGAGAGATAAAAGGATCTCCAGGAATGAAATAACAGTAAGAGAACTATGTGACCATTCCAAAAGGAACAATATCCATATAATAGGGGTACCAGAAGAAGAAGAAAGAGGAAAGGGGATAGAAAGTCTCTTTGAAGAAATAATTGCTGAAAACTTCCCCAAACTGGGGGAGGAAATAATCGAACAGACCACAGAAATACACAGAACCCCCAACAGAAAGGATCCAAGGAGGACAACACCAAGACACATAATAATTAAAATGGCAAGGATCAAGGACAAGGAAAGAGTTTTAAAGGCAGCTAGAGAGAAAAAGGTCACCTATAAAGAAAAACCCATCAGGCTAACATCAGACTTCTTGACAGAAACCCTACAGGTCAGAAGAGAATGGCATGATATATTTAATGCAATGAAACAGAAGGGCCTTGAACCAAGGATACTGTATCCAGCATGACTATCATTTAAATATGATGGCGGGATTAAAAAATTCCCAGACAAGCAAAAGCTGAGGGAATTTGCTTCCCATAAACCACCTCTGCAGGGCATCTTACAGGGACTGTTCTAGATGGGAGCACTCCTAAAAAGAGCACAGAACAAAACACACAACATATGAAGAATGGAGGAGGAGGAATAAGAAGGGAGAGAAGAAACGAATCTCCAGACAGTGTATATAACAGCTCAATAAGCGAGCTAAGTTAGGCAGGAAGATACTAAAGAAGCTAACCATGAACCTTTGGTAACCACGAATCTAAAGCCTGTAATGGCAATAAGTACATATCTCACAAAAGTCACGCTAAATGTAAATGGACTTAATGCACCAATCAAAAGACACAGAGTAATAGAATGGATAAAAAAGCAAGACCCATCTATATTCTGCTTACGAGAAACTCACCTCAAACCCAAAGATATGCACAGACTAAAAGTCAAGGGATGGAAAAACATATTTCAGGAAAACAACAGTGAGAAGAAAGCAGTGATTGCAGTACTAATATCAGACAAAATAGACTTCAAAACAAAGAAAGTAACAAGAGATAAAGAAGGACATTACATAATGATAAAGGGCTCAGTCCAACAAGAGGATATAACCATTCTAAATATATATGCACCCAACACAGGAGCACCACAATTTGTGAAACAAATACTAACAGAACTAAAGAGGGAAATAGACTGCAATGCATTCATTTTAGGAGACTTCAACACACCACTCACCCCAAAGGATAGATCCACTGGGCAGAAAATAAGTAAGGATACACAGGCATTGTACAACACACTAGAACAGATGGACCTAACAGACATCTATAGAACTCTACATCCAAAAGCAACAGGATATACATTCTTCTCAAGTGCACATGGAACACTCTCCAGAACAGACCATATACTAGCTCACAAAAAGAGCCTCAGTAAATTCCAAAATATTGAAATTCTAACAATTTTTCAGACCACAAAGGTATAAAACTAGAAATAAATTCTACAAAGAAAACAAAAAGGCTCACAAACACATGGAGGCTTAACAACATGCTTCTAAATAATAAATGGATCAATGAACAAATCAAAATAGAGATCAAGGAATATATAGAAACAAATGACAACAACAACGCAAAGCTCCAACTTCAGTGGGATGCAGCGAAAGCAGTCTTAAGAGGAAAGTATATAGCGATCCAGGCACACCTGAAGAAGGAAGAACAATCCCAAATGAATAGTCTAACATCACTACTATCGAAACTGTAAAAAGAAGAACAAATGAGGCCTCAAGTCAGCAGAAGGAGGGACATAATAAAGATCAGAGAACAAATGAACAAAACTGAGAAGAATAAAACAATAGCAAAAATCAATGAAACCAAGAGCTGGTTCTTTGAGAAAACAAACAAAATAGATAAGCCTCCAGCCAAACTTATTAAGAGAAAAAGAGAATCAACACAAATCAACATAATCAGAAATGAGAATGGAAACATCACGACAACGACAGACCCCACAGAAATACTAAGAATTATTAAAGACTACTATGAAAACCTATATACCAACAAGCTGGAAAACCTAGAAGAAATGGACAACTTCCTAGAAAAATACAACCTCCCAAGACTGACCAAGGAAGAAACACAAAAGTTAAACAAACCAATTATGAGCAAAGAAATTGAAACGGTAATCAAAACACTAACCAAGAAAAAAAATCCCGGGGCCGGACAGATTTACCTCAGAATTTTATCATACACACAGAGAGGACATAATACCCATTCTCCTTAAAGTCTTCCAAAAAATGGAAGAGGAGGGAATACTCCCAAACTCATTCTATGAAGCCAACATCACCCTAATAGCAAAACCAGGCAAAGACCCCACCAAAAAAGAAAATTACAGACCAATATCCCTGATGAATGTAGATGCAAAAATACTCAATAAAATATTAGCAAACAGAATTCAACAGAATATCAAAAGGATCATACACCATGACCAAGTGGGATTCATCCCAGGGATGCAAGCATGGTACAACATTCGAAAATCCATCAACATCATCCACCACATCAACAAAAAGAAAGACAAAAACCACATGATCATCTCCATAGATGCTGAGAAAGCACTTGACAAAATGCAACATCCATTCATGATAAAAATTCTCAGCAAAATGGGAATAGAGGGCAAGTACCTCAACATAATAAAGGCCATATATGATAAACCCACAGCCAGCATTATACTGAACAGCGAGAAGCTGAAAGCATTTCCTCTGAGATTGGGAACCAGACAGGGATGCCCACTCTCCCGACTGTTATTTAACATAGTACTGGAGGTCCTAGCCACGGCAATCAGACAAAACAAAGAAATACAAGAAATCCAGATTGGTAAGGATGAAGTTAAACTGTCACTATATGCAGATGATATGATACTGTACATAAAAAAAACCCTAAAGACTCCACTCCAAAACTACTAGAACTGATATTGGAATACAGCAATGTTGCAGGATACAAAATTAACACACAGAAATCTCTGGCTGTCCTATACACTAACAATGAACCAATAGAAAGAGAAATCAGGAAAACAATTCCATTCACAATTGCATCAAAAAGAATAAAATACCTAGGAATAAACCTAACCAAAGAAGTGAAAGACTTATACTCTGAAAACTAAAAGTCACTCTTAAGAGAAATTAAAGGGGACACTAACAAATGGAAACTCATCCCCTGCTCATGGCTAGGAAGAATTAATATTGTTAAAATGGCCATCCTGCCCAAAGCAATATACACATTTGATGCAATCCCTATCAAATTACCAGCAACATTCTTCAATGAATTGGAACAAATAATTCAAAAATTCAAAATGAAACACCAAAGACCCCGAATAGCCAAAGCAATCCTGAGAAAGAAGAATAAAGTTGGGGGGATATCACTCCCCAACTTCAAGCTCTACTACAAAGCCATAGTAATCAAGACAATTTGGTACTGGCACAAGAACAGAGCCACAGACCAGTGGAACAGATGAGAGTCTCCAGAAATTAACCCAAACATAGATGGTCAATTAATATTTGACAAAGGAGCCATGGACATACAATGGCAAAATTACAGTCTCTTCAACAGTTGGTGCTGGCAAAACTGGAGAGCTACATGTAGGAGAATGAAACTGGACCTTTGTCTAATCCCATATACAATGGTAAACTCACAATGGATAAAAGACCTGAATGTAAGTCATGAAACCATTATACTCTTGGAAAAAAACATAGGCAAAAACCTCTTAGACATAAACATGAGTAACCTCTTCTTGAACATATCTCCCCGGGCAAGTAAAACAACAGCAAAAATGAGCAAGTGTGACTACATTAAGCTGAAAAGCTTCTGTACAGTGAAAGAAACCATCAATAGAACAAAAAGGAACCCTACAGTATGGGGGAATATATTTGAAAATGACAGATCCGATAAAGGCTTGACGTCCAGAATATACAAAGAGCTCACATGCCTCAACAAACAACCCAATTAAAAAATGGGCTGAGGAACTGAACAGACAGTTCTCTTAAAAAGAAATACAGATGGCCAACAGACACATGAAAAGATGCTCCACATCGCTAATTATCAGAGAAATGCAAATTAAAGCTACAATGAGGTATCACCTCACACCAGTAAGGATAACTGCCATCCAAAAGACAAACAACAACAAATGTTGGGAAGGCTGTGGAGAAAGGGGAACCCTCCTACACTGCTGGTGGGAATGTAAATTAATTCAACCATTGTTGAAGCAGTATGGAGGTTCATCAAATTGCTCAAAACAATCCTACCATTTGACCCAGGAATTCCACTCCTAGGAATTTACCCTAAGAACGCAGCAATCAAGTTTGAGAAAGACAGATGCATCCCTATGTTTATCACAGCACTATTTACAATAGCCAAGAATTGGAAGCAACCTAAATGTCCATCGATAGATGAATGGATAAAGAAGATGTGGTACATATACAGAATGGAATACTACTCAGCCATAAGAAGAGGAAAAATCCTACCATTTGCAGCAACATGGATGGAGCTGGAGAGTATTATGCTCAGTGAAATAAGCCAAGCAGAGAAAGAAAAATACCAAATGATTTCACTCATCTGAGGACTATAAGAACAAAGGAAAATCTGAAGGAACAAAACAGCAGCGGAAATACAGACCCCAAAAATGGACTAACGTGTACCAATGGGAAAGGAACTGGGGAGGATGGGTGGGCAGGGGGGTAAGTGGGGGAAAGAAGAAGGGGGGTATTAAGATTAGCATGCATGGGGGGGAGGGAGAAAGGGGAGGGAGGGCTCTACAACACAGAGAGGACACATAGTGATTCTATATTTTGCTATGCTGATGGACAGTAACCGTAAGGTGGTTTTTAGGGGGGACCTGATATAGGGGAGAGCACAGTAAACATAGTATTCTTCATGTAAGTGTAGATTAAAAATTAAAAAAAAAAAAAAAGAAAGAAAGAAAGAAAGAAAGAAAGAAAGAAAGAAAGAAAGAAAGAAAGAAAGAAAGAAAGAAAGAAAGAAAGAAGAAAGAAAGAAAGAAAAGGGGGATTACTCCTGGATAGGATAAAACAATTGGTAAATCAAAGATTAATGCATGCTTTAAATATCCTTAATGTTGATCACTTAAAGGGTGTCAGATGATCAGCTATGGAGGTACTCTTTTCTGATATTATTCCTTTCTCTTAATAAAAATAAAAAAAATAAAAAATAAAAAATAAAAAGCAGTTCCTGTGTGCTGACCTCCAATGAATTCTACACAGTGGTATAGAGGGCATGTCAAAGTGTAGGCAAAGGGTCTGTTTGTTTCTATGCAGAAGATCAAGGCCTAGCTTGGCTACCCAGAAAATGAACTATGATGCAATATGAGGAGGAGCTTCCGGCATCAGCACTCTCTGGAGGACTCCTGCTGGGGGATGATCATCAAAAACCCTCCACAAGGATCCGGGCGATGCTGCAGTTGTGGCTGCATCCACCCCATCCCCGTTTCCTGAACTTGCCATTGGAATGAGGAGGGAGATGTCTAGGCTGGCATGTTCATACAGTGAGACAACAAATTTGACTGGATCGTACTGTTGGAATTTAATCAGGAGTTGGGAGGGGTGCAAGTTGTAGCACTCCAAAATCCTACGACTATAGACTATCTACGGTTGAAAGAACATACGGGATGTGAACAGATCCCAGAAATGGGTTGCTTTAATTTGCCTGATTTCTCTCAGACTGTTCAAGTACAGTTGGACAATATCCATCATATCATAGCCTAATTTTCACAAATGCCTAGGGTGCCTAAATGGTTTTCTTGGCTTCACTGGAGATGGCTGGTAATTATAGATTTGCTTTGTTTATGTCACCGTATTCCTATTATGTTAATATGTGTGCGCAAGTTAGTAGTTTAAAACCTATACATAATTAAGGTACTCTACAAGAAGATATGTCAAAGAAATAATCAATCCTCCCATGTTTTCTTCCATATGCTACCTCTATAGCTTTTCTTCTTCCTTCCTAATTACAACCCTTAAATAGAATTAGTGCCTCATATCGAATTTATCGAGTATCATAATTCCTCCAGGTGGTGAAGATACCTCGAGACAAGTGCTGGGCATAGAAGCCACAGGGCATAAATCTGCAAAGAAGTAAAAAGCTAACCTTTTCAAACAATATGGCTTCTCTCTCACTTACCAACTTTACATTTCCTTGTATGGCCCCGGAAGATGACTGGTTAGCCAGAGATGGGTAAGATTCCTCAAGGGAGGAACAACCTAAGACAAGCACAGTCGCAGGGGGGCCATCAGGTGAGAAATTGGGGAACAACAGTGGTGAAGCTTAGAACCTCACCCCCCCTCCCTGTGTTGCGAGAAAGCTTCTGCATCCGTGGATGTTTTATTGCCCTTGTCTAGCTCGGATTAGCACATAGTCTACAGACACACACCTGATCATCTACAATTGCTCTCTTAGAACACTAAACTATGTTTTCTACCTTTATCTTGTGTCTACCTACCACTTTAGCATTTTATTAAAAATAAAAATAGTAATAATAATAATAAAGGGAGAAATGTGGGATCCTCATATAAATCAAGTATAAAAATCAAGCGAATATTCATATTTGACCTGATTGTTTATAGTTCATAATGCGTGATCAGAACTGAAAGTTTCTGTGATGAATGCCCTTGTACTGTTCACCATGGAAGAACTTATTCACTATGTAAGAATTCGTTCACTATGTAAGAACTTGTTCATTATGCTTCAGAAGTTTGGAGACTGATGAGAACTAGGCTTGAGATGGATTAATGATTTTGCATTGAGCATTGACCCCCCTATACAGAATTTTATTGTTGTTAACAACCATTTGATCAATAAATATGAGAGATGCCCTCTCAAAAAAAAAAGATGTTCAGATGGCAAATAAGCATGTAAAAAGATGCTACACATCATATGTCATCAAGAAAACTAAAATTAAAACAAAAATGAGATACCACTATACACCTATTAGAATGACCAAATCTGAAACACTGACAACATCAGATGCAGGTAAAGGTATGGAACAACAGGAACTCTCATTGCTGGTGGGAATACAAAATGGTACAGCTACTTTGGAAGACAGTTTGGCAGTTGCTTACAAAACTAAGCATATACTTGCTATAACATCTGGGAATCATGCTCCCTGGAATTTACCCAAAGGAGATGAAAACTTATATCCAGACAGCAACCTGCATATAGATGTTTATAGCAGCTTTATTCACAATTGCCAAAACTTGGAAGCAACCAAGATATCCTTCAGGAGGTGAATGGATAAACAAACTTTGGTACATCCAGACAATGGAATTCTACTTAACACTTGAAGGAAATGAATTATAAGCCATGAAAAGAAATAGAGGAAATGTAAATACATACTGATAAGTTAAAGAAGCTAGTATGAAAAGTCTACATACTGTATGATTCTAACTATATGACATTCTGGAAAAGTCAAGACTATAGAGACAATAAAAATTTTAGTAAATACCAAGGGTTGAGGGTCGAGGGAAAAATGAACAGCCAGCACATAGCAGATTTTTAGGGTGGTAAAAATACTCTATGATGCCATAATTATAGATACATGTCATTTTACATTTATCCAAATCCATAGAATGTGTAACACCAAGAGTGAACCATAATGTAAACTATGGACTTTTGGCGATTATGATATATCAATATAGGTTCATCAATTGCAACAAATGTACCATTCTGATAAATGATGTTGATAATGGGAGAGGCTGTGCATGTGGAGGTTGGGGGTTATGTGGGAATTGTCTGTCCCTTACCCTCAATTTTGCTGTTCTAAAACATAAAACCCTAATAAAAATAATACAAATAAATAAAAGAATGCCTCTTGCGCTTTTAAAAGGTCACTGGGACTGCTGTGTAGAAAATGGGTTGAAGTAGAGCAATAGTGAAAAGAGGGATACCATTTGGAAGGCTACTGCAGTGATTTAAGTCAAAGGAAAGAGATAATGATGGCTTGGGCTTAGGTGTTACAGTGCATTTGGAGATAGACCAAATAGATTGGGATAGATTTTAGATGTTGAATGGATAGTACTTGGCAATGGTAATGTATTTAAGGAGGGATGAGAGCGGAGATGAGGAAAAACAAAGATCTTAAGTCCTCAAGAAACATTAATTACCAACTGACCTTCCCTTCGAGTACTAAGTACTTAGTATAGGACAAGAATGTAGCAACTATTCAATGATGAACAATGCACACATTAATTTATGCTATATATTTTATTGATGTATAGTTGATATGCAATATTATATTGTTTCATGTATACAACACAATGATTCAACAGTTTTACAGATTATTAAATCCTCACCCCAACTAGTGTAGTTACTATCTGTCCACATAGAAAGATGTTACAGAACTATTGCCTATATTATTCCAGGCTGTACTTTCATCACTGTGACTAATTTATATTATGATTTAGATTTTGTGCCTCTTTTTCTCCTTCACCTATTTCACCCACCCACCCCAACCCCTCCCTCATGGTAACACCAAACACTTCTTAGTGCCTAACAGTCTATTTCTGTTTTGTTTTGTTTTTAGATTACACATATAAGTGAAATCATGTGGTATTTGTCTTTCTCTGCCTGGCTTATTTCACATAGCATAATACACTCTAGATTCATCCACTTCTAGAAATTTACGCAAAGAAAACAAAATCTTTTATGCTATATATTTTAATTCTCAAACCATTTCCTTTTCTTTTCTTTTTTGGCTAATGTTAATAAGTTGTGTGAGAATTAAGGCTTTATTATATTTGGTCTTAAGTGATGACAGTTAGGAATACTTGTGATATCTGAAGAATCACTGGATACTACATTCAAGGTTTTATTGGAGTCATATTCTATGTTTTATATGGTTTATGTTGCCACAACATTCAGTGAACTGAGAATTAAAATTTAGACTGAGATTCAGTTTTACTCAATGAAGAGCTGTCATAAACAAGTTACATTATTTTAAGAACATTCCTTAACATTGTAACTCACTTTATTCACCTTATTAAAGGGAATAAATAATATTTCTGTATTTGATAGTTTTTTCTGGGAAAATAACCAATGAAAATGATCACTGCATGCAATATGCAATATTATAAATATTTTATGAAAAAGCAAAATGGATAAACTCACTCTGCAAATGCACATGACTAACAAGAAATAGCCCTATTCTATTCTTATTTTGGAAATGAACTGATTTTGAGCAGTTCAACCATTGCTTTTCTCTTTGAACATTTCTCTTCACATCTATATTCTCATAAAGCTAACTTTTCTACTTTGTGAATGAAGAATTTCTGTGTGTCATAGGTTGGGAGTTGTTTTTCCTTGTCTGATGTTCAAATGGGTCAGCTCTGATGAAAGGTTCTTGAGGCCCATTGTGCTCACTTTTGTACCATCAAGGATTCTTTCTTGATAATGTCTTTTTTGTGATGTATGGCAAGAAGAACTTCCTTGTATCCAGTACGACAAAGAATAACATAATAAAAATAACAACTATTTACATTATTTTTTATCACTCTAGCAATTACCATTCACTTCATAATTGTGGTGTTCTCAGAATCATATAACACTAACTAAATTAGATCTCAGTAACCACCTGTAAAATTAGCATCTAAAAAGGCTTGTCTTCATTTTTACAGGAAAGGAAACCAAGCCTCAGTGAGATTATGTAACTCAGTTACAAAGCAAAAGTGCTGAGATTAAGACATAAATCTGCCTGATAATGAAGTCTATTCTCTTTCCAATCATCTCATGACATTTTATGATATCACTCTACACATTAATCTGTATATTATGAAAATAAAATAGGTCTAATTAACTATCATTTAAGAACACAAAGAGTGCATTCAGAAAATACAAAAGTTAATGCTTACATTTATTTTTAGCCTCTGTGCTGAATTCTCAAAGTGTGATCCCATATGGCCAGCAGACACAGGAAAAGAAGGCCTGCATCACTAATCATCAGGGAAATAAAAATTAAATCCACAAGGAGATATCACCTCACACCAGTTAGACTGATAAGTATCAAACCAAAGAAAAAAGAAATAACAAATGTTGATGAGGATGTGGAGAAAAGAGAACCCTCCTACACTGTTGATGGGAATGTAAATTGGTAGAGCCACTATGAAAAGCAGTATGGAGGGATGGGGTAAACTGCAGAATTTCCAGAATCTCCCATCTGGCCTTAGCCATTTACATATCAATAGGTGTTTACCACTGCAGCCTCCCACAGCCTCTGGAGCAATGGCTGGAGAGGTAATGGCAATTCTCTCCTCCCTCTGTTCCTGGCACATAATTGGTCTGGTGTCTGCCAGTCACCAAGGACCCAACAATGGAATTCCTCCTAGGGGGGCAGGCAGGAAGTAGACTGTGTGCCATGGTGGTAGAGGATGTGTAGTGGTTGGAGGAGATGGACGAGTCCGGGCCTAGCTGGCGGATTCAAGTAAGATGTAAGAAATTAAAAACAGTCTCTCCCAATCTATCCTATCCCTTGATTTATTCTAGTTTCACCAGTTTCAGAGCAGATTCATCCTGGTCTGGGAATACCATTCCCCCTGGAGTACAGGAGGTTTCTCAAAAAATTAAAAATAGAAATACCAGTAATTCAACTTCTGGGAATTTACCTAAAAAAATGACTAATTTGAAAAGATACATACATTCCTATGTTTATCACAGCATTATTTACAGTGGCCAAGACATGGAAGCAACCTAAGTGCCCATCAATAGATGAACGGAAAGAAGATATAGTGCAAATATACAATTGAATATTATTCAGACATAAAAAAGGATGAAATCTTTCCATTTACAGCAACATGGATGAAGCCACAGAGTATTGTGCAAATTGAAATAAGTCAGATGGAAGAAAAATACCACAGTATTTCACTTATATGTGGAATCTAAAAAACAAAATAAAACAAACAGGAAAAATAGAAATAGACTCATAAACAAAGAGAATAGACTGGTGGTTGCCATAGGGGAACGGGGGTGAGGAATGGTCAAAATAGGTGAAAGGGATGAAGAAGTACAAACTTCCAGTTGTAAAATAAATTAGATATAGGGTTCAAAGTACTATATCAGTAATATTGCCAATAATATTATAATATCTTTATAGTTGACTGATGGTAGCTACATTTATTGTGGTAAGGATTTAGTAATGTTCATAATTGCTTAATCACTATGTTGTATACCTATAAACAATATAATATTGTGTATCAGCTATATTTCAATTAAAAAACAACTAAGGATACAAAAAGGAGTGATCCTAAACAAACAAATGCATGATCCACATAAAACACTAAAGTCCTAAAAACAGCACCAGTGCAATCTATTGCTAATCAAGTTAACAGTAATGCCTTCTTAATCCACAGAAAAATCAGTTAACTTACAAAATTTCCTTCATTTTTACATTTTCCCCATGTTCTTTTCTTAAACTATCAGCACTTGCAATTTCAGTAGATTATCAATTTATTTTGGTCTTTCTATATATACTTTTGCCTCCCATTTTCAACTCTGCAGAGTGAATTATAAAGGAAAAGAAGAAGAAAGATAGATTGGATGATATCACTCTATTGCTTAAAATCCAGCAGTAACTCTTCTTATACTTCTTGGGATAAAGTCCATAACCCTAACCTTTTCCTCTTTCTCTAAACTGAATTTTGTATTTCCTCTATTTCTTGCTCTGTTCTACAGCCTCGCTGACATTCTCTCAATTTTTGAAATCTGCCACACTTCTTACAGTCCCAGGGCCTTCCTACACACTGTTTTCTCTCCTTAAAATGTCTCATTCCTCCTTTAGTTGATTAACACCTATTTAACCTTTCAGATTTAAACTTTAATACTCTTTCCCTTCCTGCTTAAATTCTCCCATAAGCAGAGGATCACGGGAAGATGGCGTCATGAGTAGTTCAGAGGAAATCTCCTCCCCAAAACATATATATTTGTGAAAATAAAATAAATACAACTATTCCTAAAAGAGACACCAGTGGATGCAGTACAACAGCCAGGATACATATACATCTGCGAGAACTCAGCATCACATGAAGGGGGTAAGATACAAGCTGTGGCCAGGTGGGACCCAAATGCTCCCCCACCCCAAAACCCTGCGGGAAGAAAGGAGTTGGAATGGGGAGGGAGTGAAAGCCCAGGACTGCTAAACAACCAGCTCTAGAAATCCGCACCCGAAACGCAGACACAAGGTGCACAGGGTGCTGGATATTAGAGAAACGCAAAAGCAAAACCTGTGGGCAGGTCCCCACAACTGGCGCCCCTGAGAAAAAAGAAAAGCAAGTGCTTTCTGCAAGTCTTAAAGAGACAGGGACCTCATAGCTGGATGAAGTTATCCTGGCAGCTGGGAATACCAGGGAAACTGAGGTGCCCTAAACAGAGGCAGTGCAGCTCTGAAGCCCCTCACAGGACTAGGCAGCCTGCCAGTCATTTCCCCAACTGGTGCGGACCGAGACACATGGGCCCAGTAGCAGTAGAGTGGGAGTGAGTGCCAGAGGCGGAAGCGGTAGAAGGAACTGAGAGCAGATCCGTGCGCCACAGGGCTAGCCTGCAGCGGCATGACCGAACAGCCTGGGCGCAGCTCGCACGCACCAGCTGCAGTGAAGCTAGAGCCTGGTAGAAGCCTGCATGGAAAAGCCCCACACGTACTGGCAGTGAAGCCAGAGGGAGCAGGTGCGCTCCCAGGAACCAACCGGAATCCCAGCCCAATGCACAGCCACCCAGGCCAGACCCAAAGGCCGCTGCTGCTACACAGCTGCCCAGCATGGTTGCCGCTAGCACAGAGGAGGACACCTGGAGTGCCTGCCACTCCCTGCAGGGCTCTGGGCTGCTCTGATGGACACCCCACCCACAGGAGCTTAGGAGATTAACCCAGTGGCTGCTCCAGGAGTGCAGGTAGCCATCACAGGCAGCAGAGAAGGGCAAGGAATCCAGCAAGCAGGGAAGGACTTTCTTCTCCCAGCTGACACACCTGCAACCTGCCTACAGCCACTGCAATCACCATGAAAAGGCAAAAAAATCAGGTCCAGACCAAGATAGTTACACCTGAGAAAGGATCTGCAGAGGCAGACCTAACCAGTCTCCCTGAAAAGGAATTCAAAATAAAAATCATAAACATGCTGACAGAACTGCAGAGAAATATGCAAGAGTTAAGAGATGAAGTCCGGAGGGAGATTACAGACATCCAGAGGGAGATCACAGATGACTGGAGGGAGATTACAGAAGTGAAACAAACTCAGGAAGGATTTATAAGCAGAATGGATAAGATGCAAGAGGCCATTGATGGAATAGAAACCAGAGAACAGGAATGCATAGAAGCTGATGCAGAGAGAGATTAAAGGATCTCAAGGAATGAAAGAATTTTAAGAGAACTGTGTGACCAATCAAAACAGAACAATATCAGCATTATAGGGGTACCAGAGGAAGAAGAGAGAGAAAAACGGATAGAAAGTGTCTTTGAAGAAATAATTGCTGAGAACTTCCCCAAACTGGGGGAGGAAATAGTGGCTCAGACTATGGAGGCACACAGAACTCCCGAGAGATGGGATCCAAAGAGGTCAACACCAAGACACATAATAATTAAAATGGCAAAGATCAAAGACAGGGACAGAGTATTAAAAGCAGCCAGAGAGAGTAAAAAGGTAACCGACAAAGGACAACCCATCAGGCTATCATCAGACTTCTCAACAGAAACCTTACAGTCCAGAAGAGGATGGCATGATATATTTAATGCAATGAAACAGAAGAGCCTTGAACCAAGGATACTGTATCCAGCACGATTATCATTTAAATATGAAGGAGGGATTAAACAATTCCCAGACAAGCAAAAGTTGAGGGAATTTGCCTCCCACAAACCACCTCTACAGGATATCTTAGAAGGACTGCTCTAGATGGGAGCACTCCTAAAAAGAGCACAGAATGAAACACCCAACATATGAAGAAGGGAGGAGGAGGAAAAAGAAGGGAAATAAATAATCATCAGACTGTGTTGATAACAGCTCAATAAGCGAGTGAGGTCAGACAGTAAGGTAGTAAACAAGCTAAACTCAAACCTTTGGTAACCACAAATCTAAAGCCTGCAATGGCAATAAGTACATATCTTTCAATAGTCACCCTAAATGTAAATGGACTGAATGCACCAATCAAAAGACACAGAGTAATAGAATCGATAAAAAAGCAAGACCCATCTATATGCTGTTGACAAGAGACTCACCTCAAACCCAAAGACATGCACAGATTAAAAGTCAAGGTTTGGGGTCCAGAGCCAACATGGCGGCATGAGTAGGACAGTGGGAATCTCCTCCCAAAAACATATATATTTTTGAAAATACAACAAATACAACTAATCCTAAAAGAGACCAGAAGACACAGGACAACAGCCAGACTACATCCACACGTGTGAGAGCCCAGTGCCTGGTGAAAGGAGTAAGATACAAGCCACGGCCTGGCAGGACATGAGCACACCTACCCCCAGATCCCGGTGGGAGGGAGAGGGAGCCCAGGACTGCTAAACACCCAGCCCCAGCCACCTGCACCAGAGCGCAGACAAAGTGCATGCGTGGAGGGCTGGGAACTAGGGAAATAGGGCAACAAGACCTATGAGCAGGTTCCGAAGCTGATGCCCCTGTGATAAAGAAAAGAGAGTGCTTTTTGAAAGTCTTAAAGGGACAGGGACATAACAGCTGGACAGAAACAACAAAGGTCACAGCCCAATGGATGGAAATTACAGGGAAAACTGGGCGCACTAACCCCCTGGGCAACAGCTCTGAGACCCCTCACGGAGGTAAACAGCCAGACAGCCCCCCTGTCCATTATCCCTCCGGGCGCTGCGAAACCAGAGAAGCAGCCTAAGGCAGACCATGCCCTCAGAAAGGGAGTTTCCTCCATATCAGCCGGGCAAGACACAAAGACCCAGTCTACATGCAATTACCCAGTTGTCCCAGTAAAGAAAGGCCAGTAGCAAGTGAAAAGTTTGGCCCACCCAGCTGAGAGTCAATAGCACCTGTCAACATGAAAAGGCAAAAAAAATATGATCCAGACAACACTAAGCCAGACACCTTCAGCATCTGCTACATCTGCACCTGAGAAGGAACCTGGGGAGATAGATTTAACCAGTCTTCCTGAAAAAGAATTCAAAACAAAAATCATAACCATGCTGATGGACTTGCAGAGAAATATGCAAGAAATAAGGAAGGAGAATACAGAAATAAAACAAGCTCTGGAAGGACTTCAAAACAGAATGGACGAGATGCAAGAGACAATTAATGGACTAGAAAACAGAACAGGAATGCAGAGAAGCTGATGGAGACAGAGATAAAAGGATCTCCAGGAATGAAAGAATTCCGAGAGAGCTGAGTGACCAATCGAAACAGAGCAATATCTGCATTATAAGGGTACCAGAGGAAGAAGAGAGAGAAAAAGGGATAGAAAGTGTCTTTGAACAAATAATTTCCGAAAACTTCCCCAAACTAGGGGAGGAAATGGCCTCTCAGACCACAGAGGTACACAGAACTCCCATGACAAGGGATCCAAGGAGAGCAATACCAATACACATAATAATTAAAATGGCAAAGATAAAAGACAGGGACAAAGTATTAAAGGTAGCCAGAGAGAAAAAAAGGTCACCTACAAAGAAAAACCCATCAGGCTATCATCAGACTTCTCAACAGAAACCCTACAGGCCAGAAGAGAATGGCATGATATACTAAATGCAATGAAACAGAACGGCCTCGAACCAAGACTACTGTATCCAGCACGATTATCATTTACATATGAAGGAGGGATTAAACAATTCCCAGACAAGCAAAAGTGGAGGGAATTTGCCTCCCACAAACCACCTCTACAGGGCACCTTACAGTGACTGCTTTAGGTGAGAGTGCTCCTAAAAAGAGCACAGAACAAAACACCCAACATTTGAAGAAGGGAGGAGGAGGAATAAGAAGGGAGAGAATTAAAGAATCATCAGACGGCATTGATAATAGCTCAACAAGTGACTTAAGTTAGACAGTAAGATAGAAAAGAAGCTAACCCTGGACCTTTGGTAACCACAAACTTAAAGCCTGCAATGGCAATAAGTACATACCTCTCAATAATCACCCTAAATATAAATGGACTGAATGCACCAATCAAAAGACACATAGTAATAGAATGGATAAAAAAGGAAGATCCATCCATATGCTGCTTACAAGAGACTCACCTCAAACCCAAAGACATGCACAGACTTAAAGTCAAGGGATGGAAAAAGATATTTCAGGCAAACAACAGAGAGAAGAAAGCAGGTGTTGCAACTCTGGTATCAGACAAAACAGACTTCAAAATAAAGAGAGTAACAAAAGACAAAGAAGGACATTATATAATGATAAAGGGCAAAGTCCAACAAGAGGCCATAACCATTATAAATATATATGCACCCAATACAGGAGCACCAGCATATGTGAAACAAATACTAACAGAAATAAAGGAGGACATAGAATGCAATGCATTCACTCTGGGAGACTTCAACACACTATTCACCCTGAAGGACAGATCCACCAGACAGAAAATAAGTAAGGACACAGAGGCACTGAACAACACACTAGAACAGATGGACCTAATAGACATCTACAGAACTCTACATCCAAAAGCAACAGGATACACATTCTTCTCAAGTGCACATGGAACATTCTCCAGAATAGACCACATACTAGGCCACAAAAAGAGCCTCAGTAAATTCCAAAATATTGAAATCCTACCAAGCAACTTTTCAGACCACAAAGGCATAAAACTAGAAATAAACTTTACAAGAAAGCAAAAATACTCACAAACACATGGAGGCTTAACAACACGCTCCTAAATAATCAATGGATCAATGACCAAATCCAAAATGGAGGTCCAGCAATATATGGAAACAAACAACAACAACAACAACACTATGCCCAAACTACTGTGGCACACAGTAAAAGCAGTCTTAAGAGGAAAGTATATAGCAATCCAGACATATTTAAAAAAGGAAGAACAATCCCAAATAAATGGTCTAATCTCAGAATTATCGAAATTGGAAAAAGAAGAACAAATGAGGCCTAAGGTCAGCAGAAGGAGGGACATAATGAAGATCAGAGAAGAAATAAATAAAATTGAGAAGAATAAAACAATAGCAAAAATCAATGAAACCAAGAGCTGGTTCTTCGAGAAAATAAACAAAATAGATAAGCCTCTAGCCAGACTTATTTAGAGGAAAAGAGAGTCAACACAAATCAACAGTATCAGAACTGAGAAAGGAAAAATCATGACGGACACCACAGAAATACAAAGAATTATTAGTGAGTACTATTAAAACTTATATGCTAACAAGCTGGGAAACCTAGGAGAAATGGACAACTTCCTAGAAAAATACAACCTTCCAAGACTGACCCAGAAAGAAATAGAAAATCTAAACAGACAATTTACCAGCAACAAAATTGAAGCAGTAATAAAAAAACTACCAAAGAACAAAAACCCCGGGCCAGATGGATTTAACTCGGAATTTTATCAGACATGCAGGGAAGACATAATACCCATTCTCCTTAAAGTTTTCCAAAAAAATAGAAGAGGAGGGGATACTCCCAAACTCATTCTATGAAGCTAACATCACCCTAAGAACAAAACCAGGCAAAGACCCCAACAAAAAAGAAAACTACAGACCAATATCCCTAATGAACATAGATGCAAAAATACTCAACAAAATATTAGCAAACCAAATTCAAAAATACATCAAAAGGATCGTACACCATGACCAAGTGGGATTCATCCCAAGGATGCAAGGATGCTACAACATTCGAAAGTCGATCAACATCATCCACCACATCAACAGAAAGAAAGACAAAAACCACATGATCATCTCCATAGATGCTGAAAAAGCATTTGAAAAAGTTCAACATCCATTCATGATAAAAACTCTCAGCAAAATGGGAATAGAGGGCAAGTACCTCAACATAATAAAGGCCATCTATGATAAACCCACAGCCAATATTATATTGAACAGCGAGAAGCTGAAAGCTTTTCCTTGGAGATTGGGAACAAGAAAGGGATGCCCACTCTCCCCACTGTTATTTAACATAGTACTGGAGGTCCTAGCGACGGCAATCAGACAAAACAAAGAAATACAAGGAATCCAGATTGGTAAAGAAGAAGTTAAACTGTCACTAATTGCAGATGAAATGATACTATACATAAAAATCCCTACAGACTCCACCCCAAAACGACTAGAACTGATATCGGAATACAGCAAAGTTTCAGGATACAAAATCAACACATAGAAATCTGTGGCTTTCCTATACACTGACAATGGACCAACAGAAAGAATAATCACGAAAACAACTCCATTCACAATTTCATCAAAAAATATAAAACACCTAGGAATAAACCTAACCAAAGAAATGAAAGCCTTATACTCTGAAAAGTACAAGCCACTCTTAAGAGAAATTAAAGGAGACACTAACAGATAGAAACTCTTCCCATGCTCGTGGCTAGAAAGAATTAATATCGTCAAAATGGCCATCCTTCCCAAAGCAATATACACATTTGATGCAATCCCTATCAAACAATCAGCAACATTCTTCAGTGAACTGGAACAAATAATTCAAAAATTCATATGGAAACACCAAAGACCCCAAATAGCCAAAGCAATCCTGAGAAAGAAGAATAAAGTAGGGGGGATCTCACTCCCCAACTTCAAGCTCTACTATAAAGCCATAGTGATCAAGACAGTTTGGTACTGGCACAAGAACAGAGCCACAGACCAGTGGAACAGACTAGAGAATCCAGACATTAATCCAGACATATATGGTCAATTTATATTTGATAAAGGAGCCATGGACATACAATGGCAAAATGACAGTCTCTTCAACAGATGGTGCTGGCAAAACTGGACAGCTACATGTAGGAGAATGAAACTGGACCATTGCCTAACCCCATATACAAAAGTAAACTCAAAATGGATAGAAGACCTGAATGTAAGTCATGAAACCATTAAACTCTTGGAAAAAATCATAGGCAAAAACCTCTTAGACATAAACATGAGAGACCTCTTCTTGAATATATCTCACCGGGCAAGGAAAACAACAGCAAAAATGAGCAAGTGGGACTACATTAAGCTGAAAAGCTTCTGTACTGCGAAAGAAACCATCAATAGAACAAAAAGGAACCCTACAGTATGGAAGAATATATTTGAAAATGACAGATCCAATAAAGGCTTGAAGTACAGAATATATAAAGAGCTCAGATGCCTCAACAAACAAACAAAAAATAACCCAATTAAAAAATGGGCAGAGGAACTGAACAGACAGTTCTCTTAAAAAGAAATACAGATGGCCAACAGACACATGAAAAGATGCTCCACATTACTAATTATCAGAGAAATGCAAATTAAAGCTACAATGAGGTATCACCTCACACCAGTAAGGATAGCTGCCATCCAAAAGACAAACAACAACAAATGTTGGTGAGGGTGTGGAGAAAGGGGAACCCTCCTACACTGCTGGTGGGAATGTAAATTAGTTCAACCATTGTGGAAAGCAGTATGGAGGTTCATCAAAATGCTCAAAACAGACCTACCATTTGACCCAGGAATTCCACTCCTAGGAATTTACCCTAAGAACGCAGCAATCAAGTTTCAGAAAGACAGACGCATCCCTATGTTTATCGCAGCACTATTTACAATAGCCAAGAATTGGAAGTAACCTAAATGTCCATTGATAGATGAATGGATAAAGAAGATGTGGTACATATACAGAATGGAATATTACTCAGCCATAAGAAAAGGGCAAATCCTACCATTTGCACCAACATGGATGGAGCTGAAGGGTATTATGCTCAGCAAAATAAGCCAGGCGGAGAAAGAGAAATACCAAATGATTTAACTCATCTGTGGAGTATAAGAACAAAGGAAAAACTGAAGGAACAAAACAGCAGCAGAATCACAGACCTCAAGAATGGACTAACAGGTACCAAAGGGAAAGGGACTGGGGAGGATAGTTGGGTAGGGAGGGATAAGAAGGGGGAAGAAGAAGGCTGATATTAAGATTAGCATGCATGGGGGGTGTGGGAGAAAGGGGAGGGCTGTACAACACAGAGAAGACTAGCGGTGATTCTACAACACTTTGCTATGCTGATGGACAGTGACTCTAAAGGGGTTTATAGGGGGGACCTGGTATAGGGGAGAGCCTAGTAAACATAGTATTCATCATGTAAGTGTAGATTAATGATAACAAAAAAAAAGCAGTTCCTGTGTGGTGACCTCCAATGAGTTTTACACAGTGGTATAAAGGGCATATAAAAGTGTAGGCAAAGGGTTTGTTTGTGTTTCTACAGAGGATCAAAGCCTAATTTGGCTACCCCGAAAATGAACTAAGATACAATATGAAAAAGACTTCCAACATCACCACTCTCTGGAAGACTCATGCCAGAAGATGATCATCAAAAAACCCCAACAAAGATCCACGCGCTGCTACAGGTGTATATGTACTCATCCCACTGGTTCCTGGACTTGCCATGGGAATGAAGATGGAGGTATCTAAGCTGGCTTGTGAATACAGTAAAACAACAAATTTGACTGGATCTATACTGTTGGAACTCAACCAAGAATTAGGAGAAGTGCAAATTGTAGTGCTCCAAAATCTTACAACTACAGACTATCTACTGTTAAAAGAACATATGGGATGTGAACAGTCCCCAGGAATGGGTTGTTTTAATTTGTCTGATTTCTCTCAGATTGTTCAAGTTCAGTTGGACAATATCCACCATATCACAGATAAGTTTTCACAAATGCCTAAGGTGCCTAACTGGTTTTCTTGGGTTCACTGGAGATGGCTGGTAATTATAGGTCAGCTTTGGTTATGTAACTGTAATCCTATTATGTTAATGTGTGTGCACAATTTAGTTAGTAGTTTAAAACCTATACATGTTGAAGTCACTCTACAAGAAGATATGTCAAAGAAATAATCAATCTTCCCATGTTTTGTTCTGTCTGCTACTTCTATAGCTTTTCTTCTTCCTTCCTAATTACAACCCCTAAATACAATTCATACCTCATATCGAATTTACCGTGTATCACAATTCTTCCAAGTGGTAAAGATACCTCAAGACAAATGCTTGGCATAGAAGCCACAGGGCATAAATATGCAAAGAAGTAAAAAAATAACCTTTTCAAACAATAAGGCTTCTCTCTCATTTACTAACTTTACATTTCCCTGTATAGCACCGGAAGAAGACTGATTAGCCAGTGGCGGGAAAGATTCCTCAAGGGAGGAACAATCTAAGGCAGGCACAGTTGCAGGAGGGCCATCAGATGAGAAATTGGGGATCAACAGAGGTGAGGCTTAGAACCTCTCCCGCCCCTGTTCTGAGAGAAATCTGCTGCATCCGTGGATGTTTTATTACCCTTGTCTAGCTTGGATTAACACATAGTCTACAGGCACACACCTGATCATCTACATTTGCTCTTTTACAACACTAAACTATGTTTTCTACCTTTATCTTGCATCTACCTACCACTTCAGCATTTTATTAAAAATAATAATAATAGAGAGAAATGTGGTACCCATATATAAATCAAGTATGAAAGTCAAATGAATATTCATATTTGAACTGATTGTTTATACTCATAATGCATGATCAAAACAGAAAGTTTCTGTGATGACTGCCCTTGTACTGTTCACCATGTAACTTATTCACTATGTAAGAATTTGTTCTCCGTGTAAGAACTTGTTCATTATGCTTCAGATGTTTGGAGACTGAAGAAAATTAGGCTTGGGGTGGGTTAATGATTGTGCATTGAGCATTGACTCCCCTATACAGAATTTTATTGTTGTTAACAACCATTTGATAAATAAATAGGAGAGATGCCCTCACAGAAAAAAAAAAAAGTACACACTTCCAATTGTAAAATAAATAAGTAACTGGGATGTAATGTATAGCATAAGGAATATAATCAAAATATTGTGACAACTTGGTATGGTGATAGCTGGCACCTAGAATTATCATGTATACAAATGTTGAATCACTGTGTTGTACACCTGAAACTAATGTAATACTGTGTGTCAACTGCCGTTCAATAAAAAATAATTATCTAAAACAAAAATAGTCCAGTGTTGGAGAAAGATATTTCATGCAAACAACAGAGAAAAAAGCAAGTGTTGCAATACTAGTATCAGACAAAATAGACCTCAAAATAAAGAAAGTAACAAGAGATAAAGAAGGACATTACATAATGATAAAGGGTTCAATCCAACAAGAGGATATAACCCTTATAAATATATATATACACCCAATACAGGATCACCAATATATGTGAAAAAAATACTAACAGAATTAAAGGAGGAAATAGAATGTAATGCATTCATTTTGGGAGACTTTAACGCACCACTCACCCCAAAGGACAGATCCACCTTACAGAAAATAAGTAACGACACAGAGGCACTGAAGAACATGCTAGAACAGATGGACCTAATAGACATCTATAGCACTCTACATCCAAAAGCAATAGGATACACATCAACATGCTAGAACAGATGGACCTAATAGACATCTATAGAACTCTACATTCAAAAGCAACAGGATACACATTCTTCTCAACTGCACATGGAACATTCTCCAGAATAGAACACATACTAGGCCACAAAAAGAACCTCAGTAAATTCCAAAAGATTGAAATCCAACCAACCAACTTTTCAGACCACAAAGGTATAAAAGTAGAAATAAATTGTACAAAGAAAGCAAAAAGGCTCACAAACACATGGAGGCTTAACAACATGCTCCTAAATAATCAATGGATCAATGACCAAATTAAAATTGAGATCCAGCAATATATGGAAATAAATGACAACAACAACACAAAGCCCCACCTTCTGTGGGATGCAACAAAAGCAGTCTTAAGAGGAAGGAAGAACAATCCCAAGTGAATAGTCTAATGTCACAGTTATCGAAATTGGAAAAGAAGAACAAATGAGGCCTAAGGTCAGCAGACGGAGGTACATTATAAAGATCAGAGAATAAATATAAAAAATTGAGAAGAATAAAACAATGGAAAAAATCAATGAAACAAAGAGCTGGTTCTTTGAGAAAATAAACAAAATATATAAGCCTCTAGCCAGACTTATTAAGAGAAAAAGAGAGTCAACACACATCAACAGAATAAGAAATGAGAAAGGAAAAATCATGACAGATACCACAGAAATACAAAGAATTATTAGTGAGTACTATGAAAACCTATATGCTAACAAGCTGGGAAACCTAGGAAAAATGGACAACTTCCTATAGAAATACAACCTTCCAAGTCTGACCAAGAAAGAAACAGAAAATCTAAGCAGACCAATTACCAGCAACAAAATTGAATCGGTAATCAAAAAACTACCCAAGAACAAAACCCCCGGGCCAGATGGATTTACCTTGGATTTTATCAAACATACAGTGAAGACGTAACACCCATTCTCCTTAAAGTTTTCCAAAAAATAGAAGAGGAGGGAATACTCCCAAACTCATTCTATGAAGCCAACATCACCCTAATACCAAAACCAGGCAAAGACCCTACCAAAAAAGAAAACTACAGACCAATATCCCTGATGAATGTAGATGCAAAAATACTCAACAAAATAATAGCAAACCGAATTCAGAAATACATCAAGAGGATCATACACTATGACCAAGTGGGATTCATCCCAGGGATGCAAGGATGGTACAACATTCGAAAATCCATCAACATCATCCACCACATTAACAAAAAGAAGGACAAAAATCACATGATCATCTCCATAGATGCTGAAAAATCATTCGACAAAATTCAACATCCATTCATTATAAAAACTGTCAACAAAATGGGCATAGAGAGCAAGTACCTCAACATAATAAAGGCCATATATGATAAACCTACAGCTAACATCATACTGAACAGCGAGAGGCTGAAAGCTTTTCCTCTGAGATCGGGAACAAGACAGGGATGCCCACTCTCCCCACAGTTATTCAACGTGGTACTGGAGGTCCTAGCCATGGCAATCAGACAAAACAAAGAAATACAAGGAATCCAGATTGGTAAAGAAGAAGTCAAACTGTCACTATTTGCATATGACATGATATTGTAAATAAAAAACCCTAAAGACTCCACTCCAAAACTACTAAAACTAATATCAGAATACAGCAAAGTTGCAGGATACAAAATTAACACACAGAAATCTGTGGCTTTCTTATACAGTAACAGTGAGCCAATAGAAAGAGAAATCAGGAAAACAATTCCATTCACAATAGCATCAAAAAGAATAAAATACCTGGAAATAAATCTAACCAAAGAAGTGAAAGACCTATACCTTGAAAACTACAAGACACTCTTATGAGAAATTAAAGAGGTCACTAACAAATGGAAACTCATCCCATGCTCCTGGATAGGAAGAATTAATATCATCAAAATTGCCATCCTACCGAAAGCAATATACAGATTTGATGGAATCCCTATCAAATTACCAACAGCATTCTTCAATGAACTGGAACACATGGTTCAAAAATTCATATGGAACCGTCAAAGACCCCAAATAGCCAATGCAATCCTGAGAAGGAAGAATAAAGTTGGGGGGATCTCGCTCCCCAACTTCAAGCTCTACTACAAAGCCATAGTAATCAAGACAATTTGGTACTGGCACAAGAACAGAGCCACAGACGAGTGGAACAGAATAGAGACTCCAGACATTAACCCAAACATATATGGCCAATTAATATTAGATAAAGGCACCATGGATATACAATGGGGAAATGACAGTCTCTTCAACAGATGGTGCTGGCAAACTGGACAGCTACATGTAAGAGAATGAAACTGGATCACTGTCTAACCCTATACAAAAAAGTGAACTCCAAATGGATCAGAGACCTGAATGTAAGTCATGAAACCATAAAACTCTTAGAAAAAAACATGCAAAAATCTCATGGACATAAACATGAGTGAGTTCTTCATGAACATATCTCCCTGGGCAGGAGATACAAAGGAAAATAAGAACAAGTGGGACTATATCAAGCTAGAAAGCTTCTGTACAGTAAAGGACACCATCAATAGAACAAAAAGGTATCCTACAGTATGGGAGAACATATTCATAAATGACAGATCCGATAAAGGATTGATATCCAAAATATATAAAGAGCTCACGCACCTCAACAAACAAAGAGCAAATATTCCAATTAAAAAATGGGCAGAGGAACTGAATAGACAGTTCTCTAAAGAAGAAATCCAGATGGCCAACAGGCACATGAAAAGATGCTCCACATCGCTAATCATCAGATAATTGCAAATTAAAACCACAATGAGACATCACCTCACATCAGCATGGATCGCCATCATCAAAAAGACAAACAACAACAAATGTTGGTGAGGTTGTGAAGAAAGGGGAACCCTCCTACACTGCTGGTGGGAATGTAAACTAGTTCAACCATTGTGGAAAGCAGTATGGAGGTTCCTCAGAATGCTCAAAATAGAAATACCATTTGACCCAGGAATTGCACTTCTAGGAATTTACCCTATGAATGCAGCACTCCAGTTTGAAAAAGACAGATGCACCCCTGTGTTTATCGCTGCACTGTTTACAATAGCAAAGATATGGAAGCAACGTAAATGTCCATCAGTAGATGAATGGATAAAGAAGAGGTGGTACATATACACAATGGAATATTACACAGTCATAAGAAAAAAACAAATCCTACCATTCACCACAACATGGATGGAGCTAGAGGGTATTATGCTCACTGAAATAAGCCAAGTAGAGAAGGACAAGTACCAAATGATTTCACTCATATGTGGAGTATAAGAGCAAAGGAAAACTGAAGGAACAAAACAGCAGCAGAATCACAGAACCCAAGAATGGACTAATAGTTACCAAAGGGAAAGGGACTGGGGAGGATGGGTGGGAAGGGAGGGATAAGGGCGGGGAAAAAGAAAGAGGGCATTACAATTAGCATATATTGTGTGTGAGGGACACGGGGAGGGCTGCGCAACACAGAGAAGACAAGTAGTGATTTTACAGCATCTTACTATGCAGATGGACAGTGACTGTGAAGGGGTATGTGGGGGGGTCTTGGTGAAGGGGGGAACCTAGTAAATATAATGTTCTTTCTGTAATTATACATTAATGATACCAAAATTAAAAAAAATTCTTCCATAAGCTTTCTTAATTTATATCACACAACATGATTGTAGTTTAACAATTTATAGTTAATTATTTTTTGGTCTGTCTTTCATGTTGTGCTATAAGGTCCATGAGAGCAGGGACCATTCCTTCATGCTTAGCATTCATGGTTATTCTTTTACTCCTAGTGCCTGTCAATGCCTGGTACATAGTAAGTATTTAGAAAATATGAATGAGTAAATGAGGTACAAAAAGCAGCACTGAAAAGATCAGCTCTATCTAATTTACACTCTTCCATGGACATTTTTTTCATTGCGTATATTGCAATGAAATACATGGGTTACCCTATATCTGAGAGCAACAAAGAGAAATATCAAATTAATGCAGTGATCATCAGTATATTTTATATAAAAAGCTCTAGTTTATTAATGTAAATCATCCCCATGGGTAATGAAAATGTATTTGGAAATTCTTAAGTATAAACGTACTTTTACAGACATTGTATTTTTTTAATAGGGTCCCAGACTCAGCAGAAATGCTTCAGGGTATCAAAAATTAATGAACAGAACATTATACAAATCAACAGAAGAGTGCCAAACTGCAACTTTAAACCATAAAGGGAATTTTGTAACTAATATTTGTCATGTGCTTATTATGTACTTAGAACATTTCTTGGTACTATAATTCTATAAAAATTATTATCCACTTGTTATAGATGAAGAATCTGAGGCCTAACAGGTTAAATATTTAGCATAAGCTGAAACAATTCAAAATTGGTTCAAATTCCAAAGTCTATGTTCTTTCCAATATACCCTACTGTCTCTCTTGTCCTATAAATTTGTTCATTATTGTTTTATACCATGGCCACTAGCTAATATTTGATAGAACCACAGTGTTTGGGTACAAATTATAATGATTTGAAAATAATGTTATATTTTAAGACCTTAACTGGTATAATGGAAAGAGATACCATCTTAATACCATAAAAATGCAAATGATAGTAAAATTAACAGATATGTTTAATGCAATTACAATTATAATCCTAGAGTTCTGTATGAGTAAGTCTGCTTAATTGTAAAAACAAAAATAATTTAAAGTTCACTTGGTAGAGTGAATGAGAAAAACAACCAAAGAAAGTATAAAAAGAATAGTGAATGGTTGGTCACTTGCATCACTAGATACCAGAGTATTTTATAAAGCTACTGTAATCAGATCAATATGGTATTGATATAGGGATAGAGAAATGTATCAGTGGAACAAAATAAAGAATTCAGAAACGGATCCTAGGACATCTGAGAATTTAATACAATACACAGATGGTATTTCAATTTAGTGGTAGCAGAATGGATTATTTAATATGTTATATAAGCAAAACTGGGTAGCCATCTGTAAGAATATAAATTAAAACCCTATTCCCCAATATATCAAAATAAAAACATGTATTAAATACTTAATGTAAATACACTAAAAATATTAAAATATGTATGAGTCTAAATATGCAATCTTGGGATAGAGAAGAAATTCTTCACTAAGATAAGAAACCTAAAATCTATAAAAAGAAACAAAATAAGCAATGCAATTTATGAAAAATTAGTAAGTACTTTAAGGCAAAACATGCATTAAACAAAGTCAGTACATAAAAAATTAATTTAGAAAGAAAGTAGGTGACAAGAAAAGGTACAATATCTACAACAGCATTTCTCAAAATTTAAGGAGAAATACCTAGGGATCTTATTAAAATGCAGATTCTGATAAATAGACTAGAGGTGGGGCATTTCCAGCCATCATATAGGTGATGCTGATACTGATAACCTAAGGAATTTATCACCAGAAAACTAAGCATCCCCATGAGAAAAAAATAGAAAGTATGAGAAGGCAATTTAATAAAGAGAATTCAAATGACCAGCACATTTGAAAAGATGCTAAAATCAATAATAGAGAAATATACATAGCAATGTGATAGCTTCCATGCGTTATTTTTTACTTGCCAAAAGAAAAAAGAGGAGCCCTTCTATGATGGGAGGGATATAGAGGAAAATAGTTTTTTCATTCAATGTAGGCTCTGAATTAGAATTATTAGAACCCTTTGGAAATTTTATTTGATAAATATATTACATTTTAAAATATACATATCTTTCAAGGTCAGAGTCCCACTACTGGGAATTTAGCCTATGGCAATAAAAATACCAATATGAGAGAATATATATACATTTATGTTTGCTATAGAATTTCTTGTAGGGACAAAGAATAAGAAAAAAAACAATGCTTATATTATTTATGTCGTTATTTAAATAAGTTATAACGCAGCTACAACTTTAAAATGTTATACAATCATTAAGATACTGAATTAGAACTATACCAATTGAAATGGAACAATTTCAAAAGTTATTATTGAATAAGAAAAGTAAGATGGAAATTTTACAAGGGTAAAGTGCATTGCATACACATGTACTGATTAGGATGCTAACTCTTAGTTATGTTTTAGATGTTAACACATATGCTCTCACTAAGATAGCAGCTCGAGTTCACTCCCACAAACCTACAGTCTATTTAGTGATAGGTAAACAAACATTACCCATCTGTTTCAATGCTTGCAAATCATCTTTCCGAAAACCACCTAAGGTGATAGTTGTGCCATGGTTGGAGTCTGGAGGTAAGCAGTCTGAGAACGGCAAGTAGAATAGGAAAATAATCTCAACCCCAAAACCTATCAAACAACAGTAGTGTAGGGCAGATCATGTAAAATTGTATAAAAGTGTGTATGTGTATGCATAAAAACATTAGAACTGTAGTTATTGACCTGTATCTATCAATAAGATAAATTAAGTGAATTGAGAAAGTTGCAGAGTAATGTGTATATGTAGTATATCTGTGCTTTTAAAAACAAATAAGCAAATAAATCTCCTCTCATATACATATATATATGTATATATATATATATACATATATACATATTTTCAAGAACAAGGGCTAAAGATATGAGCTAAGCTGTTAATGTCAGTTGTTACTTACCTCAAGGAGAAAGTCAGTGGGAAGAAGGAATGGGGAATAATTTCTCATTACAATAAAAACAGTATGCCATATTATATAAATTTTTATTGTCATTAGAAAGTTAGCTATTTAAGTATATTCTATACTAATTTTTGTTAAGACAATGGTCCACTAATTTATTATCCTTTAGGAATCTCAGCATTTTTAAATAGCTCTGTATTAAATGATAAATTCCTGTAGAAAGGTGATGTCCATATAAAATCTAATTACATTAAAAAATTCCTTTTATTCATTATGTAAATGGTATTTTATTTGCTGATTTTATTTTCCTAAATATAATCTTATAGAACTTTTCTACTAAAGGAAGTATCACATTGAGAAAAGGTAATTAAATAAAAATTAGGAGACTTGGATTCTAGTTCTGTGTCAGCCAGGATGTGACCTTTCTAATCCTCATTACAAAGCAAAGAAAAACAAAGGCAGGTTAGAAGTAATTGGGATTAGTAGAAACATGACACTAAGCAAATATGTTTAATTAATCATGCTATTATGTTGTGCTGAACCTAATGTGTTCAAATAATCCTTCAGAACTCAAGAAGCCACAACCAGTTGGCCAGTCTACACAAGAAATTAAACTTTTTTGTCATTCTAGATAACTATTAACCTTTTCCATCCCTAGGTCTTGAAAACTATCCATTGTGTCTGTTGTGTTGTCTTCCTCACTGCTATGTCATTCCTCTACCCTTTTCCTATCCTTTCCAGCATCACTGACTAATACACAAAACATTCATGAAATATCTCCAAACAAATTTTCAAATAACCATCACCAAGGAAAAACAAGCCATATCTTGTAAGTTTTGACTCACCTTCACCCTGGGTCCCATCTACTCATTTCTTTAAAAGAGAAAAAGCACTCTATTACAATATAATTGACAAAATGCTATACATTTTTAATGCATATATCCTGAGTATGTGAGGAACTGCACCATATGATGGATGTTAATTCAGAGCATATATAGCCTCCTGGAGAACCTCACTCCTGCCTTGCAAAGTATTGCCACCTAGCTGGCACTTTGTTTTCAAAAGCCAGCTGCTTCAGAATGGTGAGGAACATGCTAAGACCAAATAATTCTATGATCATGGCCCCGTTGCTGTACTTCATCTACTCTTGATCTCAGTAGTTCCTTAATCAAAAGTAATGCTGTGTGGAACACCATGAAGGTGTATAAGGCACCATAAAATCCACATCAAGTAGTTTTTGCAGAAGTACAACATGCTGGGAAGGCAAATCCTTATGCAGACTGTCTTCCATGAAGAATTAAGCACTTGTCCTTCCATGATGGAAGTGGTCCAATGCAATCAACCTGTCATGAGGTACTGTCTTGGGGAAAGGAAAGGTGATTGAGTCCCTATCATTCCTATGATGACACTGGGATGGAGAGTTGATATACTCCTGAGGCATGATAGTGAAGGTATATTGATGCCCTTGTCAGCTGAAGGCCAACTTCTCCTGGTGGTCTTTGTTAACAGGTATGGAGAAAAAAACATTCTTCATGTCAATAGCAGCATATCAGGTGCAAAGGGATGTGTTAATTCACTCAAGCAATAAAACCACATCTGGTACAGAAGCTGTAATTGGAGTCACCACCTGGGTAAGCTTATGATAATCCACCATCATTCTCTGAGATCCATCTATTTTCTGCATAGGCCCAATACACAAGTTGAACAGAATATTGTGAGAATCACCATTCCAGCATCCTTCAAGTCCGTAATGGTGGAACTGATCTCTGCAATCCCTCCAAGAATGTGCTACTACTTTTATTTGCTATTTTCCTAGGTAGAGGAAGGTCTAGTGACTTCCATTTGGCCTTTCCTACCATAATAACCATTACTCCATAGATCAGGGAACTAATGTGGGTATTTGGTCAGCTGATGAGTATTTCTATTCCATTTATGCATTCTAGAGCTGGGGAAATAACCATAGGATCAGTTTAGGGACCCACTGGCCCCAAGGTGTTCTGTACTTAAGCTGATGCTCCATTGATTATCTGACCTGCATATACTCTTAATTTGATTGGTGGACCATAGTCACATTTTGGGTCTCTTGAAATTAGTACCAATTCAGAACCAGTATTCATTAACTGCTAAAAGTCTAATTATTTCCTTTTCTTCAATGCACAGTCACCCTGGTAAAAGGCTGTAGGTCTGTAGGTCCTTTTGGGTAAAGCTGGGATAAATATTAACAGTGTTAAGTTTTGGTAGTACACTGGAGTCCTTCTTCAAGGGGACCAAGTCTCTCCTTCATTCAAGGAATTCTATGCCTGTATACTGGCTCAAGTGTCAGAAATAACTGAGGGATCATGAATTTCTGTTCTGTAATTCATGTTAGACTCCTCCCACTTGACCTATCATTTTGCTTATACAGATCAAAAGAATTTAGTAAAACTGCCTATTTCCCTTCGATTGATATCATAGCCAACAGCATAGGTCTCTATGAGGCAAACTATTCTTATTACTACTTTGACTCCACTGTCAATTACAGTAAATATACCAACCCTGTTTTTGGCAATTAGGTGATACCATTTGGCCCCTGCCACCCCAGATCACAATTATCTCCATTGCATTTAAAGATCTTAGTTTAGTGGCAGCAGTTCTTTCTGTAATTTCTGAGCTAGAGAGAAGAACTACAGAGTTCTTCAACAATGCTGACACTTCCCTCACAAATTTATTTTGCACAGGTGTGGTGAAAGGTGTGTCCGCTGAAGTGGGTAGGCACATTTTATATAATAAATCCTCTTTAACGCCGCAGTCTCCCTTTGCCTTTGGATACCTTACTTTACCATATACCAAGGAAGTTCTGACGTTCCTATTTTACTTAGTATAGACAACATTTGGTCTATATTTCAGCCATCCAACCAATTGAATTATTAGAGACCTCTAGTCCCTTGAGCTGCAACTTTGAATACATTCTTCTTCATGGGTCACATTAATAAATTCGGCCCAATTCAACTTGTTTCTTTAACCATTATCCTAAATCCTTACTATCCACTCCCACACATGTTCTCCATATTTCTGTGCACAAAAACTGGAAAAATCATGCCATTCTTTTGAAGTGTAGTGCACGTCCTCATGGGTCACACCTTATACCTCACCGTTGAGGGTCTGCTGCAACTTGTGTCTAATTATAGGTTTAGAAGCAGAGAGGGGAATTTGAGACAGGTCCTGAAGGGAAGCTTCAGTGTTTTCCAAGGTGACTACATCAGGGGAAACCACTACAAGTTCCTTAGGCAGATCAAGGTTAAACTCAGGCAAGAGTAGAAAAGCTGGATCTACTGGCAAAAAGACTCATCAGAATTTAGGAGTTAATATCCAAAAGCTTCATCAGGATCTGCTAACAGGTTTCCATTTTAATTTTCAGGAATCCAAATCATTCCAAATTAATGTCCCTACTTTGACAGAAGAGACCTTAGAAGATTGGGAATTCAAATCATATCATTCATCCACTTACACGATGAGACTCTGAACTTGGTTTTTAGCCATCTGAAACCAGCCACTACAGGATATAAGGATTTCTCTCAGGAAGACATAGAAAATTTCAGAAGATTTATGTAGAACTTGAGCTGAGATTTAGAAATCCTGAGCTCATCATTTGTTTCCCCACTTTCTCCAATAGAGTCAGGAGCAATAAGCTAATCTCATTGTACCTGTTAGTTTGACAAAAATATTTTAGAGTACCACATACATGGTCATCCAGGACTTTTTTATAAGTGTTTGATAAAGGTTATCCAATGGTGATATTTTGCACATCTCTATTGCTGCACCACACACCATGAATTATCACTTAGTGCCTTGAAATCTAATCAGATTAGTAAAACAATTCCCCAAACTCCAAAACATATATATACATGTGTTTATACATACACACACACACACACACACAATTTTAGAAATTGTCTCATGTGATTAAAGCATATACACCAATACCCACGTTAATCATAATCTCAAGTAGACATTAAGAATTCTTATCATAGGGATATGTGGTATCTCCCAGTGAGTTTCCTCTTACTAGAGGACAGATCCTCTTCTCTAACATTTTGTATCTCTCACAGTGCCTAGAACAGTGTTGAGTATACAACATTGAACTGAATTATTTTTAAGCTGTGTGGCTTCAAGATATTTGATTTAAACAGATTTTTGGCACAAGATTGCTTCCCCTTAGCATCCCAAATGCCATATATAACAATTTTACACACATTTTATGGAATGCTCCCCTCAAAATGGACCCTGGTGGGAGTGGAGGGGGTGAGGAAGAAAGGAATTTCAAGGATGACAGGACTTGTTCCATTTGATTTTATTACAGAATCAATGTTTACAAAATGCTGAACAGTAAAAGGTTTCCTGAACCAAATGAAACAGTTTTGTTCTTTTGGTGTGTGTTAAATCCCCAAACTCATGAGACCCAGCATCCCACTTCTCCTATGCCAAAGCAGAAGGCTCAACACTGAAGCTGAGCAAGCAGCATGGAGTTTCCTGTCAGAAAAGGCAATTTCCAGCTCTCACAAAGCAAATACTTTTCAGAGGTACAGATGTATCTGTATTTCCCCCATGGGCCCAGCCAGTTATTTACATTGTTATTTGAATCTCTATTTCTATCAGTCCTAGTTGCCTAATCAGTACTAGTAACTGGGTTCTCTAGGATAGGACAACTCCACATGATCAGAGGTTTCAACATTTACAGAATGTTAGATGTCATTCCAAATCACGCTGCATTTAAAATTGTTTAGAGCTTGTTATCACTGCAAATGGATAATATGACAGCTTTGTGTTTAGCAGCTTCCCTGGAATATTATCAACTCCATGTTGTGGATTATTTGGGCACATCTGGCATTTCAGTTTCTATTGACATAATTGTGAATATATCATGCACTGAGATCTCAGCTTCGATACTGGCCTCCTGGGAGGTCTTTTGAAAATAACTCCTCTTCCTTCCAGTGCATCTCTTGCTCTGCTATCCAAACTCACTTACCCCTCCAGAAAAGTTTGGAATGAAGCCTAGGAATAAAAATAGTTTCCAGAGGGTTTCGCTAGCTCTATATGTAATGCACATTGCTTAGCTGAAGGATACTGAGATGTCTGGGGGGCTATTATGGTCATTGTTATGTCCTGGTGCCTCTGTTAGTAAACAGTAATCTCCAACAGTGCAACACTTGTTATTTATATACATCCCGAAAGATATTTACTCCAAAATATTTAACGAATTTACAGGGTGGCCTATACATACTAGGTAATTATTTCTTCAAGTCCAGAGAAAATGTCACTACCTGATTAGTATACTCAGGCATATTTACACAGAGATGTCATAACGCTCTAAATAGAGAAAAAAATAATGAATTCAATACTTAAGGATATTCTGAATTGCACTGCTACCTGTTACTTTTGAAAAACACCTTTATATTAAGGCACTTGGGAATGCTAAAAAGGATAATACCATGGAGTGGCAAATCACAACAATTTACCATGGTGTTTAGCCATTTGTATAATAGATATAAAACAACATTCTACGTGTCCATCTGTTGCAAATGGCATCTGCATTTCATACCTGCAATGATAATATGCCAGCTATTCTCCTTGTGTTCTTACTAGTTCTATGCTACATGACTGAATAATAATATATCTAGGGATTTGAAGGTAGTAAATATACACTTATTTTTGAAACTTATGAGTATTTTTAAAAAATAGTTTGCTTTTTACAGATATGGGAGTCCACTAATTCTTAATGATAAGTTGGGGTGCATACTTCACATCTTGGTTCAAATATCTAGAATTAGGACAAATTATAAACTGCAATATATGGCACTGAGGCTAAGGCTAATATTAGGACAGTTAGGACCTTTATTCCAAGTTAGTCATTATTAGTAAAAAAATCAAGATTTCCAAGGCAATGAAAAGTTGTTGCAGTATTTACTGTGTGCAGTGGATAGTAAGGCATTCAGCCTATACATATGGTTTGGGGATGTACAAGATACATCCTCAAGAAATAGATAATCTAGTTGTATATATAATCTAGTTGTATAAATCTGATATGCAAAAATAAATTAAGTGATATAAATTTACATGAAGTGATTTGCATATGTAAGGTGTTTTATAAGTCAATAAAGGCAGGCAGTGCCCACTAAGAATAGAGCACCAAACCAAGAGTTCAAGAATACTGGATCCTGGTCCTAGGTGTCTGACCAATAGGGGTCTCAGTTTCTTATATATATAATTATGATATTTAACTACCCTACACTACAAAGGGTTGAGATGATCAACTGGGATAATATATTTGAGTTTTGAGAAGCATATATTGCTATATAAATGTAAGGAATTACCACATGGAATACTCTGAAGTTATGTTGACTAGTGTCAAAATTGTGTGACTAACTACAATGTAAACTGAAAACCACTATAGTTGTAAATATTGAAATGTCAAAAGAGAAGTCTTCCTAATGATTTTAATGTCTACATAGTGCTCACAGTGTGTGTATGTGTATTAGGTTATATTACATATAACCTAAATTGTTCTAAAGTGGTGAATGATAAATCCTGTCTAAATTTTAGATGTCACAGTACATGATTTACAAGGTCTAGTTAGGCTTTACTTTCAATCATTTCAGGCAGCCTTCCTAAATGATCATTTGTTGTAGTATTTGGGTATGCATATTACAGTGACACAGAGCAGCCTGATTTATTTTAAGTACATCTATGATCTCTGACACATGATATAGTACCAAATGATATGTTCATTCAGAACTGACAGCAGAACACAGTGTAAGCAGTTCACATCCCCTAATCTGAAATCAATAAGTAGAGTTCTTTACAAAGCATAAATTTCTTATATATGAAAATGTAGAGGCAATGGTCATTTGCTAGCAACAGTTCAAAGGTATTTTAGGCAGGATTTATACAATTGTTAGTATTGATAAATATTGGTACCAGTTTGACCAAGTGGACAATTAGGACACATAAAGATAATCTTTTGTTTGTGCTACTAGAATAGTAGAACTAGTTATGCTTACTTACTTGGTCATTCACTTGTTTTTCCTTTGCTTTTAATCATAATTGGAAATATATCTTTAAAGGATTATACCTAATCCCCAAAATACCTAGCTCCATTTTGAAAGGCATAAATGATAGGTACCAAGAAGCAGTTTCAGACCTGGAAATGTACATTGTATATAAAATGCATGTATATTATATATTAACTAGAAAGGTTGAATCTTCAGTATTTGAAATAGGACCTCTTAGTTCCCAGAGGGTTATTTGCTCTGCAGAAAAGTTCTTATTTGTGTTTCTACTTGGACTTTTATTTCCTTCTGTAGATAAGAACAAATTTCTGATTGATTTAAGGTGTTCACAGGTGAATCAGTGTCTCAATTTTAAAGTGGATCAAAGCAACTGTATTATTCACTGTAAAAAAATGACACTGATAAAGTACTGTCCAGGAAAAACTCTAAGGGATGCAATTTACACCGATTTATATGGCTTATGCGTATTTTCAAAGGAGGGAAATCATTTTAATTGCATTTGCAATCTCTCATACTTGAAATAAAATTGCCAATTTTTAATACGAAACATTGTTCTAAAAATTCTTCTTCCCTTAATTTTAATATATGAGGCAGATCCTCCATTTTTAAGGCATCTCATGCCCTCACTAAACGAAAAGTGTTATAGTGTCTGGGCATGTGAAAATTCACAGACACACTAAGGTGAACATTTTTTAAAAATTGAAATTTATATTCACTTGACAACTTGCGAATATTCTTTTATTGGACCAGGATGTATCAAAACAATGTTGGAATGATGGTTGTGTAGGATCTTGTCTGACCTACTATATACACATAAAATTTGTAATTTTGACTGAGCTAAGTAAAAAATATTAAATCAAGTAATTCCACATAATAAATTATTATTGAATCCTCAGTAAACATTCTATGGTCAAGTTCTTACTGCCTGAAGTTACAGAACTGAGTGGATAGGATGCGATTTTCATTATTTTGAGTATTATTCAAAAGTGAGATTGGCAGATCATATGCTAGTATTATTTTTAGATTTTTGATGAACCTCTATACTGTTTTCCATACGCTATAACATTTTATATTCTCACTTTCTCCACATCCTCACCAACACTTATTTGTTTCTCTTTTTATTTATTTATGTATTTATGTATGTATGTATGTATTTATTTATTTATATTTATGTTTACTAAGCCCTCCCCTATGCCAAGTACCCCCCACAAACCCCATTACAGTCACTGTCCATCACCATAGTTAGATGTTGTAGAATCACTACTTGTCTTCTCTGTGTTGCAAAGCCCTCCCCTTTCCCCCACCCACCACATTATACATGCTAATCATAATACCCCCTTTCTTCTTTCCCACCATTATCCCTCTCTACCCTCCCATTCTCCCCAGTTTCTTTCCCTTTGGTAACTGTTAGTTCATTCTTGGGTTCTGTGATTCTGCTGCTGTTTTGTTCCTTCAGTTTTTCTTTTGTTCTTATACTCCACAGATGAGTGAAATCATTTGTTATTTGTTTTTCCCTGCTTGGCTTATTTCACTGAGTATAATATCCTCTGGCTCCATCCATGTTGTTGCAAATGGTAGGATTTGTTTCTTCTTATGGATGAATAATATTCCATTGTGTATATGTACCACATCTTCTTTATCCATTCATCTACTGATGGACACTTAGTTTGCATCCATTTCTTGGCTATTGTAAATAGCGTTGCGATAAACATAGGGGTGCATCTGTCTTTTTCAAACTGGAGTGCTGCATCCTTAGGGTAAATTCCTAGAAGTGGAATTCCTGGGTCAAATGGTAAGTCTATTTTGAGCATTTTGAGGAACCTCCATATTGCTTTCCACAATGGTTGAACTAATTTACATTCCCACAAGCAGTGTAGGAGGGTTCCCCTTTCTCTGCAACCTTGCCAACATTTGTTGTTGTTTGTCTTTTGGATGGTGGCCATCCTTACTGGTGTGAGGTGATATCTCATTGTGGTTTTAATTTGCATTTCTCTGATAACTAGCAATGTGGAGCATCTTTTCATGTGTCTGTTGGCCATCTGAATTTCTTCTTTGGAGAACTGTCTGTTCAGTCCCATGCCCATTTTTTAATTGGATTATTTGCTTTTTGTTTGTTGAGGAGTGTGAGCCCTTTATAAATTTTGATTGTCAAGCCTTTATTGGATCTTTCATTTATGAAAATATTCTCCCATAGTGTAAGGTACCTTTTTGTTCTATTGATGGTGTCCTCTGCTATACAGAAGATTTTCAGCTTGATATAGTCCCACTTATTCATTTTTGCTTTTGTTTTCCTTGCCCGGGGAGATATATTCATGAAGAAGTCACCAATGTTCACATCCAAGAGATTTTTGCCTATGTTTTTTCTAAGAGTTTTATGGTTTCATGACTTACATTCAGGTCTTTGATCCATTTTGAATTTACTTTTGTGTATGGGGTAATACAGTGATCCAGTTTCATTCTCCTACATGTAGCTGACGAGTTTTGCCAGCACCATCTGTTGAAGACACTGTCATTTCACCATTGTATGTCCATGGCTCCTTTATCAAATATTAATTGGCCATACATGTTTGGGTTAATGTCTGGAGTCTCTAATCTGTTCCACTGGTCTGTGGCTCTGTTCTTGTGCCAGCACCAAATTGTCTTGATTACTATGGCTTTGTAGTAGAGCTTGAAGTTGGGGTGTGAGATCCCCGCCACTTTATTCTTCTTTCTCAGGATTGCTTTGGCTATTTGGGGTCCTTGGTGTTTCCATATGAATTTTTGAACTATTTGTTCCAGTTCATTGAAGAATGTTGCTGGTAGTTTGATAGGGATTGCATCAAATCTGTATATTGCTTCAGGCAGAATGGCCATTTTGATTGTATTAATTCTTCCCAGCCAAGAGCATGGGATGAGTCCCCATTTGTTAGTGTCCTCTTTAACTTCTCTTAAGAGTGTCTTATAGTTTTCAGTGTATAGTTCTTTCACTTCTTTGGTTAGGTTTATTACTAGGAATTTTATTCTTTTTGATGCTATTGTGAATGGAATTGTTTTCCTGATTTCTCTTTCTATTGGCTCACTGTTACTGTATAGGAAAGCCACAGATTTCTGTGTGTTAATTTTGTATCCTGCAACTTTGCTGTATTCCAATATCAGTTCGAGTAGTTTTGGATTGGAGTTTTTAGGGTTTTTTATGTACAATATCATGTCATCTGCAAATAGTGACTGATTAACTTCTTCTTTACCGATCTGGATTCCTTGTATTTCTTTGTTTTGTCTGATTGCCATGGCTAGGACCTCCAGTACTATGTTAAATAACAGTGGGGAGAGTGGGCATCCCTGTCTGGTTCCCGATCTCAGAGGAAAAACTTTCAGCTTCTCGCTGTTAAGTATGATGTTGGCTGTGGGTTTATCGTATATGGCCTTTATTATGTTGAGGTACTTGCCCTCTATACCCATTTTGCTGAGAGTTTTTATCATGAATGGATGTTGCATTTTGTCAAATGCTTTTTCAGCATCTATGGAGATGATCATGTGGTTTTTGTCTTTCTTTTTGTTGATGTGGTGGATGATGTTGATGGATTTTCTAATGTTGTACCATCCTTGCATCCCTGGGATGAATCCCACTTGGTCGTGGTGTATGATCCTTTTAATATATTTTTGAGTTCGGTTTGCTAATATATTATTGAGTATTTTTGCATCTACGTTCATCAAGGATATTGGTCTGTAATTTTCTTTTTTGGTTGGGTCTTTGCCTGGTTTTGGTATTAGGGTGATGTTGGCTTCATAGAATGAGTTTGGGAGTATTCCCTCCTCTTCTATTTTTTGGAAAACTTTAAGGAGAATGTGTATTATATCTTCTCTGTATGTCTGATAAAATTCCGAGGTAAATCCATCTGGCCTGGATGTTTTTTCCTTGGGTAGTTTTTTGATTACCGCTTCAATTTCTTTGCTGGTAATTAGTTTGTTTAGATGTTGTGTTTCTTCCTTGGTCAATCTTGGAAGATTGTATTTTTCTAGGAAGTTGTCCATTTCTTCTAGGTTTTCCAGCTTCTTAGTATATAGTTTTTCATAGTAGTCTCTAATAATTCTTTGTATTTCTGTTGGGTCTGTCATTATGTTTCCTTTCTCATTTCTGATCCTGTTGATGGGTGTTGACTAACTTTTTCTGTTAATAAGTCTGGCTAGAGGCTTATCTATTTTGTTTATTTTCTCAAAGAACCAGCTCTTGGTTCATTGATTTTTTTCTATTGTTTTATTCTCAATTTTATTTATTTCTTCTCTGATCTTTATTATGTTCCTCCTTCTGCTGACTTTAGGCCTCATTTGTTCTTCTTTTTCCAATTTTGATAACTGTGATGTTAGACTATTCATTTGGGTTTGTTCTTCCTTCTTTAAATATGCCTGGATTGGTATATACTTTCCTCTTAAGACTGCTTTCGCTGTGTCCCACCGAAGTTGGGGTTTTGTGTTGTTGTTGTCATTTGTTTCCATATATTGCTGGATCTCCATTTTAATTTGGTCATTGATCCATTGACTATTTAGGAGCATGTTGTTAAACCTCCATGTGTTTCTGAGCCTTTTTGCTTTCTTGGTACAATTTATTTCTAGTTTTATACCTTTGTGGTCTGAAAAGTTGGTTGGTAGGATTTCAATCTTTTGGAATTTACTGAGGCTCTTTTTGTGGCCTAGTATGTGGTCTATTCTGGAGAATGTTCCATGTGCACTTGAGAAGAATGTGTACCCTGTTGCTTTTGGGTGTAGAGGTCTATAGATGTCTATTAGGTCCATCTGTTCTAATGTGTTGTTCAGTGCCTCTGTGTCCTTACTTATTTTCTGTCTGGTGGGTCTGTCCTTTGGAGTGAATGGTGTGTTGAAGTCTCCTAAAATGAATGCATTGCAGTCTATTTCCTCCTTTAGTTCTGTTAGTATTTGTTTCACATATGCTGGTGCTCCTGTGTTGGGTGCATATATATTTATAATGGTTATATCCTCTTGTTGGACTGAGCCCTTTATCATTATGTAATGTTCTTCTTTATCTATTGTTACTTTCTTTGTTTTGAAGTCTATTTTGTCTGATACTAGTACTGCAACACCTGCTTTTTTCTCCCTATTGTTTGCATGAAATATCTTTTTCCATCCCTTGACTTTAAGTCTGTGCATGTCTTTGGGTTTGAGATGAGTCTCTTGTAAGCAGCATATGGATGGGTCTTGTTTTTTCATCCATTCAGTTACTCTGTGTCTTTTGATTGGTGCATTCAGTCCATTTTCATTTAGGGTTATTATCGATAGGTATCTACTTATTGCCATTTCAGGCTTTATATTTGTGGTTACCAAATGTTCTAGCTTAGTTTCCTTACTATCTAAGAGTCTAACTTAACTCACTTATTATGCTGTTACAAACACAATCTAAAGGTTCTTTCCTATTTCTCCTCCTTTTTCTTCCTCCTTCATTCTTTATATATTAGTTATCAGATTCTATACTTTTTCTCTATCCCTTGATTGGCTTTGGGGATAGTCAATTTAATTTTGTATTTGCCTCGCAATCATCTGCTCCACCCTTCCTACCATGATTTTAGTACCTCTTGTGACAGCTTTCCAACCCTAGGAACAATTCCATCTATAGCAGTCCCTCCAAAATAGACTGCAGAGATGGTTTGTGGGAGGTAAACTCTCTCAGCTTTTGCTTATCTGGAGATTGTTTAATCCCTCCTTCAAATTTAAATGATAATCTCATGGCTTCTCTTTTTTATAATGACCATTCTAACAAGTGTAAAGTAATATCTCAGTGTAGTTTGAATTAACATGGTGATTAGTGATTTGAACACTTTTCATGCCATTTGTGCATCTTCTTTGTAAAAATGTCTATTCAGGTAATTCATCCACTTTTTAATGATTTCTTTTTTCTCTATTGAGTTGTCTGAAGTTTCATATGTTTTGGATATTAACCCTTTATAAGACATAGAGTATGAAAATAGTTTTTCCCATTCTGTATTTTGCTTTTTCATGTTATTGATTGCTTCTTTTTTGTGCAGAACCTTTTTAGTTTCATATAGGCTTTTTCCCTGTTTTCTTTTAGGAGTTTTATAGGTTCAGGTCTTATAGGTCTTTCATCTATTTTGATTTAATTTTTTGAGTAGTATAAGATAGGAATCTAATTTCATTTTTTGCAGTTTTTTCAGTATCACTTATTCAAAAAACTATTCTTCCCCCATTTGAGTATTCTTGGCTAACTTGTAAAATATTAGTTGACAGTATATGCCTCGGTTTATTTCTGAGCTCCTGATTCTGTTCCATTGATGTATGTGTGTGTTTTTATGCTAATACCTTACTGTTTTGTTCATTATAGCATTATAATGTATTTTAAAATCAGGAAGTGTGACACAGCTTTGTTTTGGGCAATCTGTATACATTTAAAAATTACTAACTTCTGATTCTTGAACATGAACTCCTTCAATTTATTTGTGTCTTCTTCAATTTATTCATTCAATGTCATTTAGTTTTCAGTGTATCTATGTTTCAACTCCTTGGTTAATAAGTTTTTTACTGTTCTTGATGCTGTTACAAGTGAGATTATTTTAATTCTTTTTCAGATAGTTCATTGTTAGTGTATAGAAATGCAGCTGATTTTGTATCCTAAAACTTTACTAAATTCATTTATTAGTTCTGACCATTTTTGAAGGAATCTTTAGGGTTTTCTATATATAAGATTATATTATCTGCAGAGACAATTTAGTTCCTCCTTTCTTATTTAGATGCATTTTATTTCTTTTTCTTGCCTAATTGCTCTACTTAGAACTTCCAGTATTATGTTGAATAGGAGTAATAAGCACCCTATTTTTTTTCATGATCTTAAAGGAAAAGCTTTCATCCTTACATTCTTGAGTATGATATTAGCTGTGGGCTTATTTTATATGGCCTTTATTGTGTTGAGGTGTGTTCCTCCTATACGCAATTTGTTTAGCATTTTTATGATGAAAGGACATTGCATTTTTTCAAATGCTTTGCCTGCATCTGATGTGATAATCATAAGATTGGTATCATATGACCTATGAACTTCATAAACTTGGATGTCCAAGTCTCTCCCCAGACTTGGGAAGTTCTCAGCCATTATTTCTTTAAGTCCACATTCTGGCTCCTTCTCCCACTTTTCTCCTTCTTGGAGAAGGACTCCTTACTGTGACTCCAATAATGTGTAAATTATTTTTTAATGATATCACATAATTCAAATAGGTTGTCTTCACTCTTTGTCATTCTTTTTTCTTTTTACTTCTCTGACTGGGTAATTTAAAATGACCTGTCTTTGAGGCCACTTATTCTTTTTTCTGCTTGGTCCAGTTTGTTGTTGATTCACTCTATTGAATTCTTCAGTGCAGTCAATGTATTATTTAGCTCTGGATTTGTTTAGATTTTTTAAATGGTTTCTATTTGTTGCACTTCTCATTTTGTTCATGCATAGTTTTCCTAATTTTTTTAGTTGTCTGTGGTTTCTTGTAGTTCACTGAATTTCTTTAAGAGGATTATTATCAATTCTTTGTCAGACAGTCATAAATTTCCATCTCTTTAGGGTCCATTTTTCAAACTTTAGGAGTCTCCTTTGGTGGTATAACATTTACCTGATTCTTCGTGATCCTTGTATAGTTTTACTGGTATCTGCAAATTTGAAGAAGCATTCTTCAACTCTGGCCTTTCTTGGCAAATGGGTTCAGCCAATGACTTGCTTCCCTGCCCAGGTGGGCCATATGATATGCTCCACAGCTGTTCCATGTCTTTGGGCAGGCTTCTTGGTTTAGTAGGGGTGGAGTTTGTACTTGGTACTTGGGAAGGGCAGGTATCTTTTTTCCCTGTCCAGGCATTTTTAGAATGGGATCTGCAGCTGGGAACCCAAACTAGACATAACTGCTGATTGAACTCACTAACTTACTGCTATGAGCCTCACTGCCTTTCACCATTTCTAGGTGATTCTTCCAGTGATCTCTGTGGGGCAATACCTAAATGGGTCTCTCAGAAATCATCCCAGAACTTTGAGGAAGTTGGACATCCATCTGGGACTTTCCTTTTCCAGTGGAGAAACTGTAGGCCCACAGGAAACTCCTAGGTGCAGCACTGCACTGGTGTGGAGATGAGACAAAGTAAAACCATTCCTCTTACCCTTTTAATGTGTTTTTTTTTTCAGCTTTTTGTTGTTCAAGGGGGTGCTTCAGCCCACTCCTGTGTTCTTGGATCTTCACAAATTTATTCTGCCTATCAATAGTCACTAATTATTCTTTCTGTGAAGGAGACTGAAGTTGAAAGTCACTTATTTCACCATCTTGCTGAAGTCATTTTTCCCAGAAAGATCAAACCCTTTAATATGGCACAAAGTCATCATTAGGTCCACTCATTCTCAAATATGAGCCTGAGTCAGGGTGGCTTGGTGGACTTTTGAAAATGCAAGTTGCTAGGCCCCACCATCATAAGATATCACTTAGGTGGGCCTTCATTTTTCACCTCCTGTGATCCTGTAGTGAGAGAGGGAGCTTGGGGTGGATCTCAATAATTTTCCTGTCTAACAAGTTTCCATGTGATGTCACTGCTGCTGGTTGGGAGACCACACTTTGAGATCTACTTCTCTCACTCTGTCAGCAACTCCTTGACTAGAGAAATATTGATTATTCTGGTTTCAAATCCTAGTTGCAGAGTTATTAGACCTCTCACTGAATTATCACTTTCAGTCTTTCATGATTCCTCTAATTCAGTCATTCCCTATTTTTCCCTAAGATAAAAACATAAATTTGTGCTTGTTAACAGTACAAATTACCAAGTCCCTCTGATTCAGTAAATCTAGGTATGTGCCCAGGAATTTATATATTTACAAATGGCTTTAAACTTTCTTTTCCTCAGACAAGTTTTAGAAACACTAAGCAAATTTTAGTTTATTTGAAGAGTAATTACCCTATCCTAAGCAATGAATACTTAAGCTATGATGAAAACAATTTTTGATTTCTTCTTCTTCCTCTACAGGAAGGATCCTTAACACATATCATGCCATTCATCTCTTTGGCAGTTTGGTGAAGCCAATAGACCCCTGCACAGAATAGTTTTAAATGCATAAAATAAAACACAAAAGATTACAAAAATCAACTATACTAAAATGCAGCTATTAAAGTATTTTATAAATAAACATGTATTATGGCAGTATATGCACTTCATTATTAACACATTAAATAAAATATCTAGCAGTGGGACTAATAACTACTACAACTTTAAACTACCACAACTTCAAAGATTTTAGGGATACTCAAAAATCTGTAATGTTATGTAATATTTATTATTATTTACATAAAATAATACCACTTTGGATTGTTGCCAACATTCGTAACTTGAAATACTAAATTTCAATGAGAGGTTTGTGAAAATACTATGTATTTTTTCTAATTCAAGTTCAAGGACTTCTTGACTCTGACTTTAAGAAATTTTCTTTAGAGTTTCTTCCTGATGTCTTTCAAACAGATCACCACAGAAAGGTAGGGCTAGAGGAAATTGGTGGGATTTAGAGGAGAGGATGGACAGGTTACTACATATCCATTTAGGGAGGGAAAGTGTGGGCCTATACCCAACATTGTAAGTATCAAATGACTGATAATATTCCTATTTGTAATGTTTTTACTGGGTGTTTCTGGGACCCAGCAAGCAAGAGAAAGAAGAGTCTTGACTGGAATCAGGAATTACTAGCATCACTGTTTTCTTTAATCAGTTGGCTCTGCCTGAATTTCTGTTTGGAGCTTTTGCCAATTCATCCCTGCATTTCATCTTCTTTATCTGGTCATGTCTATCTCTCTCAAAGAAGCCTGAACTGCAAAGCTGTTTACGTGATAAAGTAGCTTAGATTGGGGGCCATCCCTCAGCTTATATTCTTTTTTGTCTTTGAGGGCAAATAAGTTCCACCTGGATGGTCAGTTTTTGAAATAAATTGGCAGGTGATCTTCTGGCCCATCCTTGCTCAGCAAGGAGGAAATTTCCAGGGCAGCTTAGGTGAACCTAGAATTTTCTCTATTTCTCTTCATCCATGGTGCAATGCACTTAACTTTAGACATAAATAAAACACAAGAAATATAAAATGAAGGAAATTTCCTAACTTCTACTACATTGTGATAATTTTTTTCCAAAGAATTTATAAGAGTGAGGAGGGAACCATGATCATGAGCAACTGCCACTTCTGTTCTACCTCTTACTCACAACACTTCTACACAAAAGGTGCTCATTTGAATGAGAAAAAGATTCAAAAGACACTTTCTTGACATTCTTCACCATAAATAAGCCTTTGTACATCATATTGTACCAGTTTAGCACAGAAATCACCCTTTCAAAGACAAATTTATTTTTTTAAATGTCCCCCCTCCCTAGTATAAGTAGATTGTCATGGCAAGAATGTCTTGGATAGGAAATATGTTTAACAGACTGAGTGCATTTTTTTAAACTATCAAAATAGAATATGCACTCTTGTCTTCTAAAAGCCTGCCTGGACAATAATCTAACTAGAAACCATCAGCAAATGTAACATTCTACATAACTCAGTTGCCATGGCAACTGGGTCTTTATTGAAAAGAAAGAAAAAGAAACATATGGTTGGGTAACACTCTTACTTCAAGAAGCCTTAAAACCTATTTACAGGGTCATCATTCTTTCTGAGAGAAGTAAGGCACTTAAAACCTAAGGTAGCTTTAATCAATATTCCAATGGACTGTTGGCAATGTTATTTTTTGCATGTATGGAAAAAATAACAGCAACAAAAATGTTGGATTATAGCATTTCAGAATGATTTATTTTTTTAAATGAACCAAATATAAACCAAAGAAAAGTCCATTTAGAATCAGAAGTGCTTTGTACTTTACCTAGTTATTCTTACTCTCTCTTAAAAAAGTATTCAGGTGACATTTATGAAGTACCCACTATGCATTACAAGATACTAGGCTCCTTGGTTCAAAACAATGCCTTTGTTGTTCAATTGCTTATGAGTTATTAGGGGAGATAATTCCATAAACGACCACTAGACAGTGAAGAATATAAGAATATAAGTGACATAATAAAGTCACATATTGCATTTATAAGAGCAAAGAAGAAGAACTATTAATTTGGTGATCTTTTCTCTAAGTTTCAATTGAATCTTGTGCATTCCTCCAGTAGTGCAATTACCATACGTTCTTTACAATGACTTATACATGTTTGGCTAGTAAATGTATGTTGCTTATTAACCATTTCATTGATCTCTTTATAAATCTGTTCACCCATTAAAATATAATCAACTTATACTCAAGTTATGCATAAATAGAGCCTAGCATTTTTGTGCCTAATACATCATAGAACTGAAATAAAATATTTTAAAAATGTGAATGATTTAGGAGGTTGGATTTTATCTAGGTCTTGAAGAATCAATATTTTTTCTACTCTTATAAGTAGGCTACAAATAGACTCCTCAAATTCTTTGATCTCAATCACTCTGAACTTTCCTATAGAGATGAAATGGGTAAATTTATAAATTGCTATTCAATTTCACTATGTCTTATCCAAATTTTTAGCCTATTTAGATATCCAGAACAGTCAAAATGATCCCTTTAATAAGACATCTAGAGACTTTATGATCAGGAAACTATACATATTTATGGTATAGTTCATAACAAAATATGTCTTTGGTTTCATATGGGGAGAAACATAAGAATGGCAAGGATTTTACTAACTGATGTCAAAATCAGGAATGAAACTCAAGTGTTTCCATTTTCAGTTGTATTAATAATATCAAACATTGTTTGTCATTTAAAATACAGATTTTGTTGGCAAGACCTTCCTCTTTAAGCCTTATCCAAAATGGGGGTTTTGAACTAGTGGTCACTAATGTTCTGTACAACTCTCATGGATTGTGATTTAGCCACTATTTAAATTTAAAAACTGTGCAAGAATAAAAAATGTAAAATGTATCATTTGTTTATGTGTCATCATTAAAACCTAGTATTTAATATACCATTTTCTTTAAAGCATAGTAACTGATTGGGGCTGGGTTAGGTTTTCACATTGTGATATCTATGAGAAAAAGTTTTCCTAAAAAAAAATATAACCAAGGTTTTTGGGAGGACTAAGACTATTTAGACTGGAACTGTCCAACAGAATGCCCTTCTCTAAAAACACACACATAGAGACACACACACATACCCTTACACTCACACATGTGTGTGTGACTGGGAAACTCATCCATTTTTCAAGTTCCAACTCAAATGTTATTTCCTCTCTGTACAGGAGCCCCATCCAATAGAACTTTGTGTGACAAAGTAAAAGTTTTGTATCTGTACTATAAAAATACAGTAGCCACTAGGCAAATGTAGCTATTGAGCATTAAAAATGTGGTTAGTGCAACTAAGGAATTGAATTTTATGTTAAAGTCTTATTAATTTCACTATAAATAACCACATGTGGCAAATGTTGGACAGCTCAATTTTAGACTATTCAAAAGAAGAAATATTTCAATGACCTTAATAAACATTCCTTTACAATGAAATGTTAATTACAAATCACCTTAATTATTTCATTACATCAGTCAGTAAGGTGTAAACCTAGTATGAATTACTTCCTACACTTGAAAATAATCAAATTGTATTAGGTTAAAATTATTTAGAATTCACAACTCTCATTATTTCATAATTGTTTTCCTCTAATTCAGTCTAATATTTTACTTGACAGTTTGAAATAAATTATTGTATCCTGAATCTCATAGGACATTCATAACAGTCTAAGAAAATGGGCAAGTAAAATATTTTCTTGATTCATCAGATGAGAAAATTGAGAATCAGGAGGAATTGTATAGAACATTAGGACTTCGATTTGCAGAGCCAGAACCACGATTTAGATTCTCTAATGTTTAAAACGGCCATTTTTCTATTACAATCTGAGTATAGTGAGTGTGTTTGTAAAACTCCACTTAAAATTCATGAGGCCTTTTTTCTTTACTTAATTCCCACTAAATATCCATAAAAGATATTTGGACATCATTTGGCTACTTGTCACACTTATCAGTAATTACAGAATTGTCTCAAAAAGAGGAAAGAGAATGAGACCAGAAAGAGACAGAGAGATATTTTAAACCATTCTAGCTGATACTTTTTTTCCGAGTTATGAATAAGGTTGTTTAGACAGAGCAAAACAGTACAGTAACATCTCTGTGATATTTGATTTAGGCAGTACTGTATTTTTCAAGTATGTTTTTAAATTGGCAGGAAGAATACTACAGGAAATACTTACATTTTGCAGCTGAGATTTTACAAGCTTTTAGACAGGATTTAACACCAAGTAGTGTTATCTACTATGTTCATTTGCTCGGGGGTTGTGGAGGATAGAAAAGTAATACAGCATTGAGTGGGTCAGAAGTATGTGTTTGATCATTTGAATTCCATGTGGATGACACGCTACAGAAATCGAATTTTCTTTTATTCATACAAATGCTACTTTTACTGACAGTTACAAAGCTTTGAATTATTATTCACCTGTGGAGTGTTCCCCAAGGAAGCTGCTTCCCCAAGATGAGGTACCTCAGCCTACCTTGATAGGCCAAAATGACAGATGTGTCTTTGTAAACACCTTCTGCTCCTGGAAGGATTTTTGAAGGTGATGTTAGTCCTTCATTTTTAATGTGGGAATAGCATGTGAAAGCGATGGACATTTCAGAAGAGTACAGTTTTCTAGAATTATTGATAGGAAATTCTGGAAAGACAAGTGGACAAATTTGTAGAAAACCATGGAGGGACAATTTCCAAAGTAATTTAATGGGTTCAAATCCCAAATTTCATTTTTAGAAGTACACTCGTTAAAGAAATATTGGCTAAAATGATAGGATAAACCGTGATTACAAACAAGGTATAAAAAACAATCTTCGGTTAAGTCACTGGCATTAATTTTATAACTATTGTTTCCCCACATTTGTCTGAAATCCTTGGAAACTGCTACAAATATATAGTCTGCATAGTCAATGTCTTTTTGGACTGATAAGGTGTTTATGACACTTATCATTCTGTAAAATGGATATTCTAATATATTCTTGCATGCCTGCTATGGGGACTAAATGATAAACACATTGTGGGTTATTAGAGGCCATTATTAAGAGTAGTTCCACAGAAGCAGGCCTCATGAAGAGAAATTCAATAGTAAAAATATGCTGCTATGTGGCATATAAACCAAGAAATTGACTTAATATACAATTTTAGAAGCATGTTTTGCCGAATGTTCAGATACTTTTTGTCATATGCGTCATTGAAATTGTTCCCCAGGGTTTCATTTACTGCCATTAGTGGGCCAACAAATTTACTCTGTTCACTTTTATAATTGCTGGTGGAATCATTGTCTGGGTTAGACTCTACACTTCCTTTTGTCTTCAGCCCAAATAGTTGAGCTCATTTTTAAAATCCAGAAGCATTGAAAAAATTCTGTCAAGTCCCAGTAAACCATATAGAAAATCCCATTCTCCTATTGTCCCATGTAGATTTAGTACAAGACAGGAAACCTTTCAGTCTTGTGTTCTGTTCATTGTGACTCTCACTGGTGTTTTCATTTTTATTTTTCCTTTTTCATGAGGAGACAGTATAGTGTGAAATCAGTCAGTTCTAGGTTCTAGTTCCTGCTGCATAAGTCTTGTTAACGTATGACCTTGGTATGTTGTATACTCTAACTTGGATCTCAGCTTCCTCATCTTTAAAATGGGAAGAGTAACACCTATCTCACAGGGTTGTTGTGAAGATAAGTTGAAATATACATGTGAATTTCTTAGGACAATACTTGACATTGGATAAATGGTAACAGTTATTACTCAGTGGAAAGCAGACCATAAGGTTCATATGATGTGATTCAATTTTTGTATAATTTTTCAAGAAGTGATGCTTATACCTAATCATCTTTCAGAGGTACTCCGAATCTGTGAAACATTTGTGTTAAGTGTCATAGAAGTATAGAACGATGAATAAGAGGTGGTTTCTCTCATCAAAGTGTATACTAGTGTTTACTCTGGAGAAGTTTAATAAAAGAATCCAGACATGTTGCATGATTCTTTGTCTAATGTACACATTTGAATATTCTAGAAGAGAAAAGCATGTTATGAGTTTAAAAGATGAAGGACAAAATGTCTTACAGGCTTGTTTGATTTGTATTTGCTTATGTCTAATTTTCCACACGCAGAAGTCTGGAGATCCAAGTTAAAGTGACATGGGTCCCTCTTGGATGCAGTGACTTTACACAAGTTATTGCTCCTCTCTAAACTTCAGTTTCACTATCTGTAAAACAGTGGTTTGGGACTAGATAGCGTTTCAGATCTTATCCCTCTTCAAAGGTGAATTTCAAGGAAAGTCCACCTCAAAAGATATAATGGTTTTGGAATGGAAAAGAAGATGTCCTTTAAAAACAGGGAATCTTTCTATTAAAAGTATTCCTTTTTAGCCAACCAACAGAAAGGACACGTGTGTGTGTGTGTGTGTGTGTGTGTGTGTGTACTGCATTTTGCATTTCTGGAAAAGGAAGCACTACCAGAATCAGCCAAAGCCTTTCCAGCACAGTCCCTATGGAGAAGTATCCAAGAATATTACAATAACAATCACTCTTTTGTTCTCTTCACATCCCCTGAAGACACCAAATGTCTCTGGTCATAGCTGCTTCCAACTACCATGCATGGTGTTTTCGTCAGTCCTCCCAAGTTTCAGTAGCTTGTGATGCATTTTGTCATGTTAAAGCACATCCCCAATCCTTTTTTGCTTTCTTATTTTTACCCTGCTTGCTCCACCCACCATGAAGATACCTTTAGGCACCATAAAACATATGTTAACAACCAGCTTGCTATTTTTGTCTTCTAGGTGAGTACTGATACTATTATTTGAAACATTTTCATTAAAATTGTTGGCTAGACATACAGGGCACCAAGACCAGAGAGCACATGGCAGAACACAGTCAATTCAGTGTGTTTTTACAACTCAATGAGCAGAAGAATGACAGTATGTTTGGTTACACTAACTAGCTCACATTCTTGAGTGTTTATGAGAGCAGGCACAGAATTAAAAGGAGGGAGGGAAGGGGGAGAGAGAGCAAGGGGGGAGAGAGGGAGAGAGGGAGGCTGAGATGAGAACGCTGTAATAGGTCTCCCAAGACTTAAAACTTTGGTAAAATCTAAGTCTCAGTCCTTAGCCTCTTCTTTTCACTCAATCCTAGGTGATCTCATCAACTTTGTACGGTTTTAAAATAACAGTTCATCTCATTGTTGACAGTTTTCTGTTTCCTCTGCCTGTGTAATGTTCTTCCTTCCAATAGCTGCCTATCTAGCTTTTTCAAATTTCAAATATTTTCTCAAGTTTCACCATATTGAGTCTGGTTCTGACTACCGCTTCAAAATATCAGCCTTCTCTATTCTTTTCCTGCTTTGGCTTTACAGAATTTATCATCATTTAACATGACACATATTTTGAAAGCTTATTTATTGTACCTTTCTCCCAATGAAAGAAAACAAGGTTTTTATTGGCTTTGTTCACAGTTCTGTTCCTAACACCTAGATCAGTGCCCACATGACTTGATTCATATGTAATACACACACATGTTGACGAAAACTATTTCAGAAAAATATGGCACCATATAGTGTTGTCCTTAAGAGATGTTTGTATGTAAGGTGAAGAGTTATAGTTCATTGAATCAGTAAGCAAATCACAAAATATCTGAGCTCCTACTACTTATAAGATACTGTTCTAGCTGCTATACTTCATGAAGTACTCAAGTTGGATGCTAAGAGATAAAAAGAAACTATTTCCCTGAATTTATTCCCTTAATTAACCTACTTAGGGAAAGCAGTGTGCACAGATTACTGCACAGGAAAGCTGTTTTGGTACCACTTTTCCTTCTAATGCACAATACTGTCAATAACTATCTCTGATTCTGTAATGTCTCTGTCTTTTTCCATGATCTTTCCTCTCACTTCCTTCTCTGTATAACTGTCTGCCTTAGTATTGTTCACTGGGTTTAATCATCTTCAATGTCTTAGATTTTGAGATTAGGCCTGGTTTAAGAGATCATGGGTACAATACGACAAAAGTATTAATAGCACCAATATGCTTGCAGTATTGTGTAATAACAACTGCATTATTTTGTATGCAAATCTTACACATAAACTATTAATCTTTTTTGTTTTATCACAAACATTTCAACTCTTTATTATTTTAATTAAGAAGCATGAGTTTTTGGGTTTTCTTGCCATAATAGTACCTAATTATAACAATACAAATACACAATTTTATTATTATTTATTATCATTACTAAATAGTGTAGAAGTTTCCCAATTTGTAAGGAGAGAAAAAGGAATTTCTTTTTCATGTTAGCTGTGTTGGATATTTTTTATTATCTTTCATCTTTTATTTATTGTAGTTTGCCGTTGTTGCCTAAATTAACATAGGCCAGAAACACGTCTTTTGTCCCTGCATCCTGCCATTCATCTGTTCCTTAATAGACTGATAACACCTCTGCCAATTTTGAGAAGTAACTCCATACTTCAGTAACATTCTTCTTCCAATTTAAAAGCTTTCTGTTTCCATCTCTTCATGCCAATAATCAATTATGTGCACACTAAAAACCCAGGTGGCTATCATTTATATTTTGAACTGTCTTGAAGGAGCCAACATGGTCTTTGGCAGAAAGTAAGAGTAAATTTATGACCCAACACATCTCCAAAATTGCACAACTAATTTTTAGTTAGTTGTTTCAGAAAGATATTTTAACAGGTGATATAGTAAGTAATTTTAATAATTACTGATGCACAATTAAATATGAACCTGAAATGAAAGAATATTTAAGGAAATATAATGATGTTGCCATTGTTATGATTATTAATCTATGGATGCTGACTTGGTTTTGTACAATGTAAATATAAAGAGATAGTGAACCATGAATTTTTTTTACATGGATTAGTGTAAAATGATTGAAATAAATAGCATCTTTCATTTTGAGAATATTCAGGGTTTTTTTCTGTCAATAAATGGATGTCATGGGCATGTGTGTAGACGTAGAATCATTCAAAATGGTGTGTCTTCTATTATCAACAACTGCATCAAGATCATATTAAATTCTGGCTTGCAAAACCGAATGCATTTTCAAGGCACAAATATGTCCTTACCTGATAAATGTTCTGATCATATCATTTTACTGTGCCTCTAAACTTCTCTCAGAATATTCAAGTGAGCCTGCAGAGTTGGAACAAATATTGATTTCTCTATAAGAACTCTTTTCTTGTGCTTCCTATCCAGAATTTTTCTGCAATATATGATTTAGTTAGGCTGACACATTATGCTATTTTCTTGTCAAAAGTGCCAAAAATGGATTTAAGAGTGAAAGTGCTGCATGTAGAATATTTACATTCATTTCATAGACTCATAGTTATGTAGATATTTAAACAGAGAAATAAAATTTGTTCTTGATATATGTAAGCCGATTTAGACTTAAGTCTTCATTCTTGAGAGTACCATTTGCTGTTGTCTTGAAAACATTCTGCTCTTCAATAGCTTTCAAATACTTCTCAAAGAACAGCAGAATAAAGACACCTTACTCACTACTTTCTTTGATGTATATGACAAAACAAGTTTTCTCCTTAATAAATGTAGTACAATCCTTTTGTGTCTAAATCTATACTTGTGCCATGGGTAAAACATATTGCCTTGTGCTGTTTGGCTTTTGAGTCACAAACACGAATCATTGGTTCAATTAATTTCTTTTCAAATATCATTAATCTACATACAGGAAAATGGAGAGTGTAGACACCTTATCAACTTTATGTCACTATCATGGTATTTTTTTATTCACTCACAAAGCTCTACAGACACAATCATCTACTGTTACTTCAAATATGGGGTAATGAATAGCTCCTAATACATATATCACCAAAAGTGATGTTTAGGTTGGAAACTTTTGAGGAACATAATCAGAAGACATCATAACCATGGATATCATGTGTTTATGTATAATCATGTTTGCAAGAACAGGAAACTGTGTGATTATAAGCTTATATGTGCACAGATATTCAAGACCTGCATTGCATATAACTGACATACAAATAAAACTGTAAGCTATTCCCCATGGATGCTGTGTTTCCCTGTACCATGTATGGCTCTGTTACCAGTTGCTTTGTGCAATTTCCTTTTATTCAGTCTTTTTCACTGTGCTTCAAAATTATTGTTTTTTTTTTCAACTAACATATTCTCCAGAGTTAGTGAACCAAATAGGAGCCCTCTGACATGATAGTTAGTTCAGTGTTCTATCACTTTGTCAGAACATAGTAACTAATTAAATATCTTTACATTTCCTCAATAATGTGTATTACAATCTGCTCTACAACTTATCACAAAGTTGCTGACCTGAAGGAAATACTATAATTTGGGGTCCTGAGGCTACATACCTTCTTAAGGTCAGAAAATTTGCATGAAATCCAGGCAAATGAGCAGTCTTTGTCCCATAATAACTTTTAACTAATGTTAGGCTTTCAACCTCATATATAGAATTAAAGGCAATTTTGCTTAGAACAATTACATGATGTTTTATTAGTGAACTTTAGCATGAAGTAATTATGCCTACAACTTAGTATAGATGAATACATAGTTTGAAATTTCAGGTTTATATATACTTGTGTTTAAATGGATTAACTTAATGTAACACCAACAGACAATGTAATCTACCATGGGAAGAAGCAAAGTACTTTCACAGAGGAGGAACTTTTAGAATAATCTTTAAAAAACCCACAGGTAACCTGATGCTTTATGAGTACAAAATGAAACAAGCCCATGGAGTGACATTAAAAACAATAAATAAAACTTATTTTTTATAAAATCTTAAAATGGAATTCTTTGCTATGTTCTTGATGTCATTGAAAGTAAGCATTACTATCATATACCTATTCATAAAAGGAGAGGGTGGGTGTGGGTGTAGGGTGATCTGAGCCAAAACTGATGCTGCATGGAGGTGGGGACTTAGAGATCTTCATAAGCAAATATCAGACACTCGAGAGTGTTAAGACTGTTGTGGAAATGGTAGAGGAATAAAAGAGATTTCCTCTATTCCTATTATGGCCAAGACCTGGATGAGGTTCAATTTCACTCCAGGAAAATAGTTTTTCAAAGTTGCTCACAATTCACCTTAGCTCCATGATACTCAAAGTACGATCTGTGGACCAGCAGAATGAGTATCATCTAAGAGCTTGTTATTAATGCAAAACTTCAGGTCTCATCTCAGATCTACTTATTAAATGGACACCTGAATTTTACAAGATCCCCACGTGATCCCATTACACATTAAAGTTTGAGAAGTACTGACCTAGGTCTCATAAAGTATTATTTATACAGTAATAACCATATTTCTATGCAATGAGTGAAATTTCTGTAATTGTAGTCCTCATCACTATTGCTTAAAAAGCAATATCCTTTTTTTCTGTTTGTTAAATAATTACCTGGAAGGAGTATGTTATTGTGAGTGCTAAGTGATTCTGAGTGGCCCTTTTTCTCTTTAATAAAAATTTTTGGAAAATATTGCTCTGGAGCAATGTGTGCATTTAAGTTTTGAGCTGTTTGCTGTTTATGTGGGTGCATGGATTATAAATGGTAAATATAACTTTTGCCAATTAAATATAAATAATACCTAAATTTTGTGGTTTGTAATACTTTATAGAAATTGTGTCTATTCTCATTTCTCATTAGGGAATTTTACTGGATTTTTACAGAAATAGATTTTATATACTAATTTAAAGTAGAGTTGCAAAGGAGCTAATTTACAAAAGATACCACATAAAATATTGACTTTACTCTGATTCTAGTGAAAACAGAGCAGTTATAATTTTAGGACTGGAAGGAAACTGGAGAAAATCTGATCTTCCACCCTTATAAGACAAAGTGGGAATGAAACTTGTCCAGTGTCAAATAGTAAGTAGAGATTAGGACTTGAGCTTGGGTCTTGGTACTCTCTGACTTTTATGTTTTTCTCCTACAGCGACATACTTCCTGATTTTACTCTAGGCCTCAATTTCCTTTGTCTGTAGAATGAGTGCAGTCACCATACTTATTTTATGGGATTATTTTGAAGATTAAATGTAATAACAGAAGTAATGCACTTAGCATACTTTCTGCAATATAATAAAGGAAAAAATACAGCATTAGTGGGCTTCAGCAAACTCACAGAGTAAATTATCCTTATAATTACATTGCTCAAAATTGTGTTCTAGTTAAGCCCTGGAATCCTAGAATTTTGTTTTCCAGCCAAGTGAAATGCCATGCTATAGGCCTGTAAGCTCATCCAAGACCATGATATACTTGGAAATGTGTCCCAGACATGAGACTTTTCTTTTTTTCCTTCTTTTTGTTTGTAATCATACATCACCAATGGTATAGGGAAAAATAATATTTAGTTATTCTATTCAGAAAGATTAAAAACAAGGAGAGAATGAGATGGGCCATGGTTAAAGAGTGGTGGATTTGAGTCACAGGAGAAGAAGCAAGAGAGAAAGAGGGGAAATTCTACCAATAAGATCTTAGTTTAACATCATAGACATTACGACTATTTGGCACATAAATTTGGTGTTCTGGCATGCCTGTTGCCAGATTCTATTTCTTCTTCTAGAAATATCAATAATCATCCATAAGTATTTAAACTTCAATGACCTTGTTTTACTATCTTTGAAATACCAATACCTAATACATTGCTCATACAGAGTATGGGCTAAATTAAGTGTGAATGAATAACACTACTACTACTAATAATAAAAATAACATTGGCTAGGCAAAACTGTGTCATACTCGCAAGCCAGTCACCACCACCTTAGAGGCTAGAATAAAAGGGCACTTTTTATATCAATAGGCCATATTCAACAAGTTAGGTTTATTTTCATTAGTTGATTTTTTAATGAACTCAATGCATGATAGATAAAATGCTACATACTTTATATATACTCTCCTTCATCATTATAAGACCTTATATGATCTTGCACATGATAAAACAATACTCTGATTAGTTACAAGCACAGAGCTAGTAAGTAACGACTACATTAAAATACAGTTCTTTCTGTCTCATGTATGGGGGTAGGTGGTATCTGGGAAATCTCTGTACCAACCTCTTGATTTTGGTATAAACCTATAACTGCTCTAAAGAGTAAAGTCTTAAAAATATGAATTGTTTGTACATCACAATTTGCCTAAATAATAAAAATAAGATAAATAAATTACTGATCTGTGAAAATTCAAAAGCCTAGAAACCAGTGGCCTGGAGAACCACAGTTGATAATGAAATATCTTCTCACAATTTGGGATTATATGATCTAGGTATTTTTGGAAACTTAGTAGGGTTTATATCAATACCTGCATTTGAACTAAGAAAAATCATCTGTACGAATAAAGTGAGTTAAAAGAACAGCTGGATTTGTACAAATTCTGAATTAAATACAATTCTTAATGAAATAGAGTTTTATTACTTTCCAGTACATTAAAAGAACTTTAAACTCATGACTAGCAAATTGTTACCAATAGAGGAACTGTGGATCTGACTTCTATGAATAAATGACGCGTTTATAATTAGCATATTAATTATTCATATGGAAATGAAAGCCCCTGGAATGCTTGCACCAGCTTAAACATACAACCCCTGCAGATTTACTTCCAACTATTAAATCCACATTCAAGATAATAATACTTAGGGTATGAGGTATTCTGGTTAATTGAAATTTCTAATGAACTGGGAAAAATCCTAAACTTTTTTTGATGTGTCCTGACAGTGAAAATGTTTCAGTTGAGTTCATTTTCTGTATTAAATAGGTAATATTTTGTTATATTATCCAAATTTATTATGTGTGGGTCATTATTATAGAATTCATTGAGATCTAGAAATGGAGATATGATGTAGGATGAATGTTGACTGAATTTAAAACATTTTTTTAAGTCTTTTGATTCATTTTAAGTAATTTCCTGATATCAGTTTGGTTTGATCTGATATGCTCATTATACTAGTGAAGATGCTGATTATTTGACGTGGGGTTCAACTTGGAAACCTTATTACATATTCTGATGTTGGGAAAAGAGTATCTAAATCGTTAGTTAATTTTATTTTTGCAAGGTTTAAAAATTAGAAAACTGCACAGACTAAAATGGCAAAATCCCATTTACCTACCAAAATTAATGAATGCTAATATTTTTCATTTTGATTCAGATGCTTTCTTTTATAACAGCAATAGAGCATTTCAGATCATGTCAACGTTCTTCAGTTCTATTTATACTACCTCTCCATGGTAACCAATATCATGACTAGAGTATATCATTCCATGATAACATACATACATATATATATATATATATATATATGTACACACACACATACACACAAATATATATGTATATATATATACCCAAACACTAACAGAATATACTATTTCTCATTTGGTCAGTTGTTGAAATTAATAAACTATTTCTATTGCACTATACTGAAATTTTGTTTCACTCAATATTGCTTTCAAGATTCGTCAGTATCAGTAGAGGAAAATCTAGTTTTGCAATAGTATAATTGAATTTTACTTGAAATACACAGTAAAATATGCTCTAATTGTAAGTATGCATAGTAACCTCTTAATGATATGCCATTGTTTGAATATATTACAGTGTATTTAGTCCAATGATAAACATTTACATTGTTTCCAGATTTTTGTTTTTACAGTATTTCAACAGACTTCTTCATCTATGTCTGATGGTAAACATGTGCAACTTTTCCAAGAGTTTGTTTCTAGAAGTGAAATTGCCGATTTATGAAATGCACTCATATTTAGGATGTTTTTTGTGAATATTTCATGTATTCTGGCACTGTTTATATGTTTCCACAAAACAGTTTCATGTTTATCTATTCTGTTTACCTTGAGGTTTTCTGTTAATAAATAAATTAAAATATAATTTTTAGTTTCAGGGCCTCATACCTTACACATAGTGTGATGTCAGATACCATGACTGAGCATTGCATAAGCAGGGTTCCAATACCTGCAGAGAAGGTAACTATTTTGCCACCTAAAGCCTAGCTCCAGTTCTATATGGGCATGAGGCTCACAGCCTGAACATCTTTTTATAGCAGAGTGATAGGTCCTTAGGACCTCAAGCATTTTGTATGTATCTGATTCTAATCTGAATTTTAGCTTTAGATTGTTACCTCTTCTGACTTGATTTCTTTCTTCTAGAAACTAAGATTGCCCTCTCTTGATGCTGAACTCAGGTATATATTTATCCCAAAATTATTGTGTTTTGAGTGGGAGTTGAGGTGTGATGGGGTTAGAGTGTATCCTGCTGTGTCAGCTCAGTCTATCCTATTGATTGGGAACAAATCAATAGGTTTTTACAAATTAAATTCTCCTTTCTAATGCAGTGGCACAGGTAGCACTTGGCTTTATTGACACTCTGCTAAAGAGGACACAACTTTGTAGAATGAAAGAGTGGCTAAAGAGGGCAACTTTGTGAGTTGAATAAATCATGATGGTTTATCTGTACCAATTGACAAAGTGGGTGAGCAGGAGGGAGGTTGTCAAATAGATATGTATACTACATATGATAGTTTTAGGGAATTAGATGTTTTCCATAAATGAATTTTACAAAAACTTTAATGTGTTTATTTAAGTACTTTAAAAGATTTTTTCTTTATGGGGATACAGTTTTTGACCATTTAAAATACAGTTTCTTGGGCACAACTTAAGCTTAATAGTAAATGGTCAAGATTGTACTTGTAATATCAATATGATCTAAGAAGTTACTTCAGTGGGTAGGACCATTTATCCTTAACTTAAATAGCTCTAGTTTTAAAAACTAGTACAGACAACTCTATTAGTGCTGCTGCCTCTTAGTTTGCTGTCAAATAACTGTATTTTCTTCAGTGTGTCACTTTTAGATTCAGCACATCCCTTCTAAATGTGGTGAGTAGAATAAAGGAAGATGAGTAAGTTAGATTTTGATATAGACCAAGATGGCACATTTGCTTGGAAGACATTTTCCAGTCAATATGATTTTTATTATATGGACTTTGGTTTGTTTATTTTTGCTATTTAGAGATAAGATTTACAAAACTCCTCAAAAAAATACTAGCAAACCAATTTTAAAGTACATCAAAATGATTATCCATCATGATTGATTGAGATTTATTCCAGGGATGCAGGGTAAAATATTTTAAAATCAACCAATGTCACGTATCACATTAACAAAAAGAAGGATAAAAACCACATGATTACTTCAGGAGATGCTGAAAAAGTTATCTGACAAAATTCAACATCAATGCATGATAAAAACTCTCAACAAAGTGGGTATAAAGGATATATACCTCGACATAATAAAGATCATATACAACAAAACAATAGCTAACATCATACTCCATGATTAAAAGTTGAATGTTTTTCCTCTAATATCAAGAACAAGACAAGGATGCCCACTGTCATCACTTTTATTCAACATAGTACTGGAAGTCCTAGCCACGGCAATCAGACAAAATAAAGAAATAAAAGGCATCCTAATTTTTAAGGAAGAAGCTAAACTGTCACTATTTACAAATGACATGTTACTGGACACAGAAAACCCTAAAGGCTCCAACAAATAAACTATTAGAACTAATAATTGGATTCAGCAAAGATACAGGATACAAAATTAATACTCAGAATTTGTTGCATTCCTATATACTAACAACAAACAAGCAGAAAGAGAAATCAGGAAAACAATTACACTTTTAGTTACATCAAAAAAAAATACAATAACTAGGAATAAACTTAACCAAGGGGTAAAAGACCTGTACTCTGAAAACTATAAGACACTCATCATAGAAACTGAAGCATACACAAATAAATGGAAATTCATCCAATGCTCATGGATAGGAAGAATTATTATTGTCAAAATGGCCATCCTGCCCAAAGCAATTTACAGATTGAATGAAATCCCTATCAAAATATCAACAGCGTGTTTGAATGAACCAGAACAAATGATCCTAAAATTCCTATGGAACCACAAAAGACCTTGAACACACAAAAAAAATCCTGGAAAAGAACAAAGCTGGGGTATTACACTCCCTGACTACAAGATATACCTCAAAGCTACAGCAATCAAAACAGTATGGTATCAGCACAAGAACAAACCCATATATCAATGCAGCAGAATAGACAACCTAGATATATACTCATGCATATATGGTCAATTAATATACAATAAAGGAGCTATGAATATACAAAGGGGAAAAGACAGTCTGTTCAATAACTAGTTTAGGGAAAACTGGACAGCTATATGCAAGAGAATGAAACTAAATTACTGTCTAACTCCATACACAGAAGTAAACTTGAAATGGATCAAAGACCTCAAAGTAAGACGTGATAGCATAAAACTCATATAAGAAAACATAGGCAAAAATTTCTTGAACAAAAGCATGAATTATTTTTTCCTGGACATATCTCCTCAGACAAGGGAAAGAAAATTAAAAATGAACAAATGGGACTACATCAAGCTAAAAAGTTTCTGTACAGCAAAAGACACCATCAGCAGAACAAAAGGCAACCTACAGGATGGGAAAATATATTTGTAAACAATTTATCCAATTAGAGGTTAACATACAAAATATATAAAGACCTCATATGCCTCAACACCAAAAAATAAAAAACTCCATTAAAAAATGGGTGGAGGACCTGAACAGACATTTTTCTAAAGAAGAAATACAGATGACTAACAGGCACATGAAAAGATGCTCCATATTACTAATCACCAGGAAAATGAAATCAAAACCAAAATGAGATATCACCTCACACCAGCTAGAATGGCTATTATCCAAAAGACATGAAATAACAAGTGTCAGCAAGAATGTAGGGAAAAGGGAACCCTCCAGCACTTTGGTGGGAATGTCAATTTGTGTAGTCACTATGGAAAGCAGTATGGATGTTCCTCAAAACACTAAAATTAGAAATACCATTAAACCCATTAACTTCACTTCTAAGAATTTACCTGAAGAAAATAAATTTCTGATTTGAAAAGATATATGTATGCCTATGCTTATTGCCACATTATTTACAAAAGGCAAGCTATGGAAACAATCAAAGTGTCCATCAAAAGATGAATGGATAAAGAAGAGGTGGTACATACATGCAATGGAATATTATTCAATCATAAAAAGAAGGAAAGCCTGCTATTTGGGACAACCTGGGTGGACCTAGAGGATATCACACTAAGTGAAATAAGCCAGACAGGGAAAGATAAATACCATACAATTTCACTTACGTGTGAAATCTAAAAACAAAACAAAACAAAATGACCAAAATAGCAGTAAACTCACAGACATTAAGAAGTGACTGATGTTACCATGGGGGAGGGGTTGAGGTGGGTGGTGAGGAGGGTGAGGGGGATAAAGGTGTATAAAATTCTCAATCACAATATAACTTGGTCACAGGGATGGTAGTACAGCATGGAGAATATAGCCAATGATTCTGTAACATTTTCTGTTGACAGATATTAGCTGCACTAGTGGAGGTGAGGATTTAATAATATGGATAATTGTTGAACCACTGTGTTGCATACTTGAAACCAATACAAGATTAACTATATTTCAATTAAAAAAAGAAAACAGCATTGCAGTTCCTCAAAAAATAAAAAATAGGACTTCTCTATCATCCAGCAATCCCACTTCTGGGCATATATCTGAAGGAAATGGAATCACTCTCTCATGGAGATATGTGCACTCCTATGTTCATTGAAGCATTATTCACAATAGCCAAGATATGGGAACAACCTAAACATCCTTGACAGATAAATAGATAAATAGATAAATAAAATGCCTTTATATATATATATATATATATATATATATATATATATATATATATATATATATATATATATATATATATAAATATATATATATATATATATTCAGCCATAAAAAGGAAGAAATCTTGCCACTTATAACAACATGGATGGAACTTGAGGGCATTATGCCAAGTGAAATAAGCCAGAGAGAGAAAGGCAAATACTGTATGGTATCATGTGTGGAATCTAAAAACAAAAGGTTTATAGACATAGAGAATATAATGGTGGTTGTCAGGTGTCTGGGGGAGAGAGAGTTGGAGAGATGTAGGTCAAAAGGTACAAACTTTCAATTTGTAAGAGTAAGTACTGAAATTCTAATGTAGAGTATGATGAATGTAGTTAATAATATGGTATTCTAGATTTGAATGTTACTAAGAGTAGATATCAAGTATTCTTAACAAAAAAACAGTTAACTATGTTAACTATATGAGCTGCTGCATGTAATAATTAATTTGGTCTTGATAATCATTCCACAATGTATAACAAATCATCACATTGTGCACTTTAAACATATACAGTTTTGTATGTCAATTATATTGTGATAAAGTTGGGGGGAAAAAAGAAAATATTAACATACAATTTCAAGAAGCATTTACAATACTTCACTGAATTAAGTGTTTCTGTTAAGTTTGTCTCATTGCTGTTACGATGAATAATTTTATTTTCTTGTACCAGCCACTTATCAGGTATGTTTATTTTTTTTTCACGTTCTAACTTGTGTTGTTATAACTTTGTCCTTTGACTTGCAAAATTTCTGATTTTGTAAAAGTCCCAATTTATCAATTTAATTTCTTCGCTTCATAATTTTTGTTTTCTTTGTAAGTTGACCCCTACACCAAATACAACAAAATTTCTTCCTATTTCATTGTGTAGAGATAGTGCATTTTTTATTTCTGTCATTAAGGTTTATGATCCATTTCAAGTTCATTTCTAAATAAATCAAAGAAAGATTTAAGGTATACTTGTAACAACTTTTTTCATAAGGATATATTTTTTTCAGAACAATTTGTTGAAATCAGTACTCTTTTCCTCTTGAATAATTCTACCCACTTTGTAGATAATAAATTGTCAATATTTAAACAAAAATTGAAGTTTGAGATTTTTACTTATATGCATATTATAAAGTCCATTTTCTTCCCCTTTTCCTCATGAGATCATAAAGACTCTCATTTGCCTAAAATGTTTCTCATTTCCATCTTTTCTCTTGTGCTGCTATTCCAGGGTATGACTTCATCATCCTACTGTTTTCCTTATTCTTAATTTTTAACCTTGCAAAAACTAATGACCTGGGCATTTAAGTAGAGCAAAATACATTTATCTATATATAGTGAAGTCTCTGACACAGCGCAAAAATTTCTGTTGGGACACCTATAGTCTTCCAAGCAATTTTCATAGTGTAAAACTCTACTTTAAAACTAATTTTTCTTTAAAACCAAGGAATGTGTTCTAAGAAGGCTTCTGTACCAAAGCAAGAATAAATAAATCCAGTACATGTAAACTTTACGTAAAATTCAAAGGTTTTTTCATCTTTAGAGTTTGAAGAGAAATACTGTTTCTCATTTTTTTATATGGCATTAAGACTTGAAACATATATACCTAGAGGAAGGCAAGGCTTAAAATCCAGTTTGAGGATTTATGATGAATATTTGTACACCACATGACACTGTACAACCGTAATAATAAGAGAGAAATACACTGTTTTAATAAATTAAAACTACATCTCTCTGATAATTATTATTAAATGGAGGTTATAAAAAGCAGGAATTTGGGGGAATCTTTGCTTAGCCTTTCACTATTGTAGAGTCTATTACCCAGATGTAGTGAAGAAAACCTGTCCAAGATCACATGGTACAAAGTGTAATTTACATTCTCTTAACTCAGAGTCATTTATCTGATTCCAAAACAGCTAATTAATTGAAGGGATTTGTTTTTGGCTTTATTTTTTCCTTTTATTTAATGTCAGGTCTGAGGGAAATATCCATACTGTTATTTGGTTTGTTTTGATTTGGGACTGAATTATTGGGGTGTGGCCAAGGGAGAAAATCAGTTGACTGTTTTTCTTCTGTTCCCCTCTATTCTCATTACAGCAAAAGGGCACGTGGAGGAATATCTACTGTTGTAAATGATAAGAACATAGATGTGGCAACTTACTGTAGAAACTTGTGATCCTTGAGCTCTGGGGAAAAAAATAACTTCTTTTAGGTTGATTATTTTGGGTTTGGGTTTGGGGTAAGATTTAGAAGGAAGGAAATTGGCTATCTTAGAATTGAGAGCAGGCCATTAAATTCTCCTCAGAAGTTTAATCCACAGATGCATAGTTATCCTTTGATGAAAAGAAAGAGGGGAATAAAGGAGAAATAAAAATAAATAATAATAATTATGGCAACTGTTATTTACTGAGCACTTGATCTGTTCTCAAAGCTTCACATTCATTACTATTATATTACCTTGATTTTACAAGTGAGAGAAATATGACAGAATAAGGTAACTTGACAGAATAAGGGCACACAACAAAAAAGAAGAAAAACTTGAATTAAAACAGGGTGATGTGACTCCAAATACCTTGCTCTTAAATTCTATTCTATAATACCTTACAGTGAGTAACCATTGATAGAAATGTATATTTATGACTCATGCTTTGAAACACATTTTGAAATATATGTCAAAATACTATTATTAAAAAAGGAAAAAAGTCTGGTTTCTTTCTATATTGTAAGTTGCTTTTGGGGGTTAACAATGTATGTGGTGGCAACTGTTGAATTCCTGGTACATATAATGCTGAAAGGAGGGTATCAATCTAGCTAAAATTTGTGAAATTAATCATAATTTTCTGATTATTACTAGTTGTAGAATAGTTATCTGTAGTAGCTTTTGCTGAAAATACTTTGTTAAAAGTTACTAGTTTCAATCCACAAGAAAGAAAATTGATGTTTCACTTCATCAAAATTTAAGACTTTAGCACTTTTAACGACACCTTTAAGAAAACAAAAAATCTAAGTATCTGTCCACAGACTGGGAAAATTTTTTTGCATATCATATATCTGAAAAATGACATTTCCATAACATACAAAGAACATTTTCATCTAAATAAGTCAAATAACTAAATTAAAAGATACACAATCTGAATAGACATTTTTCTAAAAAAGATATATAAATGGCCATAAGCACATGTAAAGATGCTCATCATTATTAATTACCACGGAAAGGTATAACACCATGATGAGATATTACTACACACACACTAGGATGGCTATAATCAGAATGATGGATAACAAGTGTTGATGAGGAAGTAGAGAAATTGACACACTCATACTATGTATTCCAAAGGAAATGTAAAATGGTGTAGACACTTTCAAAAACAGTTTGGCAGGTCCTCAAAAAGTTAAACAGAGTCATCATGTAACTGAGCAACACCACTCCTAGGTATCTACCCAAGAAAAATGAAAATATATCCATATGAAGACATGCACATGAATGTTCATAGGAGCAATATTCACAATAGCCCCAAAGTGGAAAGAACCCAAATATCCATCAACTGGTGAGTAAATAAACAAAAGATTGCATATCCATACAATGGAATATTACTCAGCCATAATAAGAAGTACTGATGCATATTAAAACACGGATGGAAGTAAAAAACATGTTAGGAGGACAAACACAAAGGTCCACTTATTATATGACAGCATTTGTTTGAAATGTCCAGAAAATGCAAATCTATATGTAGATTGGTGTTATCTAGGCTGGGAGTAAGAGTGGGGATTAACCCTGGGCATAAGAATGATACCAGGGTGATAGAAATGTTCTAAAATTAGACTGTACTGATGGGTGTACAACTCTGAAAATTTATTAAAATATATTGAATTTTTTTCTTAAAATATGTGAATTTTCTGGAGTTCAAATCATTTTAATAATAAGACTTTTTTTCACTAACTTCTGGGCCTTTGACACTACTTGTCAGTGAACACTCGGGGAAAGGGATTGTAAATGTCCTTGAGGGTATCCCCAGTATCTGGCACAGGGTTGGCATATAAAATGTATGTGTCCATGTGTGTATATAGAGACCTATCAATAACCCACTATATAAATTTTCCTAAGCAAATAGGTTATTTCCTAACTTATTACTATGAAAATTTTCAAGTACAGAAGAGTACAATGAACATCCTTAGGCTTACCATCTAAACTCAACAATTGTCAACATTTTGCCATTGTTGTTCTATTTCTTTTCCTACTATGTATATATACATGACTGAACCATTTGAATGTAAGCTGACTACATCTTAATAGCTCTTCCCTAACTACTTTCACATGTATCCCCTTACTAGCAATAATTTCATTATTACCTTTAAGAAATTCACAATAATTCCCTAACATTGTCTATTATCCAATCCATATTCAATATTCCCCAATTGGCCATAAAATATTTCCTTTAAAAAAAAAACAGCATCCAACCAAGATTCACAGATTGTTATACCTCCTTAGTTTCTTATAATCTAAAATAAGTTCCCAATTTTTTCATGATATTAAACTTTTGAAGAAAGCAGAGAAGTCACCCTATAGATTATCCCATATTCTGGATGTGTCTTTGTCTTTGTGGTTTAACCTGTTCCTCTACTCCTTCCATATTCTATTAACTATAACTTATTTCTAAAGGTTTAATTAAATTCAAATTACATGTTTTTGTCATAGATACTTTGTAAGTTATGCTATCTTGCTCAAATATTTTAATGAATAAATTTTATCCCGATTTTGAGTGATAAAATGGAATAAACAAGACAAAAGATATTTTTTGAAATATAGCACATTTTCTCTTTCAAAAATGTTGGATAGGGAAGACAACACTTCGCAACAATTTAAAGAGGTTACCACTCTGGAAAGTATTTTTGAGTCTATCAAATTTACCTTTTCCTGAATATTAGCAATGAGTTGCTTTGCTAAAAAAATTTCCTTTTTTTTTAAGCAAAAGAATTGAAAACTTATTTTAGCTTGGGTACTTTTTTTAGTAGAAATGCAAGTTTTCCTTCTGCATTTCTGTTTCATAAGTGCAACAAAAGATCACAGTCATTTTTACTGAGAAAGACAAAGAACTAGTAAAAGAGATCATTTATGAACTGAGTATTTATTTAGATCATTTCAGCACTGGAGATTTCCCCTGTGTCCCTCAAGCATCTTAATTTTTTTCCTTTTTTTGCTATGTAAAAGAAAACACCCAGAACAGTACTTCCCAGTGTCATTAACTGTGCTAAATAACTGTCTTGTCTTTGATCAGCCCCTCACACTTCAGGATGATACTCTCTAGGGCTTGGCCTCCATGGCAAATTCCTTGGACAGTGGCTTTATCAGCAACAGTGCTTGATTGTCTCAATTCCCTCTTTGAAGTCTAAAACCTAAACTGCTATTAAATTTGTATTATTTGAAATATGCCTAATTAATCATAATTGAATAATTTAACATATATTTACTTAGCACTTCCGAGAAATAAAATATGGGAGGAGTATAATTCTTTGTGTACATTTAAATGCATTCTACTTTTTTTGTAGATTTGTCCTGTATGTACCTTTTCCCCTCTACTTTTATTTCATACCTGCTTCAGGGAAGTTTTTGAAATAAAAATGAATGATCTTCTCTGAATTGTTTGAAGAGTACTGTTCTTGTAACCTTCATTACCAAGTTTGATTACCAGAATAGATCCAATTGATGGAGTCATAGGTCAATGATAGCAACTTGTTTGGAAGAACAGCTGAACCAGTAGCTAACAGGTTTGGCTTTAACTGCTTCTTTAAACTCTGTTTGTCAGTGTCTCATTAAATAGACAGGGATTAATAGTGGTTTGACTGTTGTAATAACTCAAAGGGATCAACACAAGAGTCTGAGAGGAATACTGGGCCAAAACATTTAGTGTAAGAAAAGAAAAATAATATAGTTTATAACAGAGTTGTTTTTTTATTTATATTTATGTTGTCTCATGGCTCTCATCCTCCTTCTTAGATGGTATGTGGTTAACATAGGCCGTATTCATGTTAATAGGAGCTGAGTTGATGAAATAATAAAGAACAGTGATCAGACCAATAATCCTAACATTTGTAATACAATTAGTTCATCATTCAGCTTTGTAGTTACAGTTAATAAAGCTTAGTTTGCTTTAACTAGATCTTGTCTTGCTATTTCTATGGTTCATTTTGGCATGTGTCTACCTGGCACAAATGTATCCTAGCACAAATGTTTGAAATTTAAAACAATTAGAGAGAATTTGACCAGTTAAATGTTGCCTGAACAGTTATTAGCATTTTAATTTGTAGCATTATGGAGCAGGGTTGTTCTACAGCATTTCTCTCTCACTCTTAACCTTATATAGCTTCCTAATGGCTTAATGGTCCATCTGGATCATTTCCTCTACCAGAGTTTAATTCTATTTACTAGTTTTGTCATCTGTATATTTCTAATTTAAGTATTAAGAAACATCACATGATGCCATATTGCTTAATGGTTTAGTGTAATTGTTTTATGAAAGCATGAAGAAAACATGCCTCATGTCTTATTTTTATAAAATTTAAATGTAAGTTAATTTATACAGAGGAATAATCAAAGCCCTGCAGATTTGTGTACCATTCAGATATCCTGCTCTTCAGGGGACATCAAACATGAATTGAAGAATATGCTTTCTTTCACCCTGCTTATGTTAGGTTTAAGATTTGTACATAAGATGGCTCATCTTAGATAACTGTTTCTGAGTTATCTACTCTAGGATGATAGGAAAGAAACTCAAGATAGCAAATGTCACATGTCTCTTGAATTTTTCTGTAAAAATACAGGACAGTGAAAGTTGTGTTTTAAAGTAGTAATAAAAATGCTCACCCAAATTTCTTGCTGTAATGTCTCGATAAATAAGTCTTCATCAAGGAAATACTGCTTGTCTCCTGGGCCTAGAAAAGTCCAGCAAATAATCCAATTCTGATGTATTAATTCTAAGAGATTGAAGTAGGGTATATGTGATTAAATACAGTAAGGCATTTATAAAAGAGAGATACAGTAGTTGCCCTTAGTATTTAAAGATTGTTATATAGGAGAGGAATCAGACTATTTTGTCATTCCTTCAATGCCAGAATAGAAACAGCAGGTCACAGATAAGGCAGAAAAATGTTGATTTTTGTAAGAGGAATATTTTCACTGGCATGAATTAACAAATAATAAACTGACTTTCCACAGAAAGGATAGGCTGTACATTGCTGAATCTGTTTAATCAGAAACTTAATTTCCTCACAGTAGGCAGATATATAGGGAATTCATTTATTAGAACATGGAACCAGATGACCTCTAATATACCCCTTCAATCTAGAGAATCCATGATTTTGTACTCTTAAAAACAAAAAGGAAAAACAACAAGAGCAGAAGCCTCCAGAGAGTTGGCTTCATGCAACAGCTAATGGGGCACTTACCTGTATCCTGTTCATACTGATATTGGGTCATCAAAAATCTGTCTTCAATTCCTTCTCAATTGGCTTACTTCAATATATGGGATTTTGATCATATTGTTTACCTCTTTGGAACCTTCTGGAAACATGCACATTTGACCTGGATGTAGGAGTGAGTTTCTATATGAGTTTTGGAACCATTTCAGAGGTGTTAATTTATGTAAACCCTACCTGTTCTCCCTCAGCACAAATTTGAACATGCCACCTTACCTAGTGCCATATAATGATCCCTCATGGTCCACAGATAAGTGCAAATTCCTCTGATGAGATCCACAGACAATTATAACCTGACTTGGACCTACCTCTCAACTTTAGCTCCTGTTGTTAAATCCCTACATCTAGATCAAAGATACTTGTCATTCCCCCCAAATTCCTTGTTCTGTGGCTACATACACACTATTTTTCTATCAAGAATGCCAATTCTCATTTTTCTTTGCTAGTGAAAGCCTGATCATCCCTCAAGACCCCTTAAATAAAGAATTTTACTTGAGGCCTTTCCCAATCTACTGGGTAAACTCAGTCATTCCCTCTTCCATTTTCCCGTGGGATTTGTAAAATCTCAACTATCACACTTGTTATAGTGGATATTATCTGGCTGTTTTTAAATCTCTCCATTATACTAAGCCACTCCAGGTCAAAGAACAGTATTTTGGTCATCCTCTATATCCCCAGTATTTAATACACAGACTCACAGTATGCTGTTACTCAGTGTATTTTTGTTGGATACTGTATGTAAGGCAGGAATATTCTAATTGATAAACTGGTTGAGTAACATGCATATCTCTGTGAGGGAGATATGTAGGGGCATGTCCAGTGCATTGTGTCTCAGCAAAATTATGGATGTATCAAAAAAAAGAGTGATTATGTTGGACATATAACTGGCAATGGAAGAAAGTAGAGAACAAGGAACAAGGAGCAACAGAAAGCCTAGAAAGGGACAGAGGAGCACTGAAACGAAGGATTTATGATAAGAATGCCAGAGTAAAAAATACACGGGACATTCCCAGGTTCTGAGGACTCGCTTTTTGAAAGGCTCCCAATTGGAAGGCTTCTGAAATTCTCCATCTATAAAGAAACTTGAATACTCTTTTATGACTTGTTGGGAAATTGATACTCTTGATTTCCACGTACCTACAGTCCTCAATTCAGGGCTTCTGTAAGAAGTATTATGAATTTTTGAAGTTAAATTGAAATCATAATTCTCCATTATACTAAGTTTTTTTTTTTTGGTAATAGACAGCTGGGTTTTATTTGAACAGTTGAATATTTTAATGTACATTAGGAGAAAAATGCAAAGGCACACATAAAACTCATGATTTCATAAGTACAAGTCTTAGAAGATTGCATTTGTCAGAGTTTAGTCCCTAGACAACATCACCTGGAACTTCTTAGAAATGCTAATTTTCTGGCCTGCCCCAGCCCTGTTAAGAAACTTGGAGGATGCTGTAACAAGGCTGCCCAGGGATTATGATGCACACTAAAGTGTGAGAACCACTTCTGTAAGATAAGATTAGTTTTCAGCAAATGTCTCACAGTCATCTTTTTGGCTCCTAGACTAGTTAGTGATTAAGCAAAAGTATAGTAGAAACATCCATGTAGCAGAGACCAACACTGTTACAACACAATGCCTTCAGAGTTGCTTTTCTACTAAACTCTAAGATAACATTTTAATACTTGTCCCTCTAGGCATGGCCTGTCAATCACACTGAATGATACATCAAAGAGAAGAACATCACTTCTTTGGAAAAAACAAAGAAAATATTTCAAAACATCAAGTTGAATATAGGACTGTTTTGTTGTATGTTTAATTAATTAATCAAAAGATGTTATTTAAACAGTAGGCTGCCTCTGCTCTATAGAAGAGACCAGAGCATTGTTAGATGTATGGAATAACAACTCTCATTAGAGCAGCAGGCTTTTTTTTTTCACAATTTCAAATTACTGTAGATAAAGGATACACCTGGCATATTGCTTCATGTATGAAGTTTTCCACTTTTAAATATAGTTTTCTATTCCTAGAAGAATTGTACAATTTTAATTAATTCTTTAAACTGTAATTATTTGTTTATACTTGCATTTCAAAAGAAAATGGGAAATAAGTGGTCATGGTGATTTTGTTTTCCTGTAGACCGTAACTTGCAGGGGAAGGGGAATGCATGTGAGACACACTCACTTGAGAAAAAAACCAAAGGACTAGAGAATGGGATTGAAGCATCAGCAATTGATCTCTTGTAAAGGTTTTCATTTTATTTTTTATGTTGAAATTCAATGAAACTCTTACATACTTACGATTTGAATGTAACCAAGCTCAGCTTAGTATTTCAGGAGATAGAAGAATGAAGAAAATATCATCTCTGTCTTCAAAAGGGGTGCATATAACAGAGAAAAACTGCCATCTTTACAAATAAGCATTTTTTCTTTCTTAATTGCTGCATGTCAAATGGTCATAATATACTAAATGTCTATACATGTGATATAGCACAGATTAGGCTTCTTTTACAAAGATTCTCTCCCTCTCTTTTTCTGTCTCTCATCATCAACCAGATAAGCAAACTTCTTAAAAACAAATACATAAAATTCTTACATCACAATATTTTCTTAGCATAAAGCAGAGTAGCAATGAGCTGATAAGTTCTGAATATAACAGATAAATTTAGACAAGGCCCCTTTATTAATTTTTGATAACAGAGTCAGTTTTCTAACTTACCTTGCCTATGAATAGAACATAAGACCACCATTTTTCTTACAAGAGCTGAGTAGGTTACTTTCAGTTACTAAAAATCTAGTAAAGAAGCTATGCATCAAGTTATTTCTCTAGTTGGAGGCTCTCCTTTTTATTTTCTTTTCACAGCCAGTGCTCCATACTTCAGGCTGAGCATCACGTAAGATATGATTAGACAAGATAGGGTCAAGTTGGCCTTCTTTCAGAATCTAGGGAACCTGCCCAGACCAATATTCTGTTTTCATCAGGGATTCCAGAGGGTAACAGATGATACATTTCTGTGATCAATTAAGTGTGTTTCTTTAATAACACTGTTATGAATATATTAAAATAAAAAAGATCTAGTTGAAATCTAACCTCTGTCACCTACTAGTTGAGTGTTCTTGGGTGAGTCATTTTATCTTATTTAAGTCTCAATTTCTGTGCCTGTAAAAAGGAGGTAATTTCTATGTAGCAATATTATTTTAGTGTTTAAACATTAAACAGCAAGTACAATTTCTGAGATATAATAGGCATTCAAAAACTGTCAGTTTCTTTTTGTGTCTCTGACATGTACAAAACATATTGTATAAGTAGATCCCATTTTATTTCAGTTCATGGTATTACACTGTTTCCTTATCTTTAGGGAGCCATCTTGAAAATACCCCTTTTATTCAAGGGACACTGGGCAAAAATATGAATGCTTCCGTACAAAGATATGCCACTACTGGAAGCATGAATATAAATGTATATCTTGTTGATAGGAAATACTAAGATGGTCTTCAAGTATTTTTAAAGCTAAGATGATAATGAAACTATGGTTTGAAGAGCAATGATTAAATATCTGGCTCATATCTTTGCTAGGGGAACTGTAGAGATATGCCACATAAAAGCAAGGAAAAGTCACTTAAATATTAGATACCTTGGTTTTTCCAATTTTAGAAGCAGTAATAATCCCTGCTCACTAGAAACATAACATTAGCATTTTATGGTCTAATAAAAAACTTCTGAAAGTATTAGTATTGTTATCATTTTTAAAAGGATTCAGTGACAGGTAAGGCCTTTCCAAAATAACTAAATTACAGTTTAGGAATCCTTCAAAATGAACATATAATGAATTTCTCACAACAAAGCAATTTATATTACCAGAAGAATTTTGTCAGTGGAGGGAGGAAGGCTTATTGTGGTTATACAAAGCACACTTCTTAGAGTCTACAACAATCATTTTTATAATAAGAAAAATATGTTGAACATTATAAGATAATTTTTAAAAGAATAGCTGAAATTATTTTCTAATGCAAGGAAGCATTCAATATACAACATTAGCAAGTTGCCTACTACATAATCCTACATAATCATGAAGATAATAGGGAACAGATTCAGAGGAAATACCATACACATTCCCTACTCTTAAGAAGTCTGAAATCTAATTAGAGATAAGGCTAATGTGCATGAAACAATAGCTTACAAAACTAGATAGGATGTAATTCAGAACTAAGCTACAGAGTATTAACTTTTAAGTAAGTATTACACAGGTTCTGAGAAGAGTTACTGTGTCTATGGAGTAGCTGAAGATGATTTCAGGCAGGGGGTGTAATCTAACCTGCCGTGCAGAGGAATCTGGATAGACATCTATTTATGTGTCAGACCACAATCATTTTAGAAGCAAAGTCATTGACTGGTGAATAAGCATGGCACACTGGTGAGAAGGAAGCAGAGGATACATTTTAGTGAGGAGGAAGGCTATAGAATTAGACTGAGACTGGTTTAAACCATGAAATGTAGGCAGAGATATACAGACTCGATGCCGTAGGAAACAATACAGAATGGTCCACTTGCTAGAGATTTCCTGGATGTGCTATATGGGAGACTTGAAGCAAGGACGCTGACAAGTAGCCTGCTGAAAGCATGCAGTCATAAACTGAAGGAAAAAATTTAGAGGGATTAGTGATTGAACACAAAGCTAAAATGTTTTCTGGTGATAGTTTACATATTTCACTTTGTAGAATAAACTTCCAAGGTATCTACATATTCCTCAAAATAACCGAACTTTCAGTTAGAGTATATCACCAGAAAATTATAGTAGTCCCTCAGTCACAGTAATGCGGACTTGAAGAGCACGCTAAAGATAATGCTGCTTTGCATAATATTGAGATGAGCAAGTTTTCCTGCATTTGTGAAAAAAACAGTATGTGCTATTAAAATAATGAAAATTTAACATTAAACATTAATCTTTATAAAGCATGATATTTGATGCATTTCTTGCTAATTTTTCTGTTATCAAATTCATGCTTATCTGGCCCCTAGTCTTTCTTTTTCCCAGGTTTGATTTAGAACCCTTCATTCAAACTCCAGTTACCTTGGAGTGTGCTTCTGCTATGTCAACTATATAGTATCAAGCCATCCTCACATCAAAGACCTTTCCAGGGTCTTGCAGCTGTCAGGGGCTTAATTCTGTTTTAGACAAGGGCTATTTATCCACCTGATTCAGATAATCAAAAGGATGATTTTAGTTCTCCTTCTGGCCTCCAATAATCTAGGAGTGTCTTTTGTTTTGGTTTTTGATTCAAATGCACCAGATATTTTCATCTTGGCCAGAGGGGAAGGCAATTAAGGTAACTGGCTGTATGTCTCCATTTCAGTGTGAACCCAGACTATTGTGACTTTGAGATCAGAAAACCGACTACATTCTTGACAATGGACAAAAGTTTCCTTCTTAAACACATTCTTGCCAATAGCTAAAGTGGGTGTTATTTTAAATAAAGTATAGTGATTTTCTTAGCAATACTAAAGCAGCCTCTTTTGGAACAGCTTACTTTGATATTTTTTAACTCTTTGCTATTTCATAGCAGCTTCATTATTAAAGTTCCTGTCATCTGGAATATTGAACCTCAGATTTGATGAGACAGATATTTCTTATTCAAAGTAATGTTTTTGTATAACAGATTAGTTCACTCAATAAATATTTACTGAGAATATATTATGTGTCAGGTGCTCTGCTAGGCTCTGAAGAGACAATGGCAAACAAAGCAGGACAAGCAGAGGCCTAAAAGAAACATATAGCCTAATGGATGGCACACACTCCTTGATATGGGTACAAGGAAGTACAAAAACTTGAGTACAGCTTCCATCAATGAAAATAAAAGATGTACAAGCATTCAGAGCATAGGGACCAAAATTTATTGTTACTAAAGCCTAATTTTATTGCAAAACACTTTTCTGAAAGGCTTGATAGCTCCATAAAATATTTATATTCTAACACATTTTAAATAGGAAACAAATTTTTACATCAAAATATAAAGTGGTTAAATCTACCCATAAAGATAAAGTAGTGTCAGTAAAGCCAAGGAAGGCCAAAAATATCAAACACTTCAAACTGTCAAATGTTGATTAGATATTGAGAACAGAAAAGTCTGATGGATTTAGTGACCCTGGAGACAAAGGCTTTCAGGAGCATTATGGGACCCTAAACCAGATTCTGGGAATAAAGATGACTATGGATGGTGAGAAAATGGAGGACAAGGGATAGAGACTAAATATTACTGAAGTTTGGCAGAAAAAGGAAAAGACATTTCTAGAAAGGGTGACTAGGCTAAGTAAACTTAGTTTCTGTTTGCTTGTTGTTTTTCTGGTTAAGAAAGACTTAGATGAGTTAGAAGTAGAGTAAAAAATCTGCTTTTAAATAGGATGAGTACAATTTTTGATTGAAAAAATTCAGTGTTTAGCATGTTATACATTTTTCATGAAAGAATGTATTATAGAAACAATAGTCTCATGATTATAAATATAAAATGTCACATTCCTCATTGAAAGCTCTCCTCAGTGGTCATTAGTTCTCTGATCTAAGTGGTACGTCATTGTGAAAACTGTGTGGCCATGTGATAGTGAAGTCAAGACTACTTAATTCTAGAAATAGACTGTTTAGGAAGATTAAATAATGATACAATTCATTTCCTGAATAGGATTTTCTGGAGAATCTGCAGCAAGTATAATTTCAATATAACCATGACTTTGAGCTATTATGTGAGATCCATTTATTTCAAAGCCACCATTTCTTGTGAACCAGGTTATTTTAGGAAAGGAAGACTACTAATGAAAGCCACCATTCTTTCTAGCTTTTTAGACATTTTGTTTAATATTCACAAATCTGTTTGTTGCCTGGCATAATTTAACAATCTGCATAATTCACCTGTCTCTACTTTTACTCCCATTAACTCATCATAGGAATTCTGGTTTGTTGGAATGTTTTCCATTCACTAAGTGTAATACATTTTAAATATTTCCCGTGTTGATTGTCCTATCAAGTTACTAAGATAGAAGGAGAACTATTCAGTATTTTATAATGTTTTTTCTTTGAAGTTTGAGTTCACTTCCAATTTTTGAGTCAGATGTTTGTACATTTAAAATTGGAGACTTAATATATTGTACATGTGCACAACATTGAATTTATAATGTGTTAATATTCCAAAGTGCAATAATATAGAGAAAGGAATAAAGAATACTCTTAAAATTAGATGGCTCTAGTTTACTGATTTTCTTTTAAATTCCAAAGGGCACACATAATTTGTTGTGGAAGAGCACATCTATACACTATTTAATAACTTTGCAATGGAAAGATGAATTCATTTGTAGAATGAACTGCAGACCCTATTTAAACAGAACCTTTGCAATAGCAGAATTTTAAAAACTAATACATCCATAAAAAGAATAGCTACCAAACCAAATCAATGTAAAAATTAAAGGGCCTTCTTTTACTTTAGTTATTTCTTAAAGAAAAAAACAGTGATCACAGTATAGTATATGCATACCACTTTTCACTTACAGAAAGTATTCAATTTTAGTAAGCACTGCTAAAAGAATGAGTAGAATGTTATATCACTTACATCGCTGAGTAACATGTTAAAAATAGTCTCTCATGAATGTTTTTAAGCAAATATTGTGAAGATATTGTGATGCATATGCAGGTGTAAATGTAAGATACTGTTTCTTTCACACTCTATCATTTTATGACATTTTAATTTGCCAGTGAGTATGATTAATACTACTTGGAAATAATTTATCACTAGCAGTAATTCAAATGGTGGATCATCTCTAAAAATCAGTTGGCAATGAAACTGATATCCTGCTGATATCCTACTAGTTTAATGCATTAACATACACTGTCATTAATACCATGTTTATCCTTGTTGACAGGTATCACATTTGCTGGTTTTAAAAAGAGTGTCTCCTCAAGTTCAAAGACATCTTGGTCTTTAGGAAACTAAATTATGCTAAAGCAAGAGAATGATGTCTACAAGCTTGTTCTTGGCCATATGTTTAAAGCAATCAAAAAGTTGAAGTTGCATCTCTGCAGTATTTATTCTGCTATAAAAGGACTAATATAATGAATCATGGTGGCACTGCAAAGGAAAAAGTTTTCCTTTCTGTCTTCGTTTCCTATTAAATTTGGCTTGCAATTTCAATGACACTGAAAGTAGGTTATGCATATTAGCTGAAATAAAAAATCACTTGCCAAGAAATCTACATTGTATACATGATTTAAATATGTCACATTGCCTGTCTTTAAAAAATCAGCATTTCTTCTTGCTTCCACCCAGAAGGCTGGTCTTTTTTAATATCAGTATACAGTATAAAGTGCCTCCTTTCATAAGACAAAGGATTCTCTAAAAATACCACAGTGTTTCCTAAGTTCATCTGCAACTTAAGCATCCTGTGTAATAGAAACAGAAATATATAGGCAATAATGCCAGGCTACTGCAACAATAAAGGCAAAAGGAACCAAATGGTAAGGTTAACACATTTTTTTCATGTATATGACATTTAGCTGCAATGTTTCTTCTGCCCTTAGGGTAGCTTCCATCATTCATATGATGGTGCCAGTTGTAATAAATTCACCAAAAGTGTCATGAGGAAATTGAGATCCTGTACCCTTCCCCTTTATTTCTAAATATTGGTATTAATTAGTATACTCAGTGTGAATCTCAAAACCATGGCAGTCTGCCTTCTTCCTCCCTCACAGAAATGCCAATGATGTTCTTGTAATTGTGATCTTTTCACTTTTTAACAAACATGCATTAAGTGCTTTCCATGTGCCTGGCACAGTGTTAGTTGCCAAGGACAGCAAAACAATTAAGACATGGCCCCTCATCTCAAAGAGTTCTCTGATATCTAACTGTTCCTAAAATCACCTAATGATGGAATATAAGTACAAGTGATCAAGCAATATTGGCAAACGGCCTACTATGGGATTTAAAGCCATGTTTTAGTCTTCTGGTCAATTCCAGTCTCCTCCCAAACATAAATACTTACAAAAGTAATTTCCTTTGCTACCATAAATCAGAATAGGAAGGTACCTGGGAAGGGGAATCCAATTATTAGGTACCATTTTATTTTCTTCTCAGCCTCATGCAGCAGGACCCACTCACACCACCTAAGGCAGGTAGTAATTGGATTAGAATTCCCAGATAGTTATTCTGAATTTAGGGTATAAGAACTAAGCTGATTCATATTGAAAGATGTGATATGACTTAAAGTACCACTGAGTCACAGAAAAATCTAACCATCAGCACAGCTGGATTTAGCCTGCAGGGATTAGAAAAGAAAGTCTGATGGGTGAGGCCTAATTAGCATTAGTCACTAGGGGTTTCGTTTAATAAAAGCCTATGCGGTGACAGTTCCTGAAAACATAACAGGAATGCTAATATTTGGGAAATTCACACAGAAACATGAAAGATGAGTCTTTACTAGCAACTGCAGTTAGCTCTTCTTCATTTATCACACCTGAAATTAAATAGGCATGTCACACAGAAGAAAATGTTTACCTTCCATTTATTTAGGACCTATTATTTTATATACAACATATATCTAATCTTCATACATCCTTATTTTACAAAGGAGAAAGTTGAGACTCAGAGAGGTCAACTAACTTTTAAGATCTGGTTTCATCTAGTAATTGGTGGGTCTGAGATTCTGCCAGGTCAGTCTGACAATAAATCTCATCCTGTTCCACTCTAGCATAACGCACTACAATGGTGGGGCAGTGGGGAGTGTTCCAGTACTGCAATTCCTGAAGAAATGTGAAGACTGACCTTTGCTAGGCACTCCCAAATGCTTTCATCTCTCCTTCCTTGGCAGAAGAGAATCTGGGGAATAGTCAGAGTTGCCCAGGTCTGGGATTTATATATTAAAGTCTGAAAAGGAGTGATGAGGATTTAGCTTGCTGTAGGCAGAATAATGTTCCCCCAAAAAGTTCACACTTCAGTACCTGGAATTGTTGTCTTTGAAGATGAAGGAAGGAGAACATGAGACAAGGAATGAAGACAACCTCCAGAAAATGGGAACAATCCTTAACTGACATCCAAGAAGGAAACAGGAAACTCAGTTAAAAAATGAACCACAAGAAACTTGAATAATCATGAAAACAGATTCTCCCCTAGAATGTTTAGAAAACAGAGCAGCCCTATTAGCATATAGATTTCAGCCACATCCATACAAGACATCTAATCTACAGAACTACAAGATCATATTTTCTTTTATTATTCTAAGTTGTTAAATTTGTAGTAATTTGTTGGGTGAGCACTAGAAAACTAACACAGTTATTTTTTAACACATACTTATCCTGTCCCACACCCACACACATACTTCCTTTCCTCCCACCCCTTCAATATTGTATTAATGACACTTCAGTTGGTTCAATAGTTAGTGCTTAAACTTTATGACTTTGTGAATGTAACTAATGGCTGAGCCATGCAATATAATTTGCTTTTCCTTTCCTATGCAATTATTTTCTTATGTCTATAATCTCTACCCAATCCTTCCTCCCTCCCTCCCTCCCACCCATCTCAGTCCTTCCCCCACTTCTCCTCTGTGTTTGGCTTTCTATGTTCTTCCCAGAAATTTATCCTTAAACACTCCCTCAGTTGTGTAAATCTCCTATTAATGTGTTCAAGCACAACAGGTATTTCATCTAGGCCACTTTAGTGGAGAAGTTTCTCCAGGAGCATTTTAATTTTTTTTCTTGTTTCCAATCAATACATTTTATTGGAATATGAACTGAAAAAAAAATAATATGCAGATATGTTAAATGTAAGGTTTGGCAAATTTTGTCTACTGAATACACCACTATAACTACCACTCAAAACAAGATAGAGAACATACCCATAACCACAGAAAGTTCTCTAATGCTTTTTACTATCAATCTCTTCTTTCAGTCCCATCCCCATCTGAGGCAATCCCTGATCTTACACCTGCAACCCTAAGATTCTTTTTTTTTTTAACATGACAGAAACAGTATTTATTTATTTATTTATTTATTTATTTATTTATTTATTTATTTATTTATTATTCTTTTAATTTTTTATTAAGGTATGATTGATATACACCCTTATGAAGGTTTCACATGAAAAAACAATGTGGTTACTACATTTACCCATATTATCAAATCTCCACCCACACCCCAATGCAGTCACTGTCCATCAGTGTAGTAAGATGCCACAGATCCACTGTGTGCCTTCTCTGTGCTACACTGTTCTCCCCGTGATCCCCTACATGATGTGTACTAAACGTAATACCCCTCAATCCGCTTCTCCCTCCCTCCCCACCCACCCTCCCACACCCCTCCCATTTGGTAACCACTAGTTCATTCATGGAGTCTCTGACTCTGCTGCCATTTTGTTCCTTCAGGTTTGCTTCACTGTTATATTCCACAAATGAGGGAATTCATTTGGCATTTGTCTTTCTCTTCCTGGCTTTTTTCACTAAGCATAATGTCCTCCAGCTCCATCCATGCTGTTGCAAATGGTAGAATTTGTTTTTTCTTATGGCTGAGTAGTATTTCACTGTGTATATTTACCACCTCTTCTTTATCCATTCATGTACTGATGGACACTTCAGTTGCTTCCATATCTTGGCTATTGTAAAACGTACTGTGATAAACATAGGGGTGCATATGTCTTTTCAAATCTGAGAAGCTGTATTCTTTGGGTAAATTCCAAGGAGTGGGATTCCAGGGTTAAACGGTATTTCTATTTTTAGTTTATTGAGGAACCTCCATTGCTTTCTATGATGGTTGAACTAGCTTCCATTCCCACCAGCAGTGTAGGAGGGTTCCCCTTTCTCCACATCCTCAGCAACATTTGTTGTTGTTTGTCTTTTCTATGCTGACCATCCTCACTGGTGTGAGGTGATATCTCATTGTGGTTTTCATTTGCATTTCCCTGATGATAGGTGATGTGGAGCATCTTTTCATGTGTCTGTTGGCCATCTGAATGTCTTCTTTGGACAACTGTCTGTTCATATCCTCTGCCCATTTGTTAATCAGGTTATGTTTTTTTCGGGTGTTGAGGCATCTGAGTTCTTTATATATTTTGTATGTTAACCCCTTGTCAGATATGTCATTTATAAATATATTCTCCCATACTGTAGGATGTCTTTTTGTTCTATTGGTGGTGTCCTTTGCTGTACAGAAGCTTTTCAGCTTGATATAGTCCCACTTGTTCATTTTTGCTTTTGTTTCCCTTGCCTGGGGAGATATGTTTATGAGGAAGTTACTCATGTTTATGTTCAACAGATTTTTGCCTATGTTTTTTTCCAAGAGTTTTATGGTTGCATAACTAACATTCAGGTCTTTGATCCATTTTGACTTTACTTTTGTGTATGGTGCTAGACGATGATCTGGTTTCATTCTCTTGCATGTAGCTGTCCAGTTTTGCCAACATCAGTTGTTGAAGAAGCGGTCATTTCCACATTGTATGTCCATGGCTCCTTTATCATATATTAATTGACACATATGGTTGAGTTTATATCAGGGCTCTCTAGTCTGTTCCATTGGTCTCTGGGTCTGTTCTTGTGCCAGTACCAAATTGTCTTGATCACTGTGGCTTTGTAGTAGAGCTTGAAGTTGGGTAGCATAATCCCCCCAGCTTTATTCTTCCTTCTCAGAACTGCTTTGGCTATTCGAGGTCTTTGTTGTTCCATATGAATTTTAGGACTATTTTCTCTAGTTCACTGAAGAATGCTGTTGGTATTTTGATAGGAATTGCATTGAATCTATAGATTGCTTTAGGCAGGATGGCCATTTTGATAATATCAATTCTTCCTTTCCATGAGCAGAGGATATGGTTCCATTTATTGGTATCTTCTTTAATTTCTCTCATGAGGGTCTGTAGTTTTAATAGTATAGGTCTTTCACTTCCTTGGTTAGATTTATTCCTAGGTATTTTATTCTTTTTGATGCAATTGTGAATGAAATTGTTTTCCTGATTTCTCTCTCTGCTAGTTCATTGTTAGTGTATAGGAATGCCACAGATTTCTGTGTATTAATTTTGTATCCTGCAACTTTGCTGAATTCAGATATTAGATCTAGTAGTTTTAGAGTGGATTCTTTAGGGTTTTATATGTACAATATCATGTCATCTGCAAACAGGGACAGTTTAACTTCTTCCTTGCCAATCTGGATGCCTTTTATTTATTTGTGTTGTCTGATGGTCGTGGCTAGGACCTCCAGTACTATGATGAATAGAAGTAGGGAAAGTAGGCATCCTTGTCTTGTTCCCGATCTTAAAGGAAACACTTTCAGCTTCTCACTGTTAAGTATAGTGCTGTCTGTGGGTTTGTCATATATGGCCTTTATTATGTTGGGGTACTTGCACTGTATACTCATTTTGTTGAGAGTTTTTGTCATGAATGGATGTTGAATTTTGTCCAATGCTTTTTCAGCATCTACAGAGATGATCATATGGTTTTTGTCCTTCTTTTTGTTGATGTGGTGGATGATGTTAATGGCTTTTCGAATGCTGTAACATCCTTGCATCCCTGGCATAAATCCCACGTGATCATGATGGACGGGATATTGGTCTGTGATTTTCTTTTTTTGTTGTGTCTTTGCCTGGTTTTGGTATGAGAGTGATGCTGGCCTCACAGAATGAGTTTGGAAGTATTCCCTCCTCTTCTATTTTCTGGAAAACTTTAAGGAGAATGGGTATTAGATCTTCACTATGTGTTTGATAAAATTCAGTGGTGAAGCCATTTGGTCCAGGAGTTTTTTCTTTGGTAGTTTTTGATTACCAGTTCAATTTCATTGCTGGTAATTGGTCTGTTCATATTTTCTCTTTCTTCTTTGGTCAGACATGGAACATTGTACTTTTCTAGAAAGTTGTCCATTTCTTCTAGGTTATCTAGTTTGTTAGCATCTAATTTTTCATAGTATTCTCTAATAATTCTTTGTATTTCTGTGGTGTCCATAGTGATTTTTCCTTTCTCATTTCTGATTCTGTTTATGTGAGAAGGCTCTTTTTATTTCTTGATAAGTCTGGCTAGGGGTTTACCTGTTTTGTTTATTTTCTCAAAGAACCAGCTCTTCTTTCATTGATTCTTTCTATTGTTTTATTCTTCTCAATTTTATTTAGTTCTGCTCTAATCTTTATTATGTTGCTCCTTCTACTTTGGGCCTCATTTGTTCTTCTTTTCCTAGTTTCATTAATTGTGACTTTAGACTGTTTATATGGGATTGTTCTTCTTTTTTTGAGGTAGGCCTGTATTGCAATATACTTTCCTCTTAGCACAGCCTTGGCTGCATCCCACAGATTTTTGCGGTGTTGAATTATTTTTGTCATTTGTCTCCATATATTGCTTCATCTCTGTTTTTATTTGGTCATTGATTCATTGGTTATTTAGGAGCATGTTGTGAAGCCTCCATGTGTTTGTGGAATTTTTCATTTTCTTTGCAGAATTTATTTCTAGTTTCATACCTTTGTGGTCTGAGAAACTGGTTGGTACAATTTCAGGCCTTTTGAATTTACTGAGACTCTTTTTGTGGCCTAGTACATGATCTATTCTTGAGAATGTTCCATGTGCACTTGAGAAGAATGTGTATTCTGTTGCTTTTGGGTGTAGAGTCCTGTAGATCTGTTAAGTCCATTTTTTCTATTGTGTTGTTCACTGCCTCTGTCCTCTTACTTATCTTCTGTCTGGTTGATCTGTCCTTCAGAGTAAGTGAAGTGTTGAAGACTCCTAGGATGAATGAATTGCATTCTATTTCCCCTTTTAATTCTGTTAGTATTTGTTTCACATATGTGGGTGCTCCTCTGTTGGGAGCATAGATATTTATAATGGTCATGTCTTCTTGTTGAATTGACCCCTTTATCATTATGTAATATCCTTCTTTGTGTCTTGTGGCTTTCTTTGTTTTGAAGTCTATTTTGTCTGATACAAGTACTGCAACTCCTGCTTTTTTCTCTCTGTTGCTTACATGAAATATCTTCTTCCTTCCCGTCACGTTTAGTCTGTGTATGGCTTAGAGTTTAAAGTGAGTCTCTTGTAGGCAGCATAAAAATGGGTCTTGTTTTTCTATCCATACAGTAACTCTATGCCTTTTGTTTGGTGCATTCAGTCCATTTATATTTAGGGTGATTATCAATAGGTATGTACTTATTGCCATTGCAGACTTTAGGTTCATGGTTACCAAAGGTTCAAGGTTAACTTTCTTACTATCTAAGAGTCTAACTTAACTCACTTAATATGATGTTATAAACACAATCTAAAGGTTCTTTTCTTTTTCTTCTTTTTCTTCCTCCTCTATTCTTTATATATTAGGTATCATATTCTGTATTCTTTGTCTATCCCTTTATTGACTTTGGGGATAGTTAATTTAATTTTGCATTTTCTTAGTAATTAGCTGTTCTACTTTCTTTACAGTGGTTTTATTATCTCTGGTGACAGCTATTAAACCTTGGGAACACTTCCATCTATAGTAGTCCCTTCAAAATAGACTGTAGAGATGGTTTGTGGGAGGTAAATTCTCTCAGCTTTTGCTTATCTGGAAATTGTTTAATCCCTCCTTCAAATTTAAATGATAATCTTGCTGGATAAAGTAATCTTGGTTCGAGGCCCTTCTGCTTCATTGCATTAAATATATCATGCCACTCCCTTCTGGCCTGTAAGGTTTCTGCTGAGAAGTCTGATGTTAGCCTGATGAGCTTTCCTTTGTATGTGATATTATTTCTCTCTCTGGCTGCTTTTAACAGTCTGTCCTTATCCTTGATCTTTGCCATTTTACTTAGTATAGTCTTGGTGTTGTCTTCCTTGGGTCCCTTGTGTTGGGAGATCTGTGCACCTCCATGGCCTGAGAGACTATCTCCTTCCCCAGATTGGGGAAGTTTTCAGCAATTACATCCTCAAGGACACTTTCTATCCCTTTCTCTCTGTTCTTCTTCTTCTGGCACCCCTATAATGTGAATATTGTTCTGTTTGGATTGGTCACACAGTTCTCTCAGTATTCTTTCATTCATAGAGATCCTTTTTTCTCTCTGTTCCTCAGCCTCTTTGTATTCCTCTTCTCTAGTTTCCGTTTCATTTATTGTATCCTCCCCTGTATCCAACCTGCTTTTAATACCCTCCATTGTGCTCTTCAATGATGTGCCTTCAAGCAGAGTTCATTCCTGAATTCTTGGCTATCTTTCTGTACCTCCATTAGCATGGTTATGATTTTTATTTTGAACTCCCTTTCACGAAGTGTCATAGGTTGATGTCATTTAAATCTTTCTCTGGAATTATATTAATTTTACAATGTACCAGATTCCTTTGGTGTTTGATATTTGTGTATGGCACCCTCTAGATTCCAGAAGCTCTACTCTCTGGAGCTGCTCAGCCCCTGAAGCAATGTCGGGGGTCACAGGGGAGTGGGATTGGTGCCTGGGGGGAGGAAAGAGCTGTTTCCTGCTTCCAGGTTGATATGCCTGTCTCCACTGCCTGAACCACTGGGCTGAGCACACAGGTATAAGGTTTTGTCCCAGAGCAGCCGGATATGGATCCCTGCTTTCCACAAGCGGCCAGAATCCCAGTCTCCCCAGGAATTCTGCCTGTCACAGCTTTCCAACCCTGTAATCAGAAGAGTATGATGAAAGCACCATGAAATGTAGGTTTGTGCTTCCAGCGCAGATCTCCAGAGCTAGGTATTCAGCAGTCCCAAGCCTTCCACTTCCTCCCTGCTCAGTTTCTCTTCCTCCCCTCTGTGAGCTGGGGTGGGGGAAGAACTAGGGTCCTGCCAAGCCACAGCTTTGGTACATTATCCTGTTCCATGAAGTCTGCTCTTTTCTCCAGGTGTATGCAGTCTGGTGCAGTCCTCTTTCCTGCTGCTTTCTGCGGATTAGTTGTATTAATTATGTTTTCATACTGTATGTGGTTTAAGGAGGAAGCCTCTGTCTCACATCTCACACCGCCGTCTTTAATCCTCCCTAAGATTATTCTTATGATACAGTATTATTATGTATAATTACCTACATAAGATCACATTAGATCTCCTTAACTTGTTAATCTTATTGACTGGAAGTTTGTTCCTTGACAATACCTCCCCATTTCCCCCAGGCCCTGGCAGTCATGATTCTACTTTTGGTTTCACTGAGTTCAACATTTTTAGATTCTTCATACAACTGGTATCATACATTGCCTTCCTATTATTTATTTCACTTAATATAATGACCTGAAGTTTCATTAAAGTTGTCACAAATGGCAGGATTACCTTCTTCCTCATGGTTGAATATTATTCTGCTCTGTGTGAGTGGTTATGTGTACATACATCTTCCTTATCTACTCATCAATTGAGGGAAACTTAGGGCATTTCCATGTCTTAGGTATTATGAACAATGCCTTAGTGAAACAGGAATGCAGATACCTCTATGAAATCTTGATTATAACTCTGGTGGATATACAACTAAGAGTGGGATTATTGGATGATATGATAGTTCTATTTCTAATTTTGTGATGAACCTCCACAATGTTTTCCATAATGGCTGTACCAATTTCTTTTCCCACAGACATGCACTAGGGTTGTTTTATCTTCACACTCTCACCAATATGTGTTATCTCTTCTCTTACTGATGAAGGCAATTCTGACATGTATCAAATACCATTTCATTGTAGGTTTGATTTGCATTTCCCCAGTTATTAGTGATGTTGAGCACCTTTTCATATACCTATTGGATATTCATATATCTTCTTTGTAAAAATGTCAACTCATTCCTCTTTCCACTTTTTTTTTATTAAACTATCATTGATGTACAATCTTATATTCGTTTTGAGTATACAACACAGTGGTTTAACAATCACCATATTATTAAACCTTCCCCACTACTAGTGCAGTTACTATCTGCCAAATAGAAAGATGTTACAGAATCATGGGCTATATTCTCCAAGCTTTACTAATATCCTGGTGACCAACTTACATTGATTGATAATTTTTGTGCTCCTTTATCCCCCTCACTGTCTCAACCCACCACAAACCCTCCCCCATGGTAACCACCAGTCACTTCTTAGTTTGTATGTGTCTACTGTACTTTAATTCATTGTTTTGGTTTGTTTTATAGTCCACAAATAAGTGAAATCATATGTTATTCATCTTTCTGTGCCAGACTTATTTCGCTTAACATAATACCCCACACATCCATCCATGTTATTGTAAATAGCAGGATTTATTTTATTTTGAGCACCTTCTCAGATGACAGTGGTATGACACTAGAAACAAATTACACAAAGAAAACAAAAAAGCTGACAAACACATGGAGGCTAAATAACACGCTTCTAAATGATCAACTGATAAATGAATAAATGAAGACAGCAGTCAAGCAATACATGGAGACAAACAAAAACAAAAATTCAACAGTCCAATATTTGTGGAAGGCTTCAAAGGTCATTCTAAGAGGGCAATACATAGCAATACAGGCCTACCTCAAGAAGCAAGAACAATCCCCAAAAAAGTCTAAACCCACAAATTAGGAAAAGAAGAATAAATAAAATGCAAAGTTAGTAGAAGGAGGGACATAATAAAAATCAGAGCAGAAACAATATAGAGAAGAGTAAAACTATAGAAAAAGTCAATGAAACCAAGAGCTGATTCTTTGGGAAAATAAACAAAATAGATAAACCGTGAGCCAGACTTATCAAGAAAAAAGAAAGAGTACACAATAAACAAACTCAGAAACAAAGAAGGAACAGTCACAGCAGATACCACAGAAATACAAAGAATTTCTAGAGAATTCTATGAAAAACTATATGCCAATAAATTGGACAACCTAGAAGAAATGGAAAAATTTCTAGAAAAATACAACCTTCCAAGACTGAAACAGGAAGAAACAGAAAATCGGAGCAGACCAATTATCAGCAATCAAGTTGAATTGTTAAACAAAAAAGTCCCAATCAACAAATTCCAATACCAGATGGCTTCAGAGCTGAATTCTACCAAACTTTTAAAGAACTTCTACCTATCCTTCTTAAAGTATTCCAAAAAGTAGAAGAGGAGGGAATACTTCCAAACACATTCTGGGAGGCCAGCATCACTCTAATACCAAAACCAGGCAAAAACACCACAAAAAAGAAAATTATAGAGCAATATCCCTGATGAAAATAGATGCAAAAATCTTCAACAAAATATTAGCAATCTGAATCAAAAATACATCAAAAGGCTCATCCATCACGAGCAAGTGGGATTTATTCCAGTGATGCAAGTATGGTATAATATTTGTGAATCAATCAATATCATATACCACATTAGCAAAAAGAAAGATAAAAACCACATGACCATCTCAATAGATGCTGAAAAAGCATTTGAAAAAATTCAACATCCATGTATGATAAAAACTCTTAACAGAATGGGTATAGAGGGTACATATCTCAACATAATAAAGGTCGTTTAGAAAAAACCCACAGCTGTCATCATTCTCCATGGTGAAAAGCTGAAAAGTATTCCTCTAAGATCAGGAACAAGACAAGGATGTCCACTCTCACCATTTTTATTCAACATAGTACTGGAGGTCCTAGCCACGACAACCAGACAAGGAGATAAAAGGCACTGGAATTGGTAAGGTAGTAGTTAAACTGTCACTATTTGCAGGTGATATGATATTATACATAGAAAACCCTAAAGACTCCACCAAATATTCTTAGAACTAATACCTAGATTCAGCAAAGTTGCAGGATATAAAATTAATACACAGAAATCTGTTGCATTCCTATATACTAATAATGAACTAGCTAGCAGAAAGAGATATCAGGAAAACCACTCCATTTACAATTACATCAAAAACCACAAAATACTGAGGAATAAACCTAACCAAGGAGGTGAAAGGCCTATACCCTGAAAACTACAAGACACTCATGAGAGAAATTAAAGAAGACACCAATAAATGGAAATACATCCCATACTAATGGATAGGAAGAATTAATATTGTCAAAATGGCCATTCTGTCCAAAGCAATTTACAGGTTCAATGCAATCCCTATCAAAATACCAACTGTATTCTTCAATGAACTAGAACATATAGTTCTAAAATTCATATGGAAACACAAAAGACCCTGAATAGCCCAAGCAATCCTGAAAAAGAAGAACAAAGCTGGGGGATTACACTCCCTGACTATAAGCTATACTACAAAGCTACAGTAATCAAAACACTAAGACACTGGCAAAAGAACAGACACATAGATTAATGGGACAGAACAGAGAGCCCAGATAAAAGCCCATCCACATATGGTCAATTAATATACAACAAAGGAGCCATGAATATACAATGGAGAAAAGACAGCTTCTTTAACAACTGGTGCTGGGAAAACTAGACAGCTACATGCAAGACAATGAAACTGGATTATTGTCTAACTCCATACACAAAAGTAAACACAAAATGCATCAAAGACCTCAATGTAAGACATGAAATCATAAAACTCTTAGAAGAAAACATAGACAAAAATCTCTTGAATGTAAGTATGAATAGTTTTTCCTGGACACATCTCATCGGGCAAGGTAAACAAAATAAAAAATGAACAAGTTGGACTACATCAAACTAAAAAGCTTCTGTACAGCAAAGGCCACCATCAGCAGCACAAAAAGGCAACCTGCTGTAGGGAAGAATATATACATAAATTATTCATCTGATAAGGGGTTAACATTCAAAATATATAAACAACTCATATGCCTCAACACCCAAGAAACAAATAACCAAATTTAAAAATAGAGAACCTGAAGGGACATTTCTCCAAAGAAGAAATACAGATGGCCAATAGGCATATGCAAGGATGCTTCACATCGCTAATCATCAGGGAAATGCAAATTAAAGGCACAATGAGATATCACCTTACACCAGTTCGAATGGCCACTATCCAAAAACAAGAAATAACAAGTGTTGGTGAGCATGTGGAGAAATGGAAACCCTCCTACACTGTCGGTGAGATTTTCAATTGGTACAACTGCTGTGGAAAGCTGTATGGAGTTCCCCCAAAAATCTAAAAATAGAAATACCATTCAAACCAAAGTAATTCCACTTCTAGGAATCTACCCAAAGAAAACAAAATCCCTGATCCAAGAAGATACACACACCCGTATATTTATCGCTGCTTTAGAATAGCCAAGATATGGAAGCAACCTAAGTGTCCATCAATAGATGAACTGATAAAGATGTGGTATATATACACAAAGGAATGTTATTCATCCTTTAAAAAGAAAATATAAATCCTGCCATTTACAACAACATGTATGAATGTAGAGGGTGTTATGCTCAGTGAAATAAGCCAGAGAAAGATGAATACCATATTATTTCACTTATTTGTGGACTATAAAAACAAAGCAAAACAGAATGAATGAAAGAAGAGTAGACTCATAGACACTGAGAAGTGACTCGTGGTTATCATGGGAGAGGGTTTGTGGTTGGTGGGTGGAAACGGTGAAGGGCATAAAGGAACACAAAAATTCTCAATCAATGTAAGTTGATCACCAGGATATATAGTCCATGATTCTGTAACATCTTTCTATGTTGACAGATAGTAACTGTACTAGTAGTGGGGAAGATTTAATAATGTGGGTAACTGTTAAACCACTGTGTTGTATACTTGAAACAAACATAAGATTGTATATCAATGATACTTTAATAAAAAAAATTTCACTACGTAAAATATTTATGCAGAATCCCAGCTTGTTTGCACAAAGGTTGAACCAATTAAATTCTCACAACCAATAAATTAGAATGCATTTCTCATTGTCTTTCCAACACTGTGTACCTTTTCTATATTATCACTTAACTGCATCCATTTGACTAAAAACAGGCAATAGCTAACATTTTTTATTATTTACATGAACTACACCTGTTACTAAACCCTTTGCATAGATTCACTTATTCACTTGTCATGTTACTACTATGAGTATGTTATTGGTTTCACTTATGTCAAAGATGAAGGAATTGAGGCACAGGAACATTAGGTAACCTATGTTAGGATTATATAGACTCTAAGTGACAGAGCTGGGATTATAGCATATGATATCTGATTCAGACCCAGGCTTTTAATCACTATGTTACAGCTTGATTTCATACATTTTATGGAATTTTTTTAAATGTTTAATATTTAATGTTCCGCTTTTAGTTGTCAATTCCTGTTCTTCACATATTTTTCCCTTGAGGGTATAGAGTTTGATTACATAAAAATCTTTACATATCACATATATTGGACCCTTTTCTCACATTTTTAACATTTTTTTCTAGCTTGCTATCTGGTTTTTGATGTATTTCAATGTATTTTTATTATAAAAGCATTTAATTTAATATGGTCAAACCGACTTTAGACATTTAGAAGTCTTACCTATTAAACTTTTCTGTTTTCTCTATTTTAATATTTACCATTAAAATGTATTTGCTATAATTTCTGTAAAATTAAGAAAAACTAATTCATCTTCAATTTACTTTGATTTACTTGGTGCATATAATTAAAATTTATTTATTTTCCCAATACATGGTATATTAGTTTCCTACTGCTGCTGTAAGAAATTGACATAAACTTAGTGACTTAAAATAACAGAAACATAGTATCTTGCAATCCTGGAGGACAAAACTCCGAAAGGGGTCTTACTGTGTTAAAATCAAGGTGCTATCAGAGTTAGGTTTCTTCTGACAGCTCTACAGGAGAATTCATTTCCTTGTCTTGTACAGTTTCTAGAGGCTGCACAAATTCCTTTGCTCATGGTTACCTGCCATCTTCAAAGCCAGTAAAGTCTTTCTCATATTTCATTACTCTGACAGTGATGGCTTTTCTGACTCCCAGTTCCACATTTAAGGACCCTTGTGATTAAATTGGCCCACCAGGATAATCTCCTTATTTTAAGGTCAGTTGATCCTCAAATTTAAAATCCCCTTTGTCATAATGACCTAGTCTATATACATGTTCCAGGGATTAAGATCTGGACATCTTTTCAGAAAATCCACTGAATCACTCTGATCCTTTCCTTTTCCATTTGTTTGCTATATTCGTTTTAATAGATCCATGGGAGTTGAGATTATTGCTTTTGTTCTTAGTTTGATTGCTTTTTTGTTTGTATAGCTGCTTATAAATCTTTTGATGAAAATAATTCTAGAGTATTTTCTTTTACCTTTCTATACAAGGAACAAGAACTTCCCTTGCATCAGCTGATTTTATCCTGAGAAGCTTATGAGGCCCCTTACCCAATCTTTAGCCCAAAAGCCAATTGATATGCTCATTTCTTATGCAAATTTTCATGCAGTGAAGCTCTACAGTATTCTAATGGGATATTATTTCACCTCTAATGTCTTCTTTAATGATATTCTCAACTTATGAAGAGTATAAAAAATAAAATACCTAGCATAAATAGTTACCAAAAGTCTTTTTCTCATATGATCTGAATGGCTTCATTTATTATATGACTATATCTCCTAAAATATAATGTGCCATGATAATCATCACTGAGTTTTTTTCACTTTATCCCCATGCTTCTACCTATTTCTATTTTCATGGGAGGGTAGTCTTGTATTTTCCTTGATGTTAAATTTTCTAAATGAATGCAGTTATAGGGATAGAATAAAGTAATTGGTTTCTTTAAAACAATATATTTGCAAAAAAAGAAATAGCTACTTGATTTTCTGGTTGATACACACTTGGCGTAGTTAGTACACATCTCTCCCTTTTTATTGGTCAAATTGTGTCTCTTCCTTCTAACAAACTACAAGTACTTTCCCATTTTATGTAGTAAAACATGAATAGTTCATTGATATTGAATCTTTTACTCCCACTCTTGCAGCCATACAGTTAGTGGAAGCCTCTCCTGGAATGTAAAAATGCAGGGGTGATTTTTGTTTTTATGTTTTCACTTGTCTTTTATTCTTTGGTGGGAATTTTCTTAGAGAGGATTTAATTTTGGGTCTGGGTGGTATTATGTATCCTTTTTTGTGTTGTTGTTTTTCCCCTCATTAGCACAAACTTGAGAGTAGCAACAATCTTAAGAAAAAGCAAATGCTTTTGTCATAACGGTGAATCAAGTTAGACTTAACTTTATGTAACAGTCAAACCTAACATACACAATTTATTTATGTATGTTGTGATACATATATGTTTTCTGTTTTTTAAAACAAATGCCTTTTTAAAGCCCCGTGTGTATTACTGGCTTACAATTTAAGAGAAATGACAGTAACATAGGTCTGAAGATAAAAATGAAGAAAGAAACTACTCAGGTAGAAAATTACAGTCACAAATTCAAGCAAAAATACTTAAAAAATTAAATAGGTGTTAAGATCAGGTAGTTGGGTATCAGGAATTCTTGAGCCTTGTAAAAATTACAGCAATTAAAAAAGCTGTTACTGTCCAAAACAAAATACTAAGCTGCATGGATCATTGGACTAACTCAGGAAGGCAATTACAACTCTCTTATGGAATCTAAGTGTGGCCTATACAATTTAGGCTAAATTGTAAAACAACCAAATTCCTGAAAACTATGTAACAGACTTTTAACTCTAGCTATTTTGGAAAAATGTCTGCAAGTGGCAAACAAGAAGCAATCATAGAATATTGATCTGTGAGTTGAGGACCTTCATAAACAATATTCAAATAGGAAATAATTTGTTTTTACTACTTCAAATAGATAAATCTTTAATACTCCTTCCAACTAGTTTTTTTATATCTTCCCACTACAGTTTAAAAGGGATTTTTAGAAATATTTTATAAAAATCATCTTGGCAGAATGTATTAAAAGGTATTTGTTTGGTAGAAAGTAGAGTTGACTGATGTTCATAAATACACAAAATAAAAAACAGAAACAGAAGTGATTAGTGCAATAGCAATGCAGTGAGGGTGAACATACCTTAAAGACTGAGCTCAGCACAAATACATAGAGAAATACTGTGATTTGAGTGTTATTATTTTATCAGCTGTAATTAGAAGTGTGAAAGGTCTCTCGGTACATTTATATATATACACATATGTAATATATATGCTTATGCATTATGCATACATATATAAATGTGTTCATATAAACATATATATGCCTACAAAATATGTGAAAGTATAATACATGTAAACACATACACGAATATACACGGATATATCTGTTGTGTGTTTGTGTGTGTGTATGCATGTATTTCATTCCAAGGTATTATTTCAGTTTTAAATGTATTTGAATTAACAGAATACTGACTTAACTGACCCTTCATGTATTTTCATAAGAAATAGTTAACATCTACAATCAGACCCTCCTTTGGTTTCCTATTTAGGTAACAATTACTAAAGGAATTCAGAAGAAAACTTATAGGGCAATATTGCTTGTTAGGTCTCACCCGTTACATTGCCATTTACCCGTGTTCAACCTTATATGTATAGATGAAGGCATAACATTCTTTTTTTTTTTTGAAGCAGAGTAAAACTTTTATTTAAAGTTACTTAAAAAGAGAAGAAGTGCAGTAGGCAACCTCAACAAGGAGAGGTGCCCTGAAACGTTGCAGAGAGAAAGTTTAAGATTAAAAGGTTACACACTTGGAAAGTGAGGGCGACCTCAGGGAGAGGAGCGCCATAACATTCACTTTTAATGTCTCTGAATGAACAGACTTTTACTTGTAAATCCTCAGAGGTGTAGATTTGAAGACCTTTAAATGGTCATTAAAAAATATCACTTTGTTATAAATATTTTCTTGAGGAAGAATCTGAAAATGTTCACATTTGTAGGGCCTTAGAATCTGTAAAAATAGTTTCTGGTCTGCATCAGGCAAACCCTGTAACAACTGCCTTTTTGGAAGCCTATATCTGTTGCTGATAAGCCCCTAAGTAAGCTTTGGAATTCCTAGGAGTTCAGGGGTTACACAGAGATACCTAGTATATATTGGCTCTGTGGATTATCATTTATTTCTATTTTTTTGAGGTTATCATAAAATTTTGTCACAAAACAGAAATTGGCACAAAATACTTTTTTATGGCTTGGATATAGAGTTCTATCCTGCTGTGTAAATATTAAAATAACCAGGGGATCTGATTACAAATAAAAGAGTACCTACTCAGAGACTAAAGACATGAATCCAAATGATGATTATGGGCTACAGAGGTTAATTGATCATTTCTAGATAATGGAAGAGATTTTCCCTACTATTTGTAAGCAACAAAATGATTCTGTACCTCTTATTTCTTTTATATTTCCTTTTTACTAAGCAAAAGGCATATACATTGTCATCTATCAGGTACATATACAATGTTTTATTTCAGATGCATGAGCCAGAATTGTACCTAAAGGTATGTTGGTGCTGATTTTTATCATATGATGGAGGAAGATTAGAAGTTAGTGATAGTATTTTGATATTCTCTGAGTAGAGTTTACCACTTGCTCAGAACTCAAATTCTATTGTCAGTTTGGGTTTCTCAGAACCAGAAAACACCAGAAGGGGGCTGAGAGGTGGAGCCAAGATGGTGGCGTGAGTAGGACAGTGGGAATCTCCTCCCAAAAACATATATATTTTTGAAAATACAACAAATACAACTAATCCTAAAAGACAGACCAGAAGACAAAGGACAACAGCAAGACTACATCCACACATGCGAGAGCCCAGCGCCTGGTGAAAGGAGTAAGATACAAGCCCGGCCCAGCAGGACCAGAGCACACCTCCCCCCAGCTCCCGGTGGAAGAGAGAGGGAGCCCAGGACTGCTGAGCGCCCAGCCCCAGACACCCACACCAGAGCGCAGACATAGTGCATGTGTGGAGGACTGGAAACTAGGGAAACAGGGCAGCAAGACATCTGAGCGAGTCCTGAAGCTGATGCCCCTGTGACAAAGAAAAGCGAGTGCTTTTTGAAAGTCTTAAAGGGACAGAGATGCAACAGCTGGATGGAAACAACCCAGGTCACAGTCCAGCAGCTGGAAATTCCAAGGAAACCTGGGCACACTAATCCACTGGGCAACAGCTCTGAGACCCCTCACAGAGGTAAACAGCCAAACAGCCCCCTGTCCATTACCCCACCAGGGCGTGGCCATAGCAGAGAAGAAGCCTAAGGCTGGCTGTGCCCTCAGAAAGGGAGCTTCCTTCATACCAGCCGGGCAAGACACAAAGACCCAGTCTACACGCAATTGCCCAACACAAGCCACTAGGGGTCGCAGTTGTCCCAGAAAAGAAAGGCCAATAGCAAGTGAAAAGTTTGGCCCTCCCAGCTGACAGTCAATAGCACCTGTCAACATGAAAAGACAAAAAATTATGATCCAGACAAGACTAACCCAGACAGCTTCAGCATCTGCTAAATCATCCTCTGAGAAGGAACCTGGGGAGATAGACTTAACCAGTCTTTCTGAAAAAGGATTCAAAACAAAAGTCATAACCATGCTGATGGACTTGCAGAGAAATATGCAAGAACTAAGGAAGAAGAATACAGAAATAAAACAAGCTCTGGAAGGACTTCAAAACAGAATGGACGAGATGCAAGAGACCATTAATGGACTAGAAAAGAGAACAGGAATGCAGAGAAGCTGATGCAGAGACAGATAAAAGGATCTCCAGGAATGAAAGAATGCTAAGAGAGCTGAGTGACCAATCGAAAGGGAACAATATCTGCATTATACGGGTACCAGAAGAAGAGAGAGAAAAAGGGATAGAAAGTGTCTTTGAAGAAATAATTGCTGAAAACTTCCCCAAACTAGGGGAGGAAATGGCCTCTCAGACCACAGAAGTACACAGAACTCCCATGAGAAGGGACCCAAGGAGGGCAACACCAAGATATACTTAATGCAATGAAACAGAAGGGACTCAAACCAAGAATACTGTATCCAGCACGATAATCATTTAAATATGAAGGAGGGATTAAACAATTCCCAGACAAGCAAAAGTTGAGGGAATTTGCCTCCCACAAACCACCTCTACAGGACATCTTACAGGGACTGTTCTAGATGGGAGCACTCCTAAAAAGAGCACAGAACAAAACACCCAACATATGAAGAAGGGAGGAGGAAGAAAAAGAAGGGAGAGAAATAAAGAATCATCAGATCGTGTTTATAATAGTTCAACAAGTGAGCTAAGTTAGACAGTAAGATAGTAAAGAAGCTAACCCTGGACCTTTGGTAACCACAAACTTAAAGCCTGCAAATGACAATAAGTACATACCTTTCAATAATCACCCTAAATGTAAATGGACTGAATGCAACAATCAAAAGACACAGAGTAAAAAAGCAAGATCCACCCATATGCTGCATACAAGAGACTCACCTCAAACCCAAAGACATGCACAGACTTAAAGTCAAGGGATGGAAAAAGATATTGCATGCAAACAACAGAGAGAAAAAAGCAGGTGTTGCAATACTAGAATCACAGAAAACAGACTTCAAAATAAAGAAAGTAACAAAAGATAAAGAAGGACATTACATAATGATAAAGGCTCAGTCCAACAAGAGGATATAACCATTATAAATATATATTCACCCAACACAGGAGCACCAGCATATGTGAAACAAATACTACCAGAACTAAAGGAGGAAATAGAATGCAATGCTTTCATTTTAGGAGACTTCAACACACCATTCACTCCAAACGACAGATTCACCAGACAGAAAATAAGTAAGGACACACAGGCACTGAACAACACACTAGAACAGCTGGATCTAATGGACATCTACAGAACTCTACATCCAAAAGTAACAGGATACACATTCTTCTCAAGTGCACATGGAACATTCTTCAGAATAGACCACATACTTGCTCACAAAAAGAGCCTCAGTAAATTCCAAAAGATTGAAATCCTACCAACCAACTTTTCAGACCACAAAGGCATAAAACTAGAAATAAACTGTACAAAGAAAGCAAAAAAGCTCACACACACATTGAGGCTTAACAACACGCTCCTAAATAATCAATGGATCAATGACCAAATAAAAATGGAGATCCAGCAATTTATGGAAACAAATGACAACAACACAAAGCCCCAACTACTGTGGGATACAGCAAAAGCAGTCTTAAGGTATAAGTATATAGCAAACCAGGCATATTTAAAGAAGGAACAACAATCCCAAATGAATGGTCTAATCTCAGAATTATCTAAATTGGAAAAAGAAGAACAAATGAGGCCTAAGGTCAGCAGAAGGAGGGACATAATAAAGATCAGAGAAGAAATAAATAAAATTGAGAAGAATAAAACAATAGCAAAAATCAATGAAACCAAGAGCTGGTTCTTTGAGAAAATAAATAAAATACATAAGCCTCGAGCCAGACTTATTAAGAGGAAAAGAGAGTCAACAGAAATCAACAGAATAAGAAACAAGAAAGGAGAAATCACGACGGACCCCACAGAAATACAAAGAATTATTAGAGAGTACTATGAAAACCTATATGCTAACAAGCTGGGAAACCTAGGAGAAATAGAAAACTTCTTAGAAAAATACAACCTTCCAAGATTGACCCAGAAAGAAACAGAAAATCTAAACAGACCAATTACCAGGAACGAAATTGAAGCGGTAATCAAAAAACTACCAAAGAACAAAACCCCCGGGCCAGATGGGTTTACCTCAGAATTTTATCAGACATAAAGAGAAAACATAATATCCATTCTCCTTAAAGTTTTCCAAAAAATGAAAGAGGAGGGGTTACTCCCAAACTCATTCTATAAAGCCAACATCACCCTAATACCAAAACCAGGCAAAGACCCCACCAAAAAAGAAAACTACAGACCAATATCCCTGATGAACGTAGATGCAAAAATACTCAACAAAATATTAGCAAACCAAATTCAAAAATACATAAAAAAAATAGTACACCATGACCAAGTGGGATTCATCCCAGAGATGCAAGGATGGTACACCTTCGAAAATCCATCAACATCATCCACCACATCAACAAAAAGAAAGACAAAAACCACATGATCATCTCCATAGATGCTGTAAAAGCATTTGACAAAATTCAACATCCATTCATGATAAAAACTTTCAGCAAAATGGGTATAGAGGGCAAGTACCTCAACATAATAAAGGCCACATATCATAAACCCACAGGCAACATCATACTGAACAGCAAGAAGCTGAAAGCTTTTCCTCTGAGATCGGGAACTAGACAGGGATGCCCACTCTCCCCATTGTTATTTAACATAGTACTGGAGGTCCTAGCCATGGCAATCAGACAAAACAAATAAATACAAGGAATCCAGATCAGTAAAGAAGAAGTTAAACTGTCACTATTTGCAGATGACATGATATTGTACATAAAAAACCCTAAAGACTCCAGCCCAAAACTACTAGAACTGATATCACAATACAGCAAAGTTGCAGGATACAAAATTAACACACAGAAATCAGTGGCTTTCCTATACACTAACAATGAACCAATAGAAAGAGAAATCAGGAAAACAATTCCTTTCACAATTGCATCAAAAATAATAAAATACCTAGGAATAAACCTAACCAAGGAAGAGAAAGACCTATTCCCTGAAAACTACAAGACACTCTTAAGAGAAAATAAAGAGGTCACTAACAAATGGAAACTCATCCCATGCTCCTGGCTAGGAAGAATTAATATAATCAAAATGGCCATTCTGCCCAAAGCAATATACAGATTTGATGCAATCTCTATCAAAGTACCAGCAACATTCTTCAATGAATTGGAACAAATAGTTCAAAAATTCATATGGAAACACCAAAGACCCCAAATAGCCAAAGCAATCCTGAGAAAGAAGAATAATGTAGGGGAGATCTCACTCCCCAACTTCAAGCTCTACTATAAAGCCATAGTAATCAAGACAATTTGGTACTGGCACAAGAACAGAGCCACAGACCAGTGGAACAGACTAGAGACTCCAGACATTAACCCAAACATATATGGTCAATTAATATTTGATAAAGGAGCCATGGACATACAATGGGGAAATGACAGTCTCTTCAACAGATGGAGCTGGCAAAACTGGACAGCTACATGTAGGAGAACGAAATTGGACCATTGCCTAACCCCATATACAAAAGTAAATTCAAAATGGATCAAAGACCTGAATGTAAGTCATGAAACCCTTAAACTCTTGGAAAAAAACATAGGCAAAAAAATCTTAGACATAAACATGAGTGACCTCTTCTTGAACAAATCTCCCTGGGCAATGAAAACAACAACAAAAATTAACAAGTGGGAATATATTAAGGTGAAAAGCTTCTGTACAGCAAAAGACACCATCAATAGAACAAAAAGGAACCCTACATTATGGGAGAATATATTTGCAAATGACAGATTCGATAAAGGCTTGATGTCCAAAGTATATAAAGAGCTCACACGCCTCAACAAACAAAAGAAAAATAACCCAATTAAAAAATGGGCAGAGGAACTGAACAGACAGTTCTCCAAAAAAGAAATACAGATGGCCAACAGACAAATGAAATGATGCTCCACTTTGCTATTTATCAGAGAAATATAAATTAAAACTACAATGAGGCATCACCTCACACCAGTAAGGATGGCTACCATCCAAAAGACAAACAACAACAAATGTTGGCAACGCTCTGGAGAAAGTGGAACCCTCCTACACTGCTGGTGGGAATGTAAATTAGTTCAACCATTGTGGAAAGCAGTATGAAGGTTTCTCAAAATGCTCAACAGACTTACCATTTGAACCAGGATTTCCACCCCTAGGAATTTACCCTAAGAATGGAGCAATTAAGTTTGAAAAAGACAGATCACCCCTATGTTTATCACAGCACTATTTATAATAGCCAAGAATTGGAAGCAACCTAAGTCCATCAGTAGATGAATGGATAAAGAAGATGTGATACATATACACAATGGAATATTACTCATCCATAAGAAGAGGGAAAATCCTACCATTTGCAGCAACATGGATGGAGCTGGATGGTATTATGCTTAGTGAAATAATCCAAGCAGAGAAAGAGAAATACCAAATGATTTCACTCATCTGTGGAGTATAAGAACAAAGGAAAAACTAAAGGAACAAAACAGCAGCAGAATCACAGAACCCAATAATGGACTAACAGGTACCAAAGGGAAAGGGACTGGGGAGGATGGGTGTGTAGGGAGGGATAATGGGGGGAGAAGAAGGGGCGTATTAAGATTAGCATGCATAATGGGGGCATGTGGGAGAAAGGGGAGGGCTGTACAGCACAGAGAGGACAAGTGGTGATTCTGCAGCATTTTGCTATGCTGATGGATGGTAACTGTAGGGGGGTCTGTGGGGGAGACCTGGTATAGGGGAAAGCCTAGTAGACATAGTGTTCTTCATGAAAGTGTAGATTAATGATAACAAAAAAAAGAAAGAAAGAAAGAAAAGGGGGATTACTACCTGATAGGATAAAACTAACTGTAAATCAACGATTAATGCATGATTGAAATATCCTTAATTTTGATCACTTAAAGGGTGTCAGATGATCGGCTATGGAGGTACATTTTTCTGATAATATTCCATTAACTTAAAAAAAAAAAGTTGTTCCTGTGTGGTGACCTCCAATAAGTTCTATGCAATGGTATAAAGGGAATATCAAAGTGTGGGCAAAGGGCATATCAAAGTGTGGGCAAAGGGTCTCTTTGTGTTTACACAGAGGATCAAAGCCTAGTTTGGCTACCCAGAAAATGAACTAAGATATGATATGAAGAAGAATTTCCAACTTCAGCACTCTCTGGAAGAGTCATACCAGAAGATGATCATCAAAAAACCTCAACAAAGATCCAGGCGCTGCTACAGTTGTAGCTGCATTCATCCCACTGGTTCCTGGACTTGCTACGGGAATGAAGAAGGAGATATCTAAGCTGGCCTGTGCATACAGTAAAACAACAAATTTGACTGGATCTATACTGTTGGAACTCAACCAAGAATTAGGAGAAGTGCAAGTTGCAGCGCTCCAAAATCTTACAAGTACAGACTATCTACTGTTAAAAGAACATGTGGGATGTGAACAGTTCCCAGGAATGGGTTGTTTTAATTTGGCTGATTTCTCTCAGACTGTTCAAGTTCAGTTGGACAATATCCACCATATCATAGATAAATTTTCACAAATGCCAAGGGTGCCTAACTGGTTTTCTTGGTTTCACTGGAGATGGCTGGCAATTATAGGTCTGCTTTGGTTATGTAACTGTATTCCTATTACGTTAAAATGTGTGTGCAATTTAATTAGTAGTTTAAAACCTATACATGCTTAAGTTACTCTACAAGAAGATATGTCAAAGAAATAATCAATCTTCCATGTTTTCTTCTGTCTGCTACTTCTATAGCTTTTCCTCTTCCTTCCTAATTACAACCCTTAAATAGAATTCGTGCCTCATATCGAATTTACCAAGCATCATAATTCCTCCAGGTGGTAAAGATACCTCGAGGCAAGTGCTGGGCATAGAAGGCACAGGGCATAAATCTGCAAAGAAGTAAAAAGCTAACCTTTTCAAACAATATGGCTTCTCTCTCACTTACCAACTTTACATTTCCCTGTATGGCCCCAGAAAATGACTGGTCAGCAAGAGACGGATAAGATTCCTCAAGGGAGGAACAACCTAAGACAGGCACAGTTGCAGGGGGGCCATCAGGTGAGAAATTGGGGATCAACAGAGGTGAGGCTTAGAACCTCACTCCCCTGTTTTGAGAGAAATCTTCTGCATCCTTGGATGTTTGATTGCCCTTGTCTAGCTTGGATTAACACTTAGTCTTACCTAACACTTAGTCTAACTTAGTCTAACACCTAACACTTAGGCACACACCTGATCATCTACATTTGCTCTCTTACAACACTAAACTATGTTTTCTACCTTTATCTTGCATGTACCTGCCACTTCAGCGTTTCATTAATAATAATAATAATAATAATAATAATAATAATAATAATAATAATAAGGGAGAAATGTGGGATTCACATATAAATCAAGTATAAAAATCAAACAAATATTAATATTTGACCTGATTTTTATAGTTTATAATGCGTGATCAAAACCAAAAGATTCTGTGATGACTGCCCTTGTATTGTTCACCATATAAGAACTTATTCACTATGTAAGAATTTGTTCACAATGTAAGAACTTCTTCTCTATGCTTCAGAAGATTGGAGACTGACGAGAATTAGGCTTGGGGTGGATTAATGATTGTGCATTGAGCTATGAGTCCCCTATACAGAATTTTATTGTTCTTAAAAACCATTTGGTCAGTAAATATGAGAGATGCCCTGTCAAAAAAAAAAGAAAGAAAACACTGGAAGGGGTTTCAAGATGGCAGAATAGGAAGACCCTAAACTCACCTGCTCCCACAGACAACAGCTATGTATGGAATAGTTTTCCTCTGAAAATGCCCAGCACCTCCACATCAAAAGAGAACACAACTGAGAAAGATAAGTGGTACAGAGACACAGCCTTGTCCAGGACCCCACTCCAGATGTGGTGACCCCACAATCAGGAGGAATGAAAAAACTAGGGAATTCTACTTCAAGGAAGTGAAGGGTTTGTACCCCACATTGAGTACCCTGACCCTTGGGTCCAGCACTAGAAAGATTAGTACCCAAAACATCTGGGTTTGAAAATCAATGGGAATTAAGACAAGGAGACCCACTGAACTACAGGAAATGGAGCTCCCACATTTAAAGGGTTTATACACAAACCCACTCATGATGAAATCCAGTGTAAAAACAATAGGTTGAAAGGTGTTTAGACCATAATTGAAAGAGAACCACTTATTAATTTTAAAGCAGTTTCCAGAAAGGCAGGAACATACAGGGACTTTATACAGGTATGTAATCACTGGAAGATGCCATTTTTGCAATCTCATTTTAACTTGTTTGTGACAGAGCTGGTGGGAGCCATTATGGCTGCCTTTCCTCTAGCCTGCTAGCACTGAAGGATGCGCTTTGCCCACCGCACTCTGTAACTACACTGGAAAATCAAACTGCTTCCTGCCTAACCCTCCCCTTGTACGAACTGAGCAATAATAATTGGACTGGGCAGGAGCCCCAAGCAAAGAGACTGAGGAACAACTGGGATAAGTGAGTACCCTGAGTACTGTACTCCCTGTATAACAGCCAAGCCACAAACAGGCTGGGTGAGCAGCCCTGAGCTTCACCATCCCTGTGTAGCAGTCAACTCACAGCAGGGCTGGGTGAGTGCAATGAGCCATACCTATCCACACAGAGACTGAACTGCAACTAAGTCAGGAGAGCACCCTGAGCCCCACCTTCCCTACATCTAAGCTGTATGAGTGCCCTGATCCACACCAATCCTGCATAGAGACTTAGCCACAACTAGGACAGGCAAGAAACATAAACCCTCCTTTCCCCAAACTATGGCTAAACCACAACTAGACTAGGTGAGTACTCTGAGCACTGACCTCTCTGCACAGTAGCCACAGCCCTACCACAACCAGCAACTGACACAAGGGATGCCCGTAGACTGCCTGGCTATGGTATCCAGGAGAGACTGTTCTTCTAGGCCACATGAAACAGCACCTACACAAGACCACTCCTTTAAGACTGAGGGAAGGAGCCACTTCACATAATACATACAGACACAGAGAGCTAGGCAAAATTAAGATACAGAGGAATATGTTCCAAACCAAAGATGAAGGAAAATTCTCCAGAAAAGACCTTAATGAAACAGAGGTAAGAAACCTACCTGATAAAGAGTTAAATGAATGATCAAAAAGATGTTCATTGATCTTGGGAGAAGAATGGATGCAGACAGTAAAAACATCAACAAAGAGATTTTTTTAAATGTAAGAAAGTACCAAAGTTATAGTTGAACTGAAAAAATATGCTAGAGGGCTTCAATGCATAATAGATGAAATAGAAACATGAATCAATAAGCTGAAAGACCAAGCTATGGAAAACACCCAGATAGAATAGAAAAATGAAAAAAAGAATCAAGTAAAGTTAGGATACTTAAGGGACCTCTGGAACAGTATCAGTAGAGTAACATTTAGACAAGGGGTTCCAGAAGGAGAAGAGAACGAAAGGGAAAATGTCATTTGAAGAAATAATAGCTGAAAAAGTTTCCTAATCTTCAGAAAGAAAGAGACATCCAGGTCCAGCAATCCTGGAGAGTTCCAAATAAGATGAACCAAAAGAAAAACACACCAAGATACACGTAATTTAAAAGGTAAAATTTAAGGATAAAGAGAGAATCTTAAATGCAGCAGGAGAAAAGCAACATATTAGGCACAAAGGAAACACTATATGGTTTTCAGAAGATTTTTCAGCAGAAATTTTACAGACCAGAATGAAGTGGCATGACATACACAATGTGCTGAAAGGAATAAACTGCCAACCGAGAATTCTTATCCAGCAAGATTATTCAGAATTGAAGTAGACATTAACAGTTTCCTAGACAAACAAAAGCTAAAGTTCATCTCCACTAAGCCAGCCTTACAATAAATGTTAAAGCAACTACTCCAAGCTAAAAATAAAAGGCACTAATTTATAATATGAGAAGTTACAAAAGTAAAATTCTCACCAAAAAAGTAAACAAATAATAAAGACAGTGTATCAACCACACAAAAAGAAAGTATAAAGGGTAAAATACACAAGTAGTAAAATTAATTAAAAATAAAATAATTAGTTAAGGGATAAAAAGGTATAAAATGTGTCATAAAAACTATAAAAAGTGGAAGGGGGGAGTAAAATTATAAACCATTGGAATGTGTTCAAAACTGGTTTACTATCAAGTTAAGAGACTTATATACATAAGATGCAATATGTGAACCTCATGTAACCATAAAAAAAAAGCTTATAGTAAATACATAAAAGATAAAGGAACCCACATATAACAGGAAAGAGAACAATCAAACCATAGGGAAGAGAGAAAGATTAGAAAAAAGGAACAGAGAGGAACTTTAAAAAAAGCCACAAAGCAATTAAGGAAAGTGGCAATAAGAAAATTACTATCAATAATTACTTCAAATGCAAATGGGCAAAATGATCCAATCAGAAGTCATAAGATGGTTGAATGGGAAAAAAAATGTACCTTATATATGCTGCCTACATAACACTTAAGTCAAACCTAAAGACACTCATAGACTGAAACTAAAGGGAAATGAAAGGATATACCATATGAATAGAAATGAAAAGAAAGCTGGGGTGAAAATACTTATATTAGATAAAATAGACTTTACCATAGAGACTATAATAAAAGACCAAGAAGGGAATTACAAACAAGAGGAAGTTACATTTGCCAACATTTATACAGCAACATAGGAGCACCTAAGTATATAAAGCAAATATTAGCAGAAATAAATGGGGAAATAGATAGCAGTACAATATTGTAGGAGACCTTAATACCCCATTTACATCAGTGAATAGATGACCCAGACAGAAAGTTAATAAGGAAATCTAGGCCTGAAACAACAAATTAGGCAAAATGGACTTAATAGATATTATATAGACAATCCCACCCCAAAACAGTCAAATTCAGTCTTTTCAAGTACTCATGAATCATTCACCAGATCACATGTTAGTCACAAAACAAGTCTCATTAAATTTAGCAAGATTGAAATCATATCAATATCTTTTCTTACCACAGTACTATAAAACTTCAAAGAAACCTATAAAAAACAAACACGTGGAGACTAAACAACATGCTACTATATGATAAATGAGTCAACAGAGAAATCAAAGAGGAAACTTAAAAAATACCTTGGGAAAACGAAAATGGAAATACAAAGTTCAAAAATCTTTGGGACACAGCAAAAGCAGTTCTAAAAGGGATGTTCATAATAATATGACTACTCAAGAAACAAGAAAAACTCAAATAAATAACCTAACTTTACATTTAAAGGAACTACAAAAAAAGAAGAAAGCCCAGAGTTAGTAGAAGCAAGGAAATAATAATCAGAAAAGAGAAAATCAAAGAGTCTAAAAACAATAGAAAAGATTAATGATATTCAGAGCTAGTTTTTTGAAAAGTTATTTATAACCAAAAAACTTTTAGCCAGACTTAGCAAATAAAAAAGAGGTCCAGAATAAATAAAATCAGGAATGAAAGAGGAAAAATCCAATGAGACACAAATAAGGATCATAAGAGAATACTATAATTAAGTTAAATATCAACCAATTAGACAACCTAAAAAAATGGATAGAGGTTTAGAAACATTTAATCTTCTAAGACTGAATCAGAATAAAATAGAAAATATGAATATACCAAATATTAGTAATGAAACTGAATCAGAAATCAAAAAAATTCCAACAAGCCAAAGTCCATCCCAGATGGTTTCTCAGGTAAATATTACCAAACATTTAAAGAAGAGTTAATGCCTATCGTCCTCAAATTATTCCAAAAAAATTAAAAAGGGAGGAACATCTCCAAGCTCATTTTACATGAAAATATAACCCAGTTACAAAAACCAGAGGCAACACAAAAACAGAAAATTATAAGCCAATATCTCTGATGAACATGGATGCAAAAATGTTCAACAAAATATTATAAAACCAAGTTCAACAATACATTGAAAAGATCATATATCATGATCAAGTATGAATCATTCCAGGGATGCAAGGATGATTTGACATCCATGAAACAAACAGAATGAAACACCACACTAATAAAACAAAGAATAAAAATCACATGATAATTTCAATAGATGCAGAAAAAGCATTTGACAAAATTCAGCATCGAATCATGATAAACTCTCAACAAAGTTATTATAGATAGGACACAGCTTAATATAATAAATTCCATATATAACAAACCTACAACTAACATCATATTCAATGGTGAAAACATGAAAGTTTTTCCTTTAAAATCAGGAACAAGACAAGGATGCCCACTCTTACCACTTTTACTCAACATAGTATTGGAAGTCCTAGCCAGAGCAATTAGGTAAGGAAAATAAATAAAAAATATCCAAATTGTTAAGGAAGAAGTAAAACTGTCACTATTTGCATATGACATGATACATATATAGAAAATCCTAAAGTCCACCAAAAAAACTACTGGAACTAATAAATGAGTTCCATAAATTTGCAAGATACAAAATTAATATACAGAAATCTGTTGCATTTCTATACAATAACAACAATAAGAAAGAGGAATTAAGAAAAACCCATTTACAATTCCACTAAAATATATCTATGAGTTGAAAGGCCTATATTCTGAAAGCTATAAGACACTTATGAAAGAAAATGAAGATGAATAAATGGAAACATATACCATGTTCATGGATTAAAAGAATTAGTATTGTTTAAAAAAATCCATATTACCCAAAGTGATCTCTAAATTCAATGCAATCCCTATCAAAATACCAATGTCATCTTTCACAGAACTAGAACAGATAATTCTAAAGTTTATATAGAACCACAAAAGACCACGAATGTTGAAAGCAATCTTGAGAAAGAACAAAGCTGGAGGTATCACATTGCCTGACTTGAAACTAAACTGACAAGCTATAGTAATAAAAATAGTATGGTACTGAAACAAAACCAGACACATGCATCAATGGAACAGAATAGAGAGCCCAGATATAAACTCATGCTGCTATGGTAAATTAATCCATGAGGAAAGAAGAAAGAACATGCAGTGTAGAAAAGACAGTGTCTTCAATAAATGATCTTGGGAAAACAGGAAAGCTACAAACAAAGGAATGAAACTGGACCATTTTCTTATACCATACACAAAAATAACCTCAAAATGGACTAACGACTTAATTATAAGACCGGAAATTATGAAACTCTTAGAAACAAAATAGTCAGTAGATTCTCTCTAATATTGGTCTTAGCAATGTATTTGTGGATATGTCTCTTCAAGCAAGGGCAAGAAAAGCAAAAATAAACAAATGGGATGATAGCAAACTGAAAAGCTTTTGAACAGTGAAGGAAACTATGAACAAAACAAAAAAGGAACCTACTGAATGGGAGAAGATAACATGCAAATGATGTATCTTATGACTAGTTAATAACACAAAATATATAAAGAACACATAAAACTTAGTAACAAAAAAAGCAAACTACTTGCTTAAAAACAGGCAGAGGGCCTGAATAGGTATTTTTCCAAAGCATACATATACATGGCAAACAGTATATGGAAAGATGCTCTGCATCACTAACCATCAGGGAAATGCAAGTCAAAACTATAGTGAAATATAGCCTCATACAAATCAGAATGGCTACTATCCAAAAGACAAGAAATAACGTGTGTTGGCAAGGATGTAGAGAACAGGAAACCCTCATCACTGTTGGTGGAAATGTAAATTGGTCTAGCCACTTTGGAAAGCTGTATGGAAATTCCTCAAAAAACTAAATATAGAAATGCCATATGACCCAGAAATTCCACTTCTGGACATTTACATCAAGAAAATGGAATAACTGATTTGAAAGGAAGTATGCAACCCTATGTTTATTGCCTCATTATTTACAATAGCCAAAATACAGAAGCAACCTAAGTCCACATCAACAGGTGAATGGATAAAAAAGATGTGGTACATAAACACGATGGAATATTATTCAGCCATAGAAAAGAAAGAAACATGGGCCGATCTAGACGAAATTGTGCTATGTGAAAAAAACAGGCAGGGAAAGACAAATAATATATGGTTTCATTTGTATATGGAATCTAAGACAAAACAGAACAAAAATAATCATAGACACAGACGAGAGACTGGTAGTCACCATAGGGAAGGAGTTGGGGTAGGTGGGTGAAACAGGTGAAGGGGATAAAAAGGCACAAAATCTCAATTATAATATAAATTAGCCATGGGATGAAAGCACAGCATAGAGAATACAGTCAATGATACTGTAATATCTTTCTATGTTGACACATAGTAACTACATTTATTGGGGTGAGCATATAATGATGTAGATAACTGTTGAATGTTGTATACTTGAAACCAAATATTATTGTATATCAACTGTACCTCAAAGAAAAAATAATTAACTAATTACTTAAAGGAATTATCATATGATTGCACAATTCTACTTCTGGGTATTTATCCAAAGAAAATGAAAACCCTAATTTGAAAAGATGTATGTTCTTCTATGTTCATTGAACCAATATTTAAAATAGCCAAGATATGGAAGCAACCTAAGTATCCATCAACAGATGAATAAAGATGTTATATATATGTATACAATGTAATACTAGCTATAAAAAAGAATGAAATCTTACCATTTACAACGATGTGAATGGACCTGGAGGATATTAGGCTAAGCAAAATAAGTCAGAGAAAGACAAACACCATATGATTTTACTTATATGTGGAATCTAAGAAAAAAAACAAAACAAAAACAGAAACAGACTCATAGAATAAACTGGTGGCGCCAAAGGGGAGGGGAGCTAGCAATGGGCGAAAACAAGTAAAGTGCATTAAGAGGTACAAACTTCTAGTTCTGAAATAAATAAGTCATAAGGATTTAATTTAAGCATAGAGAATACTGTCAATAATATTGTAATAACTTTGTGTAATGACAGAGTGTAACTAGACCAACCAAGGTGATAATTTCATACTATATAAAAATATCAAATCAGTATACTATAGTCCTGAAACTTTTACAATATTGCAGGCCAATTATAATTCAAAAATTAAAATAAATTATTCTCTTCCAGGTGAAAAAGAGAAAATAAGCAGAAAGCATTATCTCTTGTATTTGAAGTTATATTTTAGAACTTTATATATATTTAGAACTTTATAGCAAAAGGAAGCAAAACTATGAGACTATTTGATCACATAGTTGCTATATTTTATTTTATGATAGAGGCTATCTCTATGTAAAAAGAAATAAACAGAACAGACTAATGTTCTATTTATACCAGATAATGTTCTTACAACAGATAAATTAGGAAGTTAAACAGTTGAGTAACTGACAAGATTTATACACATATTTACATATCTACAATTGTATTATATATTGGGAAAAGTGTTTTAATATTGAAAGTCATCAAGTAGGAATCACTTAGAAATCTTCTCATTTGTGGACTATATAAGACATTGAAATAAACTCTGTAAGCCTTGAAAGGGGAAACTATTAGAGAGTATGAATAGAGAATTCAAGCTTAATGAACATTCATTTTGAAGGCAAAATTCATGCAGCATTCATGGATCAAGTACTCATATTTTTGCTAGTGCATTTGAGTTTGCCTTCCAATTTATTTGTTGTTCATGGAAATAGGCTAATATTACTATTAAGATGATAATAATACTTTTATTCCATAGGAGATAAAAAGACTTACACTTGTTCCACAAGATTACACATATGTAAGTAGGATATGTGTCTTATCCAATGCATAGTCCTTTTTCTGGTGGAGACATTAGAAATAGAGAGCTAATGAATAGGAATTAGATGATATGATCACATGCTCTTAGGTTGAATGACAATCAGTTTTAAAAATAACAATCAAGATTTCCATAATATTTGGAAATTGAAAAAGCACATTAATGTATGTTTTATTTTTATCACCTCTATTTGATATGTTATTAATATTCCCATTTTATGGGCAAGTATACTGTTATGAACTGAATGCTGTTTGTTTTCCACAAATTCGTATGTTGAAGCACTAATCCCCAATGTGATGATATTTGCAGGTGGGGCCTTTGGGGGACAATTAGGTTTAGACAAGTTCATGAGGGTAGAGCTCTCATGATGGGATTAGTGCCCTTATAAGAAAAGGAAGACGAGGGAGATCTCTCCATGTACAGGCATTAAAGAAAGGTCATATGAGTACACAGAGAGGGTGGTTGTCTAGAAGCCAGGAAACAGGCTTTCACCAGATAATGAATCTGAGGGCACATTCATGTTGGATTTCCCAGCCTTCAGAACTGTGAGAAATAAATGTCTATTGTTTAGGCTACTCAGCCTATGGTATTTTGTTGTAGCAGCTCAAGCTGACTAAAGCACATTCAGTGGTCCAAAAAAGAATATTAACAGCTAATTAAAACTACATAGCTAGCATGTAGCAGAGCTCATGTTATCTGAATCTAAATTCACATACTAATCACAAATAAAAATAAGAGGACAGACAGATAATATGAGAGGAGTGGTCATTATTATCTTGAATATTTTAAAAATACAACATACTTTGTGCATACAAACATAAGAACATTCTTCCCTTCCAAAAGCAATATTTCTCTACAATTTTTCCTGGATCTAACTTATCTAGAATAGGTAAACAACAAGCAACACAAGAAAAAAGTAAATTAGGCATAATAAAACTTAAAAAACAACTTTTTTCTTCAAAGGACACTATCAAGGAAGTGCAAAGACAACTTACAGAATGGGAAAATATTTTCAAAGCATATTATCTGATAAATGTCTATTATCCACAATACATAAAGAACTTTCACAACTCAGTATTAACTCCACTTCTGGGAATTTACCCAAAGGAAATAAAATCACTAATTAGAAAATGTATGTGCATTCCCATGTTTTTTTCAGCATTATTTACAATAGCCAAGAGAGGGAAGCAAATAGTGCCCATTGATAAATCAGTGGATAAAAAGGTGTGGTACATACCTACAATGAAATATTAATCATAAACAAGAATGTAGTTTTGCCATTTGCAACATGGATGAACCTAGAGGGTACTATGCTAACTGAAATAAGTTACAGAGAGGAAGATATTATATGATTTCACTTATGGGTGGAGTATAAAAAATAGAGCAAACACAGAAGCAAACAGAAATAGATTCGTAAACACAAAGACAATACTGGTGGTTGCCATAGGACAGGGGGGTGGGGAAATTGGTAAAATAGGTGAAAGAGATAAAAAGGTACAAACTTACAGTTATAAAACAAATTAGTCATAGCCACTGGTCAGTCATGGTAGTGCCAGCCTATGACAGTGTAAACATCCCATAAATGTGCAAACGTGCTCTTGTTATATATACAATGGGTGCTATTAAGGCCAGATGGGAATCCTGGTTAGAAAGTTCCATTGTCCCCACATTTTGTCTTGTTTGCCACAGCCTGACATTTTTATCATTTTTATAATTATTTTTAATTGAAATATAGTTTACATACAATATTATATTGGTTTCAGATGAAAAATTTAGTGATTCACCAATTACATACATTATTAAATGCTCACCATAAGTGTAGTTACCATCTGTCACCATACAAAGCTAATACAATATCATGAGCTATATTCCCTATGCTATTACTTCCATCACTATGATTAAATTATATAGTAATTTGAAGTATGTACTCTTTATCTCCTTCATCTCTTTCACCCATTAACTCCCATCATGGTAATCAACCATCCATTCTCTGTGTTTATGAGTCTATTTCTGTTTTGTTTATTCATTTGTTTCTCAGACTAAATTATAAGTGAAACTATACGGTATTCCTCTTTCTCTGATTTATTTCATTTAGCATAACCCTCTAGATCCATCTATATTGTTGTAAATGGCAATATTTTTTATGGTTTAATAATATTCCTTTGTATATATATATACCACGTTTTATTTATCCATTCATCTACTCATAAATATTTAAGTTGCTGCCCTATCTTGGCTGTTGTAAATAATGCTTCAATAAACATAAAAAATTCCTTTGTATATATATACCACGTTTTATTTATCCATTCATCTACTCATAAATATTTAAGTTGCTGCCCTATCTTGGCTGTTGTAAATAATGCTTCAATAAACATAGGGGAGTATATATCTTTTCAAATAAATTTAATTTTCTTTGGGTAGATTCCCAGAAGTGGAACTATGGGGTCATGAGGTATTTATATTTTTAGCTTTTTTAGGAACCTCCATACTACTTTCCATAGTTGCTGCACCAATTTGCAATGCCACAGTAGGAGGGCTTCCTTTTTCCCACATCCTTTTCAACACTTATTATTTCTTAACTTGTTGATAATAGCCATTCCCACTGGTGTGAGGTGATATATCATTATAGTTTTGATTTTCTTCCCTGATTATTAGTGATGTGAAGAATCTTTTCATATGCCTATCAGCCATCTATGTGCCTTATTTGGAAAAATGTCTATTATGGTCATCTGTCAAATTTTTAATTGAATTATTTGGTTTTGTGCTATTGAGTTGTATAAATTTTTTATATATTTTGGATATTAGCCTTTTATCAGATATATTGCTTGTATATTCTTCCATGTAGTAGGTTGCTTTTTCATTTTGTTGTTGATTTCCTTTGCTGTTCAGAATCTTTTTAGTTTGTTGTTGTCCCACTTGTTTATGTTTTTGTTTACATTGCCTGGGGAGATATATTTAGAAAAAAATTGCTAATGCTGATGTTCAAGAGTTTACTGCCCATGTTTTCTTCTAGTAGTTCTATGGTTTCATGTCTTATAATTAGTCAATACATTTTGAGTTAATTTTTGTGTATCATATAAGACGATGATCTAGTTTCACTCCATTGCACATAGCTCTCCAGTTTCTCAAAACTATTTACTGAAGAAAATGTCTTTTCCCCATTGTATGTTCATGCCTTCTTTGTCATGTATTAATTGATCATATAGGCATGGGTTTATTTCTAGGCTCTCTGTTCTTTTCCATTAGTCTATGTATCTGTTCTTGTGTCAGTACCATACTATTTTGATTACTGTAGCTTTGTACTACAGTTTGAAATCAAGGAGCATATCTCCAGCTTTGTTCTTCTTTCTCAAGATTGCTTTGGCAATGCAGGATGTCTTGTGGTTCCATACAAATTTAAGGATTATTTGCTTTAGTTAATGTGAAACACCATTGATATTTTGATAGGGATTAAGTGAGTCTGTGGATTATTTTGGCAGCATGGACATTTTAACAATATTAATTCTTCCTGTTCATGAGCATGGAATACCTGTCCATTTATTTGTGTCATACTCGAATTCTTTTATCAATGCTTCTTTTATCTTCAATATTTTTTTTCAGTGTTTTACAGTTTCCAGAGTACAGGTCTTTCACCTCCTTGGTTGTATCTATACCTAGGTATTTAGTTATTTTTTATGAAATTGTAAATGAGATTGCTTTCTTAAATTCTCTTCCTGCTAGCTTATTATTCATATATAGAAATGAAACAGGTTTCTGTATATTGATTTTATATCCTTTAACTTCATTGAATTCATTTGTTAATGCCAATAGATTTTTGGTGGAGTCTTTAACATTTTCTATATACAGTATCATGTCATCTACAAATAGTGACAATTTTACTTCTTCCTTACCAGTTTGGGTGCCTTTTATTTCTTTTTCCTGTCTGACTGCTATGGCTCGGACTTCTAGGACCATGTTGAATAAAAGTGGTGAAAGCAGGCATCCTTGTGTTGTTCCTCATCTTAGAGGAAAGGCTTTTAGTATTTAGTATAATGCTAGGTGTGGGTTTTTCATGTGTGTGTGGGGGGGTACTTATTTTGTTGAGAAATATGCCCTCTATATCCATTTTGTGGAGGGTTTTTCTTATGAGGGAATGTTTAATTTTGTCAAATGCTTTTTTAGCATCTAGTGAGGTGATCACATGATCTTTATCTTTCCTTTTATTAATGTGGTATTATTACATTCATTGATTTCTGGATATTGAACCATTCTTGCATCCCTGGGATAAATCCTAATTGATCATGGTGAATGATCTTTTTAATTTATTTTTGAATTCAGCTTGCTAGTATTTTGTTGAGAATTTTTGCGTCTATGTTCATCAGAGATACTGGTCTGTAATTTCCTTCTTTTGTGTATCCTTGTCTCATTTTGGTGTCAAGGTGATGTTAGCCACAGAGAATTAATTTGGAGGCTTTCTTTTTCAATTTCTTGGAATAGTTTATATAGGAGAAGTATTAACTCCTCTTTAAATCTTTGGTAGAATTCAACTGTGAAGTCACCTGCTCCTGGTATTTTGTTTTGGGGAGATTTTTGATTACCCATTTAGTTTAATTACTAGTAATTAGTCTAATCAAATTGTTCATTTTGTCCTTGTTCAGGTTTGAAAGATTACATACTTTTAAGCATTCACCCATTTCCTCTAAGTTGTGCAACTTGTTGGCATGTAATTTTTCATAATCTCTTACAATCATCTCTATTCTGCAGTATACATTTTAACTTCTCTTGCATTTCTGGTTTTATTTGACTCCTGTCTCTTTCTGTCCTTAAGAGTCTAGCTAAAGGCTTATCAATTTTATTTAATTTTACAATAAACCAGCTTTTAATCTCTTTGTTTATATATATATATATATATATATACATAGTTTCTGTTTAATTTATTTCCATGCTGATCTTTGTTATTTCCTTTCTTCTACTAACTTTGGGCTTTGTTCTTCTTTTTCTAATTCCCTTAGGTATCAGTTTAAGTTATTTAATGTTTCCTGCTTCCTGATGTATCCTACGTTGCTATAAGCTACCCTCTTAGGACTGTTTTTCCTGTATCCAAATGTTTTGAACCATTGTATTTATATTTTCATTATTCTCCAAGTTTTTTAAATTTCTTTTTGATTTCTTTGAAAGCCCATTTATTGTTTAGTAGCACGCTGTTTGACTTCCATGTGTTTGTGCTTTTTCCATTTTTTTCTCATAATTGATTTCCAGTTCATATTGTTGTGATCAGAAAAGATGTTTGATATGATTTGACTTATTGAGAGTTTGTGGCCTACCATGTAATCTATTCTGGAGAATTCCATGTGTGCTTGAAAAAAATGTGTATTCCTTTTAGATGTAATGTTCTGTATATACATGTTTATTACATTAGGTCTGATGTGTTATTCAAATATACTGTTTACTTGTTGATTTTGTTTGATCTATCCATTGGTCTAAGTATGGTCTTAAAGTCCCCTACTATTATTGTATTCTTGTCAATCTCTTCCCATATGTCTGTTAATATTTTCTTTATATATGTAGGTAATCCTCTGTTGAATGTATAAATATTTAAAATTTTTATATCACCTTGCTAGACTGTGCCTTTAATCATCACATATAATGAAGGACATTGATCTATCTTTCTTTATCACTTATTACAGTCTTTGTTTTAAATTCTATTTTGTCTGATATAATTATTGCTGCTTTATTTTTTTCATTCCTATTTGTATAGAATATCTTTTTCCACTCCTTCAGTTTCAGTCTCTATGTGTCTTTAGGTCTAAAGTGAGTCTTTTATAGGCAGCCAATAGGTGGGTCTTATGTTTTTATCTATTCAGTCACCCTATGTTTTCTGATTGGAGCATTTAGTTCATTTACATTTAAAGTAATTATTAATAGGTATGTAGTTAAACCCATTTTGTTAAAAGTTTTCTGGCTGTTTTTGTTTTTCACTTACCTTTTCTCCCTGTTTTGCTCTTCTCCAATGCATTATGATTTTGTTTAGTGTTATACTTGGATCCTTTTCTTTTTGTTTTTTGTGTAGCCATTATAGGTTTTTAGCTTGTGGTTACCATGAGTTCTATATGAAATCCTACATACATAGCAATGTATTATAAATTAATGATCACTTAAGTTTGAATGCATTCTAAAACTATATTTTTTACTCACCCTCCTCCACATTGTATGTAAATGATGCCTTCTTTTACAGCATTTTATTTGGTGACTCCCTTGGCTATTTTAGATATAACTAATTATACTTCTTTTGTCTGTTTGCCTTTCATACTAGCTTTTAAGCGATTGATATATTACCTTTGGTATATGTTAGTTTTTACCAGTGAAATTTTCACTTTTATATTTTCTTGCTTCTAGTTAGGGTCTTTTCTTTTCCTATTGAAGAATACCCTTAAACATTTCTTGTAAGGCCAGTTTAGTGCTGGTCAACTCTTCCTTTTCTTTTTTTACTTTGGTAAAATTAATCTACACTTACATGAGGAACATTATGTTTACGAGACTCCCCCCATAGCCAAATCCCCGCCACAAACTCCATTACAGTCACTGTCCATCAGCAGAGTAAGATGCTGTAAAATCACTACTTGTCTTCTCTGTGTTGCACAGCCCTCCCCATGCCGCAACACACACATTATACATGCTATTCATAATGCCCCCTTTCTTAACCCCCCTTATCCCTCCCTTCCCACCCATCCTCCCCAGTCCCTTTCCCTTTGGTAACTGTTAGTCCATTCTTGGGTTCTGTGTTTCTGCTGTTGTTTTGTTCCTTCAGTTTTTCTTTGTTCTTATACTCCACATATGAGTGAAATCTTTTGCTATTTGTGTTTCTCTGCCTGGCTTATTTCACTGAGCATAATACCCTCTAGATCAATCCATGTTATTGCAAATGGTAGGATTTGTTTTTTTCTTATGGCTGAATAATATTCCATTGTGTATATGTACCACATCTTCTTTATCCATTCATCTACTGATGGACACAGGTTGCTTCCATTTCTTGGCTATTTTGAATAGGGCTGTGGTAAACACAGGGGTGCATATGTCTTTTTCAAACTGGGCTGCTGCATTCTTAGGGTAAATTCCTAGAAGTAGAATTCCTGACTCAAATGGTATTTATATTTTGAGCATTTTGAGGAACCTCCATACTGCTTTCCACAATGGTTGAACAAATTTATGTTCCCACCATCAGTGTGGGAGGGTTCCCATTTCTCCACAACCTCGCCAACATTTGTTGTTGTTTGTCTTTTGGATGGCGGTGATCCTTACCAGTATGAGGTGATATCTCACTGTGGCTTTAACTTGCATTTCTCTGATGACTAACAATGTGGAGCATCTTTTCATGTGTCTGTTGGCCATCTGAATTTTGCCTTTGGAGAGCTGTCTGTTCAGCTCCTCTGACAATTTTTTAATTGGATTATTTGCTATTTTTGTTGAGGTGTATGAGCTCTTTATATATTTTGAATGTCAATCCTTTATTGGATCTGTCATTTATGAATATATTCTCCCATACTGTAGGATGCCTTTTTGTTCTCTTGGTGGTGTCCTTTGCTGTACAGGTGCTTTTCAGCTTGATATAATCCCACTTGTTCATTTTTGCTTTTGTTTCCCTTGCCTGGGAAGATATGTTTATGAGGAAGCTGCTCATGTTTATGTCCATGAGATTTTTGCCTATGGTTTTTTTCTAAGAGTTTTATGGTTTCATGACTTACATTCAGGTCTTTGATCCATTTCGAGTTTACTTTTTTGTATGGGGTTAGACAATGATCCAGTTTCATTCTCTTACATGTAGCTGTCCAGTTTTGCCAACACCAGTTGTTGAAAAGGCTGTCATTTCCCCATTGTGTGTTGATGGCTCCTTTATCATATATTAATTGACTGAATATGTTTGGGTTAATATCTGGACTTTCTATTCTCTTCCACTGGTCTGTGGCTCTGTTCTTGTGCCAGTACCAATTTGTCTTGATTACTACGGCTTTGTAGTATGGCTTGAAGTTGGGAAGCAAGATGCCCCCTGCTTTATTCTTCCTTCTCAGGATTGTTTTGACTATTCGGGGTCTTTTGTGGTTCCATATGAATTTTAAAACTATTTCTTCCAGTTCATTGAAGAATGCTGTAGGTATTTTGATAGGCATTGCATTGAATCTGTACCTTGCTTTAGGCAGGATGGCCATTTTGACAATATTAATTCTTCCTAGCCTAGAGCATGGAATGATTTTCCATTTGTTAGTGTCCTCTTTAATTTCTCTTAAGAGTGTTTTGTAGTTTTCAGGGTACAGGTCTTTCACTTCCTTGGTTAGGTTTATTCCTAAGTATTTTATTATTTTTGATACAATTGTGAATGGAATTGTTTTCCTGATTTCTCTTTCTGTTAATTCATTTTTAGTGTATAGGAAAGCAACAGATTTCTGTGTATTAATTTTGTATCCTGCAACTTTGCTTAATTCAGATATTAGTTCTAGCAGTTTTGGAATGGAGTCTTCAGGGTTTTTTAATGTACAATGTCATGTCATCTGCAAATAGTGAGAGTTTAACTTCCTTTTAACTAGTCTGGATGCCTTGTATTTCTTTGTTTTGTCTGATTGCTGTGGCTAGGACCCCCAGTACTATATTGAATAACAGTGGTAAGAGTGGACATCCCTGTCTTGTTCCCTATCTTAGAGGAAAAGCTTTCAGCTTCTCCCTGTTAAGTATAATGTTGGCTGAGGGTTTGTCCCATATGGACTTTATTATGTTGAGGTACTTGCCCTCTATACCCACTTTGTTGAGAGTTTTTATCATGAATGGATGTTGAATTTTGTTGAGAGTTTTTATCATGAATGGATGTTGAATTTTGTTGAATGTTTTTTCAGCATCTATGGAAATGATCATATGATTTCTGTCCTTTTTGTTGATGTGGTGGATGATGTTGATGGATTTTCGAATGTTGTACCATCCTTGTGTCCCTGAGATGAATCCCACTTGGTCATGGTGTATGATCCTCTTGATGTATTTTTGAATTCGGTTTGCTAATATTTTGTTGAGTATTTTTGCATCTATGTTCATCAGGGATATTGGTCTGTAGTTTTCTTGTTTCATGGGATCTTTGCCTGGTTTTGGTATTAGAGTGATTCTGGCTGCATAGAATCGGTTTAGAAGTATTCCCTCCTTTTCTATTTTTTTGGAAAACTTTAAGTAGAATGGGTATTATGTCTTATCTATGTGGTCAACTCTTCTAAGTTATGTTTATCTGTGAATCTCTTACGTCCCCTTCCATTCTGAATGGTAATCGTGCCGAGCAGAGTTTTACTTATAGGTTTTGTTTGATTGGTTCTGTTTTATATTTTCTATCTCTTTGTAGAGGGTCTCACTGAATCCTTCCACTCTTCTCTTAAGTCAGGTGAGCATCTTTACAATCATTAATTTGAACTCTGTTTTGTAGATCATATAACTCTGTTTCATTTTGTTCCTTTAAGAAAATTTTGTCATGCTGTCTTGTTTCAAGCATATTCTGCTTGTCTCCTCATTTTGTTTGACATTCTGTGTTTGTTTTCATTAAGTAGTAGAAAGGACTCCTTCTTCCAATTTTAAGGGATTATTCTTGGGTAGGGAAGGTACCCTGGGTATACTCTGTGCTTGGTGGTTTTGGCTGGCTGGCTGAGGCCTAGTAAGCATAAGCCAGGGATGTCCTGATGTCAGAGCTTTCAGGGCATGGTTGGAGTGGGGTGATGTTTGAGGGGCCCAATCAAAGTGGTTCCTGAGTGAATCCCAAGATATCAAGGAGCCATGGGCCCAAACATGGTCTCCAGGAATGTCCCACCTCTGCAGCTACTGGCTCTGCACCCAAGGTGCAGCAGTGGATCGGGTGTGTTCTCCAGAGAGTAGGCAGCAATGGGCTCCACAACTGCAGTGCAGCTCCAGGTCTAGGCAGAGCCCCAAGGAAAGCCTCACCTCTGCAGCTACCAACTTCACACTATGGTGTAGCAGCAGACTAGGCACACTTTTCAGGGGTGGGCAGTGATAGGGTCTGTACCCACAGTGCAGTCCTTTGCCCAGGTGTAGACCCAAGGGAATCCCTAACCCCACAGCTACTAGTTATGAGTCATACTCGAAGGTTCAGCAGCATCTCAGGGTTTGCAGTGACAATTGGCTCCAGGGACTCCCCACCTCTGAAGCTACTGGGTCAGCCTCTGCAGTGCAGCAGTGGCTAGAGTGCATTCTCCAAGAGTTGGCAGAGTCTGGCTCTGTGTCCTCAGGGAAGCTGCAGCCTAAAAGTGCTCTCTGAGAGATGGATCTTCATGTGGGCAGGGTCTCGTAAGCCACCTAGACCACATCTGAAATTGATGTGTGCACCCCAACCCTATTCTCTGCATTACTATCAATGTGGGGAAGGAATGCAAACAATGGCGCTTGCCAGACCTCCATTCCATAGAGTTTTAGCCAATCCCTTGCCAGAGGGTGCCTTAGTTCTATAACTCAGATTTTTTCACTTATGGTCTAGATGTACTTTAAAGCATGGCTTTTTTTTATGCAACAGGGCAGGGAATCTGTGTCCAGGTCCCTCAGTGATAGCCCCCCATTCTGCTGGTCATTGCACTGGGAGTGGGGTTCCCTTTGTTACTATGTCTCCATTTCTCCTGACATTCTTTATTTGATTTTTCTATTCCTTATTGTGTAGAAGATGCTCAATCAGCTCTTACCTCCTCCTCAAGATGAATTGTTATGTTTAAAGATGTAGACTCAGCATAGAGGTAGGAGGAAGTGGACTCAAGCTCTTTCTACATTGACATTTTCCCAGAAGTCTCCATTTTTACCATTTTAAAATAAACCTTCCCATTTAATGCATGGCTATTACTGTTGGTCCACACCCACTGCTAAAAAGTTAGCTTACCTCTGTAAGCTCTGTTCAGTCCAATAAAGACAAGTTTTCAGTATACCTTTTCAATAATTATACATACAGTACTTCTGAATGTGATTTTGTTTATAGGACACCCACATGTAGTATGATTATTATAATTAGTAATAATTTTATAATACTTCATATTTTTTCAACTGCTTTGCAGTAATTCTCCCAGCAATTTCATGTGCCAAATCACTATTATCATCCCCATTTCACAGATGAGAAAATAGCAGTACAGAGAGGCTAATGATCTTGTCTGGGAATACAGACTGATTCAAAGTACGGCTTCAACTGAGAGGATTTTATATATACATTAGCAAGCATATCATGTCTGTTGTTATTACTAACTAATATCAGCTAGGTCAGTCCTTATTTCAAGGAGATTTTCAAAAACCGAAGTCAGAGAGTTTTATTGTCTATAGAATGAAAACATTCCAGGATGAATGATTTTGTGTTATTTAAAATTTATATGTGTTATTTCAGTTTCAATTACTTTAATGTGCAACAGTAATTAAATCAGAATACACTGTCCAGTGGCACCATTCTTATGTTGAACTAGATTTGAATGTTGAGAATTAATAATATGAGAAAAAGAGCTATAATTTATAAATGTAAGAAAGCATTTAGATACATGCTTCATAGTACAGTAAACAAAGGGGCTTAAAGGGCTATATATAAGTGTACTCCTTTGAGAGGAAGGGAAAATTGCTTTGGTCCTTGTCTAGTTAGCTGTTTCTTTGCCTGATAATAATGAGATCAGTGTTACACTGTCAATCCCCAAATGGTCAATTAGCTTCATTCTATATGTGGACAAAATCTGCACACAGAACCCTGAACAGCTATCTCCTCAAATAGTTGTTATTGTTCACATGGACTTGTCAGCAAGATAATGTGTCCTAATTAGTGCCACTCATACCAGTAGAGATAATCTTAGAATGTAGATAATTCTTTCCTGCTGTTGTTATTTAGAAATGTCAACTGGTCATAGCAAGGACAGAAATGCCTAGGCAAAAATCCATCACAAAAGTATGACCTTAAAATGTGATGAATAGATGCTGGTGTTAGAGTCATAAAGGGTGATGTGTGAGCCTTGTTCAGTGCACACACATTGATTCCCCCTGAATTTCAGAAATCAAAATTAGTTCTCAAAAGCAATTACAGAAAAAATAATCTGATCTTCAACTTTGGAGATACACATACTCAGGCTAATCGCTTAATGAATTGAATATAACTGACCAGCCAATCAATATGTTCTTTTCAGAGTACTAAGATTATATAAAGTTTTATGGTAGTATTTTCAAATGCATTAACAGTAGGAAAGATTTTAGTAAAAATAGGAGAGTAGAAGCATAAGAAATTATGGACTAAGAAAAAATAGCAATTACAAGCAAAAAAACATAAACTCTGGAGACAAAACCATATTAGTTAAATGCCACTGAGCATCAAGAGTTCATTGTATCTGCCATTGTGTTAGTAGAAAACTAACTTTTAGTATTTCCCTGGAGCCAAAAAAATGCTTAATTCAAGGTATTTGTGTTACTTTCTTTTCCCTTTCTTTAACTTTTCAATTGTAGGAAGAATTGTAGGAAGAATTGTAGGAAATTGTAGGAAGAATCAGGGGGAAAAAACATAGCTCTAATGAAAGCAGTAAAAGACAATAAAAATTATTTTCCTAAAATTGGATGGACAGTGGGAAAATGATAGCAGTGTGAGAAGGCAAAAGCCTCCTCCCAAAACCACACAAAACACAAAAATTACAACTAAACATGAGTGACCAGAAAGAAGACTGAAACAGATGGCTTATACCTGGGCAAAGAAAAGAACTCAGGGAAAAGGGTAAAGTAGCAAAGCCATGATCCAGTGGGAAGCAAGCCTTCCCCCCACCCCAGCTCACAGGTGGGAGAAAGATAAACAGATTGGGGAGGGAGTAGAAGCCCAAGACTGCTAAATACCCACCCCAGGATATCCACTCTGGGAATACAAACCCACATTACATAGTGATCTGGAGATTAGAGCAGCTGGAAATCAAAGACAGGCAGAATACTCAGAGAGACTGAGATTTCACCAGCTTGTGGCAACAGGTACCCACAATTGGTTGTTCTAGGACAAAAGAAAAGCAGGTGCTCTGAAATAGTTCCCAACAGTGAGAGGGCTGCTAAAGGGGCAAGGATTACACAGAGTTGCTGCTCAGGAGAAAGGACAGGTGGACAAAATCATCCTGGCACACTCAGCCCAACAGGTTGGGAACTTTCAGAAGCTTCGGATGCTCCATACCACTGGCTGGCAATGCAGCACCAAGGCCTACACCATGATACACAGCCTGCTGTTCCTTCCTCCCAACTGGCACATACTCACAAATGTGCTGCCCTCTCGATCATGACAGGCTAGCTAGAGGGCAGCCACACATACAGGAGTTACAGGGGTGAAACACAGAGGCTCCTTCATGTGTGTTCAGCCCACTGACCCTGGCAATAGAGGACAGGAAGCAAGAAAGAACTCTTTCCTCCTGGCAGGTACTGGCACCACTTGCCTACAGCCCCCACCATTGTTCCAGGTGTTGGGAAGCTCCAGAGAATAGACCTTCTGGGCACTAAGTCACTGCCTATGAAAAGTTATCATTCCATAGTATTCATTAGCAATATGAAGTGGCAAAGAACCTTGTTCAACCTCAAATGCCTCAAACACAAGAAAGAGGGCTCACTGAAAATTAAGTTACCAATCTTCTTGATAAAGATTTCAAAATAAAAAACATAAACTTGCTCATGGAGCTAAAGAAAACCATTTAAGATCTCAGGGAAGACTTCCAGGAAGAGACATAAACTTTGGAGAATATTGTATCAGAAATGAAACATGCAATGGAGGGATTTTAAAGCAGATTAGATGAATTAGAGGAGATGGTAAATGAAATATAAATTAGAGAACAGGAAAACAAAGAAGCTGAGGCACAGAGAGCAAAAAGTATCTCTAGGAATGAAAGAATAATAAGAGAGCTGTGCAACCAATACAAATGGAGCAATACTCACATTAAAGGAGTACCAGAAGAAGAAGAGAGAGAAAAAGGGATAGAAAGTCTCTGAGGAAATAATTGCTGACAACTTCCCCAGTTTGGGGAAAGAAATAGTCTCTTAAGTCATGAAAGTCCACAGATCTCCCAACACAAGAGACCTAAAGAGGACAACACCAAGACACATAATAACTAAAATGGCAAAGATCAAGGACAAGAAGAGAGTATTAAAAGCAGCTAGAGAGAGAAAAAAGATCACCTACAGAGGAAAACCCATCAGGCTATCATCAAACTTCTCAGCAGAAAAATTGCATGCTAGAAGGGAGTGGCATGATATACTTAATACAATGAAACAGAAGGGTCCCCAACCAAGAATACTTTACCCAGCAAGATTATCATTTAAATTTGAAGCAGGGATCAAATAATTTCCAGATAATCTAAAATTTAGGGAATTTACCTCTCCCAAACAGTATCTACATTGTACTTCAAAGGGACTGTGTTAGATGGAAGTGCTCCTAAGGCTAAATAGCTGTCACCAGAGAAAATAAAACCACAGTAAAGAAAGTAGACAAACTAATTACTAAGCAAATACAAAATTAAATCAACAACCCCAAAGTCAGTGAAGTTATAGACAAAGAGTACAGAATATGACACCTAACATATAAAGAGAGAAAGAGGAAAAAAAAAGAAAGGAGAAAAAAGAACTTTTAGATTGTGTTTGTAATAGTGTAATAAGTGAGTTAAGTTAGACTGTTAGATAATAAAGAAGCTACCCTTGAACCTTTTGTAACCATGAAACTAAAGCTTGAAATAGCAATAAGTACATATCTATCAATAATCATCCAAAATGTACTGGAATGTATCTACTAATCAAAAGAGAATTATGGAATGTATTTTAAAAAAAGACCCATCTATATGCTGCCTACAAGAGACTCACCTCAAACCCAAAGACATAAACAGACTAAAAGTCAAGGGATGGAAAAATACATTTCATGCAAATAATAGGGAGAATAAAGCAGGAGTAGCAGTACTTATATCAGACCAAATAGATATCAAAACAAAGAAAGTAACAAAACATAAAGAACTACATTACATAATGATAAAGTGGTCAGTCCAACAAGAGTATACAGACATTACAAATATATATATATATATATACCAAATATAGGAGAACCTAGATATATGAAACAAATACTAACAGAATTAAAGGGGGAAATAATGGAATACATTCATTTTAGGAGACTTCAACACACCACTCACACCAAAAGACAGAACAATCAGACAGAAAGTAAGTAAGGAGACAGAGTCACTGAACAGCACATTAGAACAGATGGACCTAACAGACATCTACAGAACACTCCACCCAAAAGCAGCAGGATACACATTGTTTTCAAGAGCACATGGACCATTATCAAGAATAGATCATACACTAGGCCACAAAAAAGCCACAGTAAATTTAGAAGGATTAAAATTGTACCAACAAGCTTTTAGACCAAAAAGGTATAAAACCAGAAATGAATTATGCAAAGAAACCAGAAAAGTCCACAAACAAATGCAGGCTTAACAACACACTCCTAAATAAACAATGGATCAATGACCAAACTAAAACAGAGATCAAGCAATATATGGAGACAAATAAAAACAACAACTCAATACCCCAAAACCTGTAGGCTGCAGCGAAGGCTGTTCTAAGAGGAAAGTATAGTACAATATAGGTTTACCTCAAGAAGGAAGGACAACCCCAAATGAACAGTCTAAACTGACAATTAATTAAACCAGAAAAAGAACAAGTGAGACCCAAAGTCAGTAGAAGGAGGGACATAATAAGGATGAAAGCAGAAATAAATAAAATCAAGAAGAATAAAACAATAGAAAGAATCAATGAAACAAGGACCTGTTTCATTGAGAAAATAAACAAAATAGATAAACCCCTAGCCAGACTTATCAAGTAAAAAAGAGAGTGTACACATATAAACAGACTCTGAAATGAAAATTGAAAAATCACCATGGACACCACAGAAATACAAAGAATTATTAGAGAATACTATGAAAAATTACATGCTAACAAACTGGATAACCTAGAAGAAATGGACAACTTTCTAGAAAAACACAACCTTCCAAGACTGACACAGGAAGAAATAGAAAATCTGAACCAATTACCAGCAACGAAAGTAAATTGGTAATCAAAAAATCACCTGAGAACAAAACACCTGGACCAGATGGATTCACCACTGAATTTTCTCAAACATTTAATTAAGACCTAATACCCATCCTCCTTAAAGTTTTCCAAAAAGTGGAAGAGGAGGGAAAACTCTCAAACTCATTTTATGAGGCCAGCATCGCTCTAATACCAAAACCAGACAGACACCATAAAAAAAGAAATTACAGGCCAGTATCCATGATGAACATAGATGCAAAACACTCAACAAAGTATTAACAAAGAAAATTAAAAAATACATCAAAAAGATCATCCACCATGATCAAGTGGGGTTTATTCCAGGGATATAAGGATGGTACAACATTTGAAAATCCATCAACATCATGCAACACATCAACAGAAAGGACAAAAATCTCATGATCATCTCCATAGGTGCTGAAAAAGCATTTGACAGAATTCGACACCCATTCATGATGAAAACTCTCAACAAAATGGGTACAGAGGGAAAGTACCTCAACATAATAAAGGCCATATGTGACAATCCCACAGCCAACATCATACTTAACAGTGAAAAGCTGAAAGCTTTTCCTCCAGGATTGGGAAAAAGACAAGGATGCCCACTCTCCCCACTTTTATTCAATATAGTTCTGAAGGTCCTAGCCATGGCAATCAGACAACAAAAAGAAATAAAAGCATACAGACTCATAAGGAAAACGTTAAACTTTCACTGTTTACAGACGACATGATATTATACATAAAGAACCCTGAAGAATCCACCCAAAAACATCTAGAACTACTAACTGAATTCAGCAAAGTTGCAGGATACAAAATTAATACACATAAATCTGTTGAATTCCTATATAGTAATGATAAACGAGCAGAAAAAGAAATCAGGAAAACAATTCCATTCACAATTGCATCAAAAAATAAAATACCTAGGAATAAACCTAAGAAGGTGAAAGACCTAAACCCTGTAAACTACAAGACACTCATGAAAGAAATTAAAGAAGACACCAATAAATGGAAATACATCCTGTGCTGATGGATAGGAAGAATTAATATTGTCAAAATGGCCATCCTGCCTAATGCAATACACAGATTCAATGCAATTCCTATCAAAATACCTATAGCATTCTTCAATGAACTGGATCAAATAGTTCTAAAATTGCTATGGAACCACAAAAAAACCCAAATAACCAAAGTGATCCTGTGAAGGAAGAATAAAGCTGGGGGAAATTAAGCTCCCTAACTTCAAGCTCTACTACAAATCCACAGTAATCAAGACAATTTTGTACTGGCACAAGAACAGACCCATAAATCAATGGAACAGAATAGAGAGCCTAGATATATATCCACACATATATGGACAATTCATATATGATAAAGAAGCTATGGCTATACAGTGGGGGAAATGACAGCCTATTCAACAACTGATGCTGGCAAAACTGGACAGCTACATGTAAGAGAATGAAACTAGAGTATTGTCTAACCCCATACACAAAAGTAAACTCTAAATGGATCAAAGACCTGAATGTAAGTCATGAAACCATAAAACTCTTAGGAAAGAACATAGGCACAAATCTCATGGACATAAACATGAGTGACTTCTTCATAAACATATCTCCCTGGGCAAGGGAAACAAAGGCAAAAATGAACAAGTGGGACTATATCAAACTAAAAAGTTTCTGTACAGTAAAGGACACTACCAGTGGAACAAAAAGGCATCGTACAGTATTGGAGAATATATTCGTAAATGACATATCCAATAAGGTGTTAACATCTAAAATATACATCAACATCCAAAAACCAAATATCCCGATTAAAATATGGGTGGAGGATATGAGCAGATACTTTTCCAAAGCAGAAATTCAGATGGCCAACAGGCACATGAAAAGATGATCCACATCACTAATCATCAGGGAAATGCAAATCAAAACCACAACGAGATATCACCTCACACCAGTCAGAATGGCCATTATTCAAAAGACAAGAAACAACAAGTTTGGTGAAGATGTGGAGAAAAGCAAACCCTCCTACACTGTTGGTGGGAATGTCAATTGGTGCAGCTACTGTGGAAAGCATTAGGGAGCTTCCTCAAAGACCTAAAAATAAAAATACCACACAATATAGTAATTCCACTTCTAGCAATTTACCCAGAGAAAACAAAATTCCTGATTCAAAAGATATATGTACCTCTATGTTTACCACAACGCTGTTTAGAATAGCCAAGTTATGGGAACAATCAAAGTGTCCATCAGTAGATGAATAGATAAAGAAGATGTGGTACACACACACATTGGAATATTATTCAGCCTTAAGAAAACAAGTCCTACCATTTGCAACAACATGGATGGAGCCAGAGGGTATTATGCTCAGTGAAATAAGCCAGGCAGAGAAAGACAAGTATCAAATGATTTCACTCATCTGTGGAGTATAAAACAAAGCAAAACTGAAGGAAGAAAGCAGAAGACTCAGACTACAAGAAGGGTCTAGTGGTTACCAAAGGGAAGAGGTTACGAAGGGTGGGTGGGGAGGGAGGAAGAGTAGGATTAAGGGTCATTATAATTATCACATATAGGGGGTTCATAGGAAAGGCAATACAGCATGGAGAAGTAATGACCCTACAGCATCTTACTACACTGATTGATAGTGATTACAATGGGGTGTTTGGGGAGATTTGATAATATGGGTGAATGTTGAAACCCACAATGTTGCTAATGTGAAACCTCGTAAGATTTTATATCAATGATACCTTAATAAAAAAAAAAGAAGACCCAAAATGAAACTAATATTTGGCTAGGAAGAATAGTCTCTTGAAACAAACACACTTGGTGTGTAATTCTGAATCCATTATGTTCTAACTTTAAGACTTCACACAAGTTCCTAAATTACACAAATCTGTTTTTCTTACTGACAGAATGAAGCTAATTAATATCTTCCTTATGAGGCTGGTGTGATAGTATTAGTGTTAGTATTAATATTACTGTTAGTATTAGTACTAGAACTATTTCTTCCTTCATTATTTATAATTACAATCAGTGTTTCCAACTTGGATGGGACTAGATGACAAGTTGGTCATCTAATCCAAATGCTTCAAAGCATAGGAATCCCATCTATAACAGCAGGTAGCTACCTGCAAACAAGGAGAGGGATCTTCAACAGGCACTGAATCTGCTGGCACCTGGCTCTTAGACAAAATACTGAACATTGTAATTGTCCTTGTCAAATTTTATTTTGTTGGTTTTTTTCTAGAGGTACTATTTCCTCAAATCCAGAATTGATTAAATATGGCATTTAACATGACTTAAAAGAAAAATGGAAATACAACTGACATAGAGAAATGGAAATCACCAATTCTGAGGTAAATCTATTACAAAGAAAGACAAAAATTTCAATTTTTATCTTTAAACCAATGACTAAAGCTTGTCACCTCAAATGATCTTCAAAATCATGATCTCTCTATTTTAAAAATGTATTCACTATTAAATTCTTTGTGCCTTATGTCATTTCCACTTGTTAAGGATGCCATTTTTTGGCAATTTTCACAGAATGGCCTTTTCTCCTTCTCTCACTCACACTTTAACAAAAATACAGACTGGTGTAAATACAATCAGATGCCCATTCAACTTGCTGAAGCTTTCCTATTGGCATGAACTATTATTTATTAGTTTACTCTGTGTCAACCACTGTGCTATTAGGGTATTGTTTTGTGTGCCAGTTTTTATCAACTTAATCCTTTTTTCCCCAAAAATTCATATGTTGAAGCTCTAATCTCCAGTGCAATGGTATGTGGAGATGGAGTCTTTGGGAGGTAATCACAGGCTAGATTAGATCATGATGGTGGGCCCTAATGAGAGTATTAATCCATTATAAAAAGAGGGAGACACGTAAGAGCTCTCTTTCTCTGTCATGTGAAGATACTGCAAGAAGATAGGTACTTGCAAACTAGGAGAGAGATCTTCAACAGACACTCAATATGCTGGCACCTGGCTCTTGGACTCCCCAGTATCCAGAACTGAGAGAAATTAATGTCTGTTGTTTAAGCCACCTGGTCTATGGAATTTGACTATAACCACCATAGCAACTAAGGCAGAAATTGGTACTAAGAAGTAGAGTGCTGTTGTAACAAATACCTAAAAATGTCGAAGCAGCTTTGGAACTGGAGAATTGGCAAGGTCTGGGAATATTTGGAGGTGCAGTCTAGAAAAAGCCTTCAGGGCTGTGAACAGACCTTTGAAGGCAATTCTCTTAAAAGCCCAAAAGGAAAAGAATTGTTCAGAGAGCCTTAGTCTTCTCAGAAAACACATGAGTCGTTGTGAACACAATGCTGGCAAAAATACAGACAGAAAGGGCCACCTGATAAGGTCTAAGAAATGAGGAACATGTTATTTGACAATGGAGAAAAGGTCATCTTTGTTATAAAGTGGAAAACAACTTTGCTGAATTGTGTTCATGTCCTAGTGTTTTGTGGAAGGTATAACTTGTGAGCAATGAAATAGGACATTTGGTTGAGATTTCTAAATGAAGTGTTGGAGAAGTGGCCACGTTCTTCCTTCCTACCTGTAGTAAAATGCAATAAGAGAGAAATAAATTTTAAAAAGGAATTCTTAAGCAAAAAAAACCCAGAACTTAATGATTTGGTAAAGTCTCAGACTATCATATTACAACAAAATGAGAAAGCATTATTCTGGAGGTAGCACTGAGGGTGTATCAGAGAAGCCATTTGGTAAGGATATTAGTATGCATGTGAACCAGGAAAGAACCCAAATTCAGCTACCAGAGTAGGAAAACAATCAGTTTTAACTCAATGATATGGAGACAGGTTGGAATGAATGAAGACTGTCAGACTTTTATATTCAACAGGACAGGACAATAAAGCTATCCAACTGCAAACTGTGCTGTTCCCTGAGATAAGAGTGGGTCCAAAATCAATTCAGAGATTGTCAGGGCCATCTCCTCAGTTCTAAAAGACCAGATTGCCTCCAACCAAAGCCAAAGGGGTGGTGCCACCCAGATCCATGACAAAGACATTGCTACCCAGTGGGCCTTGGGACAGAGTATCTAGCCAGAGGATTATTCTTAAAACTTAGAGATCTCTTGGAATTTGCCATGCTACATGTTGGACTTGCTTAGGACACATCTCTATTTCCTTCTTTCCTATTTCTCCCATTTAGAATGGAGATGTCTGTCCTATACCTGTCCTACCACTGTATTTTGGAAGCACATAACTTGTTTGGTTTTATAGTTTTACAGCTAGAGGGAAATTTGTCTCAGGATGAATCATATCTTGAGTCTTACCCATATTTTATTTAAAAGATATTTGGACAAAACCTTAGACTTTGTATCTGATGCATTAGAGTTAAGGCTTTGGGGGCTGTTGTGGTAGAATGAATGTATTTTATACATGAGGACATGAATTAGGGGCAGGAAGGTAGTGTGGAATGCTGTGGACTGAATATTTGTGTCTCCTTGACGTTCATATGTTGAAGTCCTAATTTCCAATGTGATGGTATTTGAAGGTGGGGCCTTTTGGAGTAATAAGGGTCAGATTTGTAATGAGGTTGGGGCCTTCTTGATGGAATCAATGTTCTCATAAAAAGATGGAGGAATATGAGAGTGCTCTATTTCTCTGTGCCATGTAAGGATATTACAACAAAGTTGCCATCCACAAACAAGGAAAAGAGTTCTCAACAGGCAGTGAATTCTCTGGCACCTTGATCTTGGACTTGCTGGCATCCAAAACTTTGAGAATAAGTATTTGTTACGTGAGAAGACTAAAGTACCAGAAGCCATGTTTCTGTATTAGTGTTTCAAAAATGATTTCTCAAGAGAACACAAGTTGGCCATTGGGAATTTGTAAAATAAGACACTAAAACTAAATTTTAAAAATAACATAAATTATCTTTAAATGTTGGTTTATATAATTTCTAAATTTCCTTCCAAACATATCTATGCACATAATTCCATATGGGTATTCACCTAATTTCTTTATAAATTTAAAATCATGCTGCACAAAGAATGCTATTTTGAAATGCCCTCTGATATGCCTTAAAATATAAGTGTAGCGAAACTGGAGCTGGGCTACCAATATCCTCCACTTAATGATTTTGTGAACTCGGTTACTTCATATAATAATTCTCTCTGTGCTTAAGTTGCCCCATCTGTAAGATTGGATTAAAAACAGCAATACATATTGCAGACAGTGTTCATGAAAATTAAGTGAATTTGCATGTGCAAACAGTTCTAGCAGTTCCTGGCACATGCAAAGCTGTGTAGAATTGTAAACTGTAAGCATTAGCATGAGTACACTGTCATGTCAAACTTTCATTATACAATGTAATATTTTCAAAGCTATACAATATTTTTTTTGAGGGGGCATCTCTCATATTTATTGATCATATGGTTGTTAACAACAATAAAATTCTGTATATGGGACTCAATACACAATCATTAATCAACCCCAAGCCTAATTCTCGACAGTCTCCAAGCTTCTGAAGCATAACGAACAAGTTCTTACATGGTGAACAAGTTCTTCCATAGTGAATAAGTTCTTACATGGTGAACAGTGCAAGGGCAGTCATCACAGAAACTTTCGGTTTTGATCACGCATCATGAACTATAAACAATCAGGTCAAATATGATTATTTGTTTGATTTTTATACTTGATTTATATGTGAATCCCACATTTCTCCCTTATTATTATTATTTTTTTAAATAAAATGCTGAAGTGGTAGGTAGATGCAAGATAAAGGTAGAAAACATAGTTTAGTGCTGTAAGAGGGCAAATGTAGATGATCAGGTGTGTGCCTATAGACTAAGTATTAATCCAAGCTAGACAAGGGCAACAAAACATCCACAGATGCAGAAGATTTCTCTCAGAACAGGGGGGGTGAGGTTCTAAGCCTCATCTCTGTTGATCCCCAATTTCTCACCTGATGGTTCCCCTGCAACTGTGCCTGTCTTAGGTTATACAATATTTTTATCAGTGTAACCTAATGTATTTAATGAATCCCTTATTACTGGGCATTTCAGATAGCTATATTTTTTCACTTTTGTATTACTCTGATGAACATCCTTACACCTAGAGATTTCCTCATTAGGATGGCCACTTTCCAAAAGACAACAAACAACAAATGCTGGCGAGAATAAGGAGAAAGGGGAACCCTCCTACACTGCCGGTGAGAATGTAAACTAGTTCAACCATTGTGGAAAGCCAAATGGATGTTCCTCAGAAAACTAAAAATAGAAATACTATTTGACCCTGTAATTCCATTCCTAGGAATTTACGCAAAGAAGACAAGATTCCTGATTCAAAAAGACATATGCATCCCTAGTTTATCACTGCACTATTTGCAATATCCAAGATATGGAAGCAACCTAAGTGTCCATTGATAGATGAATGGATACAGAAAATGTGGTACATATACACAATGGAATGTTATTCAGCCATAAAAAGAAAAGAAATCCTGCCATTTGCAACAGCATGGATGGATCTAAGGGTATTTTGCTTAGTGAAATAAGCCAGGTGGAAAAGACACATACCAAATGATTTCACTTATTTGTGGAGTATAAAACAAAGCAAAACAGAAGGAACAAAATAGCAGCATACTTCATAGATACCTAGCAGGGCCTAATGGTTGCCAAGGAGGAGGGATTGGGAAGGGTGGCAGGGGAGGGGGGAGGGAATTAAGGGGCACAATAATTTGCAGACATAGTATAGGTTGGCCACAGGGACAGTAGTACAGCACAGAGAACAGTTAATGGTTCTGTAACATCTTACTACATTAATAGATAGTGACCACAGTAGAGGGGGTGAGGATTTAATATTACGGGCAACTGTTGAACCACTGTATTGTATGTTTGAAACCAACATAAGATTGCATATCAGTGATACTTTAATAAAAACAATAAATAAATAAAAACAGTGATTCCTGCCATCTTTGTGCTTTACTTATAAATATGGACAGCCAAAGGGTTAGATAGATTTTATTATTAATTTAGGGAGAGTTGGTATCATTAAACTATCGATTCTTCCTAGCCAAATACAAGTTGTATTTTTCTATATATTTGACGCTTCATGCAGGCCCTGAAGATTTTTCTTTATATAGGTCCTTCTCATTTCTTATTAAGGACATGCTTAGTACTCTTGGAAAAGCTGTTGTTGTTATGTCTTTTTTTTGTTTCTCATAGGAAATATATTCAAGCCTGGTGTGAATTTTCTTGTTTCTCATACAGATTTTGCCCTGAACTTAAGGAGGTCAAGTGTAATTATAGTGTTGCATATAACTTAAATATCCTTACTGTAAGAAAAGTATGAGAAACTGTAAAATGCTTTAAAAATAGAGATGCATCTGCAGGTTTGCAACTATCATATGTACAGAACTATGTATTTACTGTGATGTATTCAAATTGATAATGCAGAAAAATATTGACACCACTACAAATAATACATCATAATTTGCCAAAATTAAGATTAGATTTAATACAAAAATTATTTTAACACATCACAATTTATGTAACTTCTGCTTTTTGTAATCTCTGCCTCAATTTTATAGTAGCAAATAAAAGTGCCTTAATTAGACATTCCATTTAGAATCTCTTCTATAAGGAATTTTCACAGTAACTTTAAGACAACTGAGTTTTATATATAAACTCCATAATAAAATATAATAAAATATAATATAATATAATATAATATAATATAATATAATATAATATAATATAATATAATATAATATAATATAATATAATATAATATATATAAATGTATATATAAACATGTACATAAATAAGTATATATGTGTGTGTGTGTGTGTGTGTGTGTGTGTATGTGTGTATGTATATATAAAGGCAGGGTACATTTGCCACAAGTATTCTGTAAATGTGATTCAATGTAAGCCAAGAACACCTGAAACAAAGTGATGGATTTACATATTTTTTATATTCACATTACACCATCTTATCCTCACTGTAATCCATTTTACAGGCAAGAAGATTTGATGTAGGTTAAGAAATTTGCCCAAGTTTACAAATACAGTTGATGCTTGAAGAACCTTATGGGTTTGAACTGCATGAGTCAACTTACATGCCAATTATTCTCAATATATTATTGCAAATATTTTTTAGAGATGTGTGACAATTTGAAAAATAATTTTCTTTTCTGTAGATCACTTTATTTTTATAATACCATATATAATACATGCAATATACAAAATACATATTAATTGACCATTTTTGTTGCCAGTAAGTCTTTTCTGGTCAATAGCAGGCTACCAAAGTTTTTGAGGGGGTCAAAAGTTATACTCGGATATTCAACTGTGTATGGGTGAGGGGGTGGGGATGTAGAGAGGGGTTGCTGCCCCAACCCCCATGTTGTTCAAGGGTCAACTATACAGATGCCGTCAGGGTTCATGCACTCCTTGATTCCATAGCCACTGTACTTTTTCCTCTGTCTCCCAAGAAACACACAGTTCATATATTTTCAAGTCTTATTACATTAATCTGAAAGCTATTCACAGTTGATTTTGCAAAATGTCACATTAATCAAATCTTTATCACAACCATAAGCAAGCTTTTTGAAAATTTTTGGATGAATAACTTGAGGAGAAATTTTAAAGAAACATGGAAATACTTGACATTAAAAAAAACCTGTCAAGTGTCACAGAGACCACAACACAATTTCTGAAGAGAATTTGAATTTGTTTTATGTGCTACTAACAACATGGTGAATGAGAAAGTCTTTATACTTAATACTTTCTACTGAGCTATTGTTATAGCTTGAATTTTCTAAACTATATGAATTACCTTTATTCCTATATAGGTGTTCATTAATGAAATATTACAAATCCTCAAAAACTATATGCTACAATTACATAAAAATTGTTCCTAATGAGTTCAACATAATCGGTGATTGTGCCATAAACACACTATAGTAGAAATAAAAAGTGCTTGGCCACCTTAAGATTTTATGTTGCAACTCTAAATGTGTTTTTTCAAAGATAATCACATTTTCTTAAAGTTCAAATAAGTAGAGAATTTTTCAATCACTTGGCTAAAGGAAGAAAAAGATACTTCTACAAACAAGCAGATACTGGCTGAAATAATAAAAAGCAAAATGGGCAACCCAGGCAACCTAGGTCAGAAATTATTGTCTTTTAGTCAACTGCCACCTCAAAAAATCAGTTGAAATTAACCATCTTATACCTAGTACCTACTATGTGCAAGAGAAATAGATTAACATGCTTTTCTACTTAATACGTGCCACACAGTGCTAGAAGCTGCAATATTAATATTAGTACTGAGTATTTATGAAATCTCACCACTCTGGGCAATAAATGATATTATCCTGATCACACTGTGAGGAAACTGAGACTTAAAGAAGTGAAGAAGTTTTTATATTATTTTTATATTATTAAAGTATCACTGATATATAATCTTAAGGTTTCACATGAATAACACTGTGGTTTCAAAATTCACCCATATTACCAAGTCCTCACTACCCATATTGCAGTCACTATCAGTGTAATAAGATTCTACAGTCATTACTTGTGAGAAGCAAAGTCTTAATAAACTTCAAGACTCTTAGACACTCCACGTAATAAGTATTTTAATGCTCGGCTTATGAGTAATGAGCCTGAGGCCCACAGTGGTTCAGTAAACGGCAAAAACTCACACAGGTGATGGACAGTTTGCATTAAAGCTGGATTTCTTTTATCAATCAGTGGTTCTCCCACTTCAGCATGAATCAGAATCACCTTGTTAAAGCAGGGGTTATAAAAACAAGAGACTTCTGGACTCCATCCCCAGAGTTTCTGAATCAGAAATATTAGGGGTGGGACCCAAGAGCTTGCTTTTCTAAAAAGTTTCCATGTGCTGCTGGCAATTCAGTGACTACATTTTAATAATTGCTTTGCAGAACAATGGAGTCAAATATAATTTTAATTGAACAAAGAGATTTAAAGGCTAAAAGGTATATTGTCAGAAACATAATGGTCAATGACAAGTTCAACGCGAAAGGCAAGAGAGCCATAGATGGGATTTTAAGAAGTTGTTGTAAGAATGACTTTAGTTGAGAGAAATAAGTAGGGTTGCCTATTTCCTTTAACTTTTCCTTCACTTTATCAGGAACAGAATAATGTATTCAGAATGAAAATATTTTATATGGCTTTTTAATTACTTTTTGTTTTGCATTTGACCTATTTTTAGCAATGGAGAATAATGGCAGTGAGCTCCTTAAGGAAATCTTTTTCCTTTCTCTTCTTTTCCTCTTCCATTTGTTTGTTGTTGCTTTTAACCAACCTCATTTTAAATGATAGACAGGGATTTTTCTTCCCTCTTAATGGTAGAAGGATCAAGTAAATTGGATTTGAGATGTTTAATTAAGTCAGTTCATAGACAAATGGACTTGATGAGTGGCAGGTTACTGTGGTGCAGCCAATGAGGAACAACGGCAATTAGAATAATTGCAGACATAAGATTAAGATTTTTTTCAATGTCAAGCTACAGAACTCATTTGGAAAAGAATTAACAGGATGAAGAGAAAAAAATCAATACTAAAACCCTCTACTGGACATATAAACAATACAAGAATACCTGTGAGCTCTAGTCAACACTTATTGCAAATTGATCCTGGGGTAAATTGTGGCATGAAAATATTTAATAAATAAGCATATATCTATATCTCATTATTTTATCTATATGCACTGAACAATGGATGGAAAATATTTGTCTCTCTCAATGCAGGGAGAGGTGTACTTCTTCATTCAGTGTCCAAAATACTAGTAATTTTTTTAAATTAGTGGAGTATATTTAATCAGTTGAAGAGTAGGAAACAGTTTTTACAAAGAATATACTAAATAGGAGGAAAACAACCAGCCAGGATCTAGGGCCAGGAATTCTTAACTTTTTTATGTGCCATAGCAGTCTGACAGTCTACAAACTCTTTCCCAGACTAATATTTTTAATGCATAAAACAAAATAGTTAAGATCCCAAAGAAATATTATAGTGAATTACCAAGTATTAAAAACTAAATTTATTATATAGTAATGTACATGTTTCTTTATCAATGCATTGGTAACAAAATAACATATTTTAGAAAAACAAGTTAAAATTAATTTGTCTGACATTCCAGTGGGAATACAGTTGCTGTTTAGTTTGAATAAGGCCATTAACCTGTGGGGCAACATGCATGTCATATTGGACACCAAATCCATTTTTATTTTTACTTCCGTGGTTACAGGAGCAGAAAATATCTACTTGCAAAGATACATTATTGAAAATGGAATTAAAGTTTTCATAGCTCTCTTTAAAATGCAAGGATAGATTTCTCAAAGAGAACACTAGGAGCTTCATGAGTAAAACTCCAAATGTAGTACTATTTTTCATTCTAACGATCAACAAGTTCATCTTTGGCTACTTTAACATCTTTGACACAGTTTATATCAGAAGAAAGGATTGTGAATCCATGGTTTAACTTTAATGCTATCAATGTAGAATACCTTTTGAGAATGTTCTATATTTTCTTTCAGGTGTTTGCAGATATCTCTTCTCAAATAAATTGATGAAAAATATTATATCTCCACTCCAGTTTGATTAAGCATTTCCTCCAGCATTTAAAGTTTGTAAGAAGTAAATCTTTCCTGTCTTCTTCTTTACTGGGAGCTTAGCCAAGCAAGCTGGGAATTTTGAAGAAGCATATGTAATGGTGAATTCAGGATCTTGAAACATCTATTTTATTCAGATGGTTAAAATATTTGTCAGGCAAATCATCCAATAGATAAAATCATTTATTTTAAAGTGATCTGAGACAGATTTTTTTTAAAGGTGAAATTTTTGCCCGTAGTTTGAACCATTACTACAAGACTTGTCTCACAAGCCATTGAACTTTCAAGTGGTAGAATATAATATTCTTTCATTTTTTTGAAAAAAGTTTTTTTAATGAATAAATTAAGATACATGCATCTGGTTTTATTGATAATGCTTATAGCTCTTGACAAAATTTCTTTCAGACTTATTGCAAGTCTTTGTTGTGAATGTGTATCTCTGTAAAAAGTAGTGAGTGACAATGACATAAGGAGATTCCTTTTTTCACTAAAGTAGCAAAAACAGATGCATTATCAAGCATTATAGAACATCCATCTGTGCAAAGAGTAGGATGCTTTTTTTAGTCAAAAATTTGTTTGGCAAAACAAGTTTTTACCATTTCCAAACATCAACAGCTTTGGCAGTATCCAAAAGGGACTCACAAAGTAAGATTTATTTTTTTGAAAGTATCAGTATGCACATCATGAACAAAAACAGTATGTTGGCTACATTAAAAGATGTTTATAGCTTCGGCTACTTACATAGTCAATGGGAATGTTGAAGCTGCCAATTCCTTGATGATCTGCTTCAAGAACATATCACAACATTTGAGTAATGAACCACTTCTTATTTTTTCCTCTGTTACCTCTACAAACTACCTTGATCTCTTCCAGTGCATGTGAATCTACCAAAGTCTTTGTGATTTTAGAGACCCCAAATACTAAGCAATCTCATGGCAGGTCTAATAACCACCATAATTTTAAACTAAAAATGAGCATACATGGTATTTAAAATTGAAATATGTTAGGAATATACATGTGGGTTTTATTGGTGAGAAAATCACAAATACTACCAATCATACTTTAGTTTGTTGCCTGCATTCTTAAGGAAGGAAAGATAATAAAATACTTGAAATTTATACATGAGTTTCTTGTAGACCTATAGATCCCAGTTTAAAAAGCCCTGATCAAGATGGTTAATATGGCAGAATTATTACTCATAATTATACCTCTTTTACACACAGTCTCCTTTCAATTTTCTACAGTTATTCTGTATACATTTGCAGTTATTCACATGGCTTATTCCACATTTCCCAGTAAGTTTAAGCCTTCAGTGAACTATATTTCTATTATCTTGTTTATTTTTTTCTATTTCTCTCTAATCCTATTCTAAGACAGGAGGAAAAGGGGCATTTAAGATTCTCTCCCATATTCAAGCTCAGTCAAGGTACATTTGAATTAGGGAGTCACTGAGCTCACAGAACCATCAAGAAATGTATGTATTATACAAATAATGAGCTTGGGGTTGTGGGTAGAAGAGAAAGAATCAGGTGATAAGAACTGATGTGCTAAATACATATGGGGATGCAAAATGAAAATTATGGAAAATTATTTAGTACATTTGAAATTTTTTCCCAATATAACAGTATTCTTGTCTTAACTGTATTGAATTTTGAGAATATGAAAGTTATCTGAATTCAAATGTAAGTAGGATGTTTTCTAAACTTCAAAGTGCTTTGTTGCAAGCACCTTAATTTTGATAAATTCCTTTTCTTGTCTATAAAATGGGAGTAATAATGTCTATATCATAGGATTATTATGATTGTTACGTGACAGAATTAATATCATATAAAATTCTAACACTATGACTAGAATATAGTCAATACTCTCAACCTTATCACTATCACTATTATAATTCTTATAGATATTATTTAAAGGACAAAGGGGAGTCACTGAAATATTTTAAGCACTTAGCACATTAATATTTGCATTTTAGAGTAATACAGGTAGTGATAAGTGTAATAGCAGCTTTTGGTGAAGTTTATTTTTAACATCAATATTTTAGTGGTGGCCATCATTAAGATATTTTAATACTTCTTTAATTTTGTTTCATCACAGATAATAACAAAATGAATGAATTCATTGTAAAGAATTCTGATCTCAAGAATTTCATAGTTTTGGTCTATGAAAAAGTATATTGAGTCAACTACCTCAGAAATCATTTCCATAACAGCCTGAATGAAGGTGAAGATGACATTGGAGTAACGAGAATTCTGGTAAGTAAATCAGATACTTTTTCATCATAGAAAGTAATGCATACCATGTATACAAATATCTAGCTTTCAGGCACAAACAAGGAAATGTACTTATTTATCATATATTTGTTGGAACACTTATTACATGTTAAGCACACTTATAGGTGTTTGCAATACATCATGAAAAAAAGAAAGTAAAACAAAGCTTCCTGTACTCATCTAGATGATATTCGAGTAGAGCAAAGTAAGATCATAATTAATAATAATGAATAAATTAATAATATGCTATGTTGAAAGGAAATAAGAGCTATGGGAAAAACAGTAGAGCAGAATAAAAGAAATGAAAAGTTTTGCAGTGAGGAGTTATAACTGTAAATTGGGAGGTCATAGTAGATATGCATCATCTGGGGAGTAACACTTAAGCAAAGACTTGAGGATAGTAAGGAATTAATGATATTTGTAGAAAAATATTCTAAGCTGAAGAAATAGCTAATACAAAGGCTTTACATTTTAATGTAGCTATTTTGCTGGAGATATTGTAAGGACTCCAGGGAGGCTGAAGCGGAGTAAATGAAGGAAGAACAGCAGAAAATTAGGTCAAAACTGTAACATGTGAGAGGCAGAGCATATAAAGCTTTCAAGTCAGTAGGGTGATTTTAACTTTTTCTCTAAACTGGGGGACATGAAAAAGAGTGAAACTGGATCACTGTCTTATATCAAACACAAAAATAAACTCAAAATACATTAAAGACCTAAATATAAGAACTGAAATCATAAAATTTCTAGAAGAAAACACAGGCAGTAAACTCTTAAACATTGGCATGTAAAATTTTTTTCTAGGTATGTCTCTCCAGGCAAGGGAAACAAAAGCAAAAATACACAAATGGCACTACATCTAACTAAAATTATTAGGAAAAAAGAGTCATATTTGTCTTCATATGTCTGGCTTATTTCACTTAGCATAATATTCTCCAGGTCCATCCATGTTGTATGTAACACACAAATGGGACTAAATCAAACTGAAAACATGGGAAACCATCAACAAAATGTAAAGCCAACCTACTGAATGGAAGAATCTATTTGCAAAATACATAACTGATAAGGGGCCCATATCCAAAACATATAAAGAACTCAGCCAACTTGAAACCAAAAAAACAAAATAATCTGATTTTTTTTTTTAATGAACAGAGGATCTGAACAGACGTTTTTCCAAAGAAGACATACAGATGGCCAACAGGCACATGAAAAGATGCTCAACCTCACTAATCATCAGGGAAATGCAAATCAAAACCACAATGAGATATCACCTCCCAAAAGTCAGAACGGCTTTTATCAAAGAGATATGGAGAAAAGGGAAGCCTTGTACACTGTTGGAAATGTAAATTGGTGCAGCCACTATGGAAAATATTACAGACGTTTCTCAAAAACCTAAAAATAGAAATACCATGTGATCCAGTAATACCACTTTTGGGAAATTACCCAAAGAAAACAAAACCACTAATTTGAAAATATATATGCACTATTTTTACTGCAGCATTATTTGCAGTAGGCAAGATAGGGAAGCAATCTATGTGTCTATTGATAGATGAATGGATAAAGAGGATGTGATACACACACACACACACTGGAATATTACACAGCCATAAAAAAGAATGAAACTTACCACTTGTGACAACATGGGTAGACTTAGAGAGTACTATACTAAATGAAACAAGACATACACATGAAGATAAATATCATAGTATTCCACTTACATGTGAAACCTGACATACAAAATAAATAAATAAACAAATAAATAAAATGAAATAAGACTCATAAACACAGAGAACAAACTGATGGTTGCCATAAGGGAGAGGATTTGGGGGTGTGGATAAAATGAGTGAAGGGGATAAAAAGGTACACACTTCTGATTATAAAATAAACTAATCATGGGGATAAAACTATAGCATAAGGAATATAGTTAACAATATTGTAAAATATTCAGTGACAGATGGTAACTACACAGATCATGGTCAGTATTTAGTAATACATATAATTGTTGAATCACTGTGCTGTTCACCTGAAACCAATATAATATTATATATCAACTATACTTCAATAAAATAAAAATAAACTGGAAGGACATGACAGGATTCTAACTTATACTTTAAAATAACACTTTTTACTTAAGTTTTGAGAGTATACTACAAGCAGGCAAGGACAGAGGTAGGAAAACCAATTCAGAGCCAAGAGAATTAGCAGACTGGATTAGGATGGTAACAGCAGAAGTGGTAAGAAATGGTCATATTCTAGATATGTTTCAAGGGTTGAATAAACAGACCTTGTTAATGGATTGAACGCAGGTTGTAAAACAAAGTAGTCTGGGATAGATCCAAGGTTCTGAACTTGAGTCAAGTGGAAATTTGGAGTTAACATGTACTAAGATGAAGAAGGCCCCAGGATGATCAATTTTATGGACTTCAGATTTGGACATGCTGCCTTCAAAATGTCTGTTGGATTTCTAAGTGGAAATGTTTAATGAGTAATTGGAAACAGCAGTCTGGAGTTTAGGAGAAATGTCTTCTCTGTAAACATAAATGTGGAAATCACCAGCATAGAAGAGGAATTTAAAGTGATATGGTTTGATAAGACCATAAGAGGTGAGTGTGTGTATATATATATATATATATATATATATATATATATATAAAAGAAGGAAAGAAACCTATAACTAAACCATGGAGAGAAGAGGAATGAACAAGAGACAGAAGGAATAGCCATGTGATGTGCTGAGCTCAGTGGAAAAGTTTATTAGTAGTCAGAAGTGAACAAATAAGATGATGATTGAGAAATATCCACATAAGTAACAAAGAAAGATCTGGTGGAATTAAGGGAGTGAAAGTTTAATGGAGGTTGACTTGAAAGAAAAGAGTACCTTGAGGTACTATGTATGGCCAACTGTTTCAAAGAATTTCACTGCAGTTGGGAAGCAAAGAAATTATAGTCAGTAGCCAGCAGGTAAGAGTAGCTTTACATTTGTTTTTAAAATGGGAAGAATAAAATGATGCTTGCATTCTGATTAGAATAATTCAGTAGGAAGCAAATGATTGATGATAAAGGAAAACAACAAGAATTAGTGAAGCATTATATTGTTGAGTAGGCAAGAAGAAAGGAGACCTAAAGTATAAATGGAGAGACTGGATTTAGATGATAGGCACAAAACAGTTCATGTATGAGTCAAGGATATATGGGCATAGAGGCTAATTGATGAGTATGTGCAGAAGTGGGAGTCTGTGCCAGTTTGCTTTTTAAAACATTTTTATTTTGCAACCGCTAAGATATATTTTAAAAAGTAAAGAAAATAGGTGGGTGGAAAAAAAGATGGCAGAGTATGAAGGCAAGGCAGAAACCTCCTCCCAGAAACACATAAAAAAAGAAAATACAGGAAACACTAATAAACGTGAAAATGACGTGAAGACTGAAGAACAGACCACCTAGAGCTGGGAAAGAAGAGAAGGCCTCACAGAAAAGGGTAAAGTGGAAGAGACGTGACTGGTTGGTACCAAATCTCTCCCTCTACCCCACCCTATAGGCTGGAGAATGAGGAACAAAGCGTGGAGGGGATAGAGCCCAGGATCACTAAACACCTGGCCCTAGACACGTGCTCCAGGAGCATAAGCCCACATTACATTGGATTCTGGTGATTAGTAGCGCTGGACACCAAGGACAAGTGGAACACTCAAGGAGGCTGAGATTCCAGCTGCCTGTGGAGGACAGGCAAGTGCTACTGGTCCCACTGAGACAAAAGCAGAGTGGGCAGTTTGGAAGACTTTGCAGCAGTGGGAGGGGTACCACAGTTGTGAGGGTTAGACACAGCTTTCTTCTAAAGAGAAAGGGCAGGCGGGTTATACCTCCCCACCCCTCTCTCAGGCCAACAGGTCAGGAACTCTCCAGAGTCTCAGACACTTCATCCTGCTTGCTGGCAAAACAGCCCTGAGCTACCTCCCTGCATTCCCTTCCAGCCAATCCACCTGGCCTATCAGCAGCAGAGGGAGACTCTCCTAGCTTTATGGCTCCACTTCAACCCAACTGGGGAGGTGCCTGCAGCAGCGTGCCCCAAGGGTTCCTTCTTCCTTGTGGGTGTCCAAGTCCAGTGCAGTACATCAGGCCTAGGCAGAGCCACATATCAGCAAGAGCCTACCCTACTAACCCTATAGGCATGCCTTTACTGCAGAGCAAGAAGAGAGCAGCACTGTCCACAGTGATTCCACCAGAGACATCAACACTGATAACAAAAGCATGGCTGAAGCAAACTGCCAGCTCACATTCAGACAAATACAGAAGATAGACATAAAGGTGGCCCACCCAATGCATGCCAATAGCTGGGGCCCTTGTGTTGAAAAGTAGAGAGTCTTGAGCTTCTGGACACCTTAAGACACCTCCATCAACATAAAGCTGTTACTTCATAAGCCAGGAAGCATAGCAGAGCCCATCTAATACTAAGGAAGAAACACAGAAATCCTGACAAAATGAGGAGGCAGAGGAATATGTTCCAAACAAAACTACAGGATAAGACACCATAAAGAGGGCTAAATGAAATGGAGATCTCTAATCTTCTTGATAAAGATTTCAAAGTAAAAGTCATAAACATGCTCACAGATTATGGTAAAATATTCAAGATCTCTGGGAGGAATTCAATAAAGAGATAGAAATTGGCTCTGAAAGAAAGCAACTCAGAGCTAAAGAATAAAGTATCTGAAATGAAACATACAATGGTGGTACTAAAATGTAGATTACTGCAGGTAGAGGAGACAGTGACTGAGATGGAAATTAGGGAACAGGAACGTAGTGAAGCTAAAGAACAGAGAGAAAAAAAGGATCTCTATGAATGAAAGAATAGTAAAAGAGCTGTGTGAACAACCCCAAAGGAACAATATTCAAATAATAGGGGTACCAGAAGGAGAAGATGGAGACAGAGGGATAGAAAGTCTCTTTAAGGAAATAATTGTTGAAAACTTCCCCAATTTGGGAAAGGACATAGACACTAAGGTCAGGGAAGCATAGATATCCCCTGACAAAAGGATACCCAGGAAGAAAACTCCAAGACATATAATACTTAAAATGGCAAAAATCAAAGAAAAGGAGAGAATATTGAAACCAACCCCAGAGAGAAAAAAGATTACTTACAAAGGAAACCCCATAAGGCTATCAGCAGATCGATCAGCAGAAACTTTATAGGCCAGAAGGGAGTGACATGATATATCTAATATAATGAAACAAAAGGTCCTCTAACCAGGAATCCTTTACCCAGCAAGACTCTCATTTAAATTTGAAGCAGGGATTAAACAATTTCCAAATAAACAAAAGTTGAAGGACTTCACCACTGTTAAGCCAGTCCTTAGGATATAGTAAAGGGACTGCTATAGATGGAAATGTTCTTTTGGCTAAATAGCTTGCACCAATGAAAATAAACCCACAGTAAAGGAAGTAGAACAATTAATTACCAAGCAAGTACAAAATTAAAACAAAAGAAGCAAAACCAACTATTTCAAAATCAGTCAAAGGATACACAAAAAGTGTGGATTATGTAATATATAAAGTATGGAGGAGGAGGAGGAAGAGAAAAAGCAACTTTTGACTGTGCTTGAAATAGAGTAATCAGAAATTTAACTTAGACTGTTATATACTAAGGGAGCTATGTTTAAACCTTTGGTAACCACAAAACTAAAGCCTACAATAGATACACAAAAAGACAGAAAGAAAGAAATCCAAGCAAAACACTAAAGAAAACTATCAAATAACAAGAGAAGAGAATAAAAGAGGAAAAATGGAACAGAGAAGAGCTATAAAAACAACCAGAAAATAATTAATAAAATGGCAAGAAGTACATTTCTATGAATAATCACCCTAAATGTAAATGTACTGAATGCACCCATCAAAAGTCATAGACTGGCAGAATAAATTTAAAAACAAAAAACAGACCTATCTATATACTGCCTAAAAGAGACTCATCTCAGACCCAAATACATACATAGATTAAAACTGAAAGGATGGAAAAAGATACTTCATGCAAATAATAGGGAGAAAAAAGCAGGAGTAGCAGTACTTATATCAGACAAAATAGATTTCAAAACAAAGAATGTAACGAGACAAAGAAGGACATTACAAAATGATAAAGAGGTCAGTCCCAAAGAGGATATAACCATTATAAATATCTAAGAACCCAATGTGGGAGCACCTAAATTTATAAAACAAATAAAATGAAATTAAAGGGGGAAATAAACTGCAACACCTTCATTTTAGGAAACTTAAACACACCACTCATATCAATTAGACAAGTCAACTGGACAGAAAGTAAATAAGGAAACAGAGGCACTGAACAATACGTTAGATCAGGATCTAACAGATATCTACAGAACATTCCACCCAAAGGCAACAGAGTACACATTCTTCTCAAGTATACATGGAATGTTCTCCAGAATAGACCACATAGTAGGCCACAAAAAGGGCCTCAATAAATTAAAAAATACTGAAAGTGAATCAAGCAACTTCTCAGATGACAGTGGTATGAAACTAGAAATAAATTACACAAAGAGAAAAAAACCTACAAACACATGGAGGTTAAACAACATGCTTTTAAATAATCAACTGATTAATTAATAAATTAAAACAGAAATCAAGCAATACATGGAGACAAATGAAAACCACAACTCAACAGCCCCAAATCTTTGGGATGTGGTGAAGGCAATTCTAAGAGGAAAGTACATGGCAGTATAGGCTTACCTCAAAAAACATGAGCAATCCCAAACAAACAGTCCAAAATTACATTTAAAGAAACCAAAGAAGAACAAATGAAGCCAAAAGATAGCCGGAGGGACATAATAACGTTCAGAGAAGAAATAAATAAAACTCAAAAGAATTAAACAACAGAAAAAAAATCAGTGAAACCAGGAGATAGTTCTTTGAGAAAATAAACAAAATATATAAACCCTTATTCAGACTTAATCAAGAAAAAAAGAGAGTATACACATGTAAACAAAATCAGAAATGAAGAAGGAATAATAACAGTGGGTACTACAGAAATACAAAGAATTATTAAAGAGTAGTATGAAAAATTATATGACAATAAATTCAACAACTTAGAAAAAACGGACAAATTTCTGTAAAAATACAAGCTTCCAAGATCAACCCAGGAAGAAACAGAAAATCTAAGCAGACCAATTATCAGCAATAAAATCAAACTGGTAATCAAAAAATTCCTAAAAAACAAAATCCCATGTCCAGATGGCTTCACAGTTGCATTCTACCAGAAATTTAAAGAAAAGCTAACACCCATTCTTCTTAAAGTATTCCAAAAAGTAGAAGAGGAGGGAATATTTCCAAACACATTCTAGGAAGCCAGCATCACTCTAATACCAAACCCAGACTAACATACTACAAAAAAAGAAATTTATTGGCCATTACCCTTGATGAACATAAATGCAAAAATCCTCAACAAATTATTAGCAAACAAAATTCAAAAACACATCAAAAGGACCATTCATCACAACCAAATGGAATTTATTTCAGGGATGGAAGGACAGTATATTTGTAAATCAATCAACATCATACACGACATTTACAAAAAGAAGGATAAAAAAACATGATCATCTCAATATATGCTGAAAGAGCATTTGGAAAAATTCAACATCCATGCATGACAAAAATTCTCAACAAAATGGCCATAGAAGAAATGTACCTTAATATAGTAAAGCCTATATAGGATAAACCGACAGCCAACATCATACACAGTCACAAAAAGTTGAAAACCTTTCTTGTAAGATCAGGAACAAGACAAGGATGTCCACTCTCACCAGTCTTATTCAACCTAGTACTGGAGGTCCTTGGCATGGCAACCAGATGTGACACAGGGATAAAAGGCATCCAAATCTGTTAAGAAGAAGTTAAGCTGTCAGTTTTTGCAGGTGACGTGATATTATACATAGAAAACCCTAAAGACACCACAAAAAATTATAAGAACTAATAACCGGATTCAGCAAAGTTTCAGGATAAAAAATTAATAGACAGAAATCTGTTGTGTTCCTATACACTAAAAATGAACAGGCAGAAAGGGAAATAAGGAAAACAGTTCCATTCGCAATTACATCAAGAAGAATAAAGTACCTAGGAATAAACCCAACCAAGGAGGTGAAAGACATATACCCTGAAAACTATAAGACACTCATGAGAGAAATTAAAGAAGACACCAATAAATGGATATACATCTCATGCTTATGTGTAAGAAGAATTAATATTGTCAAAATGGCCATCCTGCCCACAGAAATTTACAGATTCAATGCAATCTCTATCAAAATACCAACTGCATTTTTCAGTGAACTAGAACAAATAGCTCTAAATTCATGTGAAACCACAAAATACCCTGAATAGCCAAAGCAATCCTGAGAAAGAAGAACAAAGCTGAGGGGATTATGCTCCCTGACTTCAAGATCTACTATAAAGCTATAGTAATCAAAATAATATGGTACCTGAGTATAGCACGGATAATACAGTTAATGATTCTGAAACATCTTACTACATTGATGGATAGCAACTACACTGCAGGGGGTGAGGATTTGATAATATGAGTATCTGCTGAACCAATGTGTTGTGTATTTAAGTCAATATAAGATTGTATATCAATGATACTTTAAAAAAAAGCAATATGGTACCTGCACAAGAACACACCCATAGATCAATGGAACAGAATACAGAGCCCAGATATAAACCTACACATATATGGTCAATTACTATATAATAAGGGAGTCATGAATACACAGTGGGGAAAAAACAACCTCTTCAATAATTGGTGTTCTGAAAGCTGGACAGCTACATGAAAGATAATGAAATTGGATTACTGCCAAACTCCATACACAAAAGTAAACTCAGAATGGATCAAAGTCATCAATATAAGACATGAAAACAAAAAACTTTTAGAAGAAAACATAAGTAAAAATCTCTTGAACAAAGTATGAGCAATTTTTTCCTTGACACATCTCAGGCAAGGGAAGCAAAAAAAATGACTGAGTAGGACTATATCAAACTGAAAAGCTTCTGTAGAGCAAAGGACACCATCAGCAGCAGAAAAAGGCACCCTACAGTATGGGAGAATACATTCATAAATGATTTATCCAATAAGGGGTTAACATCCAAAATATATCCAAAGCTCACATGCCTCAACACTCAAAAAACAAATAACCCAATTAAGAAATGGGTGGAGGACCTGAACAGACATTTCTTGAAAGAAAAAATACAGATGGACAACAGGCACATTAAAAGATGTTCCATATTAAGGAAATGCAAATTAAAACCACAATAAGATACCACCTCACAACAGTCATAATGGCCACTATCCAAAGGACAAGAAATAACAAGTCTTAATAACAAGGAAATGATGTGGAGAAATGTGAACTCTCCTATACTGTTGGTGAGAATGCCAACTGGTACAGCCACTGTGGAAAGCAGTATGGAGGTTCCTATAAAACTAAAAATAGAAATACCAATTGACCCAGTAATTCCTTTTCTAGGAATTTACCTGAAGAAAACAAAATACCTGATTTGAAAAGATATATCCACCCCTATATTTACTGCTACATTATTTACAATAGCCAAGATATGGAAGCAACCTATGTGTCCATCAATAGAGGAATAGATAAAGACGGGATAAATATATACAATGGAACATTATTAATATATTAAAAAGAAATCCTGCCAGTTGCAACAATATGGATGGATCTAGAGAGTATGATGTTCAGTGAAATAAGCTAGGTGGAGAAAGACTAATACCATACAATTTCACTTATTTGTGGAATATAAATACAAAGAAACAGAATGAACAACAGTAGACTCATGTACACTGAGAAGGGATTGGTGGTTACATGGTGGAGGGGTGGAGAGTGGGTGGTGGGGGAGGGGGAGGATGATAAAGGGGCACAAAAATTCTAAATCATAATATAGGTTAGCCATGGGGATAGAAGTACAGCATGGTGAACATAGTCAATGATTCTGTAACATGTTCCTATGTTGACAGATGATAGCTGTAATAGTGGTGATGGGGATTGAACAATGTGGGTAACTGTTGAACCACTGTGTTGTATACTTGAAACTAATATAAGACTGAATATCAGTTTTAAAAAAAAGAACAAATGGAACTACATCAAACGAAAAAGCTTCTGTATAGCAAAGCACACCATCAGAACAAAAAGACAACCTATAGTATTGGACAATATATTTGTAAATCATTTATCAGATAAGAACTTAAGATCCAAAATATATAAAAACTCATATGACTCAACACCCAAAAAACAAGTAACCCAATTGAAAAATGGGTGGAGGACCTAAACAGATATTTTTCTAAAGAAATGCAGATGACCAACAGGTACATTAAAAGATACTCCATATTGCTAATCATCAGGGAAATGTAAATCAAAACCACAATGAGGTATCACCTCACACCAGTAAGAATGGCCATTACCCAAAAGACAATAAATAACAAGTATTGGCAAGGAAATGGAGAAAAGTGAACCCTCCTACACTGTTGACGGGAATGTAAATTTGGAGCAGCCACTGTGGAAAGCAGTGTGGAGATTCATTTAAAACCTAGTGATACAAATACAGTAAGACTCAGGAACTCCACTTCTAGAAATTTACCCCAAGAAAACAGTCTCTAATTTGAAAAGATATATGCACATCTATGTTTACCCCTGCATTATTTACAAAAGCCAAGATATGGAAGCAATCAAAGAGTCCATCAATAGAAATGGATAAAGAAGATAGGGTACATACACACAGTGGAATATTATTCAGCCATAAGAAAGAAAGAAAGAAATCCAGCCATTTGTGACAACATGGGTGGACTTAGAGGGCATTATGATAAGTGAAATAAGACAGGTAGAGAAAGACAAATACCATACAGTTTCACTTATTCGTGGAACATAAAAACAAAACAAAATGAACAAAATGGTAGTAGACTCATAGACACGGAGAAGGTTTGGGTAGGTGGACAGGTTGAAGGGGATAAAGGGGCACAAGAATTTTCACTTATAACATAAGCTGGTCACAGGGACAGTAGTGCGGCATGGGGAATAGAGCCAATTATTCTATATCATCTTTCTATGATGACAGTAACTACGGTAGTTGGGGTGAGGATTTAATAACATGGGTAACTTGAACCACTGTTTTGTATACTTGAAACTAATATTAGATTGCATATCAAATTTACTTCAATAAAAAAAGAAATAAAAAACCTAAACATATATTTACATTTAACCATACAGTCTAACATCCTCACTCCTTGGTATTTGCCCAAAGTTGAAAACACATCCACACAAAAACCTGCATATGGGTATGAACAGTAGCTTTATTCATAACTGCCAAAACTTGGAAGAAATGATTATGTCCTTCAGTAGGTGAGTAAATAAATTGTGGTATATCCACACTATTATTATGTGACTATTCTGTGATTAAAAAAATGAATTGTCAAGCCAAAAACCACCAAAGAACCTTAAACTCACTAAGTGAAAATACCAAAATGAAAAGGCAATTGTGGATAATATTGAACCATTTCCAGAATCTCTCACCTAGCTTTAGTGCATCTCCATATCATTAGGTGTTTCCAAGGGGTGGAGAGTAGTAGACAATTTCCATGTCAACAGGTGATTACAAGGTGGGGAAGAGCAAGTGGGCACCTGGACCAGAGAGGTATCTTTGGGTTTCTTCCCAGCCAGGATGGGGAGGGACATTGGCAAGAGGAAGTAGACAACTTCTTGTAAGAGATAATTGTGTTTCTCCCACTTTATTTTTCCCTTTGATTGATTTCAGCTTCAAAGATTTATTTGCCCTGGGCTGGGAACACATTTTTCCCCGTGAGTTACAGCAATATACTATGTTATTTCAAGTATATGACATTCTGCAAAAGGCCGAACTATAGAGACACTAAAAAGTTCAGTGGGAAGAGAGGATGAATTGGAAGACTACAGAGGACTTTTTGGGAAAGGAAAAGTCTTATACTCTAACAGCTGTTGCATGTCATTATAAATTTGTCCAAACATATAGAATATATAATACCAAGAGTTAACATTAAATTATGTACTATGAAAAATCATCATGTGTCAATGTAGGTACATTAAGTATGACAAATATATCCTCTTGGGAGGGATGCTGATAAGGGAATAGGCTATGCATGTGTGTGCTGGTAGTGGATCTTTGGGAAACTTCTAATTCCTCTCAATTTTTTTGTGAACCTGAAAGTGCTCTAAAAATATAAAGTGTCATAAAAAATTTATAGACAAATGCTTTCAATATTTTCCTTTATTTTTTCTTGATTTGGGATCATAGTTTGGAAAGATTACTACACCTCTTGGTTATAAAGGAATTTTTCCACGTTTTCTTCTAATGCTTGTATAGTTTTGTGTTTTACTTTTACATCTCTGATCCATTTGGAATTTATATTGGCTCATGATAAGAATTTATCCAGCTTTGTATTGTTCAATTTGACTACCAGTTTTCAAAATATCCCTTATTTAAATGTCCCACTTTTCTTACAGATTGAGGGCATTGTCTTCATCAATACTGAATTTCCATGTATAGTTGAGCTTTATGGGGAACTTTAATAATTCTGTTTCATTAATATGTTGGAACACCAATACCATATTTTAAAAGAGACTTTTATAATGTATTTAAGATAAAAAAAAGTTAGCCCTTATACATTATTCTTCTTTATAAGTTTTATGTGCTGTTTTTTTCTGGTTTTCTCCTCCAAATGAACTTCAAAACAAACTGTCTACCAAACATATTAACTGTGTTCACATTAAAATATAGTTATCTTCATATCAATTCTATTTCCTTAGTGAAATAGGATGAAAGATAATGAACAGTAAAGATTGGGGAGGAGATTTTGGAATATGAGCTGAGAGAAGATACAAAGTATTTATCTAGGAAAAAGTACACCTGCCATTAAGAATCCATTTGAGGTTTGCAGTCTCAAATTTACAGGGAGATCAGTCTATATAGACTTGTATGTTTTTCTCTAGTCTCAGCTCAGTGGCTGCTAATGTGCAGTAAACAGTTGGGATTTGTTTGGTCAACTGAGTTTATGGAAAGTAGAGAGAAGGAAGATGAGTGTGAATAATAAGCAATAATTATAATAATTAACTATAGAATTTAATTTTATAAATAAATGAATAATGATATCAAAGGGATGAAGTTCAAATCAATGGATTTTAGTTCTTAGTTAATTGCTAGTTTTGGTGTATACAATGGAATGACCTCATGATATCAGTATGAATTATAATAAATAAAAATGTGTTATTTATTTACCATTTACTGTGTTCCAAACATTCTGTTAGTTGCTACAGATGTATTATCTTTTTAAAAATCATTTGAGTTATGTACTATTATAATAATGAACAACCTGAAAAGGAAATTATTAAAACAATTCCACTTATGATAGCATCCAAAAAAGAATAAAATACTTAGGAATTAACCAAAGAAATTAAAGCATTGTACAATGACACTACAAAACATTGTAGAAAGAAACTTTAAGGCATATATAAAAAATAAGTGAAGATGTATCCATGTTCATAGATTGGAAGAACTGATGTTAAAATGTGAACATCTTGAAAGGGCAGAGCCAAAATGGTGGAGTGAGTAGGAGAGTGGGAATCTCCTCCCAAAAACATATATATTTTTGAAAACACAACAAATACAACTATCCCTAAAAGAGAGACCAGAAGACACAGGACAACAGACAGCCTACATCCACACCTGTGAGAACCCAGCGCCTGGTGAAAGAGGTAAGATACAAGCCGCAGCCTGGCGGGGCCCAATCGCCCCTCACCCAAGATCCCTCTGGGAGGAGAGGAGTTGGAGCGGGGAGGGAGAGGGAGCCCAGGACTGCTAAACACTCACCCCTAGCCATCCGCACCAGAGCACAGACACAGTGCATGCGTGGGGTGCTGGAAACTAGGGAAACAGGGCAGCAAGATCGTTGAGCAGGTCCCAAAGCCAGTGCCCCTGTGACAAAGAAAAGAGAGTGCTTTTTGAAAGTCTTAAAGGGACAGGGACCCCACAGCTGGATGAAAGCATTCCAGGTCACATTCCAGTAGCTGGAAATTCCAGGGAACTCTGGGTGCACTAACCCCTTGGGCAACAGCTCTGAGACCCCTCATGGAGGTAAACAGCCAAACAGCCCCCCCCCCCATTAACCCTCTGGGGCCCCGCCATAGCAGAGCAGCAGCCTGAGGCTGGCCACACCCACAGCAAGGGAGCTTCCTCCATACTGGCCGGGGAAGATACAAAGACCCAGTTTACACACAATTGTCCAACACAAGCCACTAGGGGTCACAGTTGTCCCAGTAAAGAAAGGCCAGGAGCCAAGTGGAAAGAGGCTTGACTCTCCCAGCTGATAGATGCATCAATAGCACTCCACTGCACCTATCAACATGAAAAGGCAAAAAAGTTTGATCCAGACAAGACTAACCCAGACAGCCGCAACATCTTCTACATCTTCCCCTGAGAAGGAACTTGGGGAGACAGATTCAACCAGTCTTCCTGAAAAAATTCAAAACAAAAGTCATAACCATGCTGATGGACTTGCAGAGAAATATGCAAGAACTACGGAGGGAGAATACAGAAATAAAACAAACTCTGGAAGGACTTCAAAAGAGAATGGACGAGATGCAAGAGACCATTAATGGACTAGAAAACAGAGAACAGGAACACAGAGAAGCTGAAGCAGACAGATAAAAGGATCTCCAGGAATGAAAGAATTATAAGAGAGCTGAGTGACCAATGGAAATGGAACAATATCCACATTATAGGGGTACCAGAAGAAGAGACAGAAAAAGGGAAAGAAAGTGTCTTTGAAGAAATAATTGATGAAAATTGCCCCAAACTAGGGGAGGAAATGGCCTCTCAGACCACAGAGCTTCACAGAACTCCCATGATGAGGGATCCAAGAGGGGCAACACCAAGCACATAATAATTAAAATGGCAAAGATCAAAGACAAGGACAAAGTATTAAAGGGAGCCAGAGAGAAAAAAAAGGTTACCTACAAAGGAAAACCCATCAGGCTATCATCAGACTTCTCAACAGAAACCCTACAGGCCAGAAGAGAATAGCACAATATACTTAATGCAATGAAACAGAAGGGCCTCAAATCAAGAATACTGTATCCAGCACGATAATCATTTAAATATGAAGGAGGGATTAAATAATTCCCAGGCAAGCAAAAATTCAGTGAAATTGCCTCCCACAAACCACCTCGACAGGCCATCTTACAGGGACTGCTCTAGATGGGAGCACTCCTAAAAAGAGCACAGAACAAAACACCCAACATATGAAGAAGGAAGGAGGAGGAATAATAGGCAGAGAAATAAAGAATCATCAGACTGTGTTTATAATAGCTTAACAAGTGAGCTAAGTTAGACAGTAAGATAGTAAAGAAGCTAACCCTGAAGCTTTGGTAACCACAAACTTAAAGCCTGCAATGGCAATAAGTACATACCTTTCAATAATCACCCTAAATGTAAATGGACTGAATGTACCAATCAAAAGACACAGAGTAATAGAATGGATAAAAAAGCAAGACCCATCCATATGCTGCTTCCAAGAGACTCACCTCAAACCCAAAGACATGCACAGACTTAAAGTCAAGGGATGGAAAAAGATATTGCATGCAAACAACAGAGAGAAAAAAGCAGGTGTTGCAATACTAGAATCAGACAAAACAGACTTCAAAATAAAGAAAGTAACAAAAGATAAAAAAGGATATTACATAATGATAAAGGGCTCAGTCCAACAAGAGGATATAACCATTATAAGTATATATGCACCCAATACAGGAGCACCAACATACCTGAAACAAATACTAACAGAACTAAAGGAGTAAATAGAATGCAATGCATTCATTCTGGCAGACTTCAACACACCACTCACTCCAAAGGACAGATCCACCAGACAGAAAATAAGTAAGGACACAGAGGCACTGAACAACACACTAGAACAGATGGACCTAATAGACATCTACAGAACTCTACATCCAAAAGCAACAGGATACACATTCTTCTCAAGTGCACATGGAACATTCTCCAGAAGAAACCACATACTAGGCCACAAAAAGAGCCTCAGTAAATTCCAAAAGACTGAAATTCTACCAACCAACTTTTCAGACCACAAAGGCATAAAACTAGAAATAAACATTATAAAGAAAGCAAAAAGGCTCACAAACACATGGAGGCTGAACAACATGCTCCTAAATAATCAATGGATCAATGACCAAATCAAAATGGAGATCCCGCAATATATGGAAACAAACAACAACAACATCTCAAAGCCCCAACTACTGTGGGATACAGCAAAAGCAGTCTTAAGAGGAAAGTATATAGAAATCGAGGCATATTTAAGAAGGAAGAGCAATCCCAAATGAATGGACTAATGTCACAATTATCGAAATTGGAAAAAGAAGAACAAATGAGGCCTAAGGTCAGCAGAAGGAGGGACATAATAAAGATCAGAGAAGAAATAAATAAAATTGAGAAGAATAAAACAATAGCAAAAATCAATGAAACCAAGAGCTGGTTCTTCAAGAAAATAAACAAAATAGATAAGCCTCTAGCCAGACTTATTAAGAGGAAAAGAGAGTCAACACAAACCAACAGAATCAGAAACGAGAAAGGAAAAATCATGACGGACCCCACAGAAATACAAAGAATTGTTAGAGAGTAGTATGAAAACCTATAAGCTAAAAAGCTGGAAAACCTAGGAGAAATGGACAACTTCCTAGAAAAATACAACCTTCCAAGACTGACCCAGAAAGAAACAGAAAATCTAAACAGACCAATTACAAGCAATGAAATTGAAGCGGTAATCAAAAAGCTACCAAAGCACAAATCCCCGGGGCCAGATGGATTTACCTTGGAGTTTTATCAGACATACATAGAAGACATAATACCCATTCTCCTTAAAGTTTTCCAAAAAATAGAAGAGGAGGGAATACTCCCAAACTCATTCTATGAAGCCAGTATCACCCTAATACCAAAACCAGGCAAAGAGCCATCAAAAAAGAAAACTACAGATCAATATCCTTGATGAACATAGATGCAAAAGTACTCAATAAAGTATTAGCAAACCGAATTCAAAAATACATCAAAAGGATCATACACCATGACTAAGTGGGATTTATCCGAGGGATGCAAGGTTGGTACAACATTCGAAGATCCATCAACATCATCCACCGCATCAACAAAAAGAAATACAAAAAAACATATGATCATCTCCATAGATGCTGAACAAGAATGCGATAAAATTCAACATCCATTCATGATAAAAACTCTCATCAAAATGGGCATAGAGATCAAGTACCTCAACATAATAAAGGCCATATATGATAAACCCACAACCAACATCATACTGAACAGTGAGAAGCTGAAAGCTTTTCCTCTGCAATCGGGAAAAGACAGGGATACCCACTATCCCCACTGTTATTCAACATAGCCTTGCCAATTAGACAAAACAAAGAAATACAAGGAATCCAGATTGGTAAAGAAGAAGTTAAACTGTCACTATTTGCAGATGACATGATATTGTACATAAAACACCCTAACTCTACTCTGAAACTACAAGAGCTAATATCGGAATTCAGCAAAGTTGCAGGATACAAAATTAACACACAGAAATCTGTGACTTTCCTATACACTAACAATAAACTAATAGAAAGAAATCAGGAAGACAATTCCATTCACAATAGCATCAAAAAGAATAAAATACCTATGAATAAACCTAACCAAGGAAGTGAAAGACCTATACCCTGAAAACTATAAGACACTCATGAGAGAAATTAAAAAAGATACCAATAAATGGAAACTCACCCCATGCTCTTGGCTAGGAAGAATTAATATTGCCAAAATGGCCATCCTGCATAAAGCAATATACAGATTCGATGCAATCCCTATCAAACTCCCAACAGCATTCTTCTATGAACTGAAAAAAATAGTTCAAAAATTCATATGGAAACACCAAAGACCCTGAATAGCTAAAGCAAACCTGAGAAGGAAGAATAAAGTGGGGGGATCTCACTCCCCAACTTCAAGCTCTACTACAAAGCCACAGTAATCAAGACAATTTGGTACTGGCACAGAACAGAGCCACAGACCAATGGAACAGAATGGAGAATTCAAACATTAACCCAAACATATATGGTCAATTAATATATGATAAAGTAGTCATGGACATACAATGGGGAAATGACAGTCTCTTCAACAGATGGTGCTGGCCAAACTGGACAGCTACATGTAAGAGAATGAAACTGTATCACTGTCTAACCCCATACACAAAAGTAAATTCAAAATGGATCAAAGACTTGAATGTAAGTCACGAAACCATAAAACTCTAAGAAAAAATCATAGGCAAAAACCTCTTAGACATAAACATGAGTGACCTCTTCTTGAACATATCTCCCCGGGCAAGGAAAACAAAAGCAAAAATGAACAAATGGGACTATTTCAAGCTGAAAAGGACAGCAAAGGACACCATCAATAGAACTAAAAGGTATCCTAGAGTATGGGAGAATATTTTCATAAATGACAGATCCAATAAAGGGTTGACATCCAAAACATATACAGAGCTCACACACCTCAACAAACAAAAAGCAAATAACCCAATTAAAATATGGGCAGAGGAGCTGAATAGACAGTTCTCTAAAGAAGAAATTCAGATGGCCAACAGATACATGATAAGATGCTCCACATTGCTTGTCATCAGAGAAATGCAAATTAAAACCAAAATGTGATATCATCTCACACCAGTAAGTATGGCTACCATCCAAAAAACAAACAACAACAAATGTTGGTGAGGTTGTGGAGAAAGTGGGACCCTCCTACACCGCTTGTGGGAATGTAAATTAGTTCAGCCATTGTGGAAAGCAATATGGAGGTTCCTCAAAATGCTCAAAATAGACTTACCATTTGACCCAGGAATTCCACTTCTAGGAATTTACCCTAAGGATGCAACATTTCATTTTGAAAAAGACAGGTACACCCCTATGTTTATCGCAACGCTATTTACAATAGTCAAGAAATGGATGCAAACTTAGTGTCCATCAGTAGATGAATGGATAAAGAAGATGTGGTACATATACACAATGGAATATTATTCAGCCATAAGAAGAAAACAAATCCTACCATTTGTAACAACATGGATGGAGCTACAGGGTATTATACTCAGTGAAATAAGCCAAGCAGAGAAAAACAAATAACAAATGATTTCACTCATCTGTGGAGTATAAGAACAAAAGAAAAACTGAAGGAACAAAACAGCAGCAGAATCACAGAACCCAAGAATGGACTAACAGTTACCAAAGGGAAAGAGACTGGGGAGAATGGGAGGGTGGGGAGGGATATGGGTGGGAAAGAAGAAAGGGGGTATTATGATTAGAATGTATAATGTGGGGGGTGGGGGAAAGGGGAGGGCTTTGCAACACAGAGAAGACAAGTAGTGATTCTACAACATCTTACTATGGTGATGGACAGTGAGTGTGAACGGGGATGTGGGGGGGGGGACTTGGTGAAGGGGAGAGCCTAGTAAACATAATGTCCTTCATGTAATTGTAGATTAATGATACCAAAATGAAATTTAAAAAATAAATAAATAAAATAAATTTTAGTTAAAAAATATATTGAGTCAGTTGGTCAAACAAGATAGCATATCTTTCTATTTAGATCTTCAATTTCTCTCAGCAATGTCTGGAAGTTTTCAGTGTACAGTTTTCACATATTTTATGTCAGATTTATCTCTATTTATTTTGTGATAAATATTATAAATTATAATTATTTTGTTTAAATGTTATCATATGTTATTTTTTTCAAGTTTTGATTGCTTGCTGCTGGTACAGAATAATGCAATTACTTCTTACACTTTTACCATGTATTCTGAAAACAACTACTTCTTATAGCTTTTTTTGTAGATTCAATCCTATATTCTATAAAGGCAGTTAATTTCTGGGTACCTTTTACAGGCATACATCGTTTTATTGCACTTTGTTTTATTGTGCTTCACAGATGTTACGTTTTTTTACAAATGGAAGGCTTCTGACAACCCTGTGTCAAGCAATTCTGTAGGCATTATTTTTCCAACAGCATTTGCTCAATTAGTGACTCTGTGTAACATTTTGGTAATTCTCAATATTTCAAACTTTTTCATTATTGTTATATTTGTTATGGTGGTCTGTGATCAGCGGTTATGAATCACTGAAAGCTCAGGTTAGCAATTTTTAGCACTGAAGTATTTCTTAATTAAGATATGTACATTGTTTTTCAGGCATAATGCTACTGTACACTTAGTAGATATAATGTAAACAAAACATTTATATGCACTGGAAAACCAAAAAATTCATTTGACTCACTTTATTGTTGTATTCTCTTGATTAAGCGGTCTGGATCTAAATCTGCAATATCTCCAAAGTACGCCTATTTCATTTTATTCCCATTTTGCACTGGCTCTAAAGTCCAGCACAATGTTGAACAGAAGTGGGAGTGCGCCCCCAGACTCAACTTTGTACTCCTGTATGTAAAATGTATTTCATTCCTTGGCCACTTAGATTTTTCTCCTTATCATTGATTTTGAGCCACTTTATTATGTTATGTCTTGATATGTTATGTCTTGATGTGATCTTCTTCATGTTACTTATACTTGGTTTTTCTTGAGTTTCTTAGATGTGTGGCTTTACAGTTTCTGTAAGTTAGGAACGTTTTCAGCCATTATCTCTTCAAATAATTTTTCTGTCTTCCACTCTCTTCTCTATGTCTTAGGTCACTTGAAGTCATACAATAGCTCAGGAAGGCTATTTTTCATTTACTGGGTCTTGTTTTCTCTCTTTTATTTGAGATGGTGTCTATTGCTATGTGTTCAAGTTTACTAATCTTCTTCAATGTTCAGTATCTCATAAACTCATCCCTTTTATTTATTTTTCTCTCAGACATTGTAGTTTCCAACTGTGTAAGTTCGATTTGGACATTTAAAAATATTGTCAGTGTCTCATATCAACTTCCTTCGCATTTGCAATAAAATTATAATAGACCTGAAATCCTAGTCTATCAATTACAACATCTATATCAGTTTTGGGTTAGTGTCAATTGCTTGATTTTTCTCCTCATAATATGTTGTAAATTCTTGCTTCTTTTCATGCCTGGTAATTATATACTGAATGCCAAGCATTGTGATTTTTACTTCACTTGGTGCTGAATATTTTTATATTCTTATAAATATTCTTGTACTTTGTTTTGGGATGCATTTAAATTACTTTCAAATAGTTTTATCCCTTGAGTCTTGCATTTGAGATTAGTTAACCAGGTCCATTTAGTCTAATCTTATTACCAATACTGAGATGAGACCCTTCTGAGTTTTCCAAGTGTCCCATGAATTATGAGACTTTTCTTCTCTGCAAGTAAGAACAGGCAGTATCCCTGGACCTGTGTGACTGCTGAACATTTTTCCCTCTGTCCTTTCATTTGGTTCTTTCCCTACTTTCAAGTTGTTTCCTCACAAACATTGACCACGCACTATTCTGCCCAATGACCAAGGATGATTATACACAGATTTCTAATGTTCTCTCTATGAACTTCTCTCCTCTATTACTCTGACCCACTCATACTTTTTATTTTATTTTTCCCTGTCTCCTATGGAACAGTATCCTAATTTTTCTGATAGCTATTGTCTTATAAACCATCAGTTATTATGTTTTTGGGGGGTTTGTTTGTTTTGTTTCCTCTTGTTATGGGGCACATAGAGTGCTGATAAATACAGTTTCTCCTACTACATATTGTCCAGAAATAAAAGTCCCATTATTTGAACCCTATTAACTTTAGAAGAAGTTATACAATTAAATCCTCAAGCATATCTTTGAAAAAAAAAGATTATTATTTAAAGTGCTATACTTCTGCAGAAAATTAAACTTTCATTTTAATGATTTCTTTTAATTGAAATGACTTGTTCATTAATCCTAGAAAAGAGCTATTTGTTTTTGTATCACAGAGATAATTTAAGCAATGATTAAAAAATGTTAACTTAACATACCCCAAATGAAGAATCTCCTTTGTTTCTGTATTGGATACTAACTACAAAGAGATTCATCTTTGAAATGAAAGCATAGAATTAGACCACTGCCAAGTCAAAGCAGGTAGAAATGAAGAACAAACTGTACCCTGTGTAGAAGTCCTATATTCTCTGGAAAACTGCCTCTAATCATAGCATTATGTATTTGCTTCACCAAAAAAGGACAATTTTTAGTTTTTCTCTATCAGCAAGTAGAAAACTTTCAACTTTCAAATTTATCCCTTGAATAAACCCAAAGCATCAAAGTTAGTTTGTTCATTGGGAGTAAACTATATTTTCTGTCCTATATCATATTATACTCATATTTCATTGCTGAACAACCAAAGATAAGTGAATTTTTAATATACTTCAGTTCCAGAGCAATTTCAGGTTCACAGCAATATTCAAAAGAGTGCACATATTTCTCCTATTTTCCCTACCCCCACATATGCAGAGATTGCTATCATCATCTACCAACAGATGATACATTCATTATAGTTGATGAATCTACAACTAATACATGATGATTACCCAAATTACAAAGTTAGCTTAGGTTTCACACTTGGTGTTTTACATTCTATGTGTTGGGACATATGTAAAATGACATCTATCCCCCATCTAGTATCATATAGAATAATTTTATTTCCCTAAAAATCCTGTGCTCTGCCTATATCTATCCTGCCCTCCCTCCTAGCCAACAGAAATCCTGATTTTTTTACTGTCTCCATATTTCTGCCTTTTCCAGAATCTCAAATAGTTTGAATCGCATAGTATTCAGCCTTTTTAGATTGGCTTTTTCACTTAGTAATATGAATTTATATTTCCTCCATATCTTCTCATGGCTTGATAGCTCCTGCATTTTTAGTGCTGAGTAATTTTCCATTGCTTGGATGTAATAGAGTTTATTTATCCATTCACCTACTGAAGGAAACTTAGTTGCATCCAGGTTTTGGCAATTATGAATAAAGATGTTATAAACATCTGTATACAGGTATTTTTTGGACAGAACCACCAAATTGTCCTTCAGAGTGGCTATACCATTATGTATTTCCACCAACAATAGATGGGACTTCCTATAATTCCACATCCTCACCAACATTTGGGGTGGTAGGGGTTCTGGAGTTTTGCCATTCTAATAAGTGTGTAGTGATATCACACTGTTTTAATGTGCATTTCCCTGATGACACGTGATATGGAGCACCTTTTCATATGCTTATTGCCATCTGTGCATTTCTTTGGTGAGGTGCCAATGTCTTTGAACCATTTTTTAATTGGTTGGTTGTTTTCTTATTGTTCAGTTCTAGTAGTTCACTGTATGCTTTGGATAACAATACTTAGTCAGATGTGTCCTTTGCAAATATTTTCTGCCAGTCTGTGGCTTGTACTCACATTTTATTGATATTATTTTTCCAGAGCAGTGTTTTATTTTAGTGAAGCTGAGCTTATCAATTATTTCTTTCACAGTTTGTGCCTTTGGTGTTTTATCTAAAATACTGTCACCTGTCCCAAGGTCATCTGGATTTTCTCCTATGTTATGTTCTAAGTGTTTCATAGTAAATGTTCTATGTGAGTTTGAAGGGAATGTGTATTCTAGTTTTGCTGGATCAACTAGAGTATAGGTGTCCATTATATCCAGTTGATTAATGCTGTTGTGGTGTTCAACTATTTTCTTACTGATTTTTTGCCTACCGGATCTGTCCAGTTCGGATACAGGGTTGCTGAAGTCTCCAACTATGATAATGGGTTCATCTATTTCCTTCTTGTGGGTCTATCAGTTTTTTTTAATATATATGTACATATAGTTTTATTCAGCTATTACTGATAAATACTTTTATGAACATTTCACATGAAAAAACAATGTGGTTACTACATTTATCCATATTATCAAGTCCCAACCCACACCCAGTGCAGTCATTATCCATCAATGTAGTAAGGTGCCACAGATTCACTATGTGCCTTCTCTGTGCTACACTGTTTTCCCCATGATCCCCCACACCATGTGCACTAAACATAATACCCCTCCATCCCTTTCTCCCTCTGTCCCCACACACCCTCCCACACCCCTCCCCTTTGGTAACCACTAGTTCCTTCTTGGAGTCTCTGAGTCTGCTGCTATTTTGTTCCTTCAGTTTTGCTTAGTTATTATACACCACAAATGAGGGAAATCATTTGGCACTTGTCTTTCTACACCTGGCTTATTTCACTGAGCATAAATAATATCCTCCAGCTCCATCCATGTTGTTGTAAATGGTAGGATTTGTTTCTTTCTTATGACTGAATAGTATTCCATTATGTATATGTATTTTTTAATTTGATTTGCTAATATTTTGTTGAGGATTTTGCATCTATGTTCATCAGAGATATTGGTCTGTAATTTTCTTTTTTTGTGGTGTCTGTCCCTGCTTTTGGTATTAGATTGATGCTGACCTCATAGAATGAGTTTGGAAGTACTCCTTCTTCTTTAAGGAGGATGGCTATTAGGTCTTTACTAAAAGTTCAATAAAATTCAGCGGTGAAGCCATCTGGTTCAGGCATTTTGTTCTTAGTAGGTTTTTGATTACCAGTTCAATTTTGTTGCTGGTAATTGGTCTGTTCAGATTTTCTGTTTCTTTCTGGGTCAGTCTTGGAAGGTTGTATTTTTCTAGAAAGATTTCCATTTCTTCCAGGTTATCCAGTTTGTTACCATATAATTTTTCATAGTGTTCTCTAATAATTCTTTGTATTCCTGTGCTGTCCGTAGTGATTTTTCCTTTCTTACTTCTGATTCTGTTTATGTGAGTAGACTCTCCTTTTTCTTGAAAATTCTTGCTAGAGACTTATCTATTTTGTTTATTTTGTCGAAGAACCAGCTCTTGCTTTTGTTGATTCTTTTTATTGTTTTATTGTTCTCAACTTTATTTATTTCTGCTCTAATCTTTATTATGTCCCTCTTTCTACTGAATTTGGGCCTTATGTGTTCTTCTATTCCTAGTTTCATTAATTGTAAGTTTAGACTGCTCATATGGGATTATTCTTATTTCCTGAGGTAGTCCTGTATTGCAATAAACTTTCCTCTTAGCAAGGCCTTCACTGTGTCCCACAGATTTTGCGGTGTTGAATTATTTTTGTCAGTTGTCTCCATATATTGCTTGATCTCTGTTTTTATTTGATCATTGATCCATTGGCTATTTAGAAGCATGTTGTGAAGCCTCCATGTGCTTGTGGGATTTTTCATTTTTTGTTTAATTTATTTCTAGTTTCATACCTTTGTGGTCTGAGAAACTGGTTGGTGCAATTACAATCTTTTTGAATTTACCAAGGCTCTTTTTGTGGCCTAGTATATGATCTGTCCTTGAAAATGTTCCATGTGCACTTGAGAAGAATGTATGTTCTGTTGCTTTTTGGTGTAGACTTCTGTAGATGTCTGTTAGGTCCATCTGTTCTGTTGCATTGTTCAGTGCCTCTGTGTCCTTACTTATCTTCTGTCTGGTTGATCTGTCCTTCAGAGTGAGTGGAGTGTTGAAGTCTCCTAGAGTGAATGCACTGCATTCCATTTAGCCTTTTAATTCTGTTAGTATTTGCTTCACATATGTAGGTGCTCCTGTGTTAGGAGCATAGATATTTGTAATGGTTATATCTTCTTGTTGGATTGACCCCTTTATCATTATGTAACGTCCTTCATTGTCTCTTGTTACTTTCTTTGTTTTGAATTCTATTTTGTCTGATACAAGTACTGCAACTCATGCTTTTTTCTCCCTATTAGTTGCATGAAATATCTTTTCCCATCCCTTCACTTTTAGTCTGTGTATGTCCTTGAGTTTAAAGTGAGTCTCTTGTAGGCAGCATATAGATGGGTCTTGTTTGTTTTATCCATTCAGTGACTCCATGTCTTTTGATTGGCGCATTCAGTCTATTTACATTTAGGGTGATTATCTATAGGTATGTATTTATTGCCATTGCAGACTTTAGATTTGTGGTTACCAAAGTTTAATGGTTAACTTCCTTACTATCTAAGAGTCTAACTTGACTCAGTTAATATGGTTACAAACACAATCTAAAGGTTCTTTTTTTTCTCCTCCTTCTTCTTCCTCCTCCATTCTTTATATATTAATTATCATATTCTGTACTCTTTGTCTATCTCTTGATTCACTTTGGGGATAGTTAATTTAATTTTGCATTTTCTTAGTAGTTAACTGTTCTACTTTCTTTACTGTGGTATTATTTCCTCTGGTGACAACTATTAAACCTTAGGAACACTTCCATCTATAGCAGTCCCTCCAAAATAGAATGTAGAGATGGTTTGTGGGAGGTAAATTCTCTCAGCTTTTGCTTATCTGGAAACTGTTTATCCCTCCTTCAAATTTAAATGATAATCTTGCCAGATAAAGTAATCTTGGTTCCAGGCCCTTCTGCTTCATTACATTAAATGCATCATGCCACTCCCTTTTGAACTGTAAAGTTTCTGTTGAGAAGTCTGATGTTAGCCTGATGGGCTTTCCTTTGTATGTGATCTTATTTCTCTCTGTAGCTGCTTTTCATAAATCTGTCCTTATCCTTGATCTTTGCCAATTTTATTACTATATGTCTTGGTGTTATCTTCCTTGGGTTCCTTGTGTTGGGAGATCTATGGATCTCCATGGCCTGAGAGACTATCTCCTTCCCTGGATTGGGAAAGTTTTCAGCAACTACCTCCTCAAAGACACTTTCTATCCCTTTCTCTCTCTCTTCTTCTGGTATCCCTATAATGTAAATATTCTTCCACTTGGATTGTTTACACAGTTCTCTCAATATACTTCCATTCTTAGAGTTCCTTTTTCCTCTCTGTGCCTCACCTTCTCTGCATTCCTCTTCCCTAGTTTCTATTTCATTTATCATCTCCTCCACTGTATCTAATCTGCTTTTAATACCCTCCATTGTGCTCTTCAACAACTGGATCTCTGACTGGAATTCATTCCTGAGTTTTTGAATATATTTCTGTACCTCCATGAGCATGTTAATGATTTTTATTTTGAACTCCCTTTCAGGAAGATTCATGAGATCGATATCATTCAAATCTTTCTCAGGAGTTGTATTAATAATTTTACTCTGAACCAGGTTCCTTTGGCATTTCATATTTGTATATGGTGCCCTCTAGTGCCCAGAAGCTCTACTCTCTGGAGCTGCTCAGCCCCTAAAGCAATGTCGGGGGTTGCAGGGGTGTGGTATTGGTGCATGGACAGATGAAAGAGCTGTCTCCTGCTTTCCGGCTGCTATGCCTATCTCCACTGCCTGAACCAGTTGGTCGAGCACACAGGTACAAGCCTCTATGCTTTGCATTTGCAGTTGCTGTAGTCAGATCTTCCCTCTGGCTGGCCTAATGCCTGGGTAGGGTTTGCCAGTTTGCAAACCAAGTGGGGTTGGCCGGGAGAAAGGCACAATAGGCTGTGTATCATGGAGAGGTTCCTTGGAGCTGTGTAGCCAGCCAGGGAGTTGGAGCACCTGAAGGTCATGAAAGCTCCCAACCTGTTCGGCAGAGTGCACCTGGACAATTTTGTCTACCTTTCCTTTCTCTTGAGCAGTAAGCTCTGTGCAATCCTTGCCCTTTTAGCAGCCCTCTTGCTAAGGGCTTACTTGTTAGGAAGTCTCTCAGACTGCCCACCTTACTTTTGTCCCAGAGCAGCAGCTGGATATGAATCCCTGTTTTCCACAAGTGACTGGAATCTCAGTCTCTCCAGGAATTCTGTCTTTCTTATCTTTCCAGCCCCCTAATCATGAGAGTACCATGCAAGCACCATGAAATGTAGGTTTGTGCTCTCAGAGCAGAACTCCAGAGTTAGGTATTCAGCAGTCCCAAGCCTCCACTCCCTCACAGTTCCATTTCTCTTCCTCCTGTGGGTGAGCTGGGGTGGGGGAAGGGCTTAGGTCCCATGGGCCACAGCCTTGGCACCTTACCCTGTTCCATGAGTTCTACTCTTTTCTACAGGTGAATGCAGTCTGGTGCAGTCCTCTTTCTTGATGCTTTTTTAGGATTAGTTGTATTAACTATATTTTCATATTATATGTGGTTTTAGGAGGAAGCCTCTGTCTCACCTCTCATGCTGCCATCTTTAATCCTTTTTCTCTACTGGTTCTATCAGTTTTTGCTTCTCATATTTCATCAGTGTTGTTAGAGTCATACACCTGTTCCTGAAGAATTGACTCCTTTACCATTATGCAATGTCCCTCTTTATCCCTGATAACTGTCCTTTGTCTGAAATTGACATAGCTACTCCTGATTTCTTTTGATTTGTTAGCATAGTATATCTTTCTCCATCTATTATTTGTTTTAATATATTTGTGTCTTTATATTTAAAGTAGGTTTGTTGTAGACAATATATAGTTGGATCTTATTTTAGGATCCTCCCTGCCTAGCTCCATCTTTTAATAGATGCATTTAGACCATTGATATTCAAAGTGATTACTAATATTGTTGGATTAATACTGCCATATTTATTACTTTTTCTATTTGTTCTTCTTAGTTCCTATTCTTGTCATTTACTCTTTTTCCTACCTTTTGTGGGTTTATTTAAGCATTTTATGTTATTCTGTTTCTCACCTTTCACAGCATATCAGTTATACTTTTTTTTTGAAATTGTTTTACCAGTTACCCAGAGTTTATGGTATATATTCATATCTAATCTAAGTCCACTTTCAAATAATACTATACCATTTTACAAGCTACAAATAATTTTAAAAATCTTAATTTCTACCTCCTATCCTTTGTTTCATAGCTGTCACTTATTTCACTTATATACCCACATACACAAATATATGTGTGTGTATATATAATTATGTACATTGTTGGCATTGTTTTGAACAAATTATCTATTAGATCAGTTGAAAATAAGAAAACTTAAAGTTTTTATTTATTTTATTTTACCTTCATTTGTTTCTCCTCCAATAATCTTCCTTTCTTCATGTAGATCCAAATCTCTTCTGTATATTTTCCTTCTAACTGAGTAACTTCTTTCAACATTTCTTGCAAGGCATGTCTACTGGTAACAAATTCCACAAACTTTTGCTTGTCTAAGAAAGTCTTTATTTCTTAATTTATGAAGGATAATTTCATAGGTATAGAATTCTGGGTTAGTGGGTTTTCTTCTGTCAGGACTTCAAATATTTCACTGCACTTTTTGTGTGCATGACTTAAGAGAAGTTGATGTAATCCTTTGCTTTACTCATCTTTAGGTAAGGCTATTTCCCACTGCTCTGTATTCTTTCAGAATTTCCCTTTAGTTTTGATTTTTCTATAGCTTGAAAATGATGTACATAGTTATATATTGTTTTGGCATTTATCTTCCTTGGTGTTCTTGGAGCTTCCTGACCTGTAGATTGGTGTCTGACATTAATTTGTAGAAATTCTCAGTCATTATTGTCTCAAATATTTCTTCCTTTCCTTCACCTCTTTCTTCTCCTGGCATTTCTATTATGCATATATTACATTTTTTGAGGTTGCATCACAGTTCTTGAATATTCAGTTCCATTTTCTTTCAGAATTTTTTTTTCTGTTTCCTCATCAATTTTGTAGGTTTCTAATGAGAGAGCACCAAGTTCATACATTCTTCCTTTAGCCATGTACAATCTACTAATAAGCCTGTCAAAAGTCTTCACTTCTGTTCCAATATTTTTTTTGTCTCAAGCATTTCTTTTTGGTTGTTCCTTAAAAGTTCCATCTATTTACATTGTCCATCCATTCTTGCATGTGGACTGCTTTATCCATTATAGCCCTTAGCAAATTAATCATTTGTTTTAAATTCCTAATCTGATAATTCTAACATGTCTGCCATATCTGAGCTTGGTCCTGCTGCTTGCTCTGTCTCTGCAAATGTTTTTTGGCCTTTTAGTATGTATTGCATTTTATTCTTCAGAGCTAGGTATGATGTCCTGCGTAAAAGAAGGACTGTAAATAGGCCTTTAGTAATGTAGTGGTAAAGCAAGGGGAGAGGGAAAGCATTCTATAGTCCTGTCATTAGTTTCCAATCTTTTAGTGAGCCTACATCTCTGGACTGTGAACTTCACATGTGTTTTTCAGTCCCCCCACCTTTATTGGAACAGGATAGCTAGAATGGGCTTGAGTTGGGTCTTTCCCTTCTATATGGAAGATTAGAGGTGACTTGAGTTGACTATTTCCTTTTTCCCAGGTCAGTTAGGCTCTAACAAAACCCCAGCAACTTAGGTCCTCCTAAAGGCAGCCATTATGAAAAGGAACAGAATGTTCTGGTGTATTTCCAAATGCTCTCTGTCCCCTCCACCTGCCAGAAACAGGAGAGTGTTCTGCTCAAATATTCATCATAAGACACAAACTGGTACAGCTCCAGCAGGCAAAACTTACAAAAGTGTCAGTGCCCCAATGACTGGGTCCTCATGGAATTTTTCTTAGATTTGTCCACACCATTTGTCAATTTGTCAATTACAATTCAGGTTTCCTTACCCTGGAATTAGTTCTCATAGGGTTTTCTGCACTGGTAGATTGTGATTCTCTATATTATACTGCTGTTCTTTTTAATATGGTGGAGGTTGGGGGGAAACAGCAGTTTTCCCTGTGAACTTACTTCTCTTACAGATCTAACAGAGTTGTTGATTTTTCAGTTTGTTCAATGTTTACTTTTAGGATGCAGTGGTGAATTCTAAACTTCTGACATACTGGACTAGAAATCAAAAGTCTAGAAAAGTGAATTTTTTATTGATGAGTCTAAAACCCCAAAATGTACTAAAGCATTTTCTGATTTCTTTAAAGTTAAATTTCTTCAGTATAACTTCAGTATATATAATATTTTTACATTCTTTGATAATATATTATATGAATAAGATGAATTTTATAACACTTTAACAAAGTTATTGGGTTAACCAGAATATTCCATTCTTCAACTATGTTGGACTACCAAGGGCAAGTGGTGATATCAAGTTCTTTAAGTAAATAAAAATAAGGTAATTCTTCTCCTTTCCTCCCCAAATAGTATATTAATAACAGTAATAATGAGCATCATGATGGTGATGCTAATAGCTAACACTTCAGAAACTGTTCTAAGTGCTTTACATATATTAACTTATTTATTCTCCAGAACATCCCTGAGATCTATTTATTAATATCCCTGTTTTATAGATGAAAACAATGAGCCACACACAAAGAATTACCTGCCTTGCCCATGGTCACACATTTAAAAAGTGGCAGAGATTATATATGAAAACTTACTCAATATGACTCCAGGTTAGTGTGAAAGAGATTGAAAAAGCTAGGTTTTGGAGTCTATTGCTTACTAGCTGCATGACCTTTGGTAAGTTGTTGAGTCTTCTGCTCATTTTCTGCCAATTTGTTAAATGGTAATAATAATAAATCTAACTTTCTTATGTTTTAGTTTAAATGAGATAATATGCACTCTAAAGCATTTAACACAACAGAACCCATATTCAATAAGTAGTACATATTTTCTCAAATTAGGCCTTGACCACGTTTTTGATTCTTTTGTTTTATTATTTTGAGTCTGATATATTCTAGTAGAAATTTGCATCCTTAACACATAGAAGAAATCATGAAAGAAAAAAGAAAATGTGAGCAAGTGAAATTGATACTGTGACCTTATATTCCTCTTAGTATTATGGTACCCAGGCTATGTATCCATTAAGCAAATAGTTTAGCTGTTTCAATTTGCAGCAGCTCATATATTTAACTTTTATAGAGCTATTAATGAACTGTAAGGATAAAATTTGCATTCAGACACCTGAGATTTTCAAATAGTTTTTTCAGAAATTAGGTCAAAAGCACCAGGGAACAATTTATGAAAATACTTTCAAGCTCTTAAAGGTCTTGAGCAGAGATTCAGTCTAAACTTGAAAGTTTCATGAGGAAAAAAAATCTTTGCAGTTTTGTTTATTGGTAATAGACACTGTGTTTGTGTGAAAAGAGACAGAAGGAGGTAGGTAAGAAGGAGGAGAGAAGTAGAGGAAAGTATACATGTTGGTAAGAATAAAGTAGACATGTTTATACTTTGTATGTACTCATTGCTGGGTTAACAGATAGCCTTTACTCAACTTAACCACAATTTTCATTTCTTTGCTCTATGTATTTTCCCATTCTGTGTTGAATGTGTAACTTTGCACTGATTACTTGCCCTGAACATTGCTTGCTAAATGTTTTATTTGTTATATTTTGAGGAAAGGGGTTTGTACTTTTCCCCACTCTGCAGTATAAGCTCCCTAAGAGTATGGTCTGTATTTCCCTATAGTCCCTGCTATTTTGTTCCACTTGTAGGTTTTGTCATCAAGTTGCTACCTAATCAATTTTGTGCACTAAAATGATAAGTTCAAACATCTGTAAGATGAATTTTTTCTTTAAAATAAATTAAATGCTGCCTTTGGTAGTAGATAATAGTGCCAGGTAATGGGTAATTTTACCTCCACTATGCAAAACTTAATGAAGCAAAACTAATAAACTGAAATGACAAATCAAAGATTGTCCTTAATAGAAAACTCCCTTACTGCATGTGAAATGCAATTTAATTTTCCAAAATTCAGGATATACACAATTCTTCAGGGAAATACTCATACCAAATGTGAGTCCCACCTATATGTGTTATTTAAGTTTCTTTACAAAAAAAATTGTTTGCAGTAAGCTCTGATAACCTGAGAAGCAAGAGTTGCAGTAATTTTTAGACATTTAAAAATTCAAAAATGTACAGAGTTAAAGGCAATCCTTGTATCTGTCATTGGGTACAAAACCTGTTTTTCCACCAGAACCTTAAACATAGGATTTTATAGCCATTTTGAAAATCAAATTTCTGCTTTTTGCTCAAAAGTCATATGCTACTCCCAACTTCCATCAGAAATCTAGATTTTAAAAAAATGTTTTGGTGGTAAGCTGGCAGAGACAAAATAGAGTACAAAATTACTTACACCTGCAGTCACTGATCTAAATAGCAAAATCAAGTGGCTATTTAGTTCACCAATTTTAGCTGCATGTTAAGAATACCAGGTGCAACTATTACACAGCTTGAGCTGTGAATGCAGAAGATGCGTATATATGGACTTGAGCAAAAACTTCATGAAATCTCCCCAGTAGTGGCATTTGCTAACTGTTCTATTCCTCTGGTCAAGATAGTGCAACTCTATGATCTCAATTTAAACTTTCCAAACTCCCTCTACGTCTTTTCACTTCTTTCCACCATCCTCTATGAGCAGCTATGTTAACAAATGAATTAATATTGAGAATAAGTACATTAGGTAGCAATATTAAAATACCAAATAACTCTTATCATTTAACAGACAATTGTAAATTTTAGAGACTATGTTTAATTTCAATGTTACACCATATATAGTGCCTACAGTTGCCATATTTCTTAGAGTTCTTTTACAATCAAAATAATTTTATCATTAGCTACTACTTCCTGTTCTTTCTGAAGCTCTTTTAAGTTATTTTTGAATAGGTAATATATGCATATGATACAAAAGTACAGTCTTCTCCCACCAGTTTTCTTCTCTAGAGGCCAGTATTTTTATCCATGTTTTTGTAAAATCCTTTTACATAAGAAATTTATCTATAGATAGCTCCATTTTAAGAAATACTCCTTTGAATATTACTCTATCTTATCTATCATGCATATAGTGTTGTATTGGTAGATATAAAACTATCTTATTCTACACAACAACTGCATAGTTTACACTTCATAGAACTACCAGAATTTATTTGACCAATCCTCATTGATGAGCATTTTTACAGTCTTGTGCTGCTATAAAAATGCTGTAGTGAATATCACTCTTTATTTTACATATATGTGAGTATATGTGGAAGATACATTCCTAGAAATGTATATGCTGGGGCATAAGATGTTTACCTTTAACTTTTGTATATAATGACACACTGTTTTCCAGAGAGATGTACCAATTTACATTTCCATAAACAGCGTGTGAGAGTTCTTCCACATTTTTAAACTTGAAATTGTCAATCAGTTCTTTCTATTCTATTCTGATATAACTATAACTTAATTTTGATGATTACTGCATTTGAGTTCTTTTTCTTATGGCTATTGATGATTTGCTTATTTTACTGTGAAGTTTATATTTTCTACTTTGTTTTCTATCCTTTCTTAATAAACTGTAGGTTTTGGATAAGAGTTCTCATTGGTCTTACATGTTATTTCATTCTATGGCTTATATGTTCATTCTTTTTGTAGTAACAAAAGCTTTTAATTATAATATAATTATAATTTATCAATCTTTTCCATTATGTCTAGAGTTTTCCTTACTCATCAGGAAGATATTCCCAATGTTATCTTCCAAAAGCTGTATTATTCACCTTTAGCACTCAGGTCTACAATCCATATAATTTGCCAGAGGCTGGGGAGGGTGTAAGGCAAGATCAAGAGTCTTTTTCTTCATAAAACTTCTCCACATAGATAGGAACCAGCATCATTTTTTTTTAAACAGCATTGTCTCCCCACTGCACTGTGGTATGAACTCTGTTATAAATTGTGTCCACATATTTATGAGTTTGCTTTTGCAGTCTCCATTATGTTTGAGCTATTATTCTATAATTTCAATAATATGCACTCTATAAAAATAATATATCCTCCCTTTATTCTGATATTATGGTAAACTATACTAATTAAAAAAAATAAAACTTTGTATCCCCATAGAAACCCAATTCTGTTGTGGTATATTACTTCTTCATGGAATTTGTTTTACTAATACTTTCTTTAGGTTTTACATCTACGTCCATGGGTAATATTGGCATATAATTTTGCCTACTCATAATGCTCTTCTTAGATGTCATCTATTACCACATAACAATTTACACTAATACTGAGTAACTATATTCATCAGAGTTCCAGAGAAACAGAAATAATATGATGCATTGGAAAATATTTCTTATAAAGAATTGGCTTAAACAATTATGGAGGCTGAAAATTCCCATGATCTATGGTCCACAAGTAAAGACCCTGGAAGCCAATGATGTTAATCAGTCCATGTCTAAAGGCCTGAGAATCAGGGATGCCAATGATTTAGACTGCAGTTTGTGTTCGAAGGCTTAAGACCCAGAAGTTCTGAAAACAGGAAAACATCAAATGCTCAAGCAATCAGACAGGGAGAAATAATGGGGCAAATTCCTTCTGTATTTTGTTCTATCCAGGTCCCTAATGGATTGATTGGGTGATGTCTACCCACACTGGGGAAGGCAATCTTCTGAGTCTGCCATCCAAATGGTAATCTCATCCTGAAACACCCTTAAAAATACACCTAGACATAATGTTTAATCTGGGTACCTGATGATGTATCCAAGTGACAGAGTTAACCATCATGGTAACCTAAAAACACTGACTTATTTCATGACAATCTCTATAGGTAAGGAATACACATGCAGCTTAGCTGAATCGTCTGTTTCAGAGTATCTTACAGGCTGCAGTCAGGATGTGAGCCAGGTCTGTGGTCATCTCAAGATTCAACTGGGAGATGACTGGTTTCCAAGTTCATTCACTTAATGGTTGGAAAGATTTATTTAAGAATTGTTGGACTAAGAACCTCAGCTTCTTGCTGGTTACCAACTGAAAGCCACTTCTTTCCCTTGGTATATAAGCCCCAGGGCAGTTTACCACATGGCAGTGAGCTCTTTCACAGTAAGGAAGTGAGAGCAAGAGAATATCACAAAGACTAAAACCACAGACTTTTGTAATGCAGCCTTGGCAGTGACATCTCAACACCTTTGGCATACTGAATTCAAAGCAAGTCACAAATGTTGTGGCCCATTAAGTCCCACTTGGAAAAAATATGGAGTTTCTCACCCCCAAATTATCCACCCAGAAGAATTAGCAAAAAGACTCAAAGAGCTCAGAATGAAAAAGTGGAGCTTAATCTGAAAGAAGCTACCTGAAGATCCTGAAGATTCTGGATAGTGTCCCAAGAGGTAGAGAACCAAAAGTTCTCTGTGTTTGGCTGACCTCACCTACATTACCTTTGGGAGGTCCTTACAAGTCTCAGGAACTCTGCACAGGCAGCCAGAAACAGTAAGTCTGTTTGAATGGTTTTGACTGATACTAGATTACTCACCAACCTCAAGTAAATTCCCATGCAATAAGGTACACTGTTAAATGACACACAATCCCCAACCCAGTGGCCCACCCCTCTTAGGTATTAATTTGGCTTCAAGAGACCCAAGAATTAGCTAACAAAATGGGATCCTCAAAGTTTCCAAGAATTAAGCACAACTGCTTATTTTGTCCAAGAACTGTGTTCCCAGAAGCTATAGATAACTGTAAAAATGGCAAAACCTTACTAAGGTAAGCTAGAATTACAATGGCCTCTATGGAGAATATTCTGAAGGGAATCAAAAAATGCCACCCCAAAATATGCCACTTTGGAATATGGATCATTTTTAATTAAAATTACCTGAGAAATAGCCAGTTCAAGGACACTCTAACCCTCCTTTATCTCCCTGGGAAACATAAGTCTCCCATGAGAGGTACCCTCCCTGTACTAGAAGGGTAGAAGGCATCCTTATCACCAGAAGAAAATGAATTTGAGGCCAAGAAGACTGTATAAACAAACCTTGTTACTTCTTTACAAACTTCTAACTAAGGCCAAACCCATTTGCCTTGTCAATTCTTTACAAATGTATTGTTACTTTGCCTAAAAGGTGTGAAAGCTTCTTGCTTTGGTCACTTCCTGGCATCTAATATTTTTAGGAGGCGTATTTTTCTACTGTTTATCTTATGTCAATTATCAGAACTTAGAAAGGAAGAAGGGGAGTGTTTTACACCCCTGTAATTCCAATTAGATAAGTTAATTAATTTAAGAAGTGCACTTAAATGTAAGTGTTCCCAAATCGAAGAAACAAAATGGTATACCTATTCTACTCGGCATGCAAAAGCCTGCAAAGGAATTCAAGATTCCAAAATAGCTTCATCAAAATGCTCACTGCAAAGGATTATTGAAAAATTAACAACACAAATAGTACTTATAAAAAACACTATATGGCTGACGTAACTCCTACAACTCTCTATCCTCCTTTACCTGAGTACTCCTTTACCTGAGTCTATTAATCTTTTGTGAATTCCCTCTTCAATCTGAAGAGGCTACAGGACTATAACCAAACATCAGCCATGTTAGTGGCCTTACACACATCTACCCACAAAGAAGGGCCCCCATATGAATTCTCTTAGAGTTGACTAGACTCCAGTGGACTCTCCAATAAACTTTTACTACTTATTCCCTTAAAGTCAAGGGGAAACAAAAATTAAAGTTAACGAAAACCTTGCCAAATTCTGGTAGATACCAGAGCTATATGCTCTACTTTAAAGCCCATTCACTCAGAACCCCACAGATATGATCCTAGGAAAATTGGCAGAAGCCAGCAAAGGGTGAAAATTCTTACCATAGTCATGTCTCCCAGATCTCTGTACTACCCAGTGTGGAGTAAATGGAAGTTTTCACCAAGAATTACAGAATTTCTCACCTGGCCTTAGTCCATTTACATACCAATAGATGTTTCAGAGCATCCAGTTGGTCTGGGGCAAGGGTTGGAGAGAAAAGGGCCATTCTGTCCTCCCCTTCATTCTTGGAACATAATTTGTCTGGTATTTGCAGTGACTGGGGACCAACCCATGGAATTCCTGCCATAAGGGGCAGGTTGGAGAGGGGAGCCAGGCTGGGATCAGAAAGGAAGGACAATGTGTAGCCTGGCTAGCAAAACCCAGCCAGCTGTGTGAAATAAAACCCCTTAACCCAACTTGTGCTTTCCCTTGCCTTACTTCAGTTTCACTGGATTCATAAAGAAATTGTTCTGGGCCAGGAACCCCCTTTCCCCTGGAATTATACCCAGTCAAGAGAGAAAGGTAAATTTCATGTTCTCCCTTCCTTTCTAAATGCAGACCTGTTAGTTATTGATCCTTTCTCTCCCAGAAAGCTATTATCTTCTGGATTGCATCATTTTCTGTCCCAGGAATTTGGCATGACAACAGGTTGGGGGGGGTCCCAAAAATATGGCCCACAGAAATGTGAGTCACATCCCATCTGCAGATAGTTATGGCTGGACAGAAATGAGGACTGCACTTCATTTCCTACCAACTATTGCCAGCTTGCAGGGGAACTGTCTAAGAAGATCCTTTGGCTATCTTTGGGAGATTAGTATCTTTTGTACCTTCTTTGGGATACCTATTGCATTCAAAAGGTTAACCAATACTTCCAGGAATATTTACGGCTTTTTCAAGATGAAATCTGACAAGATATTTGAATTTTTTTAAGTAGCCTTATGGCCAGAAATTGGCCAAATGGAAGATGATATCCAGAGCCTGATAGGAACATTTCTTAGGCCTTCCCCCCTAAGCTAAATGAAACTATGTAGCCAGTGGGAATGAAAAACATTCCAAAGAGAAACAGCTATAAATCTAGAACACAGGAATGTTTTGATTTCCATCTAAAGAAACAAACTGAAAATAATTTAATTGGATTAGTAGGTCAGCCATTTGATGACATTTACGTTGCAAACAAATTTTTGAGGAATTAAAATACCCTTACCTCATAAACCGATTTTTTACAAGAACAGAAATGCAACTCTGGTAGCAATTCAAAGCCCACCTATGTTTTTTACAAATCCCTAAACCTCCTCCATTCATCTATTAAGGGGTTTGTAGGTATAATAAAATTACAAATCTAGGAAACTAAAGTCCTTCTTGGAGGAACTTGCATTATTTCCCTCTACTTTGAGAGGTAAATATTCTACCCAATCTTCTCTAGCAAGTCTTATCTAGGACATTTCTTTGAAGTACAGACTTCTAGGTGTTAATTCCTATTAGAAGGGGGAATAAAAGGAAAGGCTATTTGATAAGTATGTAAATGAAAAAAAAACTTTTTAATCATTGCCAAAAATATTAGTAGAAAGTTTAAGCCATCTGAGCAGGTAAACTTAACTTATTCTGTTTACCAAAGACACAATTTGTAACCAACTGTTCTTTTATGAACTACTAAGTTTTGCAATATTGTACCTGACTCATGTTAAAGTTTTTAAATGAAAGCTATAGAATCTTTGCTTATATCTCTGTATGTTTATGTATGCCCATATATGTATGTTATGATTGTGAGATTATTTTTCTACCTCTGGATGTTATTTGTAAAAATAATTTGCAAATAGCTTTATTTAATTGGCTTAAGGGAAAGTAAATGTTCATATAAATCAAGTATACTCTCAAAAATATAGAAACTACCCCAAATGTTTTTCAAGTTCATGGAACCTAAGATAATCTTTGGTAAATATAAGCTAATTTAAGTTTACTAGTTTAATTAAAAGAAGCATGATTTTTAGCAGCAAAGTTATCAGCAGTAAATATAATGTGGACAAACAACTTTTGTTCTACCGAGGTTTTCTGAAGTTCAAATAAGCAACATTATTTCTGTTACAGAATTTGTCAACAAGAAAGATAAGATGATGGTTAGCTGTTTAATAGCTCATGAAACTTTCAGACTAATTTAAACATAATTGTTAAGAACAAGTAAATTAAATGTATGTAAAAGTTTATAAATGAACCTTTCAATAATAATTATTCCTTATATGATATGTCTACTTAAAAATAGTTTCTAAAATCTTTTTGCTAACTTGAAACTGTAAAGTCATACTGAGATAAATTGAATAATGGATATTCATTGAACATCTAGGATCTTCTCCAAATAAGATAAAATACTGGATCATTAATTATTGAATATAGATCTACCCACTTCTGGCTCCTTTCACAGATATTTGGGTCTATTAGTAAACATGTCTTATGCCACATTAAAAAATTTACTATGAGGAAAAATATACCCCTAGAAATCATGAAATATATTTATAAATTTGCCAATCCACAGGATGCTAGTGTGACAGTCACAATTGTTTATTTCTTAAGTTTTCATTAGAAATTTAGAATTCTAAGTATTAAGAATTATAATTAATATATGTAATTAAAATTACTAGAAATAATAAGGAAAACATCTCTGCAAGGAAACTAAGATGTCTTCTCGGTAAGAAAAGCTATGAGGTAGGGAGATGTGTTTTTGAATATTTAGTTTCTTTCATTTAGCATCATGTTTTCAAGGTTCATCTTTGTGGCAGCACATATTAGTACTGTATTCTTTTTATGACTATGTAATATTCCACTACATTAATACACCAACTTTCTGTTTATTCATTTATCAGCTAATGAATATTAGTTGATTCCACTAGTTAACTACTTTGGCTAATACTATTAACATTAGTGTACACTTTTAAATGTGAACAGAGGTTTTCAATTATCTTGGTTATGTGATTAGGAGTTAAATTGCTGAATCATTTGACAACCATGTTTAATATTGTGAGAAGCTTCTTAACTGTTTTCACACAGGCTGAACCATTTTATATTCCCATGAGAAATTTATGAATTATTATAAGATATGAGAATTTCTTCATATCCTCATCAAACCTGTTGTTTTCTGGGTTTTGTTTGTTTTGTTTTTATTATAGCCATCCTAGTGGATGTGAACTGGTATCTCAGTGTGATTTTTATTTATATTTACCTAATGACAAATTATCTTGAGCATCATTTCATCTGCTTATTGACTATTTCTTTATCTTTGGAGAAATGTTTATCACTGTACCCATTTTTTTAAATTGGGTTATCTTTGAGTTTTATATATTCTGTTAAACAAGTACATTGATTTCTATATTCTACAAAACATATAAATTCTATAAAACAACTGCCTTATTAGGCAGTTCGTAATTGTATAAACTCTATAAAACCACTGTTTTATAAGATAAATGGTATCAAATATCTCCACTTCTGTGAGCTGCCTTTATGTTTTCTATCAAGTATCTTTTAATGCACAAAGGTTTTTAATTTTAATGAAGTGGTTTATTTTTCCTTTTGCTGTTTGTGCTTTGGCTGTAGTATTTAAGAAACTGTTACTTAATCCAAGGTAACAAAGATTCACAAGTATGTCCCCTTCTAAAAATTTTACATTTTTAATTCTTATATTTATATCTTCCATGTATTTTGAGTATACCTAATAACTGTATATAGTACAACACAAAGGTCCAAATTCATTATTTTGCATGTAGATATCCAGTTGTTCCAGCCCCATTTGCTGAAAACACTGTTCTTGCCCTACTGAATGGACTTGACACACTTGTCAAAAATTAACCATAGCAGTATGGATTTCTCTATGGACACTTACTTCTATTGCATTGATTTATATATATATTCTTAATCCAGTGCCACACTAGTTTCATTACTATAGTTTCCTAACACATTTGAAATCAATAAGTGTGAGTACTTAAAATATTTCCTTTTTTTAACATGTTTTTGCTGTTCAGAGGGACTTGCAATGTCATATGAATTTTAGGATGATATAAAACGTTGTTGGAATTTTGATAGTGATTGCACTGAATGCATGGATACCTTGGTGAATGTTTTAACTATATTATAACTCCAAACCATGAACATGGTAGTTTTAAGTTTACTTAGGTCTTCTATAGCTTCTTTCAGCAATGTTATGTAGTTTCCAGTGGCCATATTTTGCTCTTCTTTGCTTAAATTTATTCCTTCCTAAATATTTTATTACTTAGATGATATAATTGTTTTATTAATTTCTTTCTCTGGTATACAGGACACGATTGATTTTTCTATACTGATCTTGTATATCTTTTCTAAAAGTCCTTTATTAGCTCTAATAATATGTTGTGGATTCCTTGGAATTTTCTGTATGAGAAATGAAGTCATTTGTGAACGGATAATTTTAATTCCTCATTATTCATCTGGATATTTTATTGTTTTTTCTTTCTTGCTTAATTACCCTACCTAAATTTTCCACTATAATGGTGACTAAAATGGCAAGAGTGGACATTCTTTGTCTTGTTGTTGATATTGAGAGAAAATCTTTCATTTTAAAAAATGGTTTCATGGGTGTCCCCTTTTTGTTTTGCTATGGCAGGTATAAAGTCTAGCTACTTCAAAGAATCTACTAGAAATCACTATTCTAGAGATGATTCAAAAATAATATAGGGCTGAGAGTTCTTAGAGAGTCATTCATTGTGGGACAAGCACTCCGAGCGCTTGCCACTCTAACAGACCATCATTGCCAGTGACAAAAATGGTTATTAGTGAAAGGAAGAAACAGAAGATAAGAGGAGTACCACATACAACAGGTGCTCAGATGCAAGTAAGCATGGGTGGGGGAAGAACTATTTGAACCGCCGGCATGGGAGGATATCGTGGGAAAAAATTTTGGCTTGTTTTTGTACTTTCAGAAAAATACCCTAAAGAGCAATAAAAGGGTTGAGTTTAAGAATGTGAGGATGTGAGCTGTAAAGAGACAGTTGAAGGAGCAAGAAAGCAGCAGAGTGAAGGTGTGCACATAGGGGCAGGTGAGCAGGCGAGAGCTAGCACTTTTCCTTAAAACATGAACAAAATTATTTGGATATGAGAAAGAACAGAAAAAAGGGGGTAGGGAGGGCCTCTCTACTGTTGTACTTGACAATAATTTTCCTCCCAGGTGTGTTGTGCAGGACATGTGCCATCTGTCCAGTTCCATTCAGCAAACAGTCCTAGAGTAGAGGTAGAAGGGTAGAAATGGTATCTGTCTCCTCACTGTTCAATCCTCAAGACCCAGAACAGTACCTGGTGAGCAAATACAGTTGATTCATCAGCAAGGAACTCATGGCCACCAGGACTAAAGCTTATGCCTGAATGAAACTCATCTAATGTGGACAACTTCTCCAGAAGGTATATCAAGGGCTTGCTGTAATTAGAAGCAAAAACAGCATTTTATGCTTGGGGGTCATTTGAAACAGCAAAACCAACAATTAATAGCACAAAAATGTAGAAAAGTAGACCATGGGAAGGACATGTGTTTACAAAATGAACTCTGAAAGGAGACGCAGAGTGTCCCCTGTTCAAACCCAACTGCAAATGTGCACATCAGGGGAGCAAGCCTATCTATCTGTGAGAAACTCCACAAATAAAGAGGTTTAACAGTATCTTCCTTAATAAATATTTGTTGAGTGAATGACTGACTTATAAATCTTTAAAAGAGAACTACAACCACCAGTTCCAGGTTCCTCTCCAGACACTGTCCTCTTTTTTTTAATTTTTCTTAATAAAAATTAGAAAGAAGAGTTAGCTGCTTCCTCTCTCCCTTATCTTAACCCACTATTATTTAGCTTCCTCTGCAGAAGTTCACTAATACAGTTTTTGACAAAGAGCATCATAAACCTCCCTCTCTCTATCAGTGGATATTTTTGAGCACTATGTCCCTGGAGATCTCCTGGTGCACAGCAGAGATGTGGCCTCCACCCTCCTGGAGTCTGCAGTGCAGGGAAGGCAGACCAATCATCAGCCTTTTACAGTGTGGCAGCTGTGCTTCAGGAGTCCAGAGCCACTTCCAGAAAACCTAAAAGGGGCACCTTTTTCAAGAGCCTCAGCAAAGACTTCATGAGAGAAGGGACAGCTACTTTCACACTCTCTCTGTGTGCCATCTATCAAGCCTTTGAGTACATGTACATGAGCAAGGTGCTCCTTTTACAGCCTTCCTGTTCCTATCATTGTATTTGCCACACTACATCATAAGTTTTAGGATCTGCCTCCGAACAAGCACATAGCTCTTATAGAAAATTACACTTGTCATACCCCAGATGGAAAAGCCCTTAACAGATATTGCTGAGCCAATGAAGAAGGGAATGAATAAGACATCAGAGCTGAAGTTTTGGTTTGGTCTGCTTTGAGTTTTGATTTTGGGGTGGTGATGGCAATGTTTGGCCAGGGAAATGGGGAGGAAGGAAGAAACATGCAGAGAACTGCATATGGCAAAGGCCAGATATGTAAATTCTAGAGATTTAAAGGACTGCAAGAAATTCAGTGTGGCTAACATGTAGAGTTAAACGTGACCGGCAAAAGATAAAGCAAGGGATGAGCCAACAGAGGGTCTCTTAAGCCACAGACTCTCAAACTAATGTGCACACAAATGCACTAGGAGATCTTGTTAAGATGATGCCACAGGTTGGATCACTTAAGACTTGAAATTTTGCCTTGCTAATGTTCCAGTGACATCCATGCTGCTGCTCGGAACATCACGCTTTAAAAGTCTGAGCAGAAGGGCTGTGCTATGCAAACAATTCCTTTGGCTGTGCTAAAAAAAAAAAAATGTGGGCTTCAACTCCATGAGCTCTAATCATTTTTCAGTTCCATGTTTTCTTTCCCACCAGTCTTGGCCACTCAAATTCATCCTCAGAAAACATCTGTAACACTGTTCCTTAAAGCACAAATCAGAAGTCCCAACTGTTAATTCCTGGTTTGGTAGGGTCACAGAACCACAGATTAAGTCCATCACTTAACCTCTGGAAGCTGAGCAATACCTCTCAACCCTTATGCTCAGATCTAGCTGGAATGCTCTAAAGTACCCAGAAGTCCACACACCCTTCAGGCCTCCTCCTTTACACCCTTTCCATCCCCTCTTCTCCACTCCAGGGTCAGCCTGGAGGGCACTACCTTCTCTAAGAAGTCCAGGAGATCCCCATAGCATAAGTGACATCACTCCTTATGTTAATTTCACTGATTATAACTGGTGCTTTCTTATTTGTTTCCCTCATTCATTTCAGAGTTCCCAGCCCAGCAGTTAAGAAATGTTTGTTGAAGTGTTGCATAAATAAATGGGATGAATGAAAAAAGAAAGGTTTCAAAATTTTTAATTGTGGTAAAAAACATAACATTCACCATCTTACCAATTTTTAAGTATACAATTCAGTAGTGTTAAGTATATTCACATTGTTGTATAACAGATGTCCAGAAACTTTTCATCTCACAAAACTGATAATCTATACCCATTGAACAACAATTCTCCATTTCCTTCTCCCCCAGATGCTGGTAACTATCATTTTACTCTCTGCTTCTATAAATCTAATTGAAATACCTAATTTAACTAGAATCATAAAGTATTGTCTTTCTGTAACTGGCTTATTCCATTTAGTATAATGAACTCAAGAGTCATCCATGTTGTAGCATTTGACACAATTCCTTCTTTGTAAAGGCTGAGTAATATTCCATTGTATATATGTGTGTGTATGTGTGTGTGTATATATATATATATACCACTATTTTATCCATTCACCTGTTGATGGACACTTGGAATGCTCTATATATGTATGTTAGGTCCATTTGATCTATAGTGTTGTTTAAATCCTGTTTCCTATTGATTCACTGTCTGAATGATGTATACATCATTGATACTGGAGTATTAAATTTCCCAACCATTCTGGATTGCTATTTATTTCTCCTTTTAGTTCTGTTTGGTATTTGCTTTATATATTTAGGTGTCCAATGCTGGGTGCATAAATATTTGCAATTATTCTCTTCTTGATTAATTCATCCCTATATATATAATAAATATATTTATAATATATTTTTATATATATCATTGTATATATATATATATATATATATATATATATATATATAGTATATCATTGTATAATAACCTTCTTTCTTTAGACCATTTACCGGTTAAAGCCTATTTTGTCTAATATATGTACAATTACCCCTCCTTTCTAGTAGAATAGAAAATCACATAGATTGTGCAAAGTGTCTGTCAACTTCTATTTTATCTAAATTGTTGAATTTTATCAGATCCCTTTTCATCAATAATGGTTATGTTTGTATGATTTTTATCACTTTTTCTCCTTATGTAATTTATATTAGTAAAATTGCTAACATTGATTTCTTGTTACATTTCTGCCATGAATCATTTTTGGACAAAATGTTAAATCTTTGTAACACAATTCTGTTTAGTAATACCTATGATTTAGCTGCAATATTAAAAATATGCTATAGTTTTAATTTTTTAAATCTTCCTCAGGTTTGGGCATTAATGCTATAATTATAAATGTGTTTGAAGGCTTTCCTTCTTTTTCTACTTGCTGTGGTAATTAATATAGCATGTCAGCTATATCTTTTTTAAAGATTTTGGTAGAATTCCAGTGTTAAGTCATGCAGGCCTAGGGTTTTTCTGCAGGCTAAGCGATACAGGGCAGGATGTAGATCTTTGAAAAAGTTTATTTCCTCTATGGAAATTGGGCATCTAAAAGGTTCTCTCTATTCTGAATTCAGCATTGGTCATTTATATTTTCCTAGAAACTAACCCAAATCATCAAAGTTTTCAAATATATTTGTAAAGACTTGACAAAAGTAGCTACTTAGATTATTTTTCTCTGTAACACTTGTTTTAACATTCTTTTTTCTGTTTGGATATTTTCGTGTTTTCTACTTTTACTTCATTCATCAAATGAGGTAATTTCTAAAGCATTTTGCACGTGCCAGAAATTGGACTGATTTACTAGTTCTGCTATTTTCCAACTCATTAATTAATTGCTCTCTTCCTTTTCTTACTGCTGTTTCCTTGTTTTTGTGCTGCCTGTGGTTAATCTATCATATTGAGTTGAATAACTCTTACAGGAGTTGTTTCCGTTCTTTATTTCCAGTTGGAAAATCTGTGGACCTAGGATCAAGTTTCAATCAGTCCATGCTGTCCCCATTGATCCTATTTCAGATCTCTTTTATATTCCTTTGGTATGTATATTTACCTTTAAGCCAATATACCTGGTTTTAATTGCTTTAGCTGTGAAACAAAACTTAGTATCTGAAAGAGCATGCTCATATTTTTTATTCATATTCGTCAACAGTTTTGCTACTTTGGGGTTCTCTGAATTTTAGGATCAGCTCTTCAAATTCTATGAGAAAACTATTAGAATTTAAATTTGAAATGCATTGGCTTATGAATTATTGATTTTTTTCAAATGATTGTAGATCTATTCAGGTTTTTAATATCTTCCTGAGTTAAATTTTTTATGATGCAAAACAGTTATAAAAAAACAGCATAAATGAATTCTTAGAAAATATGTCCCTAATGGTGTAGTAGGGAACATAACACAGACGGTTTTATGAAAGATGGATTTTTTAAAATTATAAGTAAATGTTATTGTATGATAATTTTGAAAATTATAGTATTTTTTCAATTTTATATTGAAATAAAATTAACATATAGTACTATATAAATTTACAGTATATAGCATAATGATGTGACTTACATATATTATGATATGGTTACCTTAATAAGATTAGATAAATCCATCAATTCACACAGATACAAAAAGAAAAAGAAGAAATATGTTTTTTTCATTGTGACAGGAACTTTTAGGATATACTCTCTTTAACACTTTCAAATAACTATAGTCACCACATTGCTTCTTACATTCCTAGTACTTATTTGTCTTACAACTGGAAGTGTGTAACTTATGATCACAATCATCCAATTCTCCTCTCCCCACTGCCTGCCTCTGGTAACTACAAACCTTGTCTCTTTTTCTGAAATTGATTTTTTTTCAAGATTCCATATATAAATGAGCTCATAAGTTATCTTTGTTTGTTTAACTTATTTGACTTACATAATGCCTTCAAGTTCCATCTCATGTTGTCCCAAATGGTGGGAATTCCTTCTTTCTTATGGCTGAATGATGCTGCATTGTGTTTGTGTGTATCCTATTTTCTTATCCATTTATCTATTGATGAACACTTTGGCTGTTTCTACATCTTGGCTACTGTAAATACTACTAAAATGTATATTGATCTGCAGATATCTCTTCAACATAGAGATTTCATTTCCTTCATATATATACTCAGAAGTAGAATTGCTGGATCATATGACAGTCGTATTTTTAATTTTTTGAGGAGCCTCCATATTGTTTTCTATAAAGGCTCTATCAATTTACCATACTACCAAAAGTGTACAAAGTTAGCCTTTTCTCCACATTCATGCCAGCATTTGTTATTGCCTACCTTTTTGATCATGGTCATTCTAACAAGCAGCATGTGATCTCTCACTGTGGTTTTGATTTGCTTTTCCCTAATGGTAAGTGGCATTGTGTACTTATCCATGTACCTGTTGGGAATTTGTATATCTTTTTTAAAACACTGTCTATTCAGGTCCTTTGCCCATTTTTCAATTGGATTATTGGTTTTGGGATATTGAGTTGTATGACTCCTTCATATATTTTGTATGTTAATCCCTTATCAGTTTTATCATCTGCGGATACTTTCTCCCATTACATTGGCTGCCATTTCATTTGTTGATCATTTCTTTTGCTGTAAAAATGCTTTCTAGCTTAATGTGGACCATTTGCTTTTTATTTTATTGCTTGTGCTTTAGGTGTCATATCCAAAAAGAACATTGCCAGGCCCATGTCAAGAAGTTTTTTCCCTAGACTTTCTTGTAGGAATTGTATGGTTTCAGGTCTTACATTCAAGTGTTTACTCCATTTCAAATTAATTTTTTGTGAGGGTGTAAGACAGGTGTCTAATTTCATTCTTTTTCATGTGAATATCAAATTTATCAGCACCATTTATTGTACAGGCTATTTTTTTCTCCAAGTATTCTTGACTCCCTTGTCAAATATGGTTGACTATATATACATGGGTTTATTTCTGTGCTCTCAGTATGTTCCAATGGCCTATGTGTCTGTTTTTATGCTAGCACCATACTGTTTTGATTACTATAGCTTTATAAATAGCCTGTAATCAAAAGTGTTAGGCTCCCACTTTGTTCTTCCAAACACAGGATTGCTTTGGTTAATGAGGGTATTTGGGGGTTACATATAAATTTTAGGATTATTTTTCCCACTGTTGTTAAAATGTCATTGTAATCTTGATAGAGAATCACACTGAATCTATAGATGGCTTTGAGTACTATGGATATTTTTGCAATAGTTTTCCAAATGATGAACATGAGATACATTTCCATATATTTGTGTCTTCAATTTCTTTCATCAATGTTTTGTGTTTTCAGTGAAGAGATCTTTCATTTTCTTGGTTGGATACATTCCTTTCTATTTTATTGTTTTGATAATATTATAAATGAGATTGTTTTTTCTTTTTCAGATAATTTGTTAGTGTATAGCAATGTGACTGGTTTTTGAATGTTAATTATTTACAAAGCAACTTTATTTGTTGATTACATCTAACAGTATTTTAGTGTAGTCTTTAAAATGTTCTATATATGAAATCATGTCATCTGCAAATAGAGTTTTACTTCTTCCTTTCCAATTCTGATGCACTTTGTTTTCTTTACCTGATTGCTCTGGATAGAACTTCCAGTAATACATTGAATTCCATTCTTCCTTATCCATTAACATTTATGGAAAAGTCTGTGGGGATTATGGGAAATGATGGCAGAGTAGGAAGGCAAGGAAAAAACCTCCCACCCACAAACACACACCAAGGGAGCAACTATACCAAATAAAACTCACCATGAAACTGACCTCAAGACTGCAGAACACATAATCTACACCTGATGGAGAAGACAACACAGAAAGGGTGTAATAACAGTCATGATCGAATGGGACCAACCAACAAGTGGGAGGGAGAGAAACAGAGTAGGGAGGGAATAAGTGCTCAGGAATCCTGCACACCTAGGCCCTGCAGATCTCCTCTGGAAACATGAGGCCACACTGCATTGGGTTTTATTGATTAATGGGGCTAGACACTTTGGGAGGGTTAGACCACTCTGGTGGCTGAAGGGAGTGCTGCTTGTGGAAGACAGGCATGCTCTGTCAGTCCCTCTGAGTCCCAGGAGGTGAGAGTGTGACTTACCAGCAGCAGGAAGGGTGTCAGAGGGGCAACAGTTGGATGCAGCTCTCTATGAGGAGGAAGGGAAGGAAGATGATGCTTTGCCAGCCCTCCCTGAGCCCAGCTGGTCAGGAGGATGTGAGCACCAGCCCTAAATGCTCCACCCCCTTGCTGATGGCTCAGCCCTGAGGCGCATATCTACACACATGTGTGTCCAATCACCTGTTTCACACAGCCCAGCAGTGGTCATACTTTGCTGTCTGGCAGGTTGAGAGAGGCTTTCCCAGCTTCCCTGATCCTCTCTCAGCAGGGGTGAGATATCTGGTGAAAGAAAAGAGTCACTTCCCACAGGCAGAAGAAAGGTGGCCTTTCCCACATCCCACAAAGAGCAACTATGCCTCCACTGCAAAGGAAAACCTGGCATTGGTAAGCAAAGAATCTTGAGCTTCTGGGCACCACAGGATTCCTTTTTATTAAATCCATTACTTTTTGGACCAGCAGACATAGCAGATCTATCTAATAAAAAGGAAGAAACACAAAACCCCAGACAAAATGAGGAGGCAGAAGAATTTTCTCCAAACAAAACAAATTAAGATGCCAGGAGGTGGGATAAATGAAATGGAGATCACCAGTCTTCTTGATAAAGGTTTTAAAGTAACAGTCATAAAGATATTTACTGAACTGGAGAAAATAATTGATGATCTCAAAGAGGACTTCAACAAAGAGACAGAAGATGAGAAAAAAAGTCACTCAAAGCTGAAGAACATAATAACTGAAATGAAAAATATGAAGGAGGGAATGAATACTAGACTAATGGAAGTAAAGGAGAGAATCAATGAAATTAGAGAACAGGAAAACAAGCAAGCTGAGGAACAGAGACAAAAAAGAATTTCTAAAAATGAGAAGATGCTAAGAGATCTGTGTGGAAACTGCAAATGAAATAATATTCACATAATAGAGCTGCCAGAAGGAGAAGAGAGAGACAAAGGAATAGGAAGTACCTTTGAAGAAATAGTTGCTGAAGACCTCCCCAGTCTAGGAAAGAAATAGACACCCAGGTCCTGAATGCTCAGAGAGCCTGTAACAAAAGGAACCCCAGGAATACAACACCAAGACATATAATAATTAAAGTGGCAAAGGTTAAAAATAAGGAGAAAATATTAAAAGCAGCAAGAGAGGAAGACAGTTACCTATAAGGAAAACTCTAACATAACCAGCAGATTTTTCAGCAGGAACCTCACAGGCCAGAAGTAAGTGGCACAAAATATTTAATGTATTGAAAGGGAAAAACCTAAACCAAGAGTCCTCTATCCAGCAAAGGTTATCATTCAGAAATGAAGAAGACATGAAAAGTTTCCCAGATAAATGAAAGTTATAAGAATTCACCACCACTAAACTGGCTTTACAGTATATATTAAAGGGTCTTCTGTAGATGGAAATGTTCTTAAGCCTAAATACTTATCATCAGTGAAAAAAACCTGCAGAAAATGGCCACTATCCAAAAGACAAGAAATAATAAGTGCTGATGAAGAAGTGGAGAAAAGGGAGCCCTCCCTAAACTGTTGTGAGAACATAAATTGGCACAGCTGCTGTGGAAAGCAAGATGGAGGCTCCACAAAATCCTAAAAATAGGAGTACCATATGACCCAGTAACTCCACTCCTAGGAATTTACCTGAAGAAAATAAGATCTCTGATTCAAAAAGATATATGTACCCCTATGTTTATTGTTGCATTATTTACAATAGCCAAAATATGGAAGTAACCAAAGTGTCTATCAACAGAGGAATGGGTAAAGAAGAAGTGGTACATATATAGAATGGAATACTATTCAGCCACAAAAAAGAAAGAAATCCTTCCATTTGCAACAACATGGATGGACCTAGAAGGTATGCTAAATGAAATAAGCCATGCATTGAAAGACAAAATACCATATGATTTCAGTTATATGTGAGATCTAAAAACAAAACAAAATGAACAAAATAGAAGTAGACACTTAGATATTGAGAAGTGACTGGTGGTTACCATGGGGAGGAGTTGGAGTTGGGGGAGGAGTGGTTTGGAGGTTGAGGGGGATTAAGCAGCACAAAAATCTCATAATATAAATTGGTCACATGGATGAACGTACACCATGGAGAATATAGTCAGTGGTTCTGTAACATCTTTCTGTGTTAACAGAAAGTAAACACACTAGTGGGGTGGAGGATTTAATATTGTGTATAACTGTTGAATCACTGTGTTATATACTTGAAACCAATATAATATTGTTATCAACTATACTTCTACAAAAAAAGTCTATGATTTCCTTTGAGAACTGTTTATCTTCATCCTCTATGGTCTGATATATACTGCTTTAATTCTCAAGATTTTCTAGCTATTTATAATTATAGTGTGTATCTTACTTTACTCATATGATGAAAGTTTTCATTTTTGTATATCTAGGTGTTAAAACTTTTTTTCTGACTTGGTTATTAATGATGCATTTTACCATTTTTTTTGGTAATCTAGTATTCATGGAGGTTTGTTTTTAGTTTACTTTTGGCTTAAAAGATGGTCAAATATTATAAAAGTTCCATAAGCAATTTATATAATATCTTACTCTGTTTTCAGCTATGTATTTATTAGATCTACCTGATCATGTATGCATTTAGGCTTTCTATATTATTACTCATTTTTGTTCTTGAACTGTAATGGATGTAAGTTTAACTAAGTTGTCCTACTAATAGTGTTATTTTAATTTTGACCTTGAATTTACCAATTTTTTTTTACTTCTAGACTTTGTAAGGTATCTTGCTTAGACAATAACTGATATACTTTGGTATTGAATTGTACTCTATTTATGTGAATTTTTCTTCTCTGTTTTGTATAATAATTTCTGCCTACAACTTTGATTCACATTACTATTATGACAGCTGGTATGTTATTTTTTTAAAGCATGCCTGGAGTACTTTTGCCTTTTACTTTCAACCTTTCTGTGACACTTGATTTTCCATCTATTACTGTTCGATAGCATATGACACATTTTGCTTCATGGACCGATTAGAATATAATTTTTTCCTTTTTCATTTTTTTGTTTGTATTTTGAGAGAGCATCTCTCATATTTATTGATCAAATGGTTGTTAACAACAATAAAATTCTGTACAGGGGGGTCAATGCTCAATGCACAATCATTAATCCACCCCAAGCCTAATTTTCATTAGTCTCCAACCTTCTGAAGCATAACAAACAAGTTCTTACATGGAAAACAAATTCTTACATAGTGAATAAGTTACATGGTGAACAGTACAAGGGCAGTCATCACAGAAACTTTCGGTTTTGATCATGCATTATGAACTATAAACAATCAGTTCAAATATGAATATTCGTTTGATTTTTATACTTGATTTATATGTGGATGCCCCATTTCTCTCTATATTATTATTATTTTTAATAAAATGCTGAAGTGGTAGGTAGATGCAAGATAAAGGTAGAAAACATAGTTTAGTGTTGTAAGAGAGCAAATGTAGATGATCAGGTGTGTGCCTGTAGTCTATGTGTTAATCCAAGCTAGACAAGGGCAATAAAACATCCATGGATGCAGAAGATTTCTCTCAAAACAGGGGGGTGAGATTCTAAGCCTCACCTCTGTTGATCCCCAGTTTCTCACCTGATGGTCCCCCTGCGACTGTGCCTGTCTTAGGTTGTTCCTCCCTTGAGGAATCTTACCCGTCTCTGGTTAACCAGTCATCTTCTGGAGCCATACAAGGAAGTGTAAAGTTGGTAAGTGAGAGAGAAGCAATATTGTTTAAAAAGGTTAGCTTTTTACTTCTTTGCATATTTATGCCCTGTGGCTTCTATGCCCAGCATTTGTCTTGAGGTACCTTTACCACTTGGAAGAAATGTGATACTTGGTAAATTCGATATGACGCATGAATTCCATTTAAGGGTTGTAATTAGGAAGAAAGAAGAAAACCTATAGAAGTAGCAGGTGGAAGAAAACATGGGAAGATTGATTATTTCTTTGACATATATTCTTGTAGAGTAACGGCAGCATGTATAGGTTTTAAACTACTAATTAAATTGTGCACACACATTGACATAATAGGAGTACAGTTACATAAACAAGGCAGACTGATAATTACCACCCATCTCCAGTGAAACCAAGAAAACCAGTTAGGCACCTTAGGCATTTGTGAAAACTTATCTATGATATGGTGGTTATTGTCCAACTGAACTTGAACAGTCTGAGAGAAATCAAACAAATTAAAACAACCCATTCCTGGGGACTGTTCACATCCCATATGTTCTTTTAACAGTAGATAGTCTGTGGTTGTAAGATTTTGGAGCGCTACAACCTGCACTTCTCCTAATTCTTGGTAGAGTTCCCACAGTATAGATCCAGTCAAATTTGTTGTTTTACTGTATGCACAGGCCAGCTTACATATCTCCTTCTTCATTCCCATGGCAAGTCCAGGAACTGGTGGGATGAGTGCATCTACAGCTGTAACAGCCCATGGATCTTTGTTGGGGTTTTTTGATGATCATCTTCTGGTATAAGTCTTCCAGAGAGTGCTGATGTTGGAAGTTCTTTTTCATATCGTATCTTAGTTCATTTTCTGGGTAGCCAAATTAGGCTTTGATCCTGATCCTCTGTATAAACACAAACAGACCATTTGCCTACACTTTGATATGCCCTTTATACCATTGTGTAGAACTCATTGGAGGTCACCACACAGGAACTGCTTTTTTTTTTAAGAGAAAGGAATATTACCAAAAAAATGTACCTCCATAGCCGATCATGAAACACCCTTTAAGTGGTCAAAATTAAGTATATTTAAAGCATGTATTAATTGTTGATTTAGAGTTAGTTTTATCCTATAAGGGAGTAATCCCCCTTTTCTTTCTTTCTTTTTTTTGTTATCATTAATCTACACTTACATGACGAATATTATGTTTACTTGGCTCTCCCCTATACCAGGTCTCCCCTATAAACCCCTTCACAGTCACTGTCCATCAGAATAGCAAAATGTTGTAGAATCACTACTTGTCTTCTCTGTGTTGTACAGCCCTCCCCTTTCTCCCACCCCCCCATGCATGCTAATCTTAATACCCCCTTCTTCTCTCCCATCTTATCCCTCCCTACCCACCCATCCTCCCCAGTCCCTTTCCCTTTGGTACCTGTTAGTCCATTCTTGGGTTCTGTGATTCCACTGCTGTTTTGTTCCTTCAGTTTTTCCTTTGTTCTTATACTCCACAGATGAGTGAAATCATTTGGTATTTCTCTTTCTCTGCTTGGCTTATTACACTGAGCATAATACCCTCCAGCTCCATCCATGTTGCTGAAAATGGTAGGATTTTCCCTCTTCATATGGCTGAGTAGTATTCCATTGTGTATATTTACCACATCTTCTTTTTCCATTCATCTGTCGATGGACATTTAGGTTGCTTCTAATTCTTGGCTATTGTAAATAGTGCTGCGATAAACATAGGGGTGCATCTGTCTTTCTCAAACTTGATTGCTGCGTTCTTAGGGTAAATTCCTAGGAGTGGAATTCCTGGGTCAAATGGTAGGTCTGTTTTGAGCAATTTGATGAACCTCCATAATGCTTTCCACAATGGTTGAACTAATTTACATTCCCAACAGCAGTTTAGGAGGGTTCCCCTTTCTCCACAGCCTCACCAACATTTGTTGTTGTTTGTCTTTTGGATGGCAGCCATCCTTACTGGTGTGAGGTGATACCTCATTGTAGTTTTAATTTGCATTTCTCTGATAATTAGCGATGTGGAGCATCTTTTCATGTGTCTGTTGGCCATCTGTATTTCTTTTTTGGAGAACTGTCCAGTTCTCCTGCCCATTTTTTAATTGGGTTATTTTTCTTTTGTTTGTTGAGGCATGTGAGCTCTTTATATATTCTGGACGTCAAGCCTTTATTGGGTCTGTCATTTTCGAATATATTCTCCATACTGTAGGGTTTCTTTTTGTTCTATTGATGGTGTCTTTTGCTGTACAGAAGCTTTTCAGCTTAATATAGTCCCATTTGTTCATTTTTGCTGTTGTTTTCCTTGCCTGGGGGGATATGTTCAAGAAGAGATCACTCATGTTTATGTCTAAGAGGTTTTTGCCTATGTTTTTTTCCAAGAATTTAATGGTTTAATGACTTAAATTCAGGTCTTTGATCCATTTTGAGTTTACTTTTGTATATGGGGTTAGACAATGGTCCAGTTTCATTCTCCTACATGTAGCTGCCCAGTTTTGCCAGCACTGTCTGTTGAAGAGACTGTCATTTTGCCATTGTATGTCCATGGCTACTTTATCAAATATTAATTGACCATATATGTTTGGGTTAATGTCTGGAGTCTCTAGTCTGTTTCACTGGTCTGTGGCTCTGTTCCTGTGCCAGTACCAAATTGCCTTGATTACTATGGCTTTATAGTAGGGCTTGAAGTTGAGGAGTGAGATCCCCCCCCACTTTATTCTTCTTTCGCAGGATTGCTTTGGCTATTCAGGGTCTTTGGTGTTTCCATATGAATTTTTGAGTTATTTGTTCCAGTTCATTGAAGAATGTTGCTGGTAGTTTCATAGGGATTGCATCAAATCTGTATATTGCTTTGGGCAGGATGGCCATTTTGATGATAATAATTCTTCCTAGCCATGAGCATGCGATTGTTTTCCATCTGTTAGTGTCCCCTTTAATTACTCTTAAGAGTGACTTGTAGTTTTCAGAGCATAAGTCTTTCACTTCTTTGGTTAGGTTTATTCCTAGGTATTTCATTTTTTTTGATGCATTTGTGAATGGAGTTGTTTTCCTGATTTCTCTCTCTGTTGGTACATTGTTAGTGTATTGGAAAGCCACAGATTTCTGTGTGTTAATTTTGTACCCTGCAACTTTGCTGTATTCTGATATCAGTTCTAGTAGTTTTGGGGTGGAGTCTTTAGGGTTTTTTATGTACAGTATCATGTCTTCTGCAAATAGTGACAGTTTAACAACTTCTTTACAATCTGGATTCCTTGTATTTTTTGGTTTTGTCTCATTGCCGTGGGTAGGACCTCCAGTACTATGTTAAATAACAGTGAGGAGAGTGGGCATCCCTGTCTAGTTCCCAATCTCAGAGGAAAAGCTTTCAGCTTCTCACTGTTCAATATAATGTTGGCTGTGGGTTTATCATAAATGGCCTTTATTATGTTGAGTTTCTTGTCCTCTATTCCCATTTTGCTGAGACGTTTTATCATGAATGGATGTTGAACTTTGTCAAATGCTTTTTCAGCATCTATGGAGATGATAATGTCGTTTTAGTCTTTCTTTTTGTTGATGTGGTGGATGATGTTGATGGACTTTCGAATGTTGTAGCATCCTTGCATCCCTGGGATGAATCCCACTTGGTCATGGTGTACAATCCTTTTGATGTATTTTGAATTCAGTTTGCTAATATTTTGTTGAATATTTTTGCATCTACGTTCTTCAGGGATATTGGTCTGTAGTTTTCTTTTTTGGTGGGGTCTTTGCCTGGTTTTGGTATTAGGGTGATGTTAGCTTCATAGATTGAGTTTGGGAGTATTCCCTCCTGTTCTATTTTTTGGAAAACTTTAAGGAGAATGGGTATTATGTCTTCCCTGTATGTCTGATAAAATTCCGAGGTGCATCCATCTGGCCCGGGGGTTTTGTTCTTTGGCAGTTTTTTAATTACCACTCAATTTTGTTGCTGGTAATTGGTCTGTTTACATTTTCTGTTTCTTTCTGGGTCAGTCTTGGAAGGTTGTATTTTTCTAGGAAGTTGTCCATTTATCCTAGGTTTCCCAGCTTGTTAGCATATGTTTTCATAGTACTCTCTAAAAAGTCTTTGTATTTCTGTGGGGTCCGTCGTGATTTTTCCTTTCTCGTTTCTGATACTGTTGATTCGTGTTGACTCTCTTTTCCTCTTAATAAGTCTGGCTAGACGCTTATCTATTTTTTTTATTTCTCGAAGAACCAGTTCTTGGTTTCATTGATTTTTGCTATTATTTTATTCTTCTCAATTTTATTTATTTCTTCTCTGATCTTTATTATGTCCCTCCTTCTGCTGACCTTAGTCCTCATTTGTTGTTCTTTTTCCAATTTCAATAATTGTGACATTAGACCATTCATTTGGGATTGTTCTTCTTTTTTTAAATATGCCTGGATTGCTATATACTTTCCTCTTAAGACTGCTTTTGCTGTGTCCCACAGTAGTTGGGTATTTTTTTATTTTAACAGATAGTTTACTACATTTGCAGTTACTGCAAGGATTTTTTTTCTATTGAGGTCTTATTGATATACACTCTTATGAAGGTTTCACATGAAAAAAAAATGTGGCTATTACATTCACCCATATTATCGAGTCCCCCCACAATACTCCACTGCAGTCACTGTCCATCTGTTTAGTAAGATGCCACAGACACTATTTTTCTTCTCTGGGCTATACTGTCTTCCCCAGGACTCCCTCACACAACATGTGAATTAATCATAATACCCCTTAACTCCTTTTCCCTCCCTCCCCACCCACCTCCCGAACCCATCCCTTTTGGTAACCGCTAGTCCCTTCTTGGAGACTGTGAGTCTGTTGCTGTTTTGTTCCTTCAGTTTTGCTTCATTGTTATACTCCACAAATAAGGGAAATCACTTGGTACTTGTCTTTCTCTGCCTGGCTTATATCCCTGAGCATAATATCCTCCAGCTCCATCCATGTTGTTGCATTTAAGAAAGAAAGGATTTGTTTCTTTCTTATGGCTGAATAGTATTCCATTGTGTATATGTACCACTTCTTTTTTATCCATTCATCTACTGATGGACACTTAGCTTGCTTCTGTATCTGGATATTGTAAATAGTGCAGCGATAAACATAGGGGTGCATATGTCTTTTTGAATTTGAGAAATTATATTCTTTGGGTAAATTCCTTGGAGTGGAATTCTTGGGTCAAATTGTAATTTTATTTTTAGTTTTTTAAGAACCTCCATATTGTTATCCACAATGGTTCAACTAGCTTACATTCCCACCAGCAGTATAGGAGGGTTCCCACTTCTCTGCATCCTTGCCAGCATTTGTTATTCTTAGTCTTTTTGATACTGGCCATACTAACTGTTGTGAGTTGTGTAGTCCCATGTGTTCATTTTTGCTTTTGTTCCCCTTGATCGAGGAGATGCATTCAGGAAAATGTTGCTCATGTTTATATTCAGGAGATTTTTGCCTATATTCTCTTATAAGAGTTCTATGGTTTCATGACTTACATTAAGGTCATTGATGCATTTTGAGTTTACTTTTGTGTATGGGGTTAGAAAATAATACAGTTTCATTCTCTTGCATGTAGCTGTCCAGTTTTGCAAACACCAGTTGTTGAAGAGGCTGTCATTTCCCCATTGCATGACCATGACTCCTTTATCATAAATTAATTGACCATATATGCTTGGGTTTATATCTGGACTCTCTGGACTGTTCCACTGGTCTATGGGTCTGTTCTTGTGCCAGTACCAAATTGTCTTGATTGTTGTGGCTTTGTAGTAGTGCTTGAAGTCAGGGAGCATAATCCCTCCAACTTGATTCTTCCTTCTTAGTATTGCATTGGCTATTCATGGTCTTTTGTGGTTCCATATGAATTTTAGAACTATTTGTTCCAGTTCATTGAAGAATGCTCTTGGTATTTTGATAGGGATTGCATTGAATTTGTAGATTGCTTTAGGCAGGATGACGATTTTGACAATATTAATTCTGCCTATCCATGAGAATGGGATGTGTTTCCATTTATTAGGATCTTCTTTAATTTCTCTCATGAGTGACTTGTAGTATTCAGAGTATAGGTCTTTCACTTCCTTTGTTAAGTTTATTCCTAGGTATTTTATTCTTTTTGATGAAATTGTAAGTAGGATTGTTTTCCTGATTTCTCTCTCTACTATTTCTTCATTAGTGTATAGGAATGCAAAATATTTCTGTGTATTAATTTTGTATACTGCAACTTTGCTGAATTCAGATATTAGCTCTAGTAGTTTTGGAGTGGATTCTTTAGGGTTTTTACTTAATTTTTATTTTTTTATTTAGAAATTATTTTTTTTTGTCAGAATTCTATATAATTAATTAACAAAAAAGTGACAAAAATACATTTTTCATTAGTATTAAATTATTGATATCATAAACATGTTATGAATATAAAAAATAGAGATCCCAAACAACATTGTTTTCAATTGGTGATGTTTAACTAAGCCATTTTTCCCAAGTGGTCAACTAAAACATTAATACATTGTCAACAGACTTTAAATAACTTGCTATAAAGTTATATATGGTTTACACACTGAAATGTAATCTCATTGCATTGAATTTATACATGAGTTTAAAGATGATATTTGTCATTTAATATTGGGTGTTCCAATGGAAGACCAATTAAATCTTTACATATATTCAAGTGTTTCTTTTTCATTCAATGATTTTTTTTGTTATCATTAATCTACAATTACATGAAGAACATTATGTTTACTAGGCTTTCCCCTACCCCAAGTCCCCCCTGACAAACCCCATTACAGTAACTGTCCATCAGCGTAGTAAGATGTTGTAGAATCACTACTTGTCTTCTCTGTGTTGCACAGACCTCCTCTTTCTCCCACCCCCCACATTATGCATGCTAATCATAATACTCCTTTAATTTTCTCCACTCTTATGCCTCCCTAGCCTCCCATTCTCCCCAGTCTCTTTCCCTTTGGTAACTGTTAGTCCATTCTTGGGTTCTGTGATTCTGCTGCTGTCTTGTTCCTTCAGTTTTTCCTTTGTTCTTATACTCCACAGATGAGTTAAATCATTTGGTATTTGTAGAAATGGTAAATCATTTCTCCACTTGGCTTATTTCACTGAGCATAATACCCTCTAGCTCCATCCATGTTGTTTCAAATTATAGGATTTGTTTTCTTCTTATGGCTGAATAACATTCCATTGTGTATATGTACCACGTCTTCTTTATCCATTCATCTACTGATGGACACTTAGGTTGCTTCCATTTCTTGGCTATTGTAAATAGTGTCATGATAAACATATGGGTGCATCTGTCTTTTTCAAACTGGAGTGCTGCATTCTTAGGGTAAGTTCCTAGAAGCGGAATTCCTGGGTAAAATGGTTAGTCAGTTTGAGCATTTTGAGGAACCTCCATACTGCTTTCCACAATGTTTGAACTAATTTATATTCCCACCAGCAGTGTAGGAGGGTTCCCCTTTCTCCACAAACTCGCCAATATTTGTTGTTTATCTTTTGGATGGCAGCCATCCTTACTGGTATGAGGTGATATTTCATTGTGGTTTTAATTTGCATTTCTCTGATAACTAGTGATGTGGAGCATATTTTCATGTGTCTGTTGGCCATCTGAATTTCTTCTTTGGAGAACTCTCTGTTCAGCTCCTCTGCCCATTTTTTAATTGGATTATTTGCTTTTTGTTTGTCGAGGTGCGTGAGCTCTTTATATATTTTGGATGTCAAACCTTAATCGGATCTGTCATTTACTAATATATTCTCCCATACTGTAGGGTACCTTTTTGTTCTATTGATGGTGTTTTGCTGTACAGAAGCTTGTCAGCTTGATATAGTCCCACTTGTTCATTTTTGCTTTTGTTTTCCTTGCCCAGGGAGATATATTCATGAATAAGTCGCTAACGTTTATGTCTAAGAGATTTTGGCTATGTTTTTTGCTATGAATTTTATGGTTTCATGACTTACACTCAGGTCTTTCATTCATTTTGAATTTACTTTTGTGTATGGGGTTAAACAGTGGTCCAATTTCATTCTCTTACATGTAGCTGTCCAGTTTTGCCAGCACCATCCATTGAAGAGACTGTCATTTCCCCATTGTATGTCCACGGCTCCTTTATCAAATATTAATTGACCATATATATTTGGGTTAATGTCTGGAGTCTCTAATCTGTTCTACTGGTCTGTGGCTCTGTTCTTGTGTCAGTACCAAATTGTCTTGATTACTATGGCTTTGTAGTAGAGCTTGAAGTTGGGGAGTGAGATCCCCCCCACCCACTTTATTCTTCCTTCTAAGGATTGCTTTGGCTATTCAGGGTCTTTGGTGTTTCCATATGAATTTTTGCACAATTTGTTCCAGTTTGTTGAAGAATGTTGCTGGTAATTTGATAGGGATTGCATCAAATCTGTATACTGCTTTGGGCAGGATGGCCATTTTGATTATATTAATTCTTCCTAGTGAAGAGCATGACATGAGTTTCAATTTGTTAGTGTCCCCTTTAATTTCTCTTAAGAGTGACTTATAGTTTTCAGGGTATAGGTCTTTCACTTCTTTGGTTACATTTAGTCCTAGGTATTTCATTCTTTTAGATGCAATTGTGAATGAAATTGTTTTCCTGATTTCTCTTTCTATTGGTTCATTGTTAGTGTAGAGGAAAGCCACAGATTTCTGTGTGTTAATTTTGTATCCTGCAACTTTTCTGTATTCCAATATCATTTCTAATAGTTTTGGAGTGGAATCTTTAGGGTTTTTTATGTACAATATCATGTCATCTGCAAATAATGACAGTTTAACTTCTTCTTTACCAACCTGGATTCCTTGTATTTCTTTGTTTTGTCTAATTGCTATGACTAGGACTTCCAGTACTATGTTAAATAACAGTGGTGATAGTGGGCATCTCTGTCTTATTCCCGATCTCAGAGGAAAAGCATTAGCTTCTCGCTGTTTAATATGATGTTAGCTGTGGGTTTATTACAGATGGCCTTTATTATGTTGAGGTGCTTGTTCTCTATACCCATTTTGCTGAGAGTTTTTATCATGAATGGATGTTGTATTTTGATGAATGCTTTTTCAGCATCTATGGAGATGATCATGTGGTTTTTGTCTTTCTTTTTGTTGATGTGGTGGATGATGTAGATGGATTTTCGAATGTTGACCATCCTTGCATCCCTGGGATGAATCCCACTTGGTCGTGGTGTACGATACTTTTGATATATTTTTGAATTCATTTTGCTAATATTTTATTGAGTATTTTGGCATGTACATTCAACAGGGATATTGGTCTGTCATTTTCTTTTCTGGTGGGGTCTTTGCCTGATTTTGGAATTAGGGTGATATTGGCTTATAGAATGAGTTTGGTAGTATTTCCTCCTCTTCTGTTTCTTGGAAAACTTTAAGGAGAATGGGTATTTTGTCTTCTCTGTGTGTCTGATAAAATTCCAAGGTAAATCGATCAGGCCCGGTTTTTTTCCTAGGGTAGTTTTTTGATTACCACTTCAATTTCTTTGCTGGTAATTGGTTTGTTTAGATTTTGTGTTTCTTCCTTAGTCAGTCTTGGAAGGTTGCATTTTTCTAGGAAGTTGTCCGTTTCTTCTAGGTTTTCCTGCTTCTTAGCATATAGGTTTTCATAGTAGTCTCTAATAATTCTTTGTATTTCTGTTGGGTCCATCATGATGTTTCCTTTCTCGTTTCTGAGTCTGTTGATGTGTGTTGATTCTCTTTTTCTCTTAATAAGTCTGGCTAGATGCTTATCTATTTTGTTTATTTTCTCAAAGAACCAGCTCTTGATTTCATTGATTTTTTTCTATTGTTTTATTCTTCTCAATTTTTTTATTTCTTCTGTGATTTTTATTATGTCCCTCATTCTGCTGACTTTAGGCATCATTCATTCTTCTTTTTCCAATTTTGATAATTGTGATGTTAGACTATTCATTTGGGTTTATTCTTCCTTCTTTAAATATGCCTGGATTGCTATATACTTTCCTTTTAAGAATGCTTTTGCTGTGTCCCACAGACGATGGGGCTTTGTGTTGTTGTTGTCATTTATTTCCATATATTTCTGGATCTCCATTTTAATTTGGTTGTTGATCCATTGATTATTTAGAAGCGTGTTGTTAAGCCTCCATGTGTCTGTGACCCTTTTTCCTTTCTTTGTACAATTTATTTCTAGTTTTATACCTTTGTGTTCTGAAAAGTTGTTTCGTAGGATTTCAATCTTTTGGAATTTACTGAGGCTCCTTTTGTGGCCTAGTATGTGGTCTATTCTGGAGAATGTTCCATGTGCACTTGAGAAGAATGTGTATCCTGTTGCTTTTGGGTGTAGAGTTCTATAGAGGTCTATTCGGTCCATCTGTTCTAGTGTGTTTTTCAGTGCCTCTTTGTCCTCACTTATTTTCTATCTGGTGAATCTGTCATTTGGAGTGAATGGTGTGTTGAAGTCTTGTAAAATGAATGCATAGCATTCTATTTCCTTCTTTAGTTCTGTTTGTATTTGTTTCACATATGCTGGTGCTCCTGTGTTTGGTGCATGTATATTTATAAGGGTTATATCCTCTTGTTGGACTGAGCCCTTTATCATTATGTAATGCCCTTCTTTATCTATTGTTACTTTCTTTGTTTTGAAGTCTTTTTTTTCTGATACTAGTACTGCAACACCTGCTTTTGTCTCCCTATAGTTTGCATGAAATATCTTTTTCCATCCCTTGACTTTTAGTCTGTGCATGTCTTTGGGTTTGAGGTGAGTCTCTTGTAAGCAGCATATAGATGGGTCATGTTATTTTTTTTATCCATTTAGTGACTCTATGTCTTTTGATTGGTGCATTCAGTCCATTTATATTTAGGGCGATTATCGATAGGTATGTACTTATTGCTATTTCAGGCTTTAGATTCATGGTTACCAAAGGTTCCAGATTACTTTCCTTACTATCTAAGAGTCTAACTTAACTCACTTAGTATGCTGTTACAAACACAATCTAAAGGTTCCTTTCTTTTTCTTCCTCCTTCATTCTTTATATATTAAGTATCAAATTCTGTACTTTTTGTCTATCCCTTGATTGACTTTGGGGATAGTCAGTTTAATTTTGTATTTGCCTCACAATCAACTGCTCCACCCTCCCTACCATGGTTTTACTACCTCTGGTGACAGCTGTCCCACTCTAGGAACACTTCTATCTATAGCAGTCCCTCCAAAATAGACTGCTGAGATGGTTTGTGGGAGGTAAACTCTCTCAGCTTTTGCTTATCTGGAAATTGTTTAATCCCTTCTTCAAATTTAAATGATAATCTCACTGGATAAAGTAATCTTGGTTCCAGGCCCTTCTGCTTCATGGCATCAAATACATCATGCCACTCCCTTCTAGCCTGTAAGGTAAGGTTTCTGCTGAGAAGTCTGAGCTTAGCGTGATGGGCTTTCATTTGTATGTGATCTTATTTCTGTCTCTGGCTGCTTTTAACAGTGTGTCCTTACCCTTGATCTTTCCCATTTTAATTACTATGTGTCTTGGTGTTGTTTTCCTTGGGTCCCTTGTGTTGGGAGATCTGTGGATCTCCATGGCCTGACAGACTATCTCCTTTCCCAGACTGGGGAAGTTTTCAGCAACTACCTCCTCAAAGACACTTTCTATCCCTTTCTCTCTCTCTTCTTATGGTATCCCTATAATGCAAATATTGTTCTACTTGGATTGGTCACACAGTTCTCTCAATATTCTTTCATTTTTAGAGATCCTTTTTTCTGTCTGTGCCTCAGCTTCTTTGCATTCCTCTTCTCCTATTTCTATTTCATTTATTGTCTCCTCCACTGTATCCAACCTGCTTTTTATACCCTCCATCATGTTCTTCAATGATTGGATCTCTGACCTGAATTCATTCCTGAGTTCTTGGATGTCATTCGGTACCTCCATTAGAATGTTGATGATTTTTATTTTGAACTCCCTTTCAGGAAGAGTTACATGGTCTATATCATTTAAATCTTTCTCGGGAGTTGTATTAACAATTTTACTCTGGACACGGTTCCTTTGGCATTTCAAGTTTGTATATGGCACCCTCTAGTGTCCAGAAGCTCTATTCTGGAGCTGCTCAGCCCCTGAAGCAATGTCCGGGGTCGCAGGGGAGCGGTACTGGTGCCTGGGGGGAGGAAAGAGCTCTTCCCCATCTTCCAGCTGCTGTGCCTGTCTCCACTGCCTGACCAGTGGGCCGGGCACACAGGTATAAGTTTTTGTCCCAGAGCAGCTGGATATGGATCTCTGCTTTCCACAAGCAGCCAGAATCCCAGTCTCCCCAGGAACTCTGCCTGTATTTACTTTACAGCCCCGTAGTCATGCAAGTCTCATGAAAGCACCATGAAATGTAGGTTTGTGATCCCAGAGCAGATCTCTGGAGCTAGTTATTCAGCAGTCTCAAGCCTTCCACTCCTTCCCTACTCCGTTTCTCTTCCTCCCACCATTGAGCTGGGGTCGGGGAGGGGCTCGGGTCCCACAAAGCCATAGCTCTGGTACGTTACCCTGTTTGCTGAGGTCTTCTCTTTTCTCCAGGTGTGTGCAGTCTGACCCATCCTCTTTCCTCTTGCTCTCTCAGGATTAGCTGCACCAATTAAATTTTCTAATTGTATCCAGTTTTAGGAGGAAGCCTCTGTCTCTCCGCTCATGCTGCCATCTTTAATCCTCAATTCTTTAGGGTTTTTATCAATATCATGTCATCTGCAAACAGGGACACTTTAACTTCTTTCTTACAAATCTGAATGCCTTTAATTTCTTTGTGTTGCTTGATTGCCATGGTGATGACCTCCAGAATTATGTTGAATGAATGTGGAAAGAGTTTGCATCTTGTCTTATTCCCAAACTTAAAGGAAAAGCTTTCAGCTTCTTGCTGTTAAGTATGATGTTGGCTGTGGGTTTGTCATATATGACCTTTACTAAGTTGAGGTACTTGCCCTCTATACCCGTTTTGTTTAGAGTTTTTATTATGAATGGATGTTGAATTTTGTCAAATGCTTTTTTGGCATCTATGGAGATGATCATGTGGTTTTTGTCCTTCTTTTTGTTGATGTGGTGGATGATGTTGATGGATTTTCTAATATTGTACCATTATTGTATCCCTGGAATAAATCCTACTCGATCATGATGGATGATCTTTTTGATGTATTTTTTCATTCAGTTTGCTAATATTTTACCGAGTATTTTTGCATCTATGTTCATCAGGCATACTGGTCTGTAATTTTCTTTTTTTGTGGTGTCTTTGCCTTGTTTTTGTATTAAGGTGATGCTGGCCTTATAGAATTACTTTGGAAGTATTATCTCCCCCTCCACTTTTTGGAAAACTTTAAGGAGAGTGGGTATTAGCTCTTCACTACATGTTTGATAAATTTCAGCAGTGAAGCCATTTGGTCCAGGGGTTTTGTTCTTAGGTAGTTTTTACATTACCAATTCAATTTCATTGCTAGTAATTTGTTCGAATTTTCTGGTTCTTTGTGGGTCAGCCTGGGAAGGTTGTATTTTTCTAGAAAGTTGTCCATTTCTTCTAGATTATCCAGTTTGTTAGCATATAGTTTTTCATAGTATTCTCTAATAATTCTTTGTATTTCTGGGGTGTCCATAGTGTCTTTTCCTTTCTCATTTTTATTCTGTTTATATTTGTAAACTCTCTTTATTTCTTGATTTGTCTAGATAAGGTTATTGATAGGTTTTATCTTAATTCTATCATACCATTCTATATTTGTACTTTCTGGTTTTATCTCTTTTTTACATTAGTTTGTGGTTGGTTTTTTATTTGTATTGTTTATCCTTATACCTTTTGATACTATGAAGACTTGTGTTTTTTGAGTTTTTGAAAGATTTTTCTCTTATTTTAATTTTAATACTCTATTTTGTGTGATAGTACCTATAAGACTTCATCAAAAATAATTGCAGAGTTATTAGAAATTTACTTTTTCTAAGTTCTCATACCTGCAATATGATTTTAATTTTTTTGATTCTCCTATATTGATGTTATATCAATTTATATGCTATTACTTGATCTATAAACTTTGAATTATATTCTTTGATTGTCAGGCTGTAAAAGACTAGGAAATCTACTTGCATTACCTTCTATTTTCTCTTTCACATCCAAGTCCAACTTTACACAGTCAGAACATTACTATAGTATCTTGATTTATAATATTTAACTTCTTCTCTGAACCAATAATTCTCTCAGTTATAGTTTCTTTCAGAACTATGGTTTAAGGGATTTAATGCTCATTCCCTCTTTGTTTAACAGATTCTTTCATCCTTTGGTTATCTGAAATTCTTCCTCTATTAGTTAAGTTCAAGAAGACATGCAAACTATACTCCATGAGGTTTTACATATTCAAAAATTGTAGTCTATTACAATTATATTTGAATTAATATTTGGCTTGGGATAAAATTTAGTTCACTTCCTTTTTTTGAGGATTCTATAAGCATTGTTTTCCTTGCTTGTAGTATTGCAAAGCAATATAGAAAATATTGAGGTTTTTTTGGTTTCTTCCTCTTATAGGTGACTTCACATTTCTACTTGGATATCCAAAGATTATGTTTGAAACCCAGAAAGTTTATGATGTTTTCTGGTGTTGATGTACATCAATTCTTCCCATGACTCAGTGTGCCATTAAATGCATACAAATTAAAATCTTATTCCATCAACAGTTTGTAAATTTTACCTTGAAATATGGATTTTCCATTCTATTTATTTAATTCTGTTTATTAATACCAAGAATGCATGAGTTGACTCTTTTCCTTGTCTTTGGTATTTATCATTTTAAAATTATCTTTTGTAACTTTGTTCATGTTCATGTCTTTCTTATTACCTTGAGTTCTCATTTCTCATTTCCATATTGTTTGCTGTGGTCACAATAGTTTTCTTTCCTTGATGCTGTTTCAAACTTAGGACAGCTTTATTTTTATCTATTAATTTTTCTGTTGAATTCTGCTGGCTCATGTTTTATCTCTTATTGTTGTATTACTACATCTCTGACTTCTTATATCACTGCTCTGAAGTCCCATTTTGTTTTTTTTCCAGTTTTATTGAGATAAAATTGACATACAACAATATATAATGTCTACAAAGTGATGATTTGATATATATAAATATTATGAGATGAGTTCCTATCTTAAAATACATTGTTTAATTGAGTCAACTGAATTTACAAAAATGGACTTACTTTTGTCATCTGTCAATTACAGTACTTTTCTTGTGTTTTTCACCTACTATTTGTTTTTCCTGTTCTTTTCATTATATTCTCTTTGAAGTTATATTTTTATAGATCTTTTACTGGTCCCTCATTAGTCATTATTTATCTATGAATAAGCCATATACCATGGACCAGAAGTTTACAGGGGTTTATATTGAAAAGGGGCAACTTCATTTTTCCTTTACTTATGACACAGAGTTGGGGGTGAGCTACTTATATTTTACTTCTCCCCAACCAACCATAGACTACTTCTTAATACATCAATAAGCATGGCTTCCTTTTATGCCTAGTGGAATACAAGGAATAAATGGAACTACTCTGTAAATGTTCACACTTCACTTTCTAAACAGATTGGCAATTTTAGCTCTACTACTTTGAAGTCTGTAGATGCAGACTATCTTCCTACATGTACTTTTAGGTATCCTCTGAATTTCACTATATTTGGAAACTCTTCCCCTCATATTGTAGGACAGAGCTACAAAAGTCTTCCAATTTTACTAAAATGTGCAGTTTGTTTTTTCACAAGTGTATTTTTTTGCCAAAGTTTTTGATAGCAATAAGTATTGCTTTCTTTATACCTTCTTAAAAGTAGATGTCTAGAAGACTCGCCTTACTTACATTTTGGAACTTCTATATTTTAGAGAGTTTATTTCTCCCCCCATTTAAAAATAATTCTTGCTTGTCTCTTTATGTATCTATCTTAAATATTCAATAACTCAGTTAAATTAGGAACTTCTTGATTATTTTAACATCCAGATATTTTAATGTTATAATCCATCTGTCAAATAATTCTCATTTAATAAGAGTTTTCTTTATATTATTAACCTTCTAGTTTACTCGAACTTACATATTTGTTCTTGGTTCATTGAGGAATATGTAGTTTTTCAAATTATAAATGACCTTTTCAACACTGTGGATAACTTTTGCAGTATCAGCTGTAGACTGTGCTTTAGTTTCTTTCTTAGTACTGTCACCCAGAATTGTCTATATGTCCATCATCTAAAAGTTTATAATGAACTCTGTGTGTGCTAAGCACTATGTCAAATCAGTTCATCAGCAGCATCACCAATAATTTTTTCTTTTCATTGTTTTTTCCATCACTATTGCCAGCTGTGGACTAGTTCCAAAATGTCATCTAACAACATAAAGCAGCTTAGGAAAGTGAGATAAATTTTTAACAGATTAAGGATTTTTTTTAATACTCTAGAAGTAATCCTACTGCCAGTGACTCTTTGTGCAGTGGCCTACCTATATAACTGTGAAGATGTATGTATGAATACAGATAGATAGATATACACAGATTGATCAATATAAATAAATATGCATGTGCAAACACGAAAACAAACATCAAACTCATTACTATATGCAACTCCAACTTTATACGTTAACTGGTTTCTAAGTGCCTGTCAATAGATAAATGGATAAAGAAGATGTGGCACATATACACAGTGGAATATTATTCAGCCTTAAAAGGAAATCCTGCCATTTCCAACAACATGGATGGAGCTAGAGGGTATCATACTCAGTGAAATAAGCCAGGCAGAGAAAGACAAATACCATATGATTTCACTCATTTGTGGAGTATCAGAACAAAGCAAAACTAAAGGAACAAAATAGCAGTAGACTCATAGACACTGAAAGGGACTAGGGGTTACCAAAGGGAATGGGTTAGGGTGGGTTGGGGAGATGGTGAGGGGATAAAGGGGCACTATAATTTGCAATCACAATATAGGTAGGTCATGGGGAAGGCAATACAGCACAGAGAAGGCAAGTAATGACTCAACAGCATCTTACTATGTTGATAGAAAGTGACCACAATGAAGGGGGTGAGGAGTTGATAATATGAGTGAATGTTGAAACCACTGTGTTGTTTATATGAAGCCATCATAAGATTGTGTATCAATGATGCTTTAATAAAGAAAAAGAAAAAAATGTTTTTAAGGGATTTGTTTAGTAGGTAGAGTGTAGGATTACTTATCCTGTATAAAAATCTGGATTTCCAAGGCCAGATAATAAAAGCTTACCTAATATAACAGCACTGAATTAAAGTACTTGGGACTACCACTTGATGGAATGGGCTGTTCAAAGCAAGATAAATATAATTTAAAATAAGTTTTATTCCCAAAGATGTTCATCAATGTATTATGTATAAAACATAGTCAGGAATGGTCAAATTAATTAAGTACATTTGTATATATTATGTTTACAGAGTCTTAATATCCAGGAGAAAAACTTATTGTAGTAATTTTAAAGGCAAGAATTACAGAACATACACAAAAAAAATACATAGTAGTGGTGGTGATAGTGATGGTATTCCTACTAATAGTAGTAAGAGCAGCAGCCAATACTCACTGAGTGCTTACTAAAAGTCAAGTATTATGAGAAGAATGTTGCATGAATTATTTCATTTAATATTCACAGTAACTTGGAGAGATATGTGGTATTATCACCCTGATTTTACAGATATGAAAATAAAGATCAGAGAGATTGCATGAATTATTCAAAGCTGACTTAGGAAGTGAATGGCAAATAAATGAATAAATCCAATTTATTTAATTGGAAATGCATAAGTTTCCCTGTGTATTGGAAACTAGCACCACAATATAAAAAATTCAAATAAAATGAGGTGCAATACATAAACTATATATACATAAATGCATGTAGCATAATCATTAAAAAGCTAAATAGCTGTCCTATTTAATGGGATTACAAGAGTATCTGTGATTTTTGCCTTTTTTTCTTTTTCTGTTTTCCATATTTCACATTGAATATATATTTGATTTATATTTGGAAAACGAATTTTTAAGGAAATAATAGTTGTCAGACAGCTATATAAAAAGAAAAACACATAGTTATCAAGGAGATAATTTGTTCTTCAGGTGTTATAACAGTTTTTTAAATTATGAAACATGCCAAATTAAGTATCAACTAGAAAATAATTCTGAATTTAATGAGATTGAGACAGCTTAACATTCATTCACATACACTCTTTTTATAAGCATTAGAAGCAATCTATAAATAGAAGCTTTTCCATAATATAAAGTTGGATTAGATTTAAATATTTACTGTATGTGATATATAGTATATATATATATAAGTTCCAGAAAATTGAACATTTTCGCATACTCTGTTTACAATAACCACATTGTATATTCCGTCATGTTTTTTAAGCAAGCTGTTCTCATGCAGAATCAGAAGCTTGAGAAGTTAGTTTGTAACCTTTGTGTAATACTTCAAAGGAGTGATTGATTTGTATTCAACATTGGTTATGAGAATTGATGTATATTTATATTCATGGAAATATTAGTTATGATACCAAACAAAAAGAAAAAATTCTTCCAAATACAAGCAGTTGGAGCCTGCAATGTTAGAAGACTTACGTAGAAGGCTGTTATTTAAAAGTAGGTCTTCCTTCTCCACATTTTTTTGACTCCTGCCTTCTTGTTTAAAATAAGGAGAGGTGAGAAGTACTTATATACACACCCACAGAAGGCTGGGAAAGAAATGGAGTATGCTCTGAATATTACGTTTATGAGTTTGTTTGGATGTCATCCAAAATTACTGAAAAGAACGAACAGACCTACACACCAAATCCCAGAGCCATGTTCGAGTTGTTCAGCATACATTCCAGACTGAGAATCAATGTTACAAACAGCTAAAACTGCCAGCAGTTTTGAGAGTAACTTGAAAACATGGCATTTCAGATTTTAGAAATATTTTTTCATGGCAATAGGGATGGGTAAAATATATATGTTTATGAAGCACATCGCTTTGTCTTGTGTCAGTAATTTCTGGCTTGGGCTTCTGAGACATCTGTATCAATCTTTTGAAAGTGTAGTTAGAAGTGAACATTCTATGGGTGAGCAAAATTTGTCTGAATTTATTTGAAGTACATTACTTCTGACTTGTATACAGTGACTTTTTAAAACTATTTTGAGATAATTTTAGACTCACATACAATTGAAAGAAATAATATAGATACTATGAACTACTTAACCAGTGTCTCCCAAAGGTAACATCTTACGGAACTACAGTACAATGTCACAACAAGAATACTGACGTCATCACAAACAGAATACAGAAAAATTCTGTCAACACAAGGATTTTTGGATTGGCTTGTTATAGCTGTAATCACTTTCTCCCAACCTACCCTGCTCCTACCCTCGGGAAACTGCTAAACTGTTGTCCATTTCTATAATTTTACCATTTCCAGTTGCTTTTAGGAAATAATCTCTATTGGTTCCCCTTCCTATATTTCAGCCATTTTTTGTGGGTGATATTTTATTTTTATTTTTATTTTTATTTTGGTATCATTAATCTACAATTACATGAAGGACATTATGTTTACTAGGCTCCCCCTTCACCAAGTCCCCTCCACATCCCCGTTCATAGTCACTGTCCATCAACATAGTAAGATGCTATAAAATCATTATTTGTTTTCTCTGTGTTGCACAGCCCTCCCCATGCCCCCCCCTACACTATACATGCTAATCGTAATGCCCCCTTTCTTTTTTTTCCACCCTTATCCCTCCCTTACCACCTGTCCTCCCCAGTCCCTTTCCCTTTGGTAACTGTTAGTCTATTCTAGGGATCTGTGCTTCTGCTGCTGTTTTGTTCCTTCAGTTCTCTTTTGTTCTTATACTCCACATATGAGTGAAATCATCTGGTACTTGTCTTTCTATGCCTGGCTTATTTCACTGAGAATAATACCCTCTAGCTCCATACATGTTGTTGCGAATGGTAGGACCTGTTTTTTTCTTATGGCTGAGTAATATTCCATTGTGTATATGTACCACATCTTCTTTATCCATTCATCTACTGATGGACACTTAGGTTGCTTCCATATTTTGAATATTGTAAATAGTGCGGCGATAAACATAGGGGTGCATCTGTCTTTTTCAAACTGGAGTGCTGCATTCTTAGGGTAAATTCCCAGAAGTGGAATTCCTGGGTCAAATGGTATTTCTATTTTGAGCATTTTGAGGAACCTCCATACTGCTTTCCACAATGGTTGAACTAATTTACATTCCCACCAGCAGTGTAGGAGGGTTCCCCTTTCTCCACAACCTCGCCAATATTTGTTGTTGTTTGTCTTTTGGATGGTAGCCATACTTACTGGTGTGAGGTGTTATCTCATTGTGGTTTAATTTGCATTACTCTGATGACAAGCGATGTGGAGCATCTTTTCATGTGTCTGTTGGCCACCTGAATTTCTTCTTTAGAGAACTGCCTATTCAGCTCCTCTACCCATTTTTTAACTGGATTATTTGCTTTTTGTTTGTAGAGGTGTGTGAGCTCTTAATATATTTTGGATGTCAAACCTTTATCGGATCTGTTCTTTATGAATATATTCTCCGATACTGTAGAATACCTTTTTTTTTTGTTCTATTGATGGTGTCCTTTGCTGTACAGAAGCTTTTCAGCTTGATATAGTCCCATTTGTTCATTTTTTATTTTGTTTCCCTTGCCCGGGGAGATATGTTCAAGAAGAGGTCACTCATGTTTATGTCTAAGAGATTTTTGCCTATGATTTTTCTAAGAGTTTTATGGTTTCATGACTTACATTCAGGTGTTTGATCCATTTGGAGTTTACTTTTGTGTATGGGGTTAGACAGTGATCCAGTTTCATTCTCTTACATGTAGCTGTCCAGTTTTGCCAGCACCATCTGTTGAAGAGACTGTCATTTCACCATTGTATGTCCATGGCCCCTTTATCGAATATTAGTTGACCATATATGTTTGGGTTAATGTTTGGAGTCTCTATTCTGTTCCATTGGTCTGTGGCTCTGTTCTTGTGCCAGTACCAAATTGTCTTGATTACAGTGGCTTTGTAGTAGAGTTTGAAGTTGGGGAGTGAGATCCCCCCACTTTATTCTTCCTTCTCAGGATTGTTTTAGATATTCGGGGTCTTTGGTGTTTCCATATGAATTTTTGAATTATTTGTTCCAGTTCATTGAAGAATGTTGCTGGTAGTTTAATAGGGATTGCATCAAATCTGTATATTGCTTTGGGCAGGATGGCCATTTTGACAATATTAATTCTTCCTAGCCCTGAGCATGGGATGAGTTTCCATTTATTAGTGACCTCTTGAATTTCTCTTAAGAGTGTCTTTTAGTTTTCAGGGTATAGTTCATTCACTTCCTTGGTTAGGTTTATTCGTAGGTATTTTATTCTTTGTGATGCTATTGTGAATGGAATTGTTTTCCTGATTTCTCTTTCTATTAGTTTATTGTTAGTGTATAGGAAAGCCACAGATTTCTGTGTGTTAATTTTGTATCCTGCAACTTTGCTGAATTCCGATATTAGCTCTAGCAGTTTTGGAGTGGAGTCTTTAGAGTTTTTTATGTAAAATGTCATGTCATCAGCAAATAGTGACAGTTTGACCTCTTCTTTACCAACCTGGATTCCTTGTAATTCTTTGTTTTGGCTAATTGCTGTGGCTAGGACCTCCAGTACTATGTTGAATAACAGTGGGGATAGTGGGCATCCCTGTCTTGTTCCCGATCGCAGAGGAAAAGCTTTCAGCTTTGCGCTGTTCAGTATGATGTTGGCAGTGGGTTTTTCATATATGGCCTTTATTATGTTGACGTACTTGCCCTCTATACCCTTTTTGTTGAGAGTTTTTCTCATGAATGGACGTTGAATTTTATCGAATGCTTCTTCAGCATCTATGGAGATGATCATGTGGTTTCTGTCTTTCTTTTTGTTGATGTGGTGGATGATGTTGATGGATTTTCGAATGTTGTAACATCCTTGCTTCCCTGGGATGAATCCCACTTGGTCATGTTGTATGATCCTTTTGATGTATTTTTTAATTCAGTTTGCTAATATTTTGTTGCGTATTTTTGCATCTACATTCATCAGGGATATTGGTCTATAGTTTTCTTTTTTGGTGGGGTCTTTGCCTGGTTTTGGTATTAGGGTGATGTTAGCTTCATAGAATGAGTTTGGGAGTATTCCCTCCTCTTCCATTTTTTGGAAAACTTTAAGGAGAATGGGTATTATGTCTTCTCTGTATGTCTGATAAAATTCTGAGGTAAACCCATCTGCCCCGGGGGTTTTGTTCTTTGGTAGTTTTTTGATTACCGCTTCAATTTCATTGCTGGTAATTGGTCTGTTTAGATTTTCTGTTTCTTTCTGGGTCAGTCTTGGAAGGTTGTATTTTTCTAGGAAATTGTCCATTTCTCCTAGGTTTACCAGCTTGTTAGCATTTGGGTTTTCATAGTACTCTCTAATAATTCTTTGTATTTCTGTGGGGTCCGTCGTGATTTCTCCTTTCTCGTTTCTGATTCCGTTGATTTGTGTTGACTCTCTTTTCCTCTTAGTAAGTCTGGCTAGAGGCTTATCTATTTTGTTAATTCTCTCGAAGAACCAGTTCTTGGTGTCATTGATTTTTGCTATTGATTCATTATTCTCAATTTTATTTATTTCTTCTCTGATCTTTATTATGTCCCTCCTTCTGCTGACCTTAGGCCTCATTTGTTTTTCTTTTTCCAATTTCGATAATTGTGACATCAGACCATTCATTTGGGATTTTTCTTCCTTCTTAAAAATGCCTGGATTGCTATATACTTTCCTCTTAAGACTGCTTTTGCTGTATCCCACAGTAGTTGGGGCTTTGTGTTGTTGTTGTCATTTATTTCCATATATTGCTGGATCTCCATTTTGATTTGGTCATTGATCCATTGATTATTTAGGAGCATGTTGTTAAGCCGCCATGTGTTTGTGAGCCTTTTTCTTTCTTTGTACAGTTTATTTCTAGTTTTATGCCTTTGTCGTCTGAAAAGTTGGTTGGTAGGATTTCAATCTCCTGACATTTACTGAGGCTCTTTTTGTGGCCTAGTATGTGGTCTCTTCTGGAGAATGTTCCATGTGCACTTGAGAAGAATGTGTATCTGTTGCTTTTGGGTGTAGAGGTCTATAGATGTCTATTAGGTCCATCTGTTCTAGTGTGTTGTTCAGTGCCTCTGTGTCCTTACTTATTTTCTGTCTGGTGGATCTGTCCTTTGGAGTGAGTGGTGTGTTGAAGTCTCCTAGAATGAATGCATTGCATTCTATTTCCTCCTTTAGTTCTCTTAGTATTTGTTTCAGATATGTTGGTGCTCCTATATTGGGTGCATATATATTTATAATGGTTATATCCTCTTGTTGGACTGAGCCCTTTATCATTATGTAATGTCCTTTTTTATCTTTTGTTACTTTCTTTATTTTGAAGTCTGTTTTGTGTGATTCCAGAATTGCAATACCTGCTTTCTTCTCTCTGTTGTTTGCATGAAATATCTTTTTCCATCCCTTGACTTTAAGTCTGTGCATGTCTTTGGGTTTGAGGTGAGTCTCTTGTAAGCAGCATATGGATGGGTCTTGCTTTTTTATCCATTCTCTTACTCTGTGTCTTTTGATTGGTGCGTTCAGTCCATTTACGTTCCGGGTGATTATTGAAAGGTATGTACTTATTGCCATTGCAGGCTTTAAGTTTGTGGTTACCAAAGGTTCAAGGTTAGCTTCTTTACTATCTTACTGTCTAACTTAACTCGCTTATTGAGCTATTATAAACACGGTCTGACGATTCTTTATTTCTCTCCCTTCTTATTCCTCCTCCTCCCTTCTTCATATGTTGGGTGTTTTGTTCTGTGCTCTTTTTAGGAGTGCTCCCATCTAGAGCAGTCCCTGTAAGATGGCCTGTAGAGGTGGTTTGTGGGAGGCAAATTCCCTCAACTTTTGCTTGTCTGGCAATTGTTTGATCCCTCCTTCATATTTAAATGATAATCATCCTGGATACAGTAGTCTTGGTTTGAGGCCCTTCTGTTTCATTGTATTAAGTATATCATGCCTTCTCTTCTGTCCTGTAGGGTTTCTGTTGAGAAGTCTGATGATAGCCTGATTGTTTTTCTTTGTAGGTTACCTTTTGTTTTTCTCTCTGGCTGTGTTTAATACTTTGTCCTTGTCTTTTATCTTTGCCATTTTAATTATTATGTGTCTCGGTGTTGCCCTCCTTGGATCCCTCATCATGGGAGTTCTGTGTACCTCTGTGGTCTGAGAGGCCATTTCCTCCCCTAGTTTGGAGAAGTTTTCAGCAATTATTTCTTCAAAGAGACTTTCTTTCCCTTTTTCTCTCTCTTCTTCCTCTGGTACCCTTATAATGCAGATATTGTTCCGTTTCGATTGGTCACTCAGCTCTCTTGGAATTCTTTCATTCCTGGAGATCCTTTTATCTCTGTCTGCATCAGCTTCTCTGCGTTCCTGTTCTCTGTTTTCTAGTCCATTAATGGTCTCTTGCATCTCGTCCATTCTGTTTTGAAGTCCTTCCAGAGCTTGTTTTATTTCTGTATTCTCTCTCCTTAGTTCTTGCATATTTCTCTGCAAGTCCATCAGCATGGTTATGACTTTTGTTTTGAGTTCTTTTTCAGGAAGACTGGTTAAATCTACCTCCCCAGGTTCCTTCTCAGGGCAAGATGTAGCAGATGCCAAAGCTGTCTGGGTTAGTCTTGTCTGGATCAAATTTTTTTGCCTTTTCATGTTGATAGGTGCAATGGTGAGTTATTGACTTTCTGTCAGCTGGCTCTCCACTTGCTCCTGGCCTTTCTTTTCTGGGACAACTGCGACTAGTAGTGGTTCGTGTTGGGCCATTGCATGTACACTGGGTCTCTGTATCTTGCCCGGCAGTATGGAGGAAGCTCCCTTGATGTGGAAGTGACCAGCCTCAGGCTGCTGCTCTGCTATGGTGTGACCCCGGAGGGGTTATGGACATGGGGCTGTTTGGCTGTTTACCTCCATGAGGGGTCTCAGAGCTCTTCCCCAGTGGGTGTGCCCAGAGTTCCCTGGAATTTCCAACTGCTCGACTGTGACCTGGGATGCTTTTTTCCAGCTGTGGTGTCCCTGTCCCTTTAAGACTTTCAAAAAGCACTTGCTTTTCTTTCTCACAGGGGCACCGGCTTCAGGACCCACTAATAGATCTTGCTGCTCTGTTTTCCTAGTTTCCAGCACCCCACGTATGCACTGTGTGTGTGCTCTGGTGCGGATGGCTAGAGCTGGGTGATTAGCAGTCCTGGGCTCCCCCTTCCTCCCGGCTCTGACTCCTCTCCTCCTGCCAGGAGCTGTGGTGAGGGGCGCTCGGGTCCCGCCAGGCTGGGGCTTGTATCTTACCCTTTTCACCAGGTGCTGGGTTCTTGCAGGTGTGGATGTGGTCTGGCTGTTGTCCTGTGTCTTCTGGTCTCTCTTTTAGGATTAGTTGCATTTGTTGTATTTTAAAAAATATGTATGTTTTTGGAAGGAGATTTCCACTATCCTACTCACGCTGCCATCTTGGCTCTGCCTCCATTTTTGTGGTTGACTTTTACACATCACTTTCAACTAAAGTGCTCTAGGTTCCATATAAGCTCCCCCATTTCCAAAGTCAATTAAATGCCTAGGAAACTTAAGTCAAGTTTAGGCAGAAATATCAAAAATTTAATCGTCATTCATTCAACAATTATTTATTGAGAATCATATGCATGCATATTATATGGCATGTAACATTATTTTTTAGTAGTTAGCTGTAGGTATTAGGGGATGTGATGAATAAAACAGACAAGGTCCCAGTCCATAAGGAACTTATGTTCTGTGGGGAAACAATGAAAAAATTTTTAAAAGATTAAATGCACAAAGCTTAGAGTCTATACCTTTACATGCTATTTCTCAGTTATGTATACAATTGGCCTTTGAACTGTGCAGGTCCACTTCTGCAGGGATATTTTTCAATAAATACCTTGGAAACTTTGGGGGAGATTTACAACAATTTGAGAAAACATTTTCTCTAGATTACTTTATTATAAGATACAGTATGTAATACATATACAAAATACATGTCAATCAAGTCTTTAGGAGTAAGGCTCCTAGTCAACAGTAGTTTATTAGTAGTTAAGTTTGGAGGGAACCAAGTTATATGTAGATTTTTGACAGTGTTAGGGAAGGGTGTAAGTGTCCTAAACCCCTGCTTTGTTGAAAGTTCAACTGTATATGTATTCGATGGGAAAACAATCTGTTAGACTACACACTCCATGAAGGCAGACACTTTGTCTTGTCACTTTTTGATTTTTAAATAAAGGTGCTTAGAACATAGTAGTTGGTTATTTTTTCAACCACTACTTACAGAGTACACACCGTGTTCCAGGTTCTAGATGCTGAGAATATAGTAGTAATATCAGGCAAATATCCCTGCTCTCACAGAGCTTATGTGAATCCCAAAGATAGCTACCTCAAAATAGGTTTTCAATAACCTGTTGCTGATGATGATGTACCATTACTAATATTTACTTCACCTGATTCATAGATGTAGTTGCTGTGGTGACTCTCAGAATACAACAGATGTGTGAGAAAATCCAGTGCACAACAGAGAAAATGTCTAAGTTAATATTTTATGGTCTTTCCTCCTATCATCACAGAAGACATTTTAACTTTTCTCTTGGTGAGCAGTGCTCTATCTAGCCTTCCTATCCCCAACAGACATGCCCAGTCAATTACCAATGTCAATATTTTTTCTGAGCACACCATAGGAGTGCAGGTGGTCATCTGGAGGCAGGGGAATGCCAGTACTGACAATATTAAACAACCAGTGTTGTGGAAAACAACAACAACAACAAAACAATTTTGTAGTTCAACATTGTTTTCAGCAAACTAACCTTTCAATTGCTTTTTGAGACATTTCATTTTTTTTTTTCTTTGCATTTCAAATTATCCCCCAGGCTGATTTTGGACAATTGATTGGGTTGATTGGGTAAGACACACAAGTTGTATGTAGCACACAAATTTATTTTGTCTCAGTAATTGCTAACATATGACATAATAAATCCAATTATTATGACATAATCCACTTCCTAAAGATTTTCAATCTTTCAGAAGAAGAGTTAAGACTGGACTGTGTGTAAAGAGCACCTGCTAAGGATATCTGATTGAACACATATAACAGCAAGTTGCCATTCAATATCAACGTACTTAGACAGACCTCCATGGGTGGTTTTGGGCTGCTTGTTCCTCTTTTGATGAAATGATAATGCTTTCATCTAATATGCCTCCAACTCCAAGAGTGATATGTAATATTATTTTGTAGATAAATGAATACTCTTATCTGAGATTTTTCTCTCCTGACCTTGCTTATCCTCTTCCCTCTGTTTGGGTGCCAGTTGTTTGCAGAAAGCATTTGTTGAGAATTTTTCTCTCTTTTTAACCTCTCTTTTTGGTGGGAACAGAAAGATCTGAGGATCAAACATAATCTCAGGGGAAATCCACGCTTTTCTTTTACTGAAAGGCTCTTCAAAGCAGAATCCAGGCCGATAGGATGACATTTCTAACTGTTTGAATTTCTGGTGGTTTATTCTATACAGATGTAAATTTAACATTATCTGGCCTTTAAAGGAAGAGCACATGAGAACAAGACAAAACTAAACCAAAAATAGCAAAGGGAAATATATTTCTGTGGAAATGTCTGACATTAGTAACATGCTTTTTCATCACCATTTCCACTATCCTAATCTTTGCACTCACCTTCATTTCATGCCTAGGACTATATCAAGAACCCCTTACCTAGAATACCGACTTCCACTGCCTCTCAAGAGACTTGCCCCTCGTTCCTCTATCTTCACATCAGTCCATCCTGTACATTTTCCCCGAAATTGTCTCCCTGAAACACTTTAGCCCTTTCATCAAATTACTATAAAAATAAAGCAAAGCAAAAAAGTTGAATGGCTACATCAGCCATTCAATCTGGCTTGATGTTCTAGAATTTGTAGTTTTAAACTCCTAGGTCATTTGAAGTATAAGAAAGATGGAGAATTAGTAATACTGGACTGCAAGGAAAATTCAGTCTTCAATCTGACATCCAAAGTCCAATTTATCTGACTTTGAGGATATTATATTTATCTGAAAACATTTTGAAAATCAGTAAACTTAATTTTAGTATCTTCTAGCTGACTTCAGTGTGAACAAGATTTCCTTTCACTTAACCAAGTGAAATTTTAATGCAGATCTGAGTTTCACGTACGGAGGATGTGAAATGCTAAACTATCAATTTCACAACAGCTTAACTTTAAAAGACAGATTTTTTTTCTCATTTCTTAGAGTCTTAGAATGTCTGGCTATAGCTTTGTATATAACAGAAAATAATTGAAACAATGCAGTAAATGATATTGCTGAAGTAAAACCTTCATTATTAGGCTGCCTAACGCAGACTATCTGCTAAAATTAGCATCTACTTGAGCATGTTTGATTGCTTATCCAAAATATGTACAGGAACAACGAGGCTTATTGTGTGAGCCTTACTGCATTATACATACAAAAAAAATATGAAACCCATTTCATTGTCTAAGTAGTGAGAAGGAAGACAAGGTGTTGAGAAGACATCTTATTCAAAATACCGACTGCTTAGAGAGAACAAGTTATCTTACTTTATTCAATTATGCAACTTTCCCAGCAGTAAAATCTGAAGATGTTAGAAGGGTTTGATGCTTACCTGACCAATCGTGATTGTTTCTCTTTCAAATCCCTGGCCTTTACTGAAAACTGAGTTATTGATGGTTCATATTATGTTTTAAATATCTGCCTCTACTTCTTCAACTGCAAGATGGGTACTGTATTAGTTATTTACTGTTATATAAAAATCACCTCAAAATATAGTGGTTTAATGCAATCAGCATGTATTATATTATAGTTTTTGTGAGTTAGGAACTCAGTTAACTGGGTCAGTTTAGCTCAAGAATTTTCATGAGGAGGTGAAACAGTCCTGGTTTCCATGGAATTAAGGGAGTTCCTAACATGTGGGACTTCGAGTTTTGAAACTTGAACGGTCTCTGGAAAACTGAAACAAGTTGGTCATGCAAACTGGAGGCTTGCGATGCAAGACTTTTAGTGCTAAAATCCAACAACATCCTGGGAAAACTGGGACAAGTTGGTCGCCCCGGTCATAAAATTGCAGCCAAGGTAAAGGCTGGGACTGCAGTCATTTGCAGGACTGACGGGGCCTGAAGGTTCCACTTCTCAACACACTCACATAACTGTTCTTGGGAGGCCTCATTAGTTTGCCAAATGGGCCTCTCCATATGGCAGCTAGATTATTACAGAATGACTGTTCTGGACAGAGATAACAGGAGGAAGTCACCCTGACATTTCTGACCAAATCTCAGAAGTGATACACTGCCTTTCTGCCTCACTTTATTATTAGCTAGCTGTGACAATGACACTGATTTTGGTTTTTAAATCATCATCCAGAGAAGTGTTTTTAAAAATTTATTTGAGGTTAGGATTAATGGACAAAGGTGGAAATGCAAATTCAAATTATATGATAACATCACTGGGAGCAATTCTTATGAGAAATATTGATGGCCACCTATATTTCTAGACAGATGGCCATCAATTTAGGTGGATGGTGAGATTTTATAGTAACTTCTCAGGAATTTTCCATTTTTTTTAGATTTCAAAAGTGGTGGATACATTGGATCATTTCATCCTCTTTTACTAATATGTTCCATTAATTTTGCCCCTTCTTCCAAAAATTACTGACCAAGTAAGCCAACAAGTATTAACCCCAGTACTTTTTGTGCTGCACAAGCTGCAGGTAATACCTCTAAAACTTCAAAATGCTTGCTAAATATCAAGAACCTTTCTGAAAAGAGTTATGAGAATCAGCTCTTTGCTAAAAGGCTAATATATACCTTAGCCTGAAAAGTATGATTCTTGCAATGGCCAAACAACAAACATTAACCCTAATACAAGGTTTCCATGGCCCCTTCCTCCTTTAGTTTCCAAATCCTGCTTAGAAACTATCTAAGAACACTATATTTCAACTACTGGCATAATAATAATAAATGCCAGAGGTATTCTTGTGTAAAATAGAGGAAATCTAAATTATGCAGGATAAATTAGATGAGTGCAGCAATCCATTGTGATATTATTTATATTGCCGTGACTATGTCCTTTTAGTATTATATTATTTGGTTCTGTAATACTCTAGCCAATTAAGGATTAATATGGGGAGTTTGACTATTACTTTAAAATTGACAAAATGACATATCACCTCTTAAGTTACCACATTTTCCCCCAACTGTACCCTAAGGAGAAATGCATGTTAGTTTGTACTCTAAGAATAAATAGTTTCATAGGGAGAAATAAAAGAGATGGAGACAAACACTGTTAAGGAGTCCCTTCACCTTTGGAGATTTTCAGTATACACATACTTCTGAGTTGTTCAACAGGTTGGAGATCTTTTGAAGTTCTTTAACGTTCAAAATAAGCAAACTTTCTCATACAGGCAAAGACTTTTTTTAATATCCACTCTCAGAACTGTAAGGATAATGTGAAGATCAGAGAAAAATTAGAATATGTTCATTAGTATCAAAATACTACAGTCAATATTTAATACTATTTTTGTACAACTGCATTAATTTCCTAATGACTTATCTCGAGTTTTAGTGTTCTTTCTCATGCATTGGGTACAACGCATGGAAAAAAATGTTTTGACACTGGATCTCATTGAAACCACCTCTGTTGCCCTAAAACTGGGAATGTACAAGGCATCAACCCTTTATTTGAAAGCAACAGTATATGGGCTGAGTTGGAAGGAGGCCACGTGTCTGTAGGTTCCTTCATACAAGATAGCAGCCTATCAACCCAGTCAAATTTTCCATCTGGGCAATTGTGTTACCATTACAAAGAGAAGATAGGTTATTTCCACTATGGCTTCCAGAAAAAGGAACAATGAGCAAATTTTCAAATTTTCATAAATTGTGCTGTACATCCCAGACTAGATGGCTGATGTAATGGCTTTTAATAAAAACCATTCTTGCCTATTGTTAACACAAATCTCCAAAACTAAAAGGAACCTTGTTTTCTCTTCCTTACAACCTCAAATAACTTGATGTTTAACAAGTCCTTCCACAAGATACTATCTGTTCATCTTTTATTTTCTGCATCATTATCTTTAAAAATCATTTATGTGACTTGTCAAATGGTCAAACATGTTTTCTGGAGTGCCCTAAATTAAACAGTAGGCATTAAAATTACCTTTATTATATACATAGGTTAAATGACTTGCCCATTCCTGGCAAATATTGCAGCTGAAATGTAAACCTAACTGGCTCCAAATTCTGAGCTCTTCTTAACTCTACTATATTACCATTGTATGCATCACATATGAATGACCTTCAAAGATTAACTCCTCACAAGTCCTCTAATGAAAAATAATACCCCTTGAAAGGGACTAGAAGTTGTTTGTAACAAGTGTGTGTGAATGTTTCTCTTAGAAACCTGAGATTTGTTACTCTTGATATAGTCCTATTTTCATGCTTTCTCAATAATTCCAAAGCTCAACATTATGAATGTAAATTATAGAAGGGATGAAGCAAACAGATAAAAGCATTCATCTTATACGGAATAAAGAAATATTAATATTTACATTGTATCCCTGGTCCTAAGTGACATTGTAGAATTAGGGCATAATAGGAAAAAAATAATACACAAAAGGAAGTACAAAAGGGAAGAAAATTAATGCGTATTCAATTATCACCATGAGTATGATCCTCATGTACCTTCTATTACTTTTTTACTTAATAAGCAAAATAAAAACCCTTAATGTATCTCACAATACTCTTCTCTCTCAACACACTTATTCCAACATTAAAAGGAATTCTAGGTCTGCAGTAGCATTTGATATTACTTTGGGATGCCTAAGAAGTTTCCCATTTGCCTTTTTTTCAAAGGGGAATAGACGCTTAACTAGTTAGAGACTGTCTTCTTGGAAAAGATTTTCCCAAAGGCCTTAGCATGCCACATAATCATACAGTAAGCTACAAACATTCATTTAAGTAGAAAGATGATATATAAATGAGTTGGCAAGAAACTCCCACACCAAAGGAAGGATTTGAAGTAAAAACATTACTGCTGAAAATAAATATTAGGTTTGTCAGACTTCCTAGTCTCCTGTCTCCTCTTAATTGTCTAAAGAATGAACAAAACAAGCCCTAATGTGGCACAAACTATCTCTTCTCTCCTCTGAATTATCTCTGGATAGATATAAAGGATGAAAGATGTTAACATTCTCATCCATTAGTCATGGCTTGATCCAGGAGGACAGATATGTCACCCATCCTGAAACAGAAAGATTGCTGTGGTTGTCAGAGAGAACTTGATTAGCTTGGATCTGAAACTTGTTCTATTTGTATGTTCATGAGATACACTGTCAGATTAAAGACAGATGCCCCATTTGAGTACACAAGCAAAGATAATGTACACACAAATGTACCATTAATCCAGCTAGATTCATATTTTTTCAAAGTTTAAAATCTATTTCAAAGGTACATGAACTGCTTTCTTCCTTCTGTGTGGGCTGTATATTACTAGAAAAGGGATATAGCCCTTCTCTTGGGTCCTGTACCAAGAAGCAATGCCATTCCAAATAACATATTGGCAAGGTAAATTTGTTTCTAGATATGGTAAAAACTGGCCAGAAGTCCTATCTGTTATTGAAGATTTTGGTTTGAGAAAATAAGAAATCTAGACTATTTTGTATTGTTCTCTGTGACTGATTTCCTCTGTCTTTACTACACCTAAGAGCAAGCATAGTATTATTGATCATTAAAAAATAAAATTTTGCAAGGGCCATTATGGGTGAAGCCTAAATCTCAGTGTTTTATCCTTTCAAAGCTTACTACATTAACTATTTCATTGAATTTATTTTTATAGTGTATGGGATTGAATCAGAGAAGGGAATATGACAAATACAATTCCCACCAAAAACTATCATACATTAAGAGAAACTGAAAACCTTCAAAAATAAATTTGGATTTTGGATGAGGGAGAGAGTTTTCTATTTTTAACATAAAACATTTTTTTAAAAACCTATGAAATATCTATTGTCTTTGAAAATTCCAAGCGTGAAATATTGTAATCCAGAGGAAAGTATTACAAAAAGAAATAGTAAGTATTCTTTATCAGGTTTATTACTGTGCATATGCTTAAGACACTAACGTAGATACACAGACTGATTATGGCTGACCTTTTAAAGTAAGTTGGTATATCTGCTTGCTTATCCACCATTGACTATTGAAGGGAAAATTGCTCTCATTCATTTCTTTGAACCTCGGGGTACAAAGGGGTGATCCAATCACCCATGAGATATGACTTTAATCCTGTTCAATAAAGAGAACATTTGTAAATTGTACAGCATAAGAAGCACATGAGCTATGGGAAATTACTGTGGTGGTGTGGAGTTCTTTTCTAATTAGGGATTTTCTATAAAAGTGTAACACATAAAATATATTTTCAAGTTATGATGTTTCTTTAAGGGGATATCAATAATAAGCTGATATCATTAGGTTACTTGATTTTTGGATAATGATATGCTCACTGTGATTTCAAAGGAAACTATGTCCCTTCTAGTTTTTTTCTTTGACACCCATCAACAGAAGGGAAAGTCATACACTTTTACAAGACATCAGAACATCCATATCCACTAAACTTAATAATATCTGTTAATGTAAGTACAAAGAATATGCACCTGTATTAAAGAGCTTCTAAATAAGTCAGTTTTCAGCTCTACTATGGAATATTTTGTTTTGAAAGCTTGACAAATATATTTTTTTACAGAGACCTTGGTAAAGCAAGTGGCATTTAGAAATGTTTGCAAGCTGTATTTGGACAATTGCTACCCTCTTGTTAGAATGCAACTTTAACTAGCCTATGGTGAAGGTTAAGACCATTTTTTTATTTGTAAAATTCATATTTTATTTGAAGCCAAGTTGTCTAGGTAATATACATATATCAATCTTGGAATGTTTACTGTAGATATTTTAAAGTAGACCCTAGGGGAGTCAGTAAAACTTAACTTTTACAAAAATGCTATATAATAAAATAAGCAATAAAGACCCACTACAGACTGAATAGTATTCCCCCCTGAAATTCGTATGTTTAATTCATGGAGATGTAGCCCTTGGATTGATTATTGTTAGATAAGGTCATGAAAGTAAGGCCCTCATGATGGGATTAGCTGCTTTATAAGAAAAAGAAGATTGTGTTTTCTTTGCCATGTGAAGGCACAGTGAGAAAACAGCTGTCTACAATCCAGGAAGAGGACCCTCTCATAAAGCCAGCACCTAGACCTTGGACTTCTGGCTTCCAGAACCATGAGAAATAAGTGTCTATTGATTAAGCCACCCAGCCTATGGTATTCTGTTACAGCAGCCTAAGCAGACTAAGAACTATTACATGAGTAGCTATAGGAATGACTTACCAGGTCTTTCAAGTATGTCTCTTATAAATATGTACATGTATCAAAAGAGTTTGAAACTATCACTACCTCTAATAAGTCCCTTGATCAAAACCACCCTATACAGCAGCTGTCACAAAACTGCCATGGTGGGAGTTTTGTTCTATTATTTTAGCAGTTGTAAGGTTTCAACCCCTCCTTGGGTTTTTTACTGTAAAAATATTTTCATTTTTTAGTGCACTTAATTAGCTACTTTTAAACTTTTGTATATTCATTTCTAATACTTTCCTTCAATTGAATCTGCTTATGTTCTGTTTTACATTCATAGGGATACCAAGAGGAAGGCTAAATTAGAAGGCTCTTCATAAAAGTCAGCTTCAATTTATCTTTCCAGTCTTTGTTCTGCCAATCACCTTCCCAAGCAGCTACACAGAATTACTGCTTTTCAAAAGATACCATGATGTTTCACACCTCTGCAAACCTTGAATTTGCTTCCCCTTTGCATGGAGTACCTTTTTGAATCTCTTAAAGTCTCACTAATCTTTTAAAGTTCAGGTCAAAATTCCATTTCACTTGGAATACTTTCTGGGGTACCTAAGAGGTTAGGCTCCCTTGTAGTACCAGAGAGAAGGAAACTGCTTAAACAATAATTGGAATATGTCAAAAGAATAGAGGAGCAAAATGAAAAAGTTCACATTGTCCAGAAGTGCAAGAATTTGAGCAACAAATTAAATATTGGATAAAAGTTAAAAACCGTGGAATATAACCTAAAGTATGAAATAAATGTCCATGAGAACATACTTATATAAATAAATGATTGAAAAAATATATAAACCAGGAGTGGGGCAGGGAGGAACAAATCTCCTTTGTAGAAGAATTCCAAATAATTTATGTGCATACTCCAGTCTCAAGGGAGGATAACTCCTCACTCCTTAAATGTGAACTGCTCATAGTGACTTCTTTCTAAAGGATACAGTTTAGAAAGAGGGAAAAACAATAACTTTACAGTGGAAAAGTTTGACAAACACTACCCCAACCAGGCAATAAAATCTGACATCAACAATGATGAATCATGTTGATAGTATGTACCCTTGACATGTGATGAAAGTGATGGCACTTAACCTCTTCCTCTCCAAAACCAGTAATTCCCCCCTAATCATAAAAACACTAGACAAATCTTAAATGTGATGCATTCTACAAAGTATATGATGAGTAATCCTCAAAACTCTTGAGGTCATCAGAAACAACGTTAAGTCTGAGAAACTCTCACAGATGAACGGAGCCTAAGGAAACATTATTCTAAATGTGGAATCTTGGAGTGGGAAAAAATATTCGGAAAATAACTGAGGAATTTGGAATGAATAATAATGTAGCCAAGCCACATTGGTTCATTAAATACAACAAATTTACCATACTCATGTATAATATTAATAATAGGACCAACTAGGTGTGGGTATTAGTGAAGTCTGTACAATCTTTGCAATGATTCTGTACATTTAAAACTGTTCCAAAATTCAAAAGTAGGGGGGATCTCACTCCCCAACTTCAAGCTCTACTATAAAGCCATAGTAATCAAGACAATTTGGTACTGGCACAAGAACAGAGCCACAGAACAATGGAAAAGAATAGAGAATCCAGACATTAACCCAAACACATTTGGTCAATTAATATTTGATAAAGTAGCCATGGACATACAGTGGCGAAATGACAGTCTCTTCAACAGATGGTGCTGGCAAAACTGGACAGCTACATGTAGGAGAATGAAACTGGACCATTGCCTAACCCCATATACAAAAGTAAACTCAAAATGGATAGAAAACCGGAATGTAAGTCATGAAACCATTAAACTCTTGGAAAAAATCATAGGCAAAAACCTCTTAGACATAAACATGAGTGACCTCTTCTTGAATATATCTCACCGGGCAAGGAAAACAACAGCAAAAATGAACAAGTGGGACTATATTAAGCTGAAAAGCTTCTGTACAGCAAAAGACACCATCAATAGAACAAAAAGGAACCCTACAGTATGGGAGAATATATTTGTAAATGACAGATCTGATAAAGGCTTGACGTCCAAAATATATAAAGAGCTCACATGCCTCAACAAACAAAAAACAAATAATCCAATTAAAAAATGGGCAGAGGAACTGAACAGACAGTTCTCCAAAAAAGAGATACAGATGGCCAACAGACACATGAAAAGATGCTCCACATCGCTAATTATCAGAGAAATGCAAATTAAAACTACAATGAGGTATCACCTCACACCAGTAAGGATGGCTGCCATCCAAAAGACAAACAACAACAAATGTTGGCAAGGCTGTGGAGAAAGGGGAACCCTCCTACACTGCTGGTGGGAATGTAAATTAGTTCAACCATTGTGGAAAGCAGTATGGAGGTTCCTCAAAATGCTCAAAACAGACTTACCATTTAACCCAGGAATTCCACTCCTAGGAATTTACCCTAAGAATGCAGCAATCAAGTTTGAGAAGGACAGATGCACCCCTATGTTTATCACAGCACTATTTACAATAGCCAAGAATTGGAAGCAACCTAAATGCCCATCGGTAGATGAATGGATAAAGAAGATGTGGTACATATACACAATGGAATATTACTCAGCCATAGGAAGAGGGCAAATCCTACCATTTGCAGCAACATGGATGGAGCTAGAGGGTATTATGCTCAGTGAAATAAGCCAAGTGGAGAAAGAGAAATACCAAATGATTTCACTCTTTTGTGGAGTATAAGAACAAAGGAAAAGCTGAAGGAACAAAACAGCAGTGGAATCACAGAACCCAAGAATGGACTAACAGGTACCAAAGGGAAAGGGACTGGGGAGGATGGGTGGGTAGGGAGGGATAAGGGGGTGGAAGAAGAAGGGGGGTATTAAGATTAGCATGCATAATGGGGGGGAGAAAGGGGAGGGCTGTACAACACAGAGAGGACAAGTAGTGATTCTAAAACATATTGCTATGTTGATGGGACTGTAAAGGGGTGTATAGGGGGGACCTGGTATAGGGGAGAGCCTAGTAAACATAATATTCTTCATGTAAGTGTACATTAATGATAACAAAAAAAAAGCAGTTCCTGTGTGGAGACCTCCAATGAGTTCTACGCAATGATATAAAGGGCATATCAAAGTGTGGGCAAAGTGTCTGTTTGTGTTTATACAGAAGATCAAAGCCTAATTTGGCTACCCAGAAAATGAACTAATATACGATATGAAGAAGAACTTCCAACATCAGCACTCTCTGGAAGACTCATGCCATAAGATGATCATCAAAAAACCTCAACAAAGATCCAGGTGCTGCTACAGTTGTAGGTGCATTCATCCCACCGTTTCCTGGACTTGCCATGGGAAAGAAGAAGGACATATCTAAGCTGGCCTGTGCATACAGTAAAAAGCAACAAATTTGACTGGATCCGTACTTTCAGAACTCAATCAAGAATTAGGAGAAGTGCAAGTTGTAGCACTCCAAAATCTTACAACTACAGACTTTCTACTGTTAAAAGAACATATGGGATGTGAACAGTTCCCAGGAATGGGTTATTTTAACTTGTCTGATTTCTCTCAGACTGTTCAAGTTCAGTTGGACAATATCCGTCATATCATAGGTAAATTCTCACAAATGCCTATGATATATAACAGGTTTTCTTGATTTCACTGGCGATAGCTGGTAATTATATGTCTGCTTTGGTCATGTAACTGTATTCATATTATGTTAATGTGTGTGCACAATTTAATTAGTAGTTTAAAACCTATACATGCTTAAGTTACTCTAAGAAGATATGTCAAAGAAATAATCAATCTTCCCATGTTTTCTTCCACCTGCTACTTCTATAACTTTTCTTCTTCCTTCCTAATTACAACTCTTAAATAGAATTCGTGCCTCATGTCGAATTTACCGAGTATCATAATTCCTCCAAGTGGTAAAGATACCTCGAGACAAGTGCTGGGCATAGAAGCCACAGGGCATAAATCTGCAAAGAAGTAAAAAGCTAACCTCCTCAAACAATATGGCTTCTCTCTCACTTACCAACTTTACATTTCCCTGTATGGCCCTGGAAGATGACTGGTTAGCCAGAGACGGGTAAGATTCCTCAAGGGAGGAACAACCTAAGACAGACACAGTCGCAGGGTGGCCATCAGGTGAGAAATTGGGGATCAACAGAGGTGAGGCTTAGAACCTCACCCCCCCCTGTTTTGAGAGAAATCTTCTGCATCCGTGGATGTTTTTTTGCCCTTGTCTAGCTTGGATTAACACTTAGTCTGAAGGCACACACCTGATCATCTACATTTGCTCTCTTACAACACTAAACTATGTTTTCTACCTTTATCTTGCATCTACCTACCACTTCAGCATTTTATTTAAAATAATAATAATAATAATAATAATAATAATAATAATAATAATAAGGGAGAAATGTGGGATTCACATATAAATCAAGTATAAAAATCAAATGAATATTCATATTTGATCTGATTGTTTATAGTTCATAATGCGTGATCAAAACCGAAAGTTTCTGTGATGACTGTCCTTGTACTGTTCACCATGTAAGAACTTATTAACTATGTAAGAATTTGTTCGCCATGTAAGAACTTGTTCGTTTTGCTTCAAAAGATTGGAGACTGATGAGAATTAGGCTTGGGGTGGATTAATGATTGTGCATTGAGCATTGAGTCCCCTATACAGAATTTTATTGTTGTTAACAACCATTTGATCAATAAGTATGAGATTCCTTCTCAAAAAAAAACTGTTCCAAAATTCAAAAGTACAGAGAAAATAGTAATCATGAAGCAATTATGCTCCAACAGAGACTCACTGAAATGCATTTTAGTTACCTGTGTCCTTTAATTCCTCCCCTAGCCTGTAATCCCTTTATGTCCCCTCTGATATATAGTACACTCAACGCATAGGTCTAATGGAATGAGTTAGAAATATTTATTTAGATATATAACTAATAATGGGATCATTGAATCATTACTGAGAGATTGTTCTTAAACCAGAGAAATAATATAAATTGGCAATGTTGTTTGTAATGGACTTTACACAAGTCCCCATAATAAAAAAGTAAATTTATTAAAGTTATGATAGTTTTCTTTTGGTCCTTCACACACACATATACACTAACGTGCACTTAAACTTGCTTTCTCTTAAAATTAAAACATTTGTAAATGGCTCTTGATGCAGTTGGAAAATAACCTTCAAGATGTCTTCTATGTGACTGTGTCCCAAATCCTACACAAAAGGTGAGGTGCAGGATGACTGAAGGCCTTGACCCTGGAGCTGCACTAATTACGTTTCAGTGGATCTGTGGCTTTCCAGCTCAATGACTCTGCATAAATAATTAACCTTGATAAGCCTCGGCTTCCTCATTTCTAAAGTGGATATAATCATAGTACGTGCCACCCAGGGTTATAGTGAGGATTAAGTAAGTTAATACCTGTCCATGGCTTAGAGCACTGTGTGGCAAGTAGTGAGCAATCATTAAATATCAGCTATTATTACTATGAGGATTAGCAGAAGAATTATTCTGAATATGGTTTTCAGTTGAGTCATATTTCTTGAGATTTTTTCAGTGTGAATGAAGTAACTGTTATTTGTTTCCAATTCTATGCTAACTACACGGTATTTATTGATCATTATAACCAAATTATTAGACCAGTTATGATCGCTAGAATGTAAACTTTATGATGGCAGGGACTATTGTAAGCTCAGCATCTAACACTATACTTGGTACATATTAGGATTTAGCAATTATTTGTTAATTGATAGTTATATATCCATTATACCCAGCATGAACTAGGCTACACTAATCATTCAAGGTAGAATATACACTAACTAATTGTGAGAGACTTTAAAATGTCCAGGCCTTATTCTGTCTTGCAGCCAATTGGTCTGACCTCTGTTCTTAGCCTAGAATAATTTTAAAATATCTTTCCTGCATCAAAGCAATTGTTGCTATACAAATACATAAATACCTGGGGATGGATTTTCCTTTTAAGAAGTCTTGAAAGATATGTTGAATTGGTTTAAGAATCTATTAGCTTTGGATTTATTTCACACATGCGCTCTTTGCTTCTTTCAGTGCCAGCCATATTTAATTCTTCTCATTCTCACTGCATGTGTATGCACAGTTTGCAAGATAAGACATTTGACCAGAGCTTAAAATGGGGACAGAGGTGAAGAGAGAAGAAAAAAGCAGGTTTAATAGTAATAGATTTTAAAATGGTTTTTAAGAATTTTGGTTATATTTTCAAATGAATTAAAAATCAGAAAGATTTTTTTCTGCTTCATATTTCTCTAGACACATCTTCCAATTTTATATTTTTTATAAAATATTTGTTGAATGCATTTATGTGCAAGGCATTGTGCAAATACTAGGTAGAAAATAATACAAATCCAATATGGCCCTTTCCTTCAAGGATGAAGCTTAACATGAAAACAAGAGTAGAATAACAGAAAATGTACATACAACACTTTAATACAAGCTGTAGACTTCTACTTCACTTCTAATTTAATACTTTCAGAATCACCTTATTCTTAGGAATATCTTCTTTATTGAAGTCATAGTTCAAGGCTTACGTTTAATCAATGGACACATTTAACAGAGCATATATATGTGTGTATATAATTCTATGTATACATGTTTTGGTTTCCAAATACTGCATTTTCCATAACCTATGCCTCATATTACTTCCACTGAACTCAGTACTGTTAGCTTGTAAAGATCTAGAAGTGAGAAGCCATAATTGTGAAGTCTGCTTCATAATATGTGAGGGGTGGAGTATGTAAAACTGCATATTATAGTGTAAAGCTTTAAATATTTTTGTTCCATTATAAAAATTTAATACAATATATAAACAAGGACCCAAAATTCTTACTGTTTTCTAACTCAAAACCAATTTTATAAAGTCTAATCTTGCTTCAAGTCAGTTAAAGTTAATCCAACTGTGTAAATATGTATCTTTTTTTCTAAAATAAGTCTATACTATTTGAATAAGAAATATAATAGTTTCAAAAAGAAAAAATCTATTTATATCCCCAATATGTACTGTACAGCTTATAAAGTTATAAATTTTGTCCATTATAAAAATTATCTTTGTTTATATATGTATTTCTGGGTTATTTTAAGTTTCATGATAATGGAATATTTTTGTTATAGCTATACATGTACAGGGGCCTTCAGTAGTACCATACTTGTAGGAGGAATGATTGAATGAAATAAGAAAGAAGCTACTCATATTCGTACATGCAAAATAAATTATTCTATTTACCACATACTTTACTACCTATTATTAACATGTGTGTGTGAAGATATAATTTTGTTTTTCTTTAATTATCTATTATATAGTACACATTTTCTGTTGTTGAACAGCCTTCATAATTATCATCTCATTAACTGCATAATATTGCACTGATATGATCTGTTATCTTTATTTAGTATTAAAATTTCACTGATACATAATGGTACAGTGAAATTGTTCATACACATACACTCTTTTTTCTGAAACTTATTTCTTGGAGAGAATATCCATGATAGAATAGGAAGTAGTTGCATGCATATAACAGTTATAAACCCTAGACTAATAAATAAAAACCAGCTGTTTTAAGGTACTGGAAAGTATCCAAAAGCAGAATGAAAAATTTTATGCGGAGGAGACAAGAAATGTGAGTTTGTACTTTTCTTGTCTGAGGGAACTCCCTAACCCACACAGCCATGGTGGGGAGGAGACTAAATTTACCAGTATGCCATAAAATAGAACAGTTTAGGGCTGGAAAATCACCCAGGAATTTAAGGTAGAAGTTTTGGAAACAAAAGACATGAAAAAGAATGAGACCCAAAATCTGAGTGTAAACTCTATCCCTGTCCACTAAACTATACATATGCAAGGGTGAGCTGAGTTGACACAGCAGTAAGAAACAAACAAATGAACACAAAACACAAAACAAAAAATGGACAGGAACCAGAAAGAAATTTGCACCAAAAGACAAGAGCTGGACTGGATGAGATTTTTTAGGTTGTTCTTTTTTTAACAGTATGGATACCACAATGTAGGCCACCTTAGAAAGTGGGAAAAATAAAATCTCACTGGCATAAGGTATTAGATGATAGAGCCCAACGATGGACAATCAGTTGAAAATTTAAGGAGAATCCCCAGATGCAAGGAAACTACAGAGAGAATTAACCCCCAAATTTGCCTATCAACCCAGTAGAAATTTTCAGTTTAGCAATGAACTACACAGTTGCAGGAGAAAACCCAGGGAACCATATTAAAAAATGTAGCTGGTAAAAGCTGTAAGAACTGAGCAGAGACATCAGCTTAATGTTTGGTCCAATCAACTGCCTATGAGAATAATAACAACAAAAATCCCTTGAAGAATTATTCAGAACTCAGAGTCACTAAAACATATCTAAACTATCCAGATTCCACAAATTACTAGATTTTCAAACAAAGTATGATCTATTCTGAGGGATGGGAAACTCCATAGAAACTAACTAAACGACATCCAAACTAAACCTTTATATTTTTTTAATAAGGCAATCATATTAGTGAGTTAACTGATAGTTTCTAATTTTCTGTTGAAATTTCCTATCAGAAGTAGAAATTCTAGAGCTAAAAGCATAAATCCCCCTAGAAACGTCATTGTCAAACTGTGGAAATACAATGATAAAAAGAATATCCTAAAAACACCTGAGAGAAAACACATTACAAAAAGGAGAAAACAACATGATTAGGATGTGATTTACTACAAACAATGGAGGAAAACATAGGAAAGACATATTCAAAGGACAAAAGAGAAAAAACTCTCACCAACAGTTCTCTACATATAAAGTAATTCTTCCAAAATGACATATTCAGATAAACGAGAACAGAATTTGTAGCCAAAAGAATAGCACTATATTAAGTCATAAAGGACATTTCTCAGGCCGAAGGGAAATGACATGACACTAGATGGCAACTCAGATCTACATGAATAAAGGTCAATGGAAATAGAAAATAGGTAGATTAATATATTATATAATAAATACACTTTTTAATATTAATTCAATCAAAGCATGTAACTATTTCAAGCAAAAATTATAACACTGTCTTGAAGGATTTATAATTTATAACATTTAATATACTTAACACATGCATAGTGACAATAGTACTATGAGGAAATATACTTGTGCAAGATTCCTGTATGTTCTCTAAAGTAATTAAATATTAATACTGTGTAGATTATGTCAAGTAAAAGATGCATATTAAAATCTTTGAGAAGCCATTAAATAATAAGACAAAAGGGGTAGTGCTAGAGTGTTTGTGTATATATTTTTTCAAAGAACTAAAACAAACCATGTTTCAAGAATTCAAAAAATTATAAAACTGACTTATCACCTAACAGAAAATATGAATTAAAAAATAAAAATTATTATAACAAACCAAATAGAAATACTGTAGATGAAATGTACAATATCTGAGATGAAAAATTCACTAGCAGAGCTAACGGATTTGAGATGTCAGAAGATAGAATCTGTGAACCTGAATATAGATCAATGAAGATAATCTAGTGTAAGGTAAAGAAAGCAAAAAGAATGAAGAAAAGTGAACAAAGCCTCAAAGACACGTGGGATATAATCAAGAATATTAATATATGCATAGTGGGAGTCCCAGAAAAGGAAAAGGAAGGGATCAAAACAAATCTTTCATAAATAATGACCTAAAATCACATGCATTTCATTTGAAAAACTAACATACGCATCTGAGATGTTCACCAAACCTCAAATAGGATAAAATCAAAGAGATTCACACCTCAAACTACCAAAAGCAAAACAAAAACACTCTTGAAAGCCACAAGAAAGAAATGACATATCACATACAAAAGTATGAGTAAGAGTAATAGCCAACTTCTCATTTGAAACCATGGAGACTAGAAGGCCCTGGAATGATATATTCAAAGTTTTGAAAGGAAAAAAAGGTCAAGCAAGAATTCTCCAAGAGTTCTATATTCAGCCCTGAACTCTCTTTCTACCTGCAGATGCACTGTTTAAACAATATTGGATTAGTTACCTTTATAAGAAATCCAGGATCTAGTTGAAAGGCCCTTGCCCCATGGGGAAGCACAAAACCAGCCACCCAGAAACCAGTAGGAAAACTGGTTGTAGTAGGATCACCTTCTAACCATAATTCCCTCCTGCTGTACAGTGCCATACAATTAGGAGCAAACCCCCAATTCCAAGATTCTCTCGTGGGAGTTGTAAATAGCACATATAGAGTTTGAAATAGCACAAGACTGCTTACCACAGCCTCTCCTCCTAGCCCAGAACACAGCAAGTGGATAAATAACCCCATCTTTCAGCTTTTCCCTGAGGAGGGGTGAAGAGCTGTACTGAACTTCCAATGTTCCAACTTTGCCAGGTGATACCTGAGAGACTAGATTATGTCTTGCCTATCTTGGAGTACTGACAGGGCCTGGCATACTCTAGATGCCTAAGAGGCTGCTAAGAATAAAGACAGCAGTTTGAAATACCACAATGGTTTGAGAGGCTCATGGAATCTCTACCCAAGCTGATTGGTGAAGATCTTCTGTATGAGACCAATCTTTGAAGACTGGGAGAGTTGGTGGTTTTTTGTAATATATAGATACCAACATAAAGACTCAAGGAAATAAAGAAATAGTGAAACATGATCCAAACAAAGGAACAAGATAAAACTCCAGAAACAAACCTAGTGAAACAGAGATATAGGGATTACCTAACATAAAAGTCAAGAATAACCATCATAAAAATGTTCAACACAACAGGAAAATAATGCACAAATAAAATGAGAATTTCAAGAAAGAGATAGATGGCATACATATAAAATAGAGTATTATACATGGTTTAGTAAGAAGGAAATTCTTCAATGAGCAACAACATGGATAAACTTTGAAGACATTATCCTAAGTGAAATCAGCCAGTCACACAAAGACAAATGCTGGAAGATTCTATGAAGTATCCAAAATAGTCAAACTCATAGAAGATGAAAATAGAATAGTAATTGCCAGGAGGTGGAGGAAGGGAAAAATGGAGAATTGCTCTTCAACTGACATAAAATTTCAGTTAGTTAAAATGAATTCTACAAATGTGCTATGCAACATTGTACATATAGTTAGTAATATTGTGCTGTACACTTAAAAGATTGCTAAAAGGACAGATACCATGTTAAGTGTTCTTACCACAGTTAAAAAAAAAAGGAGAATTCTATATCCAGTAAAGAATCATTCATTAGTTAAAGAAAAATTACATTGGTCCCAGAAAACCAAAAACTGACAGAATACAAAATGAGTAGGTCTGCTCTATAAGAGATACTAACAGGAATCCTTCAGGTTGAAATAAAAGGACTGTACAGACAGTAATCTAAATCCCCCCCCACAAAAACATAAAGAACACCAGTAAAGGTAACTATATAGATAAATATCAAAGAGAATATCTAATTATTGTTTCTATCTCTTATGCTCTATCCGATTTAGAAGACAACTGCATAAAACAAGAATTAAAAGTCTGTTTTTAACTGACTTACAATGTATGTGATATACATAAAATTACATCAGTATATAATTTGTATAAAAATAATAGCACAGAGAACCGTTTCTGACATGTAATTTTGGGACTTGAAATCAATGTAGACTTTGCTCACAGAGCTGAGCCTGTGTCATAGGGGATCCACTTACAATGAATAGTTTACTAGGGGCCTCTCTGAAGCAGCCAAGCAAAAGAATACAAGCCGCAATTAGAACCCAGGTTATTTGTAGATGGGGAAAAAAAAGATGGTGTTGTATGAAGGCAGGGGAAAACCTTTCTCCCCAAATCACATAAAACATGAAAATACAGCAAATATAACTGGGTCTGAAATCAACCCAAAGACTGCAGAACTGAACCCCTACAACTAGGGAAGAAGAGAAGATACTATGGAAAAGAGTGAATTGACAAAGCCATGGTCCAGAGGGATTCAAGCACTACCCACACCCTGGCCCACAGATGGGAGTAAGAGGAATGGATCAGAGAGAGGGTAGGAGTCCAGGACCTTGAACATTTAGCCCTGGAAATCTGCTCTGGAAACATGAGAGCACATTGCATGGTGCCCTGGTGATTGGTGGGGCTGGACATTAAAAGAACACCTAATACCCCTCCTCCTTAAAGTACACCAAAAAGTGGAAGAGGAGGGAATTCTTACAAACTCATTTTATGAGGCCAGCATCACTCTAATACCAAAACCAGGCAAAGACCCCACAAAAAAAGAAAATTACAGACCAATATCCCTGATGAAGATAGATGGAAAAATACTCAACAAAATATTAGCAAACAATTCAAAATTACATCAAAAAGATAATACATCATGACCAAGTGAGATTTATTCCAGGGATGCAAGGATGGTATAATATTGAAAATCTATCAACATCAAACACCACACCAACAAAAAGAAGGGCGAACATCACATGATCATCTCCAAAGATGCTGAAAAGGCATTTGACAAAATTCAACATCCATTCATGATAAAAATTTTCAACAAAATGGGTACAGAGGGTAAGTACCTCAATATAATAAAGGCCATATATGACAAACCCACAGACAACATCATATTTAAAAGCCAAAGGCTGAAAGCATTTCCTCTAAGATTGGAAATAAGACAAGGATGCCCACGCTCACCACTTCTATTCAACATAGTTCTGGAGGTCCTAGCCACGGCAATCAAACAATGCAAAGAAATAAAAGGCATTCATATTGGAAAAGGAAGAAGTCAAACTGTCACTGTTTGCAGATGACATGATATTGTACATAGAAAACCCTAAAGAATCCACCCCAAAACTACTAGAAATAATAATTGAATTCAGCAAAGTTGCAGGATACAAAATTAATACACAGAAATCTGTTGCATTCCTATACACTAATGATGAACTAGCAGAAAGAGAAATCAGGAAAATAATTCCATTCACAACTGCATCTAAAAGAATAAAATACCTAGGAATAAACCTAACCAAGGAGGTGAATGACCTATACCCTGAAAACTATAAGATACTCATGAGAGAAATTAAAAAAGAAACCAATAAATGGAAATACATACTGTGCTCATGTATAGGAAGAATTAATATTGTCAAAATGGCCATATTGCCTAAAGTAATCTATAGATTCAATGCAATCTCTATCAAAATACCAACAGTATTATTCAAAGAACTAGAAAAAATAGTTCTAAAATTCATATGGAACCACAAAAGATCCCAAGGAGCCAAAGCAGTCCTGAGAAGAAAGAACAAAGCAGAGACTTCAACCTCCCCAACTTCAAACTCTACTACAAAGCCACAGTAATCAAAACAATTGGGAACTGGTACAAGAACAAACCCATAAATCAATGGAAAATAATAGAGAGCCCAGGTATAAACCCACACATATATGGCCAATTAATACACGATAAAGGAGCCATGAACATACAGTGGGGAAAAGACAGCCTCTTCTACAACTGCTGTTGGCATTACTGGACAGCTACATGCAACAAAATGAAACTAGGTTATTGTCTACCTCCATACAATAAAGGAAATTTGAAATGGATCAAAGGCCTGAATGTAAGTCATGAAACCATAAAAGTCTCAGAAGAAAACATAGGCAAAAATCTCTTGAATATAAACATGAGCAACTTTTTCCTGAACACATCTCCTTGGGCGAGGGGAAAAAAAAGTGTAAAAGTAGGACTACATTAAACTAAAAAGCTTCTGTATAGCAAAGGACACCATCAGCAGAACAAAAAGGCATCCTACAGTATGGGAGAATATATTCATAAATGACTTATCCAATAAGTGGTTAACATCCAAAATATATAAAGAACTCATACTCCTCAACACCCAAAAAATAAATAACCAGATTAAAAAATGGGTAGAGGACCTGAACAGACAATTCTCCAAAGAAGAAATTCAGATGGCCAACAGGCACATGAAAAGATGCTTCACATTGCTAATTATGAGATAAATGCAAATTAAAACCACAATGAAATAACACCTCACACCATTTAGGATGGCCAGTTTCCAAAAGACAAGAAACAACAAATGCTGGTGAGGATGAGGAGAAAGGGGAACCTTCCTACACTGTTGGAGGGAATGTGAATTAGTTCAACCATTGTGGAAAGGAATAGGGAGGTTCCTCAAAAAACTAAAAATATAAATAACATTTGACCCAGGAGGTCCAGTCCTAGGAATTTACCTGAAGAAACAAGGTCTGATTCAAAAATACATATGCACCCTGTGTTTTTTGCAGCACTATTTACAAGAGCCAAAATATGGGAGCAACCTAAGTGTCCATCAGTAGATGAATGGATAAAGAAGAGGTGGTACATATACACAATGGAATATTATTCAGCCATAAAAAGAAAATAAATCCTACCCTTTGCAACAATATGGATGGAGCTAGAGGGTATTATATTCAGTGAAATAAGCCAGGTGGAGAAAGACAATTACCAAATGACTTCACTTATCTGTGGAGTATAACAACAAAGCAAAACTGAAGGGATAAAAAAAGCAGCAGACTCCCAGACTCCAAGAAGGGACTAGCGGTTACCAAAAGGAAGTGGGTGGGGAGTGTGGCTAGAGAGGAAGGAAAAGTGGATTAAGGGGACTATAATTCACAATCACAATATAAGGGGGTCACGGGGAAGGCAGTGTAGCATGGAGAAGACAAGTAATGACTCTATATCATCTTACTACACTGATAGACAGTGACTGTAATGGGGGGCATGAGGACTTGATAATATGGGTGAATGCTGAAACTACGATGTTGTTCATGTGAAACCTTCATAAGATTGTATATCAATAATACTTTAATAAAAGAATTAAAATTAAAAATAATGCAAATAAGTTAGAGGAAATGGAGCTACATTTGAACAAAGTTTTTCTACACTACTTAAATTAGGTTGTATTAACTGAAGCTAGATGGTTTTGGTGTTAATTGTAAGTTCAAGGTAAACGACTAAGAAAATAACTAAAAAATATAGTTAAAACGATGACAAAGGAATGAAAACAGTATACTATAAAATAGCTAACACAAAAGAAACCAGGAATAGCAGAATAGAAGAAAAGAAAGGACAAAAGACAGAAAGAAATAACAAAAATAGTAGATGTTAATCCTTATCAGTAGTTAAACATAATTACAAATGAACTCAACAATCCAATTAAGACAAACAGCAACCAGCAGAATGGATAAAAAACCAAGAACTAAATACATGCTGTCTACAAGAGACATACTTTAAACCCAAAGCCACAAATAAGTTGAAAATAATATGCCATATAGATAATATCATCTAAATAATGGTAGAAGTCAGAGCAATTGGGAGTGTGAATAGGATTTAATGCACAGTGCTGGCTTGAGATGGAGGGATCCATATGCTACGGGATACAGGTAACATCTAGAAGCTGAAAGTGGGTCCCCATTAACAACCAGAAAAGAAATGAGACCCCAGTGATAAAACTCCAAAGAAATGAAATCTTCAACAACCTGAATGAATTTTAAAGTAAATTCTCCCCAGAATCTACTCCCCAAAGCTTCCATAACAATATTCAGTCTGGCCAACACCTTGATTTCTGGCCTTTTGACACCATAAGCGGAGAACCCAATTAAGTCTGCCTGGACATCTAACCTACAGAACTCTAAACTAATAAATAGGTATCATTTTAAGCCACTAAGTTTGTGATAATTTGTCACAGTAATAGAAAATTAATACATTCTCTTATTTTCTATTGTTTCATGTGTCGTATCTCCCTTAAGGATAGAACCAAGTCTTATGCACAGCACACAATGCACAGAAGATGACAAATTAAAGATCAGAAACCGTTAATTGAATAAAATACCTAGATCCACTTATATTTGCTGCTTACTCCAGCTGGTATCATGACTTCTTTACCCCAACAACATTCATGATTGTTTTAGGGTTATATAAATACAAGAATAATACAAGGGTAAAAAAATTCTAGACAAGGGAGGTTCCAAACATGTCAAGCCTCCACTTAGGATGCAAGATACAGTTAATCTCTTTTTCTGAGTAATTACATATGCTTACATTCTATGAGGGAAGATGAGAATTCTGTAGCCATTATTAGTTATTGTTTTGTAACTTACTTTCCTCAGCTCCCAATAGTAAATAACACCAGTTGTTGCAGGCATAACTGTGAGATATTGGCTAATATCTGAGATATTTGGTTCCAAACCACCTAAAAGTGAAAACTGAAATAAAGCAAGTCAATTGAATTATTTAGTCTCCTAGTGCATATAAAAGTTCTGTTTATACTACACTGCAGTTTATAAGTATACAATAGCATTATGTATAAAAAATGTACATACCCTAAGTAAAAAATAGTTTATTGCTAAATAATGCTAATCATCATCTGAGCTTTCAGCTTTTTGCTGATGAAGGTTCTTGCCTTGATACTGATGGCTGCTGACTGATCCAGCTAGTGCTTGTTGAAGGTTGTGGTGCATGTAGCAATTTCTTAAAACAAGACAATAATGAAGTCTGCAAGATCAACCCTTTGATGAATATTTCTCTGTAGCATACAGTGCTGTTTGGTAACACTTTACCCAAAGAACTTATTTCAAAATTGGAGGCAATCTTCTCAATCATGTCACCGCATTATCAATTAATGAAATATTATAAATCCTTTGTTATCACTTCAACAATCTTCACAGCCTCTTCATCAGGAGTAGAATTTATCTGAAGGAATCAATTTCTCTGTTCATTCATTAGAAGCAACTCCTCATCCATTAAAGTTTCATCATGAGATTGCAGCAATTCAATCACAGCTTCAGCCTCCACTTCTAGTTCTGGTTCTCTTTCTAATTTCTTACACATCTGCAGTTACTTTCCCCACTGAAGTCCTGAACCCCTCAAAGTCATCCATGAGGATTGAAATTAAGTTCTTCCAAACTCTGGCTAATGTTGATCTTTTGATCTTTTCTCATGAATCACAAATGTCCTTAATGGCATCCATAATGGTGACTCCTTTCCATGTTTCAGTTTACTTTGCCCAGATCCATCAGAGAAATCACTATCTACAGCAGCTACTGACTTATGAAATGTAACAATAAGACTTGAAGGTCAAAATGCCTCCTTGATCCATGGGCTGCAGAATGGATATGTTAGTAAGCATGAAAACAACATTAATCTCATTGCCCATTTCCATCTGAGCTCTTGGGTGACCAGTTGAACTGTCAATGAGCAGTCATATTTTGAAAGGGATCTTTTCCTGTGAGTAGTAGGTCTCAATAGTGGGCTTAAAATATTCAGCAAACTATGATGTAAACAGATGTGCTGTCATTTAGGCTTTCTTGTTTCAATACAGCACAGGCAGAGTAGATGTACCATAATTCTTTGTGGCTCGAGGATAGTCTGAATGATTGATGAGGACTTGATTCAACTTAAAGTCCCCAGCTGTACTAGGCCCTAACAAGAGAGTCAGCCTATCCCTCGAAGCACTGAAGCCAGGTACTGACTTCTTTCTTGCAATGAAAGTCCTAGATGGTATCTTCTTCCAATAGAAGGCTGTTTCAGCTACTTTGAAAATGTGTTTTTGTGTAGCCACTTTCATTAATTATCTTAGCTAGACCTTCTGGATAATCGATAAAGCTTCTCATCAGCACTCACTGCCTCGCCTTGCGATTATATCATGGAGATGACTTCTTACCTTGAACTTCACAGACCAACCTCTGTCAGCTTCAAACTTTTCTTCAGCAGCTTATTCACCTCTTGCAGCCTCCCTGGAGTCAGGCCTTGCTCTGCATTAGGCTTTGGCTTAAGGGAATGTGGTGGCTGGTTTGGTCTTCTGTCCAGACCACTACAATTTTGTCCATATCAGCAATAAGTCTGTTTCATTTTCTTATTATTCATGTGTTCACTGGAGTAGCACTTATAATTTCCCTCAAAAGCTTGTCCTGTGCATTCACAACTTGGCTAACTGGCACAAGAGGCCTAGCTTTGGGCCTATCAAGGCTTTCAACATGCCCTCCTCACTAAACTTAATCAATTGTAGATTTTGATTTAAAGTGAGAGACGTGTGCCTCTTCCTTTGGCTTGAATACTCAGAAGCCATTGTAGAGTTATGAATTGGCCTAATTTCAAAACTGCTGTCACTCAGGAAATGGAATTCTGAGGAGGGGAAGAAAACTGGGGGAACAGCTGGTCAGTGGAGTAATCAGGACACAGACATTTATGAATTAAGTTTGCCATTTTATATGGGTGCAGTTCATGGCATCCCATGGACTGCAATTCCAAGACAATTGCAACAGTAACATCAAAGATTACTGATTACAGATCACCATAACAAATACAGTAATAATTTAAAAGTTTGAAATAAGTCTAAAATTAACAAAATGTTACTAAGAGACACAAAATGAGTAAATACTGGTAGAAAAATGTCACTGATAGACTTGTGCAATCTAGGATTCCCACAAACCTTCAATCTGTAAAAAACACAGTCTGTGAAGCACAATGAAGTACAGTAAAATTAGGTATTTTAAGGTGTTTGTTTTCTTCAGATCTCACAAGCTACAGATATTCACTAATATCTATAATATCCTTGTTCATTAAGCTAACACTTTTAGTCCCATTTTACATATGGGTACTCTGGAAGTAATGAATTTTCAGAAGTGTGTGTATGTGTACACACGTATGCCTTCCTTAAGAAAATGTATTTCTTAGAATAACTCTATTATTAGACACTGTGTTGGAAATCTGTTAGTGATAAAATTGCCATGAAGTTAATATAATATCCATTAGTTTTTAGACAAAGTAAAAGTAACTTCCCATCATATAAAGATCATGAACAATTAACAAGTAAAATCATAATTTCACAGATAGTTGCCCATCTAAATTCATTCAGATTTAGGGAAGAAGTGAGGCTACATTAAATTTTAATCAAATTTCACAGCTACTGAAATACATTCATGAAATACTTGATTGACATTCCTAACACAAACAGAATGATCTATAAAAAGGATTGCTGTATTTTAAGGTCAAGCATGTCATTTTCATCTCCCTATGTTCAAAATATGTCATACTGAAAGACTGTAGCTGTTTCTTTATTTTCATATTCTATTTCTTATGACTTAATCTTCATGTACAATTTATATGAATACCTAAAATTAGATTAGCAATATATTACGGTTCTAAAATAGGGGAAGGAGTTTTTTAAGAGTGACTTACCATCCTGTTTTGGCCAACTACATTTGTTGATCCAGTATGAAAACTTTGTGTGCTTAGTTTTATAGTGAAAGTATACTTATTTACCCCATTGCAATAATATTATTTTGTTAATTTATAACCTATTGTTATATAAACTTTATAAGTATTCCCATTGTAGGCACTCCCTTCTAATGTTTCTGGGGTTCTAGAATGGAAGAGAAGAAACATAATAATCTATGAATGTAGGCGAACCTTATCTAAGCAAAACAAGAAAATTTGGACTTAGTTAACAGATATTTTAAGGAAGTTAATTTGCTCTAAAAAGAGGCATTTTATTTAAAATGTTTAATATAACAAATAAATACTACTTGGTTCAATTTCCATAAAAAACAATATGCACTTTTCAGTTTCATTGTATTTTATTGTGGTAAGAACACTTAACATGAGATGTAACGTAATAACAAATGTTTATGTATACAACACACTACTGCTTACAAATACTTGTATATTCTAATTCACCTTGCTTGAATGAAACTTTATGTCTGATTAGTAACTCCCCATATTCCCCTACTGCCAATCCCTGGCAGCCATCACTCCACTCTGACTTTATGAATTTGACTATTTTAGATACCTCATATAAGTGGAATTGTGCAATATTTGTCCTTCTATGACTGAATTATTTCACTTAGCACAATGTCTTTGAGGTTCACCCATGCTGTAGCATATTGAAAAATCTCCCCTTTTAAGACTGAATAGCATTACATTGTATGCATATACCACATTTTTGTTTATCTGTTCATCTGTCAATGGACATTTAGGATTTTACTACATCTTGGCTTTTATAAATAGTGCTGCAGAGAACACAGGCATACTAATAACCCTATAATATCCTAATCTCAATTCTTTCATATAGATACCAGAAGTGATATTGCTAGACCATAGGATAGTTCAATTTTTAATTTTTATGGAACCTCCATACTATTTTTCATAGAGGTTGCTCCATCATTCATTCCCACCAGTAGTGTACAACAACAGTTACAATTTCTCTGCATTCTCGTCAAAAGTTGTCTTTTGGGTTTGTTTGTTTGTTTCTGACAATAGCCATTCCAACAGGCATAAGGTGGTATGTCTTTTATGAAAAACAATATTTACTTAGGTTCTTAGGCAATTTTTCCTATTAATTTCCTTTTTTTTCTGGCTAAGGTGAGTGCATTACATTTTTTTTATTTTGGTATCATTAATCTACAATTACAGAAAGAACATTATGTTTACTAGGTTCCCCCCTTCACCAAGTCCTCCCCACATTCCCCTTCACAGTCACTGTCCATCTGCATAGTAAGATGCTGTAAAATCACTACTTGTCTTCTCTGTGTTGCACAGCCCTCTCCGTGTTCCCCACACACTATACATGCTAATCGTAATGCCCTCTTTCTTTTTCCCCGCCCTTATCCCTCCCTTCCCACCCATCATCCCGAGTCCCTTTCCCTTTGGTAAATATTAGTCCATTCTTGGGTTCTGTGATTCTGCTGCTGTTTTGTTCCTTCAGTTTTCCTTTGTTCTTATACTCCACATATGAGTGAAATCATTTGGTACTTGTCCTTCTCTGCTTGGCTTATTTCACAGAACATAATACCCTCTAGCTCCATCCATGTTGTTGCAAATGGTAGGATCTGTTTTTTTCTTATGCTGCATAATATTCCATTGTGTACATGTACCACATCTTCTTTATCCATTAATCTACTGATGGAAATTTAGGTTGATTCCATATCTTGGCTATTGTAAACAGTACAGCAATAAACATAGGGGTGCATCTGTCTTTTTGAAACTGGAGTGCTGCATTCTTAGGGTAAATTCCTAGAAGTGGAATTCCTGGGTCAAATGGTATTTCTATTTTGAGCATTCTGAGGAACCTCCATACTGCTTTTCACAATGGTTGAACTAGTTTACATTCCCACCAGCAGTGTAGGAGGGTTCCCCTTTCTCCACAACCTCGCCAACATTTGTTGTTGTTTATCTTTTCGATGATGGCGATCCTTACTGGTATGAGGTGATATCTCATTGTGTTTTAATTTGCATTTCTCTGATGATTAGTGATGTGGAGCATCTTTTCATGTGCCTGTTGGCCATCTGGAATTCTTCCTTAGAGAACTGTCTATTCAGATACTCTGACCATTTTTTAATTGGATTATTTGCTTTTTGTTTGTTGAGGTGTGTGAGTTCTTTATATATTTTGGATGTCAATCCTTTATCAGATCTGTCATTTATGAATATGTTCTCCCATACTGTAGAATGCCTTTTTATTCTATCGATGGTGTCCTTTGCTGTACAGAAGCTTTTTAGCTTGATATAGTCCCACTTGCTCATTTTTGCCTTTGTTTCTCTTGCCCGGGGAGATATGTTCATGAAGAAGTCACTCATGTTTATGTCCATGAGATTTTTGCCTATGTTTTCTTCTAAGAGTTTTATGGTTTCATGACTTACATTCAGGTCTCTGATCCATTTGGAGTCCACTTTTTTGTATGGGGTTAGACAGTGATCCAGTTTCATTCTCTTACATGTAGCTGTCCAGTTTTGCCAGCACCATCTGCTGAAGAGACTGTCATTTCGCCATTGTATGTCCATGGCTCCTTTATCAAATATTAATTGGCCATATATGTTTGGGTTAATGTCTGGAGTCTCTATTCTGTTCCACTGGTCTGTGGCTCTGTTCTTCTGCCAGTACCAAATTGTCTTGATTACTATGGCTTTGTAGTAGAGTTTGAAGTTGGGGAGTGAGATCCCCCCCCCCAACTTTATTCTTCCTTCTCAGGATTGCATTGGCAATTTGGGGTCTTTGGTGTTTCCATATGAATTTTTGAACTATTTGTTCCACTTTATTAAAGAATGCTGTTGGTAATTTGATAGGGATTGCATCGAATCTGTATATTGCTTTGGGCAGGATGGCCATTTTGACTGTATTAATTCTTCCTAGCCAGGAGCATGGGATGAGTTTCCATTTGTTAGTGACCTCTTTAATTTCTCTTAAGAGTGTCTTCTAGTTTTCAGGGAATAGGTCTTTCACTTCCTTTGTTAGGTTTATTCCTAGGTATTTTATTCTTTTTGATGCGATTGTGAATGGAATTGTTTTCCTGATTTCTCTTTCTATTAGTTCATTGTTAGTGTATAGGAAAGCTACAGATTTCTGTGTGTTAATTTTGTATCCTGCAACTTTGCTGAATTCAGATATTAGTTCTAGTAGTTTTGCAGTGGAGACTTTAGGGTTTTTTATGTACAATATCATGTCATCTGAAAATAGTGACAGTTTGAATTCTTCTTTACCAATCTGGATTCCTTGTATTTCTTTGTTTTTTTATGACTGCCGTGGCTAGGACCTCCAGTAAAACGTTGAATAACAGTGGGGAGAGTGGGCATCCCTGTCTTGTTCCCAGTCTCAGAGGAAAAGCTTTCAGCCTCTTGCTGTTCAGTATGATGTTGGCTGTGAGTTTATCATATATGGCCTTTATTATGGTGAGGTACTTGCCTTCTATCCCCATTTTGTTGAGAGTTTTTATCATGAATGGATGTTGAATTTTGTCGAATGCTTTTTCAGCATCTATGGAGATGATCATGTGTTTTATGTCCTTCTTTTTGTTGATGTGGTGGATGATGTTGATGGATTTTCGAATGTTATACCGTCCTTGCATCTCTGGTATGAATCCCACTTGGTCATGGTGTATGATCCTCTTGATGTATTTTTTAATTCGGTTTGCTAATATTTTGTTGAGTGTTTTTGCATCTACTTTCATCAGGGATATTGGTCTGTAGTTTTTTTTTTGGTGGGGTCTTCGACTGGTTTTGGAATTAGGGTGTCGTTGGCTTCATAGAATGAGTTTGAGAGTATTCCCTCCTCTTCTATTTTTTTGGAAAACTTTAAGGAGAATGGGTGTTATGTCTTCTCTGTATGTCTGATAAAATTCCGAGGTAAATCCATCTTGCCCAGGGGTTTTGTTCTTGGTTGTTTTTTGATTACCGATTCAATTTCGTTGCTGGGATTTGGTCTGTTTAGATTTTCTGTTTCTTTCTGGGTCAGTCTTGGAAGGTTGTATTTTTCTAAGCAGTTGTCCATTTCTCCTAGGTTTTCCAGCTTGTTAGCCTATAGGTTTTCATAGCATTCTCTAATAATTCTTTGTATTTATGTGGGGTCTGTCATGATTTTTCCTTTCTTGTTTGAATTCTGTTGATGTGTGTTGATCCTCTTTTTCTCTTAATAAGTCTTGCAAGAGGTTTATCTATTTTGTTTATTTTATCAAAGAACCAGCTCTTGGTTTCATTGATTTTTTCTATTGTTTTATTCTTCTCAATTTTATTTATTTCTTCTCTGATCTTTATTATGTCCCTCCATCTGCTGAACTTAGGCCTCATTTGTTTTTCTTTTTCCAATTTCGATAATTGTGACATTGAACTATTCATTTGGGATTGTTCTTCCTTCTTTAAATATGCCTGGATTGTTATATACTTTCCTCTTAAGACTGCTTTTGCTGCATCCCACAGAAGTTGGGGCTTTGTGTAGTTGTTTTCATTTGTTTCCATATATTGCTGGATCTCCATTTTAATTTGGTCATTGATCCATTGATTATTTAGGAGCATGTTAAGCCTCCATGTTTTTGTGAGCCATTTTGCTTTCTTTGTACAATTTATTTCTAGTTTTATACCTTTGTGGTCTGAAAAGTTGGCTGGTAGGATTTCAATCTTTTGGAATTTACTGAGGTTCCTTTTGTGGTATAGTATGTGGTCTCTTCTGGAGAATGTTCCATGTGCACTTGAGAAGAATGTGTATCCTGTTGCTTTTGGATGTAGAGTTCTATAGATGTCTATTAGTTCCATCTGTTCTAGCGTGTTGTTCAGTACCTCTGTGTCCTTACTTATTTTCTGTCTGGTGGATCTGTCCTTTGGGGTGAGTGGTGTGTTAAAGTCTCCCAAACTGAATGCATTGCATTCTATTTCCTCCTTTAATTCTGTTAGTATTTGCTTGACATATATTGGTGCTCCTGTATTGGGTGCATATATGTTTATATGGTTATATACTCTTGTTGGACTGAGCCCATTATAATTATGTAATGTCCTTCTTTATCTCTTGTTACTTTATTTTTAATTCTACTTTGTCTGATAGTAGTATTGTAACACCTGCTTTATTCTCTCTGTTGTTTGCATGAAATATCTTTCTCCAGCCCTTGACTTTTAATCTGTGCATGTGTTTGGGTTTGAGGTGAGTCTCTTGTAAGCAGCATATAGATGGATCTTGCTTTTTATCCATTCTATTACTCTGTGTCTTTTGATTGGTGCATTCAGTCTATTTACATTTACGGTGATTATTGAAAGATATGCACTTCTTGCCATTGCAGGCTTTAGATTTTTGGTTTCGAAAGGTTCAAGTTAGCTTGTTTACTACCTTACTGTCTGACCTCACTTGCTTATTGAGCTGTTATCAACACAGTCTGATGATTATTTCTTTCCCTTCTTTTACCTCATCCTCCATTCTTCATATGTTGGGTGTTTTGTTCTGTGCTCTTTTTAGGAGTGCTCCCATCTAGAGCAGTCCCTCTAAGATACCCTGTAGAGGTGGTTTGTGGGAGGCTAATTCCCTCAACTTTTGCTTGTCTGGGAATTGTTTAATCCCTCCTTCATATTTAAATGATAATCGTGCTGGATACAGTATCCTTGGTTCAAGGCCCTTCTGTTTCATTGCATTAAATATATCATGCCATTCTCTTCTGGCCTGTAAGGTTTCTGTTGAGAAGTCTGATGATAGCCTGAAGGGTTTTCCTTTGTAGGGGACCTTTTACTCTCTCTGGCTGCCTTTAATACTCTGTCCCTGTCCTTAATCTTTGCCATTTTAATTATGTGTGTTGGTGTTGATCTCTTTGGATCCCATCTCTTGGGTGTTCTGTGTGCCTCCGTAGTCTGAGCAACTATTTCCTCCCCCAATTTGGGGAAGTTCTCAGCAATTATTTCTTCAAAGACACTTTCTATCCCTTTTTCTCTCTCTTCTTCCTCTGGTAACCTAAAATGCAGATTTTGTTCTTTTTGGATTGGTCACACAATTCTCTTAATATTGTTTCATTCCTAGAGATCCTTTTGTCTCTCTCTGCATCAGCTCTATGCATTCCTGTTCTCTGGTTTCTATTCCATCAGTGGCCTCTTGCATCTTATCCATTCTGCTTATAAATCCTTCCAGAGTTTGTTTCACTTCTGTAATCTCCCTGCAGACATCTGTGATCTCCCTCTGGATGTCTGTAATCTCCCTCTGGACTTCATCCCTTAGCTCTTGCATACTTCTCTGCAGCTCTGTCAGCATGTTTATGATTTTTATTTTGAATTCTTTTTCAGGGAGACTGGTTAAGTCTGCCTCTACAGTTCCTTTCTCAGGTGTAACTATCTTGGACTGGACCAGATTTTTTGCCTTTTCTTGGTGATAGCAGTGACTGTAGGCAGGTTGTGGGTATGTCAGCTGGGAGAAGAAAGTCCTTTCCTGCTTGCTGGATGCCTTGCCCTTCTCTGCTGCCTGTGACGGTTACCTGCACTCCTGGAGCAGCCACCGGGTTAATCTCCTAAGCTGCTGTGGGTGGGGTGTCTGTCAGAGAAGTGTGGAGCCCTGCAGGGAGTGGCAGGCATGCCAGGTGCACTCCTCCATGCTAGTGGCGACCCTGCCGGGCAGCTGTGTAACAGCATCGGCCTTTGATTCTGGCCTGGGCGGCTGTGCATTGGGTTAGGATTCCAGTCGGCTCCTGGGAGCGCTCCTGCTCCCTCTGGCTCCACTGACAGTGTACGTGGGGCTTTTCCACACAGGCTTCTACTGGGCTCTAGCTTCACTGTTGCTGGTGCACGTGAGCCGTGCCTGGGCTGTTCGGTCGCTCCACTGTGGGCCAGCACAAGCCTCTCCTGTGGCACACGGATCTGCTCTCAGTTCCTTCCAGTGCTTCTGCCCCCAGCACACATTCCCACTCTCCTGCTACTGGGCCCGTGTGTTGGGGTCCACACCAGTTGGAGGAACGACTGGCAGGCTGCCTAGTCCTGTCAGGGGCTTCAGAGCTGCACTGCCTCTGTTTAGGACAACTCAGTTTCCCCAGTATTCCAAGCTACCGGGACAACTTCATACAGCTATGGGGTCCCTGTCTCTTTAAGACTTGCAGAAAGCACTCGCTTTTCTTTTGTCTCAGGGGTGCTGGTTGAGGGGACCTTCCCACAGGTTTTGCTTTTCCGTTTCTCTAATATCCAGCATCCCGTGCACCTTGTGTCTGTGTTCCAGGTGCAGATTTCTAGAGCTGATTATTTAGCAGTCCTGGGCTTTCACTCCCTCCCCGTTCCGACTCCTTTCTTTCCACCGGGTTTTGGGGTGGGGGAGTATTCAGGTCCTGCCTGATCGCGGCTTGTATCTTACCCCCTTTGTGTGATGCTGAGTTCTCGCAGATGTAGATGTATCCTGGCTGTTGTACTGCATCCACTGGTGTCTCTTTTAGGAATAGCTGTATTTATTGTATTTTCATAAATATATATGTTTTGGGGCAGAGATTTCCTCTGAATTACTCACACCGCCGTCTTCCCGTGATCCTCTATTAATTTCCTTTTATGGCAGACAATGCATTGTAGTTAACTCTGGTCATGTTTCCTTTTTTACTTTTTTTCTGAAGCTTAGTAACTGCTTTGTGCTTTTCATTTGCTTATTCTTACGACTAACTCTGTCATTCCTTCTAATAGCGTATCAATACAATTTCCACAAGTTCTATCACTATCCAGTTATTTACCATTTCTGTATTTTTATTATTATATTTATTGCTTCTAGAACACTGCACTTAACTTCGCTCCAGACTGATTATTTTCCAGGGTTGCTACACAACTCTCATCCTGGAACTTAACCTTGCCTTTCTCCTGAGTTGTATTTCCTAATTCCTGGGTATTATATCTGTTTCCCTAAAATCCCCCCCCCCACTTTTTTTTGTAGAGAGCATCCTCCATTAATTCTACCAGGTTAAAGAGCAGTATTTATTCTTTTCCTTTTTCTTTATGTTTAAAAATTTTCACAAAAAATCACCAATGAAGCCATAATAAAAGAAATCCTGCCATTTGCAACAACATGGATGGACTGGAAGGTATTATGCTCAGTGAGATAAGCCAGGCAGAGAAAAACAAATACCATATGACTACACTTATTTGTGGACTATAAAAACAAAACGAAACAGAATGAACAAAACAGCAGTAGACTCAGACACTGAGAAGTGACTAGTGGTTACCATGGGGGATGGGCTGGGGTGGGTGGGTGGGTGGGTAGGGGCATAAATGGGCACAAAAATTCTCAAGCATAATATGAGTTGGTCATGGGGATAGTAGTACAGCATGGAGAATACAGTCAATGATTCTGTAACATCTTTCTATGTGGACAGATAGTAACCACACTAGTTGAGGTGAGGATTTAATAAAATGGGTTAACTGTTGAACCACTGTGTTGTACATCTGAAACTAATACAAGATTGTTTATCAACAATACTTTAATAAAAACAATTTTTTTTAAAAAACTGATGAAAAAGAATATAAATATATAGGCAACCTTCAAATGATTGCACAATAGCAAAATGCAAAGTGATTAACACTTTCTATATGTCCATCTCTTGAATTGCCTTGCTCGAATCTAAACCACTTGCCTTTTAGGCCTGTTGAATGCCATCCTAGTATCTCCCACCAGTATCATCTTGGAGATTTTTTTTACTCTGCTTTTGTGTAACAACTCCAGTTTTCTGTAGTCCATTTGTCTTTTTTAATTCCCTCCTTTTGGAGCACACATTTTCATATCTTCCTGGAAAGGGTTCAAAGGAGTAACATCCCCTGAATATGCATTTCTGAAAATGTCTTCATTCTACCCTTACATTTAGTTTTTGTTTGCCTAGGCATAGAATTCTAGGTTGAAAATCACTGCACTTTAGAATTTTGAAGTCACTGCTCAATTGTATTAGAGTCTGCAGGGTTTTGTTAAAGGATATAAAGAATTTCTGAAACCTGTTTTTTATTATGTGAATTTTTTGCTTCTCTCTAGAGACTTCATGAAACTTTACTGCTGCCAGTGTTCTAAAAATCCACAATTATGAGCATGAAGTGAGTTTATATTCAGGTATTGTGCTGGACTCACAGTGGGCCTTTACAGCTACGAAATTCACATCCCTAGCTGAGCAGTATTATATACTGTATGGTCAGGAGCATAGACTCTTGAATCAGACTGCCTGGATTTCAATACTGACTCTACCAATTACTGACTGTGTGACTTTGAGAAAACAACCTAATATCTTCATGCTTCATTTTCCTTATCTCCATATTAGTATGGAGATGATAAAAGTTGTACTTACCTGAAATACTGCTGTTACTATTAAACAAGTTAAATTTGTAAAGTCATTATATCACTGTAATAGGCACATGGTAAGTCATATATGGAAGTTGGCTAATAATACTGTCTTGCCAATGGATTTCAGCCCTGGGTAAGTTTGCTATGGATTCAATGTGACCAAGGAAAATGACAGCAAATGTTCTTTGGAGTGAAAGGATTTATTAAATACTTTTTGATTTATAAAATACTTATGTTAAACCAATTATCATAATTTGCTGATTTTAAATCAACAGAGCCTTTAAATTATCATCATTTTTATTCTTTTATCTTTGCCATAGCACTCACAATTTGCTTTCATCAGACAAGTGATGTCTGTGTTCTACATTCTCTAAACATGGGCAGTGATCAAGAGACATTCCAATTCTCTGCTTTTGCTCTTCTCCCAACTCCAAATCTACCTGTCAAAATCCTACACACCTTCAAGACCCATCTCAAATACCCCCTTCTCTCTGAGTCTTTCCTAATCACCTGTCTTGCCAATGGGTTTCAGCCCAGGGCAAGTTCACTATGGATTCAGTGTGACCAAAGAAATTGACAGAAAAACGTTTTTGGGGTAAAAGGGTTTATTACCTGGCTTGTTCTCCGGCAGTAGTCAAGCACTAGTGTCTCACCCAGAGCACTGGGCCGAGCGCTCTATATAGCACAATAGTAGCTTATTGCCTAAAGGTGTGGAAGTAGTAGCCTAGCAACAGGCCAGTTACATCATCAGGTGGTTCAAGTTCAGTGAGGATCCTTGTCATAGGAACCCCAACCTCCCCACAAATACTATCCTAGAGAATTTTCCTGGAATCATCAATTTGATATCATCTTCCCCTCCATTTTCTCTGTTGTCTTTGGTGCAACTCCTATAACTGAGATGTAGGACTTTCTAGACTGGTTGTTTTATTTGTTTTTCTTCTATTTCCATCTCTTCATCATTTTAATCTAGTTTCTAGAAGATTCCTCAACCTGAAACTTTAAACTTTAAATTGAGGTTTTCATTTCTGCTACCATGTTCTTAACTTTCATGACTTCTTTTTTTTTTGTTCTGGTTTCATGGGTGTAATACATTTTTCTTATTTTTCTGAAGACATAATGATAATATTTGAGGGCTTTTTCTTTCTCCTTTCAAAATTTCTATAGAGAAGCTGCTGGTGGTGCCTCACCAACATCTCATTCAATTGGCTCATGCAGACGTTCCCCAGATGCTGAAATGAGTGCTTTCTGCTAAGGGCCCACAGCTGTCCTCACTCCAGAGAACTGTACTTGGTTCAAATAGAGAGGCCTTGGCTGAAGTTATACCCTCTTCTAAGTAGCCAGCCAACTTCCAAAGATTGGCGAACAAGAGAAACACAGAATCCTGCGACCTTGTCCCAAGGTAAGACCAATTCTGTAGTATAATTTATGCTTCATTTCATGTGACCAGGATTTAGCTAATATCCGGTTGAGTCCAAAAGCTTTCTTTGCTTTCTTATTTCACCCTAAACAGTAGCTGAGGTAGGGTAACCAAATCCTGTTCTTTTGTAAGAACCACTACAATAATCATTTTCAGAAGACTCTATCTCAAACTGTTTCTGAAGAACCTAACCTAAGACGCTCTTTCCTTAAAAGTTGCTTTTTTTCCCATGGTATTTTCTATAACTATCTTTCAATTGAGGCATTCCTCAAATGTCTGATAATTCTATGCCTGATATCCAAATAACACTTTCTCTTACTAAGGGCTATAAAAAACCTTTGATATGTTGGATAGAACAGAGACCTAAAATTAAGTGACCAAGTTTTAGTCCTGACATTGCTTCTAAACATATATGTTGTCTTAAGGAAGTCACTTAATATTTTTCTACCTTGTTTTTCTCTTCTGTAAAGAAGTATTTTGGATGTGGAAGAAGTAAAGAGAGAGAGTGAAGAGAAAAATTCTTCCCATAAAAAAATTCCAAGATTTTTCCCATGTGTGGATAAAATGAATGTTCCTGTGGCCAGGATTCTTACCTGGTCCTGGTTGGCTCACTCACTAAACACGTGTGGGCAATGCATTGTTATTGAGTTTATATAAAGAGCCCTACCCATTGCTCTGGGTATCAGAGTGGCATAGCTGCAAGGCTGAAGGAGAGCAGAGCAGAAGCTGGAGTGGTGGCCGTGCTGAGGATAGGGACCCAGAGGACGACTGTATGGGCAGAGAGGCCCAGAGGCAGAGACCAGCTTGCTGCATGCAGACTCGCTCTGAGTGAACAGGATTTTAATGATTGACCTGCCACCATGGAAATAAAGTTTGGTATAATCATTTCACCCCAAGAACATTCTACTGTCATTTCTTTGGTCACACTGAATCCATTATTTACTTGCCCAGGGCTGAAACCCATTGGCAAGACAACATGTATGCTTCAAAAGATACATCCATGTTTCATTTGATTTCTACAAAGTCTTCTAGGAATTATTTAAAAACTAACATGTGGCTTCACTGTGAAATTCAAAGGTTAAAACTCAAATGACAGAGTTAATGTAATGCTTAAATACATAGTTCCTAGAAGTTACCACCACTTCACACTCAAGAAAAAGAGCTGGCAAAAGAAGGACTCTCCAGTTATGGGACATTTTAGACTTATCTGACAAAAATGTTACTGTCATCTCATGTAATTTTCAAAATAAAAATTTTCATAATAAAGATATAAGCATTATAATATGATAATTTTATGAATGTGGGGGAGGCACAAAAAGTGTAAATGATTTTACCAAGGACACATAGTAAAGGATTGGAGCTAGAATTCACACCCTGTCAATATGACTCCAGTTTTGGACCTATTAACCACTACTGTGCTCTGAGGTATCAGAAAGTAAACTCTCCCAAAAGATACACGCCTGACTACTGACTGAGAAAACTAGTAATTCAATGAAAAATCTGGTTGACTCTCTTTTCTTCACAAACTGACTGCTTATGTTCCTCAATTTACTAATTAGCAGCAGACAAGTTAACATATTCTGCATTAGCATTAATCACATACATAAAGGCAAAGGAATGCAAAATAAGAAGACAACTGGAGTGCTGTGGACCAGTACACATATAATATGCACGTTGTTAATGTAAAAGATAGAAAGATCTGAGAGGGAATGAATTGCACCTGGCAAAAATTCCACATACTCTTGTCTCTATAGATGTAAACATCAGTATTTACTACTGCTTTTCATTTCCACAATTAAAGCATCTATAAAATGTTTTTACATAAGTATAGGAAAAGTGCCAAACAGAAATAAGACAAATTATGTAAAGGTAAGGTTAGTGCTCCCAAGTTTTGCTGGGTTTCAGTCTTCCCCTTCTGGACTTGGCAGCATATCAGGATGTGCATGAGCTAAACTACAGAGCACCTCTACACAGCATTTCCTTCCTACTCTGCATTCTCTGAATGCACTGGCCAGAGATTTTTTAATTTCATACATCATTTACAACTAGCTCTGTTGATTCTATAGTCATTAATGAGCTCAGGCTGAGTGTCAAAAGGAACACACACCAACATACAGACACACACATTTGGCATTGTCACAGGTAGAGCAAAACAATCCAAGTCCATTGCACTAACTAACCCACTCACTGCAAAAGCCATAGACCCAGAATATAAAGCGCCCAAGAACTAATTAATCTTTGTACTTGTTTGTTTGCCAAGGCAAGTTGGATATGGATGTCAATTCAAAATAAGTCCCCAGCATTATGGAAGCCATAATAAGTAGCTGAAAACACCCAAGGCAGAAGTTTCTCTAATAGCATGAGTGTAAGGCACAGGCATACTCAATATTTACCAAATTTTACCATCTCATTTACTAGACTCCCTGGTGGTGATCAAAGTTTAATTTTAAGTTTTTGTTGAGATAATAAATGATGATGAGAAAAATATCTTTTACTTTGGAATTTGAGGTTAATTTTAAAACCTTTTGTTTTTCTGTTGTACTATTTTTCCATCCCAGGTAGAAGGAAGAAAAAAACATTGAGGTTTTTCAGTGACTGCTGGTTTATGTCACATTATCCACATTTACATACTTTGCCCATGGATAAAATGCCTGTCTTTGTGACATACAAATTTAATATGATCCATGTATAAATCAGGGTTCTCCTGAGAAACAGAACCAATAGGATCTCTAAATGTATCTATACCTGTATATCTGCTGATCAAGAGAGACTGATTTCTTTTATGGAACTGGATCACATGATCATGTAACTGTGGAGCCTGGCAAGACTGCAATCTGCAGGGCAGGCCATCAGGATAGAAATTCAATTAAGAGTTGATGCAGCAGAGGAAGGAGATTAAAGATGGTGGTGTGAGAGGTGAGAAAGAGGCACCCAAAACCACATATAATAAGAAAATATAGTTAATACAACTAATCCTTAAAAAGCAACATGAAAGAAGGATGCACCAGACTGTAGACACTTAGAGAAAAGAATAAACCTCATAGAACAGGGTATCGTACCAAAGCTGTGGCCCAGCAGGACACAAGCCCTTCCCCCACCCCAGCTCACTGGTGAGAGGAAGAGAAATGGAGCAGGGAGTGGGTAGAAGCCTAGGACTGATGAACACCTAGCCCCAGAGCTCTGCTCTGCGAGCAAGAGCATACACTGCATGGTGCTCTGGAGATTAGTGGGGTTGGGAAGCTAAGACAGGTGGAATACTTGGAGAAACTGAGATTCCAGCTACTTGTGGAAAACAGGGATCCACATCTGGCTGCTCTGGGATAAAAGAAAGATGGGCAGTCTTAGAGACATTCTAAAAGTGAGAGGGCTGCTAAAGGGGCAAGGATTGCACAGAGCTTGCTTCTCAGGAGAAAGGAGAGGTAGACATAATTGTCCAGGCACACTCTACCCAGAAGATTGGGAAACTTTAGGAGCTTTGGGTGCTCCATCCCCTGGGCTGCCTACACAGCTACAAGGACCTCCACCATGATACGCAGCCTACTACACCTTCTTCCCAGGTGGCACCAGCTGATAAAACATCAGGCCCTGCCCTTGCATCAGGCCAACCAGAGGGAGGCCTTGTCTATGGCAGCTACAAACTCAAAGCACAGAAGCTTACACCTGTATGCTCAGCCCACTGGTTCTGGCAGTGGAGACATGTGGAGCAGCCGGGAAGCAGGAAACAGTTATTTTCTCCAACCAGGCACCAATGTTGCTCCTCCACTCTGACATCACTCCAGGGGCTTAGCAGCTCCAGATAATAGAGCTTCTGGGCAAAAATATATAAATATGAAATGTCAGAGGAATCTGATTCAAACCAAAATCCCACAAACACCAGAAAAAGAGCCAAGTGTAACTTAACTCATCAATCTTCCTGAAAGATATATCAAAATAAAAATCATAAACATGCTCATCGAGCTACACAAAAATATTCAAGCACTCAAGGTAGAATTCAAGAATGAGATTCAATCAGTAAGGAATGCAATATCTGAAATGAAACATGCAATGGAGGGATTTAAAAGCAGATTATATGTATTATATTAGAAGAGATGGTAAATGGAATAGAATTTAGAGAACAGGAATACAAAGAAGCTGGGGCAGAGAGAGAAAAAAGTATCACTAGGAATGAAAGAATATTGAGAGAACTGTGTGACCAATCCAAAGGGAACAGTATATGCATTATCAGGGTATCAGAAGAAGAAGAGAAATAAAAAGGTGTAGAAAGTGTCTTTGAGGAGGTAATTGCTGAAAACCTCCACAATCTGGGGGAGGAAACAGTCTCTCAGGCCATGGAGGTGAAAAGATTTCCCAACACAAAGGACCCAAGGAAGACAACACCAAGACAAAATAATTAAAAAGACAAATATGAAGGATAAAAACAGACTATTAAAAGCAGACACAGAGAGAAAAAGATCACAAAGGAAAACTCATGAGACTATCACCAGACTTCTCAGCAGAAACCTTACAGGCCAGAAGGGGGTGGCATGATATATTTAATGCAATGAAACCAAAGTGTCTTGAACCAAGAATATTATACCCAGCATGATTATCATTTACAATTGAAGGAGGGATTAAAAAATTTTCAGGCAGGTAAGAAAAAACTGAGAGAATGTACCTCCTACAAACTGCCTGTACACTGTATTTTTGAGGAACTGCTATAGATGGAAGTATTCCCAAGACTAAATAGAAGTCACCAGAGGAAATGAAACCACTGTAAATAAAGTAGACCAATTAATTACTAAGCAGATACATAATCAAATCAACTACCCCCAAAGTCAGTCAAGGGATAGACAAAGAGTACAGAATATGATACCTAAAATATAAAGAATGGAGGAGGAAGAAAAAGGTGGAAAAGAAAATAACCTTTAAATTATGATTGTAAAAGCATAGTAAGTGAGTTAAATTAGACTTTTAGATAGTAAGGAAGTTACCCCTGAAACTTTGGTAACCACAAACCGAAAGCTTCCAATGGCAATATGTATGTACTTGTCAATAATCACCCAAAATGTAAATGGACTGAATGGACCAATCAAAAGACACAGAGTCACTGAATGGATAAAAAAACAAGATCTGTCTATATGCTGTCTACAAGAGACTCACTTCAAACCCAAAGATATATGAAGACTAAAAGTGAAGGAATGGAAGAAGATATTTCATGCAACTGATAGGGAGAAAAAAGCAGGTATTGCAGTGCATGTATCAGACAAAATAGACTTTAAAACAAAGAAAGTCACAAGAGACAAAGAAGGACATGACACAATGATAAAGAGGTAAATCCAACAAGAGTATATAACCATTATAAATATCTATGCATCCAACACAGGAACACCTACACATGTGAAACAATAACAGAATTAAAGGGGGAAATAGAATGCAATGCATTCATTTTAGGAGACTTCAAAACACCACTCACTCCAAAGGACAGATGATCCACACAGAGAATAAGTAAGGGGAAACAGGCACTGAACAACACATTAGAACAGATGGACCTAAAAGACATCTACAGAATACTCCACCCAAAAGCAAGAGGATACAGATTCTTCCCAAGTGCACATGGAACATTTTCAAGATTAGATCATATACTAGGTCACAAAAAGAACCTCAGCAAATTTAAAAAGATTGAAATTGTACCAACCATCTTCTCAAACAACAAAGGTATGAAACTAGAAATAAATTATGCAAAAAAATGAGAAAGCACACAAACACATGGAGTCTTATCAACATGCTCCTAAATAATCAATTGATCAATTACCAAATAAAAATAGATGTAGCAATATATAGAGACAATTGAAAAAAATAATTCAACACCAGATAATCTATGAGACACAGCAAAAGGCTGTGCTAAGAGGGAAGTATATTGCAAAACAGGCCTACCTCAGGAAAGAAGAACAATCCCATATGAACAGTATAAACTCACAACTAATGAATCAAGAAAGAAGAACAAATTAGGCACAAAGTCAGTAGAAGGAGGGACATAATAAAGATTAGAACAGAAATAAAATTGAGAAAAAAAAACAATAGAAAGAATCAATGAAAGCAGGAGCTACTTCTTTGATAAACAAAACAGATCAACCCCTAGCCAGACTTATCAAAAAAAGAGTCTACACACATAAACAGAATCAGAAATGAGAAAAGAAAAATCACTATGGACACCAAAGAAGTGCAAACAATTATTAGAGAATACTATGAAAAATTATATGCTAACAAACTGGATAACCTAGAAGACATGGACAACTTTCTAGAAAAATACAACCTTCCAAGGCTGACGCAGGAAAAAACAGAAAATCTGAAGAAATTACCAGCAAGGAAAGTGAATTAGTAATCAAAAAATCACTTAAGAACAATATCCCTGGACGATATGGATTCACCACTGAATTTTCTCAAACATTAACTGAAGACCTAATATGCATCCTCCTTAAAGTTTTCCAAAAAGTAGAAGAGGAGGGTATACTTCCAAACTCATTCTATAAGACCAGCATCACTCTAATACCAAAACCAGACAAAGACACCATAAAAAAAAGAAAATTACAGACCAATATCCTTGATCGACATAATGGAAAAATACTCAACAAAATATTAGTAAACTAAATTAAAAAATACACCAGAAAGATCATCCATCATGATCAAGTAGGATTTATTCCAGGGATGAAAGGATGGTACAACATTTGAAAATCCATCAACATCATCCACAGTATCAACAAAAACAAGGACAAAAACCACATGATCATCTCCATAGTTGCTGTAAAGGCATTTGAAAAAATTAAACGTCCAATAATGATAAAAACTCTCAACAAAATGGGTATAGAGGGCAGGTACTTTGACATAATAAAGGCCATTGACAAACCTACAGCCAACATTAACAGCAAGAAGCTGAAAGCTTTTCCCCTAAAATAGGGAACAAGACAAGGATTTCCAATCTCTCCACTTTTATTCAACATAGTCTGGAGTTCCTAGCCATGGCAATCAGATAACACAAAGAAATAAAAGGCATTCAGATTGGTAAGGAAGAAGTTAAACTGTCCCTGTTTGCAGATGACATAATATTGTACATAAAACACCCTAAAGAATGTACTCCAAAACTACTAGATCTAACTGAATTCAGCAAAGTTGTAGGAAACAAAATTAATACACAGAAATCTGTTGCATTCCTATACAGTAATGATGAACTAGCAGAAAGAGAAATCAGGAAAACAATTCCATTCACAATGGAATCAAAAAGTATAAAATACCTAGGAATAAACCTAATTAAGTGAAAGACCTATACCCTGAAAACTACAGGACATTCATGAGAGAAATTAAAGAAGATACCAATCAATGGAAATACATCCCATGCTCATGGATAGGAAGAATTAATATTATCAAAGTGGCCATCCAGCCTAAAGCATTATATAGACTCAATGCAATCTCTATAAAAATACCAACAGCATTCTTCAATGAACTGCAACAAATAGTTCTAAAATTCATATGCAACCACAAAAGACCCCAAATAGCCAAAGCAAACCTGAGGAGTAAGGATAAAGCTGGATGGATTATGTTCCCTGACTTCAAGCACTACTACAAAGCCACAGTAATCAAGACAATTTGGTACTGGCAAAACAACAGACCCATAGATCAATGAAACAGACTAGAGAGCCCAGATATAAACCCAACCGTATATGGTCAATTAATATACAATAAAAGAGCCATGGATATACAATGGGAAAATGAGAGCCTCTTCAACAGCTGGTGTTGGCAAAACTGGACAGCTACATACAAGAGAATGAAACTGGATTATTGTCTAACCCATACACAAAAAAATAACCTCAGAATGAATCAACAACCTGAATGTAAGTCATGAAACCATAAAACTATTAGAATAAAACATAGGCAAAAATCTCTTCAATGTAAACATGAGCAACTTTTTCCTGAAAGCATCTCCTCAGGCAAGGGAAACAAAAGCAAAAATGAACAGATGGGACTACACCAAGCTAAAAACCTTCTGTACAGCAAAGGAAACTATCAGCAGAACAAAAAGGCATCCTATGGCATAGGACAATATATTTCTAAACGACTTATCCAACAATGGGTTAACATCCAAAATATATAAAGAACCCATACACCTCAACACCCAAAAAGAAAATAAACCTATTGAAAAATGGGCAGAGAGGAGGCAGAGCCAACATGGTGGCGTGAGTAGGACAGTGGGAATCTCCTCCCAAAAACATATATTTTTGATAATATAACAAATACAACTAATCCTAAAAGAGAGACCAGAAGACACAGGACAACAGCCAGACTACATCCACATGTGCGAGAGCCCAGTGCCTGGTGAAAGGGGTAAGATACAAGCCCCGGCCCAGCGGGACCCAAGCACGCCTCCCCACAGCTCCTGGTGGGAGGAGAGGAGTCAGAGCGGGGAGGGGGAGGGATCCCAGGAGTGCTAAACACCTAGCCCCAGAGCGCAGAAACAGTGCATGCGTGGGGTCCTGGAAACTAGGGAAACAGGACAGCAAGACCTTTGAGCACGTCCTGAAGCTGGTGCCCCTGTGACAAAGAAAAGCAAGTGCTTTTTGAAAGTCTTAAAGGGACAGGGATGCCACAGCTGGATGGAAGTTACCGGGTTAAAGTCTAGCAGCTGGAAATGCCAGGGAACCCCAGGCACACTAATACCCTGGGCAACAGCTCTGAGACCCCTCACGGAGGTAAACAGCCAAAGAGCCCCCCGTCAATTAACCCTCCAGGGCCCCACCAAAGCAGAGCAGCAGCCTGAGGCTGGCCACGCCCACAGCAAAGGAGCTTCCTCCATACCAGCCTGGCAAGATACAGAGACCCAGTCTACATGCAATTGCCCAACACAAGCCACTAGGAGCCTCAGTTGTCCCAGTAAAAAAAAAGGACAGTAGATCTCCCAACACAAGGGACCCAAGGAGGACAACACCAAGACATATAATAATTAAAATGGCAAAGATCAAAAACAAGGACACAGTGCTTAAGGCAGCAAGAGAGAAAAAAAAGATCACCTACAAAGGAAAACCCATCAGGCTCTCATCAGACTTCTCAACAGAAACCTTCAGGCCAGAAAAGAATGACATGATATATTTAATGCAATGAAACAGAAGGGCCTTGAACCAAGGATACTGTATCCAGCACGATTATCATTTAAATATGAAGGAAGGATTAAACAATTCCCAGACAAGCAAAAGCTGAAGGAATTTGCTTCCCACAAACCACCTCTACAAGGCATCTTACAGGGACTGCTCTAGATGGGAACACTCCTAAAAAGAGCACAGAACAAAACACACAACATATGAAGAAGGGAGGAGGAGGAAAAAGAAGGGAAAGAAATAATCATCAGACTGTGTTTATAACAGCTCAACAAGCGAGTAAGGTCAGACAGTAAGGTAGTAAACAAGCTAACCTTGAACCTTTGGTAACCACGAATCTAAAGCCTGCAATGGCAGTAAGTACATAACTTTCAATAATCACCCTAAATGTAAATGGTCAGAGTGCACCAATCAAAAGACACAGAGTAATAGAATGGATAAAAAAGCAAGATCCATCCATATGCTGCTTACAAAAGACTCACCTCAAACCCAAAGGCATTCACAGACTTAAAGTCAAGGGATGGAAAAAGATATTTCATGCAAACAATAGAGAGATAAAAGCAGGTGTTGCAATTCTAATATCAGACAAAACAGACTTCAAAATAAAGAAACTAACAAAAGATAAATAAGGACATTACATAACGATAAAGGGCTCAGGCCCACAAGAGGATATAACCATTATAAAAATATATGCACCCAATACAGGAGCACCAACATATGTGAAACAAATACTAACAGAATTAAAGGAGGAAATAGAATGCAATGCATTCATTCAGGAGGACTTCAACACACCACTCACTCCAAAGGACAGATCCATCAGACAGAAAATAAGTAAGGACACAGAGGCACTGAACAACACACTAGAACAGATGGAACTAATAGACATCTACAAAACTGTACATCCAAAAGCAACAGGATACACATTCTTCTCTAGTGCACATGGAACATTCTCCAGAGTAGACCACATGGTAGGCCACAAAAAGAGCCTCGGTAAATGCCAAAAGGTTGAAATCCTACCAACCAACTTTTCAGACCACAAAGGCATAAAACTAGAAATAAACTGTACAAAGAAAGCAAAAAGGCTCACACACACATGGAGGCTTAACAACATGCTCCCAAATAATCAATGGATCAATGACCAAATCAAAATGGTGATCCAGGAATATATGGAAACAAATGACAACAACAACACAAAGCCCCAACTACTGTGGGATACAGCAAAAGCAGTCTTAAGAGGAAAGTATATAGCAATCCAGGCATATTTAGAGAAGGAAGTACAATCCCAAATGAATGGTCTAATGTTAAAATTATCAAAATTGGAAAAAGAACAAATGAGGCCTAAGGTCAGCAGAAGGAGGGACATAATAAAGATCAGAGAAGAAATAAATAAAATTGAGAAGAAAAAAACAATAGCAAAAATCAATGAAACCAAGAGCTGGTTCTTCAAGAACATAAACTAAATAGATAAGTCACTAGCCAGACTAACTAAGAGGAAAAGAGAGTCAACACAAATCAACAGAATCAGAAACGAGAAAGGAAAAATCACGATGGACCCGACAGAAATACAAAGAATTACTAGAGAGTACTATGAAAACATATATGCTAACAAGCTGGGAAACCTAGGAGAAATGGACAACTTCCTAGAAAAATACAACCTTCCAAGAGTGACCCAGAAAGAACCAGAAAATCTAAACAGACGATAGCCAGCAACAAAATTGAAGTGGTAATCATAAAACTACCAAAGAACAAAACCCCCGGGCCAGAAGAATTCACCTTGGAATTTTATCAGACATACAGGAAAGACGTAATACCCATTCTCCTTAAAGTTTTCCAAAAATTAGAAGAGGAGTGGATACTCCGAAACTCATTCTATGAAGCCTACATAATCCTAATACCAAAACCAGGCAAATACCCCACCAAAAAAGAAACTACAGACCAATATCCCTGAAGAACATAGATGCAAAAATACTCAACAAAACATTAGCAAACCGATATCAAAAATACATCAAAAGGATCATACACCATGACCAAGAGGGATTCATCCCAGGGATGCAAGGATGGTACAACATTCGAAAGTCCATGAACATGACCCACCACATCAACAAAAAGAAAGACAAAAACCACATGATCATTTCAATAGATGCTGAAAAAGCATTTGACAAAATTCAACATCCACTCATGATAAAAACTCTCAGCAAAATGGGAATAGAGGGCAAGTTCCTCAAAATAGTAAAGGCCATCTATGATAAACCCACAGCCAACATTATATTGAACAACGATAAGCTGAAAGCTTTTCCTCTGAGATCAGGATCTAGACAGGGATGCCCACTCTCCCCACTGTTACTTAACATAGTACTGGAGGTTTTAGTCACGGTAATTAGACAAAACAAAGAAATACAAGGAATCCAGATTGGTAAAGAAGAAGTTAAACTGTCACTATTTGCAGATGATATGATACTGTACATAAAAAACCCTAAAGACTCCACCCCAAAACTGCTAGAACTGATATCGGAATACAGCAAAGTTGCGGGATATAAAATTAACACACAGAAATCTGTGGCTTTCCTATACACTAACAATGTACCAACAGAAAGAGAAATGAGGAAAACAACTCCATTCACAATTGCATCAAAAAGAATAAAATACCTAGGAATAAACCTAACCAAAGAAGTGAAGGACTTATACTCTGAAAACTACAAGACACTCTTAAGAGAAATTAAAGGGGTCACTAACAAATGGAAACTCATCCCATGCTCGTGGCTAGGAAGAATTAATATCGTCAAAATGGCCATTCTGCCCAAAACAATATACAGATTTTATTCAATCCCTATGAAACTACCAGCAACATTCTTCAATGAACTGAAACTAATAAATCAAAAATTCATATGGAAACACCAAAGACCCCGAATAGCCACAGCAATCCTGAGAAAGAAGAATAAAGTAGGGGGGTTCTCACTCCTCAACTTCAAGCTCTACTATAAAGCCATAGTAATCAAGACAATTTGGAACTGGCAGAAGAACAGAGCAACGGACAAGTGGAACAGACTAGAGAATCCAGACATTAACCCAGACATATATGGTCAATTAATATTTGATAAAGGAGCCATGAACATACAATGGCGAAATGACAGTCTATTCAACAGATGGTCCTGGGAAAACTGGACAGATACATGTAGGAGAATGAAACTGGAACATTGTCTAACCCCATATACAAAAGTAAACTCAAAATGGATCAAAGACCTGAATGTAAGTCATGAAACCATTAAACTCTTGGAAAAAAACATAGGCAAAAACCTCTTAGACATAAACATGAGTGACCTCTTCTTAAACATATCTCCCTGGGCAAGGAAAACAACAGCAAAAATGAGCAAGTGGGACTATATTAAGCTGAAAAGCTTCTGTACAGCAAAAGACACCATCAATAGAACAAAAAGGAACCCTACAGTATGGGAGAGTATATTTGTAATAAGAGATCCAATAAAGGCTTGACGTCCAGAATATATAAAGAGCTCACACGCCTCAACAAACAAAAAACAAATAACCCAATTAAAAAATGGGCAGAGGAACTGAACAGACAGTTCTCCAGAAAAGAAATACAGATGGCCAAGAGACACATGAAAAGATGCTCCACATCACTAATTATCAGAGAAATGCAAATTAAAACTACAATGAGGTATCACCCTCACACCAGTAAGGATGGCTGCCATCAAAAGGACAAATAACACAAATATTGGCGAGGCTGTGGAGAAAGGGGAACCCTCCTACACTGCTCGTGGGAATGTAAATTAGTTCAACCATTGTGGAAAGCAGTATGGAGGTTCATCAAAATGCTCAAAACAGACCTACAATTTGACCCAGGAATTCCACTCCTAGGAATTTACCCTAAGAATGCAGCAATCAAGTTTGAGAAAGACAGATGCACCCCTATGTTTATCACAGCACTATTTACAATAGCCAAGAATTGGAAGCAACGTAAATGTCCATCAGTAGATGAATGGATAAAGAAGATGTGCCACATATACACAATGAAATACTACTCAGCCATAAGAAGAGGGAAAATCCTACCATTTGCAGCAGCGTGGATGGAGCTGGAGGGTATTATGCTCAGTGAAATAAGCCAAGCAGAGAAAGATAAATACCAAATGATTTCACTCATCTGTCGAGTGTAAGAACAAAGGAAAAGCTGAAGGAACAAAACAGCAGCGGAATCACAGAACCCAAAAATGGACTAATATGTACCAAAGGGAAAGGGACTGTGGAGGATGGGTGGGTACGGAGGGATAAGGGGGGGGGAGAAGAAGGGGGATATTAAGATTAGCATGCATGGTGGGGGGGTGGGAGAAAGGGGAGGGCTGTACAACATAGAGAAGACAAGTAGTGATTCTATAGCATTTTGCTGTGCTGATTGACAGTGACTGTAAAGGGGTTTTAAGGGGGTCCTGGCATAGGGTAGAGCCTAGTAAACATACTATTCTTCATGTAAGTGTAAATTAATGATAACAAAAAAAAAGAAAGAAAGAAAGTAATGGGGGATTACTCCCTGATAGGATAAAACTAACTGTAAATAATCAATTAATGCATTCTTTAAATATCTTTAATTTAATTTTTTTTTGAGAGGGCATCTCTCATATTTATTGATCATATGGTTGTTAACAACAACAAAATTCTGTATAGAGGAGTCAATGCTCAATGCACAATCATTAATCCATCTCAAGCCTAATTCCCATCAGTCTCCAATCTTCTGAAGCATATCGAACAAGTTCTTACATGGTGAACAAACTCTTACATAGTGAGTAAGTTCTTACATGGTGAACAGTACAAGGGCAGTCATCACAGAAACTTTCGGTTTTGATCACGCTTTATGAACTATAAACTATCAGGTCAAATATGAATATTCGTTTGATTTTTATACTTGATTTATGTGTGGACCCCACATTTCTCAATATATTATTATTATTGTTTTTATTTTTAATAAAATGCTGAAGCGGTAGGTAGACGCAAGATAAAGGTAGAAAACATAGTTTAGTGTTGTAAGAGAGCAAATGTAGATGTTCAGGTGTGTGCCTGTAGACTATGTGCTAATCTGAGCTAGACAAGGGGACCACAGATGCAGAAGATTTCTCTCAAAACAGGGGGGTGAGGTTCGAAGTCTCACCTCTGTTGATCCCCAATTTCTCACCTGATGGCCCCTCTGCAACTGTGCCTGTCTTAGATTGTTCCTTCCTTGAGGAATCTTACCCATCTCTGGCTAACCAGTTATCTTCTGGGGCCATACAGGGAGATGTAAAGTTGGTAAGTGAGAGAGAAGCCATATTGTTTGAAAAGGTTAGCTTTTTACTTCTTCTCAGATTTATGCCCCGTGGCTTCTATGCCCACCATTTGTCTTGAGGTATCTTTACCACTTGGAGGAATTATGATACTCGGTAAATTCGATATGAGGCACGAATTCTATTTAAGGGTTGTAATTAGGAAGGAAGAAGAAAAGCTATAGAGGTAGCAGATGGAATAAAACATGGGAAGATTGATTATTTCTTTGACATATCTTCTTGTAGAGTAACTTAAGCTTGTATAGGTTTTAAACTACTAACTAAATTGCACACACACATTAATTTAATAGGAATACAGTTACATAACCAAAGCAGATCTATAGTTACCAGCCATCTCCAGTGAAGCCAAGAAAACCAGTTAGGCACCCTAGGCATTTGTGAAAATTTGTCTGATATGATGAATATTTTCTAACTGTGCTTGAACAGTCTGAGAGAAATCAGACTAATTAAAACAACCCATTCCTGGGAATTGTTCACATCCCATTTGTTCTTTTAACAGTAGATAGTCTGTAGTTGTAAGATTTTGGAGCGCTACAACTTGCATTTCTCCTAAATCTTGGTTGAGTTCCAACAGTAAAGATCCAGTCAAATTTGTTGTTTTACTGTATGCACAGGCCAGCTTAGATATCTCATTCTTCATTCCAATGGTAAGTCCAGGAAACGGTGAGAGGATGCAGCTACAACTGCAGCATCGCCTGGATCTTTGTGGAGGTTTTTTGATGATCATCTTCTGGTATGAGTCTTCCAGAGAGTGCTAATGTTGGAAGTTCTTCATATTGTATATTAGTTCATTTTCTGGGTAGCCAAATTAGTCTTTGATCCTCTGTATAAACACAAATAGACCCTTTGCGCACACTTTGATATGCCCTTTACACCATTGTGTAGAACTCATTAGAGGTCACCACACAGGCACTGGGTTGTTTTTTTTTTAAAGAAAGGAATATTATCAGAAAAGTGTACATCCATAGCCAATCATCTGACACCCTTTAAGTGACCAAATTAAGGATATTTACAGCATGCGTTAATTGTTGATTTACCATCAGTTTTATCCTATCAAGGAGTAATCCCCCTTTTCTTTCTTACTTTTCGTTTTTTTAATCTTTAATCTACACTTACATGAAGAATATTATGTTTACTAAGCTCTCCCCTATACCAGGTCCCCCCTCTAAACCACTTTACAGTCACTGTCAATCAGCATAGAAAAATGTTATAGAATCACTACTTGTCTTCTCTGTGTTGTACAGCCCTCCCCTTTCTCCCTCCCCCGTTTGCATGCTAATCTTAATACCCCTTTCTTCTACCCCCCCTTATCCCTCCCTACCCACCCATACTCCCCAGTCCCTTTCACTTTGGTACCTGTTAGTCCATTCTTGGGTTCTGTGATTCGCTTGCTGTTTTGTTCCTTCAGTTTTTCCTTTCTTCTTATACTCCACAGATGAGTGAAATCATTTGGTAGTTCTCTTTCTCCACTTGCCTATTTCACTGAGCATAATACCCTCCAGATCCATCCATGTTGCTGCAAATGGTAGGATTTTCCCTCTTCTTATGGCTGAGTAGTATTCCATTGTGTATATGTGGCACATCTTCTTTATCCATTCATCTACTGATAGACATTTAGGTTGCTTCCAATTCTTGGCTATTGTAAATAGTGCTGTGATAAACATAGCGGTGCATCTGTCTTTCTCAAACTTGATTGCTGCGTTCTTAGGGTAAATTCCTAGGAGTGGAATTCCTGGGTCAAATTGTAGGTCTGTTTTGAGCATTTTGATGAATCTCCATACTGCTTTCCACAATGGTTGAACTAATTTACATTCCAACCAGCAGCGTAGGAGGGTTCCCCTTTCTCCACAGCCTTGCCAACATTTGTGTTGTTTGTCTTTTGGATGGCAGCCATCCTTACTGGTGTGAGGTGATACCTCATTGTAGTTTTAATTTGCATTTCTCTGATAATTAGTGATGTGGAGCATCTCTTCATGTGTCTGTTGGCCATTTGTATTTCTTTTTTGGAGAACTGTCTGTTCAGTTCCTCTGCCCATTTTTTAATTGGGTTATTTGTTTTTTGTTTGTTGAGGTGTGTGAGCTCTTTATATATTTTGGACATCAAGCCTTTATCGGATCTTTCATTTACAAATATATTCTCCCATACTGTAGGGTTCCTTTTTGTTCTATTGATGGTGTCTTTTGCTGTACAGGAGCTTTTCAGCTTAATATAGTCCCACTTGTTCATTTTTGCTGTTGTTTTCCATGCCCGGGGAGATATGTTCAAGAAGAGGTCACTCATGTTTATGTCTAAAAGGATTTTTCCTATGTTTTTTCAAAGAGTTTTATGGTTTCATGACATACACTCAGGTCTTTGATACAATTTGAATTTACTTTTCTGTATGGGGTTAGACAATGTTCCAGTTTCATTCTCCTCCATGTATCTGTCCAGTTTTGCCAGCACCATCTGTTGAAGAGACTGTCATTTTGACATTGTATGTCCATGGCTCCTTTATCAAATATTAATTGACCATATATGTTTGGGTTAATTTCTGGAGTTTCTAATCTGTTCCACTGGTCTGTGACTCTGTTCTTGTGCCAGTACCAAATTGTCTTGATTACTATGGCTTTGTAGTAGAACTTGAAGTTGGGGAGTGTGATCCCCCTACTTTATTCTTCTTATTCAGGGTTGCTTTGGCTATTCGGGTTCTTTGGTGTTTCCGTATGAATTTGTGAATTATTTGCTCCAGGTCATTGAAGAATGTTGCTGGTAATTTGAGAGGGTTTGCATCAAATCTGTATATTGTTTGGGCAGGATGGCCATTTTGACGATATTAATTCTACCTAGTCACGAGCATGGGATGAGTGTTCATTTGTTAGTGTCCACTTGAATTTCTCTTAAGAGTGACCTGTAGTTTTCAGGGTATAGGTCTTTCACTTCTTTGGTCAGGTTTATTCCTAGGTATTTTATACTTTTTGATGCAATTCTGAATGGAATTGTTTTCCTGATTTCTCTTTCTATTGGTTCATTGTTAGTGTATAGGAAAGCTACATATTTCTGTGTGTTAATTTTGTATCCTGCATCTTCTCTTTATTCTGATAACAGCTCTAGTAATTTTGGTGTAGAGTCTTTAGGGCTTTCTCTGTTCAATATCATATTATCTGCAAATAGTGACAGTTGAACTTCTTCTTTCCCAATCTGGATTCCTTGTATTTCCATGTTTTTTCTGATTGCCGTGGCTAGGACCTCTAGTACTATGTTTAATAACAGTGGGGAGAATAGGCATCCCTGTCTAGTTCCTGATCTCAGAGGAAATGCTTTCAGCTTCTCGCTGTTCAGTATAAAGTTGGCTGTGGGTTTATGATATATGGCCTTTATTATGTTGAGGTACTTGCCCTCTATTCCCAATTTGCTAAGAGTTTTTATCATGAATGGATGTTGAATGTTGTCAAATGCTTTTTCAGCATCTATGGAGATGATCATGTGGTTTTTGTCTTTCTTTTTGTTGATGTGGTGGATGATGTTGATGGATTTTCGAATGTTGTACCATCCTTGCATCCCTGGGATGAATCCCATTTGGTCATGGTGTATGATCCTTTTGATATACTGTTGAATTCTGTTTGCTAATATTTTATTGAGTATATTTGCATCTACATTCATCAGGGATATTGGTCTGTAATTTTCTTTTTTGGTGGGGTCTTTGCCTGGTTTTGGTATTAGGGTGATGTTGGCTTCATAGAATGAGTTTTTGAGTATTCCCTCCTCTTCTAATTTTTGGAACACTTTAAGGAGAATGGGTATTATGTCTTCTCTGTGTGTATGATAAAATTCTATGGTAAATCCGTCTGGCCCTGGGGTTTTGTTATTGGGTAGTTTTTTTATTACTGTTTCAATTTCTTTGCTCGTAATTGGTTTGTTTAACTTTTGTGTTTCTTCCTTGGTCAGTCTTGGGAAGTTGTATTTTTCTAGGAAGTTGTGCATTTCTTCTAGGTTTTCCAGCTTGTTAGCATACATGTTTTCTAGAAGTCTTTAATAATTCTCTGTATTTCTGTGGATTCTGTTGTGATTTTTCCATTCTCATTTCTGATTCTGCTGATTTGTGTTAATTCTCTTTTTCTCTTAGTAAGTTTGGCTAGAGGCTTATCTATTTTGTTTATTTTCTCAAAGAACTAACTCTTGGTTTCATTGATTTTTGCTATTGTTTCATTCTTCTCAATTTTGTTTATTTCTTCTCTGATCTTTATTATGTTCCTCCTTCTGCTGACTTTAGGCCTCATTTGTTCTTCTTTTTCCAGTTTTGATAGTTATGATGTTAGACTATTCATTTGGGATTGTTCTTCCTTCTTCAAGTGTGCCTGGATCGCTATATACTTTCCTCTTAAGACTGCTTTCGCTGCATCCCACAGAAGTTGGGGCTTTGTGTTGTTGTTGTCATTTGTTTCTATATATTCCTTGATCTCTATTTTGATTTGTTCATTGATCCACTGATTATTTAGAAGCATGTTGTTAAGCCTCCATGTGTTTGTGAGCCCTTTTGTTCTTCTTTGTATAATTTATTTCTACTGTTATACCTTTGTGGTCTGAAAAGTTGGTTGGTAGAATTTCAATATTTTGGAATTTACTGAGGCTCTTTTTGTGAGCTAGTATGTGGTCTATTCTGGAGAATGTTCCATGTGCACTTGAGGAGAATGTATATCCTGTTGCTTTTGGATGTAGAGTTCTATAGACGTCTGTTAGATCCATCTGTTCTAGTGTGTTGTTCAATGCCTGTGTGTCCTTACTAATTTTCTGCCCAGTGGATCTATCTTTTCGGGTGAGTGGTGTGTTAAAGTCTACTAAAATGAATGCATTGCAGTCTATTTCCCTCTTTAGTTCTGTTAGTATTTGTTTCACATATGCTGGTGCTCCTGTGTTGGGTGCATATATATTTAGAATGGTTATATCCTCTTGTTGGACTGAGCCCTTTATCATTATGTAGTGTCCTTCTTTTTCTCTTGTTACTTTCTTTGTTTTGAAGTCTATTTTGTCTGATATTAGTACTTCAACCCCTGCTATCTTCTCACTGTTGTTTGCCTGAAATATGTTTTTCCATTCCTTGACTTTTAGTCTGTGCATGTCTTTGGGTTTGAGGTGAGTTTCTTGTAAGCAGCATATAGATGGGTCTTGCTTTTTTATCCATTCTATTACTCTGTGTCTTTTGATTGGTGCATTAAGTCCATTTACATTTAGGGTGACTATTGAGAGATATGTACTTATTGCCATTGCAGGCTTTAGATTCGTGGTTACCAAAGGTTCAAGGTTAGCTTCTTTAGTATCTTACTGCCTAACTTAGCTCGCTTATTGAGCTGTTATATACACTGTCTGGTATTCTTTTCTTCTCTCCCTTCTTATTCCTCCTCCTCCATTCTTCATGTGTTGGGTGTTTTGTTCTGAGCTCTTTTTAGGAGTGCTCCCATCTAGAACAGTCCCTTTAAGATTCCCTGTAGAGGTGGTTTGTGGGAAGCAATTTCCCTCAGCTTTTGCTTGTCTGGGAATTGTTTAATCCCACCATCATATTTAAATAATAGTCATGCTGGATACAGCATCCATGGTTCAAGGCCCTTCTGTTTCATTGCATTAAATATATCATGCCATTCTCTTCTGGCCTGTAGGGTTTCTGTTGAGAAGTCTGATGTTAGCCTGATGGGTTTTCCTTTATAGGTGACCTTTTTCACTCTAGCTGCCTTTAAAACTCTTTCCTTGTCCTTGATCCTTCCCATTTTAATTATTATGTGTCTTGGTATTGTCTTCCTTGAATCCTTTCTGTTGGGGGTTCTGTGTATTTCTGTGGTCTGTTCGATTATTTTCTCCCCCAGTTTTGGGAAGTTTTCAGCAATTATTTCTTCAAAGACACTTTCTATCCCTTTTCCTCTTTCTTCTTCTGGTACCCCTATAATACGGATATTGTTCCTTTTGGATTGGTCCCATAGTTCTCTTAGTATTGTTTCGTTCCTGGGGATCCTTTTATCTCTCTCTATGTCAGCTTCTATACGTTCCTGTTCTCTGGTTTCTATTCCTTCAATGGCCTCTTGCATCTTATCCATTCTGCTTATAAATCCTTCCAGTGTTTGTTTCACTTCTGTGATCTCCTTCCTGACATCTGTGATTTCCCTCCGGACTTCATCCCATTGCTCTTGCATTTTTCTCTGCATCTCCATCAGCATGTTGAATTCTTTTTCAGGAAGACTGGTTAGCTCTATCTCCTTCTCAGGTGTTGTCTCTGTGATCTTTGTCTGTCTGTAGTTTTGCCTTTTCATGGTGATAGAGATAGTTTGCAGAACTTGTATGAGTGACAGCTGAAGAGCTTTCCTTCTTGTTGGTCTGTGGCCTTCCTCTCCTGGGAGAATAGGGATCTCTAGTGGCTTGTGCTGGGCAGCTGTGTGCAGACAGGGCTTCTGCTTCCTACTGGGCTGCTATGGACTTTACCTCCACTGTTCCTGTGGGCATGGCCTGGCTCGGGCTGCTGCTCCAAATATTGGAGCCCCGTTGGAGGGGGAGCAGCTGGGAGGCTATTTATCTCCGTTAGGGGCCTCTGTGCTCCCTGCTTCCCAGGGAGTTAGAGTGCCCAGAGATCCCCAGATTTACAGCCTCTGGACTAAGTGTCTGCCCTGCCTCTTTAAGATTTCCAAAAAGCAGTCTCCAAACCAAAACAGCAACAGGAACAACAAAAGAAAATAAATAAATAATTAAAAAACAAAAAGGCTGCTCCCATTTCTTTTTTCTCCGGCGTCAGCCTCAGGCACCCGCTCAGCTGTCCTGCCACCCTGTTTCCCTAGTATCCAGGACCCCACGCATGCATTGTGTTTGCGCTCTGCTCTGGATGGCTGGGGCTGGTTGTTCAGCAGTCCTGGGCTCCTTTTCCCTCCCTGCTGACTCCTCTCCACCTGCCGAGAGCAGAGGGGAGGTTCGCTCGGGTCCCACCAGGCCGGTGCTTGTATCTTATCCCTTTGCGAGGCGCTGGGTTCTCACAGGTGTGGAAGTGGTTTGGATGTTTTCCTGTGTCCTCTGGTCTCTATTTTAGGAAGAGTTGTCTTTGTTATATTTTCATAGATAAATGTGGTTTTGGGAGGAGATTTCTGCTCCTCTACTCATGCCACCATCTTGGCTCTGCCTCCAAATATCCTTAATTTTGATCATTTAAAGGGTGTCAGATGATTGGCTATGGAGGTACATTTTTATGATAATATTCCTTTCTTTTAAAAAGAAAAATAGCAGTTCCTGTGTGGTGACCTCCAATGACTTCTACACAGTGGTATAAAGGGCATATCAAAGTGTAGGCAAAGGGTCTGTTTGTGGTTATACAGAGGATCAAAGCCTAATTAGGCTACCCAGGAAATGAACTAAGACATGATATGAAGAAGAACTTCCAGCATCAGCACTCTCTGGAAGACTCATACCAGAAGATGATCATCAAAAAACCTCAACAAAGATCCAGGCGCTGTTACAGCTGCAGCTACATTCATCCCACCAGTTCCTGGACTTCCCATTGGAATGAAGAAGGAGATATCTAAGCTGGTCTGTGCATACAGTAAACAACAAATTTGACTGGATCTATACTGTTGGAACTCAACCAAGAATTAGGGGAAGTGCATGTTGTAGCGCTCCAAAATCTTACAACTACAGACTATCTACTGTTAAAAGAACATAGGGGATGTGAACAGTTCCTAGGAATGGGTTGTTTTAATTTGTCTGATTTCTCTCAGACTGTTCAAGTACAGTTGGAAAATATCCATCATATCATAGATAAACTTTCACAAATGCCTAGGTTGCCTAACTGGTTTTCTTGGTTTCACTGGAGATGGCTGGTTATTATAGATCTGCTTTGTTTATGTAACTGTATTCCTATTATGTTAATGTGTGCACAATTTAATTAGTAGTTTAAAACCTATACATGCTTAAGGTACTCTACAAGAAGATATGTCAAAGAAATAATCAATCTTCCCATGTTTTCTTATGCCTGCTACTTCTATAGCTTTTCTTCTTCCTTCCTAAGTACAACCCTTAAATAGAATTCATGCCTCATATCGAATTTACCGAGTATCATAATTCCTCCAAGTGGTAAAGATACCTCAAGACAAATGCTGGGCATAGAAGCCACAGGGTATAAATCTGCAAAGAAGTAAAAAGCTCACCTGTTCAAATATGGCTTCTCTCTCACTTACCAACTTTACATTTCCCTGTATGGCCCTGGAAGATGACTGGTTAGCCAGAGACGGGTAAGATTCCTCAAGGGAGGAACAACCTAAGACAGGCACAGTCACAGGGGGGCCATCAGGTGAGAAATTGGGGATCAACAGAGGTGAGTCTTAGAACCTCACCCCCCCCTCTTCTGAGAGAAATCTTCTGCATCCGTGGATGTTTTATTGCCCTTGTCTAGCTTGGATTAACACATAGTCTACAGGCACACACCTACACCTGATCATCTACATTTGCTCTCTTACAACACTAAACTATGTTTTCTACCTTTATCTTGCATCTACCTACCAGTTCAGCATTTTATTAAAAATAATACTAATAATAATAATAATAAAGGGAGAAATGTGGTATCCACATATAAATCAAGTATAAAAATCAAAAAAATATTCATATTTGAACTGATTGTTTATAGTTCATAATGCGTGATCAAAACCGAAAGTTTCTGTGATGACTGTCCTTGTACTGTTCATCATGTAAGAACTTATTCACTATGTAAGTATTTGTTCACCATGTAGGAACTTGTTTGTTATGCTTCAGAAGATTGGAGACTGATGAAAATTGGGCTTCGGGTGGATTAATGATTGTGCATTAAGCATTGACCCCCCTATACAGAATTTTATTGTTGTTAACAACCACTTGATCTATAAATATGAGAGATGCCCTCTCAAAAAAAATAAAAGAAAAGAAATTATTGAGGAAAGTCCCTTAAAATTACAGAACATTTCAGGAAAATAAAATCTCTTGTCAATTAAATTTTTTCAAAAATCTGTGCATAACACTTTCCAATCCAAGGCATGGTTTGCTATTACTGCATTTTATGCTGTGACAAAATACCATAATTAGTACACTGGTGTAATTTACCACTGTTTTATTAAAGCTGATTGCCTGACTAAAAAAAAAAAGTGGGCAGAGAATATGAACAGACAATTCTCCAACGAAGAAATTCAGATGGCCAAAAGGCACATGAAAAGATGCTCCACATCGCTAATTATCAGGGAAATTCAAATTAAAACCACAATGAGATATCACCTAGTACCAGTTACGATGGGCAACATCGAAAAGACTAGGAGCAACAAATATTTGTGAAGATGCAGAGAAAGAGGAACCCTCCCACTGTGTTGGTGGGAATGTAGACTAGTTCAACCATTGTGGAAAGCAATATGGAGGTTCCTCAAAAAACTGGAAATAGAATTACCAAACGACCCAGGAATTCCACTCCTAGGAATTTACCCAAAGAAAACAAGATCCCTGATTCAAAAAGACATACACACCCCTATGTTTATTGCAGCACTATTTACAATAGCCAAGACATGGAAGCAACCTAAGTGTCCACCAGTAGATGAATGGATAAAGAAGAGGTGGTACATAAACATAACGGAATACTATTCAGCCATAAGAAAGAAACAAAGCCTACTATTTTCAACAACATGGTTGGACATAGAGGGTATTATGCTCAGTGAAATAAGTCAGGCAGAGAAAGACAAGTACCAAATTTCCCTATTCCATAGGATACCTTTTTGTTTTGCTGATGTTGTCCTTTGCTGTACAGACTTCGCTCATTTGTGGAATATCACAATGAAGCAAAACTGGAGGAACAAAACAGCAGCAGACTCACAGACTCCAAGAAGGGACTAGCGGTTACCAAAGGGGATAGGTGGGGGAGGGTGGGTGTGAGGGAGGGTGGAGGGGATTGAGGGGTATTATGATTAATTCACATGGTGTGTGGAGGGTCATGAGGAAGACAGTGTAGCACACAGAAGTCAAGTAGTGACTCTGTGGCATCTTCACGGATGGACAGTGACTGCAATAGGTTATGGGGGGACTTGATAATATGTGTGAATGTAGCAACCACATTGTTTTTCCTGTGAAACCTTCATAAGAGTATATCAGAGATACCTTAATAAAAAATGTTGATGTTGCATTTTTGAGTCAAAAATCCATAGATGAAGACAGCACAGTGGAAACTTGGGAATAATTTCTATGCTGAAGTCCTGAGGCAGAATTTCTCTTTTGGGAAACCTCAGTCTTTGCTCTAAATATGCTCCAAGATATCTAAAATGTTTAAGCACTTTTGCTTCACTAATAGCACTGAAGATGAACCTATTTATTACAGTATTCATCTTATTAGCAAATTACCAACACTATTTACCAAGCTGAAAACTTTTCAAAATAAAATATCATTCACCCAGTATCATTTTGGAAAATAAATACCTTCACCCTACTAAAACGTTTGACTGACTAGTTTAATGACAGAAGGCTAAAAGAATGCTATTTTGAACAGCTTTTAAATTATACTGCTTGCTTTCCATGACAGATATTCAGAGGCTTGGATAGTTTACCTATACAGTCACAAACAATGTGACAACAGATGGGATTTTGTATCCACCACCTGCTTTATCTGGATCAGCATCTGTGTTTGAAAACTGAGTCTATAATATTTAGTTAGTGGCCAGTTTTCTTCATTTATTTTGAAGTTCACATTAATAAATATTTTTTTCTAGACAAAACAATGCTCTTTTCCATAGGTTACTATTTTTATCAATTTCTCCTAGAAGACTATTTTGTACCTATTGTTCAAAATCTCATCTATCAATAGAAAACTAAGGCTACAATTTAGCCTAATCTCAGGCAATCAAAACACACACTTTATTAAACCTTGGTCATGCCCATTAAAATTAATTGAGACCTTAGCCCTTTGCTAGACTCTCTTAATGAGCTTGGAGGAAAAGATAATAAATCCAGCAAACAAGATCCTTCTTTAATGACTATGGTCCATATCTCTTTTGGTTAAACTAAAATTAATTGTATATTCCTATTTTAAGATTATATGATTATCTTCCTTGGGAATGCACATGTGCTTTCCAAAACTAAGAAAGCACTTTATATGCCAAAAAAAAATAATATCATGAAAATACAAGATAAAACAATTTAAAAGGATAGTATTCATTTAAAGGTCATATTTTGCTAGTTATAAGGACAGCCTACCCAGTGGATTATTAAAAGCTTCATTAATAGTCAATGAATTGCTGACTGAGGTCATACTTTTGTACAACTGCTAAACCAGGGACAGGATTTATTCACTTAATTTAAATCTATGCTCACAGTTCTCAAGTGATTTCATTAGACAGGTGAATTGACTTGTACATGACAGAGTTTTCCTCTTGGATTTTGATGAATTTTATGCACAGTGATTCTACAGAGGACCCAATGTAACCTGTACATCTAATGTGATTTCTGAATAACTAAATTTTAGTTACTAAGGCAGCTAGAGATTTGAAACAATGTGGGCAGAGCCTCCTATCTCCTGTGCATATTCTTAAATACTATAATATTGGATTCAGTTAACTTCCTTTATGTTCAGTTATGAAATTTCCCAATACACTTCTATTTCAAAAGATAAAAAACACGGTGACACCACAAAAATATATAACCACATTCCTTAGTCCTGGATAAACAAACTCTTTTACCATGTTTATAAGAGTATTCACACATTCAACGAAGCAATTATTATAAACACATGTAACTAATTACATGACTTTAGTTTATGGATACTTAAACCTCCACAGCTCCTATCCTGACTTCTTCTATCTTCTGAGTAGTGATAAATATTATTAATTCCTTTTTCCTTCTCCCGATTAAACAGAGTAGGAAGATTAGAAAGGTGCATTGTGCCTTCCTTAGTCTGTGTTCAAGGTAATGGGAATAAATCATGCACTATGGAAAGGGCAGACTTTCTATGCCAACATCAGTGATTCAGGAAATGTTTCTCTACTAAATTATCTCGCTAATCATGAACCATCAAAATGTAGTCTGCCTTTTTCACAATAAGCCTTACTATGTTACTGAAAGTGCAGAAAGATATGATGTGGCTGATGGCCCCCTGAGAATATCAATGAAATCTGGATGACAACACAGTTTTTTCTTATCAATCAAGCAATTACTATTTATCGAGTATCTCAAGGGTGCTTTGGGAGTCACAGTATTATGGGAGCTATACATTCTAAACATGAAAAGTGTAAAGTTTTACTCCTTCCTTCCAAAAATATAAAACTAAGTAATTAGGACTAAACCGCCTTCCTGGATGACAAAAGAAATCCTCCCACAGCCTACTGACTTGATGTACTCTTTTATTCAATATGTATCACACAATGAAAAACAATTATGTTGCACAGTGAATCTGCAATGGAGGTTCAGGCTATATTAATATTCACTGGATTATCAAACTAAGCCATGGTTTTATGTATGTAATAAGCCAGACAAACTCATGGTAATATATCATAGATTGCTGTTCCTCAACACTCGCATTGTATAGCATCAACACTGTGTATAGTGAATAATCAAGATACTGCAGATATACATTGCCTTGAAAAAAAGCACGTATCTACTATATCAATGGAGTCAGAGATTTAAAGCAGATTCTTCTATACAGTAAATGAGATCAGAGTATATAAAAGAAACAGCACTCTTGGAAGATCCCAAAGTGCTCAAAATAGAAACATAATGAGCGATATGTGTTACTTATATAAATATCCTGTTCAAAAAAATTTTTTTTGAATAAGCAGCAGCATACAGTATCTTGAATACAAGAAGTATTCCCAAAAGTGTAAAAATCTTTGCCAAAATCCTTTCTTTTTTTAATATGTTGCCCAATCTGTTCATGTAAAGATATTTCAAATTTTCACAAATTTGCTTTGTTCATAGGTACACTGTTTAGATTATTCTTCACAATCATAGAAACTATTAAATCTAAATAACATGAATAAAGCTTTGCCCATCCTTTTTTAGTTGACCTGACTGTGCCAGAGAAACTTGAAACAAAAAGTAAATTGAAATGAGATCATTAATCTCATTTTTTTCATAGTTGATATGATCCTGTGCCTTCAATTACTATCTGAGTCTCTCTTCTTTTTAAATAGGTGTCATTTATACATACATACATATATACATTATATATATTTATATAAACTTTTTTGGGAAAAAAATAACAAAATTACACCAGACAAACATTTCATGAATCCTGACTTATTCTCACATAAACTGAAAAAAATTCCTAAGAAACTGTAAAGAAAATGAAAAACAAAATTAAGAATCTAACCATTAAACAGTTTTAATATAATGTCTATTTGGCCTAGAGTACAACTGAAGTCAAACATATCCTTATTGATTTTCTATCTGAATGATCTATCTATTGCTTAAAGTATGTTATTGAAGTCCTTTTCTATTATTTTATTGTTGTCTATTTCTCCCTTCACATCTGTTAGTATTTGCTTGATATATTGAGGTGCTCTAATGTTGGGTGCATATATATCATTATTCTATGTTCTTGATGGATTGACCCCTTTATCATATGTAATAACCTTCTTTATCTCATTACCAGTTTTGGCTTAAATCTATTTTCTCTGATACAAGTACAGCTGTTCTTGCTCTATTTTGGTTTCCACATGCATGGTTAATCTTTTCCCATCACTTCACTCTCAGTCTGTGTATTTCCCTAAAGCTGAAGTGAGTTTCTTGTAGGCAGCATATAGTTGGAAATTTTTTTTTTGAGAGGGCATCTCTCATATTTATTGATCAAATGGTTGTTAACAACAATAAAATTCTGTATAGGGGAGACAATGCTCAATGCACAGTCATTAATCCACCCCAAGCCTAATTCTCGTCAGTCTCCAATCTTCTGAAGCATATCGAACAAGTTCTTACATGGTGAACAAATTCTTACATAGTGAATAAGTTCTTACATGATGAACAGTACAAGGACAGTCATCACAGAAACTTTCGGTTTTGAACACGCATTATGAACTATAAACAATCAGGTCAAATATGAATATTCATTTGATTTTTATACTTGATTTATATGTGGATACCACATTTCTCCCTTTATTATCATTATTATTAGTATTATTTTTAATAAAATGCTGAGGTGGTGGGTAGATGCAAGATAAAGGTAGAAAACATAGTTTGGTGTTGTAAGAGAGCAAATGTAGATGATCAGGTGTGTGCCTGTAGACTATGTGTTAATCCAAGCTAGACAAGGGCAATAAAACATCCACGGATGCAGATTTCTTTCAGAAGAGGGGGGAGTGAGGTTCTAAGACTCACCTCTGTTGATCCCCAATTTCTCACCTGATGGCCCCCCTGCGACTGTGCCTGTCTTAGGTTGTTCCTCCCTTGAGGAATCTTACCCGTCTCTGGCTAACCAGTCATCTTCCAGGGCCATACAGGGAAATGTAAAGTTGGTAAGTGAGAGAGAAGCCATATTGTTTGAACAGGTGAGCTTTTTACTTCTTTGCAGATTTATACCCTGTGGCTTCTATGCCCAGCATTTGTCTTGAGGTATCTTTACCACTTGGAGGAATTATGATACTCGGTAAATTCGATATGAGGCATGAATTCTATTTAAGGGTTGTACTTAGGAAGGAAGAAGAAAAGCTATAGAAGTAGCAGGCATAAGAAAACATGGGAAGATTGATTATTTCTTTGACATATCTTCTTGTAGAGTACCTTAAGCATGTATAGGTTTTAAACTACTAATTAAATTGTGCACACATTAACATAATAGGAATACAGTTACATAAACAAAGCAGATCTATAATAACCAGCCATCTCCAGTGAAACCAAGAAAACCAGTTAGGCAACCTAGGCATTTGTGAAAATTTATCTATGATATGATGGATATTTTCCAACTGTACTTGAACAGTCTGAGAGAAATCAGACAAATTAAAACAACCCATTCCTAGGAACTGTTCACATCCCCTATGTTCTTTTAACAGTAGATAGTCTGTAGTTGTAAGATTTTGGAGCGCTACAACATGCACTTCCCCTAATTCTTGGTTGAGTTCCAACAGTATAGATCCAGTCAAATTTGTTGTTTACTGTATGCACAGGCCAGCTTAGATATCTCCTTCTTCATTCCCATGGCAAGTCCAGGAACTGGTGGGATGAATGCAGCTGCAGCTGTAACAGCGCCTGGATCTTTGTTGAGGTTTTCTGATGATCATTTTCTGGTATGAGTCTTCCAGAGAGTGCTGATGCTGGAAGTTCTTCTTCATATCATGTCTTAGTTCATTTCCTGGGTAGCCTAATTAGGCTTTGATCCTCTGTATAACCACAAACAGACCCATTGCCTACACTTTGATATGCCCTTTATACCATTGTGTAGAACTCATTGGAGGTCACCACACAGGAACTGCTTTTTTTTTTCTTTTTAAGAGAAAGGAATATTATCAGAAAAATGTACCTCCATAGCCGATCATCTGACACCCTTTAAGTGATCAAAATTAAGGATATTTAAAGCATGCATTAATCATTGATTTACAGTTAGTTTTATCCTATCAGGGAGTAATCCCCCTTTTCTTCAATTCTTTTTTTTGTTATCATTAGTCTACACTTCCATGAAGAGTATTATGTTTACTAGGCTCTCTCCTATACCAGGTCCCCCCTATAAACACTATACAGTCACTGTCCATCAGCATAGCAAAATGTTGTAGAATCACTACTTGTCTTCTCTGTGTTGTACAGCCCTCCCCTTTCTCCCAACCCCCCATTATGCATGCTAATCTTAATACTCCCCTTCTTCTTCCCCTCCCCTTATCCCTCCCTACCCACCCATCCTCCCCAGTTCCTTTCCCTTTGGTACTTGTTAGTCCATTCTTGGGTTCTGTGATTCCACTGCTGTTTTGTTCCTTCAGTTCGTCCTTTTTCCATATACTCCACAGATGAGTGAAATCATTTGGTATTTCTCTTTCTCCGCTTGGCTTATTTCACTGAGCATAATACCCCCTAGCTCCATCGATGTTGTTGCACATGGTAGGATTTGTTTCCTTCTTGTGGCTGAGTAATATTCCATTGTGTATATGTACCACATCTTCTTTATCCATTCATCTACTGATGGACACTTAGGTTGCTTCCAATTCTTAGCTATTGTAAATAGTGCTGCGATAAACATAGGGGTGCATCTGTCTGTTTCAAAATTGAGTGCTGCGTTCTTAGGGTAAATTCCTAAGAGTGGTATTCCTGCGTCAAATGGTAAGACTATTTTGAGCATTTTGAGGAACCTCCATACTGCTTTCCACAATGGTTGAACTAATTTACATTCCAACCAGCAGTGTAGGAGGGTTCCCCTTTCTCCACAACCTCGCCAACATTTGTTGTTTGTATTTTGGATGGGAGCCATCCTTACTGGTGTGAGGTGATACCTCATTGCGGTTTTAATTTGCATCTCTCTGATAATTAGCGATGTGGAGCACCTTTTCATGTGTCTGTTGGCCATCTGTATTTCTTTTTTGGAGAACTGTCTGTTCAGTTTCTCTGCCCATTTTTTAATTGGATTATTTGATTTTTGTTTGTTGAGGCATATGAGCTCTTTATATATTTTGGACATCAAGCCTTTATCGGATCTGTCATTTACAAATTTATTGTCCCATACTGTAGGGTTCCTTTTTGTTCTATTGATGGTGTCTTTTGCTGTACAGAAGCTTTTCAACTTAACATTGTCCCACTTGTTCATTTTTGCTGTTGTTTTCCTTGCCCGGGGAGATATATTCAAGAAGAGGTCACTCATGTTTATGTCTAAGAGGTTTTTGCCTACGTTTTTTTCCAAGAGTTTAATGGTTTCATGGCTTGCATTCAGGTCTTTGATCCATTTTGAATTTACTTTTATACACACGGTTAGACAATGGTCCAGTTTCATTCTCCTACATGTAGCTGTTCAGTTTTCCCAGCACCATCTGTTGTAGAGACTGTCATTTCGCCATTGTATGTCCATGGCTCCTTTATCAAATATTAATTGACCATATATGTTAATGGGTTAATGTCAGGGTTAATGTCTGGAGTCTCTAGTCTGTTCCACTGGTCTGTGGCTCTATTCTTGTGCCAGTACCAAATTGTCTTGATTACTATGGCTTTATAATAGAGCTTGAAGTTGGGGAGTGAGATCCCCCCTACTTTATTCTTCTTTCTCAGGATTGCTTTGGCTATTCGGGGTCTTTGATGTTTCCATATGAATTTTTGAATTATTTGTTTCACTTCATTGAAGAATGTTGCTGGTAATTTGAGAGGGATTGCATCAAATCTGTATATTGCTTTGGGCAGGATGGCCATTTTGACGATATTGATTCTTCCTAGCCACAAGCATGGGATGAGTTTCCATTTGTTAGTGTCCCTTTTAATTTCTCCTAAGAGTGACTTATAGTTTACAGAATATAGGTCATTCACTTCATTGGTTAGATTTATTCCTAGGTATTTTATTCTTTTTGATGCAATTGTGAATGGAATTGTTTTCCTGATTTCTCTTTCTATTGGTTCATTGTTAGTGTATAGGAAAGCTACATATTTCTGTGTGTTAATTTTGTATCCTTCAACTTTCCTCTATTCCGATATCAAGTCTAGCAGTTTTGGGGTGGAGTCTTTAGGGTTTTTTTTATGTACAGTATCATGTCATCTGCAAATAGTGACAGTTTAACTTCTTCTTTACCAATCTGGATTCCTTGTATTTCTTTGTTTTGTCTGATTGCCGTGGCTAGGACCTCCAGTACTATGTTAAATAGCACTGGGGAGAGTGGGCATCCCTGTCTACTTCCCGATCTCAGAGGAAAAGTTTTCAGCTTCTCACTGTTCAGTATAATGTTTGCTGTGGGTTTATGATATATGGCCTTTATTATGTTGAGTTACTTGCCCTCTATTCCCATTTTGGTGAGAAATTTATCATGAATGGATGTTGAATTTTGTCAAGTGCTTTTTCAGCATCTATGGAGATGATCATGTGGTTTTTGTCTTTCTTTTTGTTGATGTGGTGGATGATATTGATGGATTTTAGAATTTTGTATCATCCTTGCATCCCTTGGATGAATCTCACTTGGTGATGGTGTATGATCCTTTTGATAGACTGTTGAATTCTGTTTGCTAATATTTTATTAAGTATTTTTGCATCTATATTTATCAGGGATATTGGTCTGTAATTTTCTTTTTTGGTGGGGTCTTTGCCTGGTTTTTTTATTAGGGTGATGTTGGCTTCATTGAATGAGTTTGTGAGTCTTCTCTCCTCTTCTATTTTTTGGAAAACTTTAAGGAGAATGGGTATTATGTCTTCTCTGTGTGTCTGACAAAATTCCAAGGTAAATCTGTCCGGTCCGGGTGGTTTGTCCTTGGGTAGTTTTATGATTTCCATTTCAATTTCTTTGCTCGTAATTGGTTTGTTTAACTTTTGTGTTTCGTCCTTGGTCAGTCTTGGGAGGTTGTATTTTTCTAGGAAGTTGTCCATTTCTTCTAGGTTTTCCAGCTTGTTGGCATATAGGTTTTCATAGTAGTCTTTAATAATTCTTTGTATTTCTGTGGAGTCTGTTGTGATTTTTCTGTTCTCATTTCTGATTCTGTTGATTTGTGTTGATTCTATTTTTCTCTTAATAAGTTTGGCTAGAGACCTTTCTATTTTGTTTATTTTCTCAAAGAACCAGCTTTTGGTTTCATTTATTTTTGCTATTGTTTTATTCTTCTCAATTTTGTTTATTTCTTCTCTGATCTTTATTATGTTCCTCCTTCTGCTGACTTTAGGCCTCATTTGTTCCTCTGTTTCCAGTCTTGATAGTTGTGATGTTAGACTATTCATTTGGGATTGTTCTTCCTTCTTCAAGTGTGCCTAGATCACTGTATACTTTCCTGTTGAGACTGCTTTTGCTGCGTCCCACAGAAGTTGGGGCTTTGTGTTGTTGTTGTTATTTGTTTCTATATATTCCTTGATCTCTATTTTAATTTGTTCATTTATCCATTGATTATTTAGGAGCATGTTCTTAAGCCTCCATGTGTTTGTGAGCCTTTTTGTTTTCTTTGTAGAATTTATTTCTGGTTTTATACCTTTGTGGTCTGAAAAATTGGTTGGTAGAATTTCAATATTTTGGATTTTGCTGAGGCTCTTTTTATGCGCTAGTATGTGGTCTACTCTGTAGAATGTTCCATGTGCACTTGAGAAGAATGTATATCATGTTGCTTTTGGATGTGGAGTTCTATAGATGTTTATTAGGTCCATCTGCTCTACTGTGTTGTTCAGTGCGTCTGTGTCCTACTTATTTTATGCCCATTGCATCTGTCCTTTGTGGTGAGTGGTGTGTTGAAGTCTCCTAAAATTGATCATTGCAGTCTATTTACCCCTTTAATTCTGTTAGTATTTGTTTCACATATGCTTGTGCTCCTGTTTTGGGTGCATATATATTTAGAATGGTTATATCCTCTTGTTGGACTGAGCCCTTTATCATTATGTAGTGTCCTTCTTTATCTCTTGTTACTTTCTTTGTTTTGAAGTCTATTTTTTCTGATATTAGTACTGCAACCCCTGCTTTCTTCTCACTGTTGTTTGCCAGAAATATGTTTTTCCATCCCTTGACTTTTAGTCTGTACATGTCTTTGAGTATGAGGTGAGTTTCTTGTAAGCAGCATATAGATGGGTCTTGCTTTTTTATCCATTTTATTACTCTGTGTCTTTTGATTGGTGCATTGCATTAAGTCCATTTACATTTAGGGTGACTATTGAGAGATATGTACTTATTGACATTGCAGGCTTTAGATTCGTGGTTACCAAAGGTTCAAGGTTAGCCTCTTTAGTATCTTACTGCCTAACTTAGCTCACTTATTGAGCTGTTATATACACTGTCTGGTATTCTTTTCTTCTCTCCCTTCTTATTCCTCCTCCTCCATTCTTCATGTGTTGGGTGTTTTGTTCTGTGCTCTTTCTAGGAGCGCTCCCGTCTAGAGCAGTCCCTGTAAGATTCCCTGTAGAGGTGGTTTGTGGGAAGCAATTTCCCTCAGCTTTTGCTTGTCTGGGAATTGTTTAATCCTGCCATCATATTTAAATGATAGTCGTGCTGAATACAGTATCCTTGGTTCAAGGCCCTTCTGTTTCATTGCATTAAATATATCATGCCATTCTCTTCTGGCTTGTAGGGTTTCTGTCAAGAAGCCTGAAGTTAGCCTGATGGGTTTTCCTTTATAGGTGACCTTTTTCTCTCTAGCTGCCTTTAAAACTCTTTCCTTGTCCTTGATCTTTGCCTATTTAATTATTATGTGTCTTGGTGTTGTCCTCCTTGCATCCTTTCTTTTGGGGGTTCTGTGTATTTCTGTGGTCTGTTCGATTATTTCCTCCCCCAGTTTGGGGAATTTTTCAGTAATTATTTCTTCCAAAATACTTACCATCCCTTTTCCTCTCTCTTCTTCTTCTGGTACCCCTATAATATGGATATTGTTCCTTTTGGATTGGTCACACAGTTCTCTTAATATTGTTTCATTCCTGGAGATCCTTTTATCTCTATGTCAGTTTCTATGTGTTCCTGTTCTCTGATTTCAATTCCATCAATGGCCTCTTGCATCTTATCCATTCTGCTTATAAATCCTTCCAGAGTTTGTTTCATTTCTGTAATCTCCTTTCTGGCATCTGTGATCTCCCTCCAGACTTCATCCCATTTCTCTTGTGTATTTCTCCGCATCTCTGTCAGCATGTTTATGATTTTTATTTTGAATTCTTTATCAGGAAGACTGGTTAGGTCTGTCTCCTTCTCTGGTGACTCTGTGATCTTAGTTTGCCTCTAATTTTGTCTTTTCATGGTGATAGGAATAGTCTGCAGAGCTGGGACTAGTGACGGCTGGAAGAACTTCCCTTCTTTTTGGTTTGCGGCCTTCCTCTCCTGGGAGAATAGCGACCTCTAGTGGCTTGTGCTGGGTAGCTGTGCGCAGACAGGGCTTCTGCTTCCTGCCCGGCTGCCATGGAGTTTATCTCCGCTGTTGTTGTGGGTGTGACCTGGCTCGGGCTGCTGCTCCAAAGCAGTGGAGTTTCGTTGGAGGGGGAGTGGCTGGGAGGCTATTTATCTCCGTAACATACCTCCATGCTCCCTGCAGCCCAGGGGATTAGAGTGCCCAGAGATCCCCGGATTCCCTGCCTCTGGACTAAGTGCCCCCCCCTGCCCCTTTAAGACTTCCAAAAAGAACCCACCAAAACAAAACAATGACCACACATACACACAAAAAAATGGCCGCTCGTTTTTCTTTATTCTCTGGTGCCAGCCTCGAGCACCTGCTCACCGATTTTGCTGCCCTGTTTCCCTAATATTTGGGTCCCTATCCCTTTAAGACTTCCAAAAAGTGCTTACCAAAACAACAACAACAACAAAAATAAAATTGGCCGCTCGCTTTTCTTTTGTTCTCCGGTGCCAGCCTCCGATACCCACTTGCCGGTCTTGCTGCCCTGTTTCCATAGTATTGGGGTCCCTGTCCCTTTAAGACTTCCAAAAAGCACTCACCACAAAAAAAAAAAAAATAAGATGGCCGCTCGCTTTTCTTTTTTCCTCTGGCTCTGGCCTCTGGTACCCGCTCACCGTTCTTGCTGTCCTGTTTCCCTAGTATCCAGCACCCCACACATGCACTGTGTCTGCACTCAGGTCCAGATGGCTGGGGCTGGGTGTTCAGCAGTCCTGGGCTCCGTCTCCCTCCCACTCTGACTCCTCTCCTCCTGCCGGGAGTTGGGGGTAGGGGCACTCAGGACCCACCGTGCCAGGGTTTGTATTTTTCCCCCTTTCCGAGGCGCTGGGTTCTCGCAGGTGTTGATGTGGTCTGGATGTTATCCTGTGTCCTCTGGTCTTTATTCTAGAAGAGTTGTCTTTGTTATATTTTCATAGATATATGTGGTTTTGGGAGGAGATTTCTGCTGCTTTACTCATGCCCCCATCTTGGCTCCGCCCTCTGGAACTATTTTTTTAATGCATCAACAAGTCTATACTTTATGGTTGGAGAACTCAATCCATCTACACCTAAAGTAATTATTGATAGGTAAGGATATACTAACCATCTTATTAATTGGTTTCCAGGTGTGTTTTGTAGTTCCTTTGTTTCTTTTGTGCTGCCTGCTTTGGAATTTTGATTTTCTTTAGTGATATGCTGTAATTCCCTTTATCTTTCGTGAATTTACTGAAAATTTTTGCTTTGTTTCCACGAGTCTTACATATAAATAACTATAGATGTAACAGTCTATTTTATACTGATAACAACATCAATTGCATACAAAAACTCTACCCTTTTAATATCCCTCTTTTATGCTTTTGATATCACAATTTTCCTCTCCTTATATTGTGTATTCATTAACAGATTATAATAGCTATAGTTATTTTCAACAATCAGTGTTATGAATCTGACTATAAAGATACCATTATCAGTTGGATATTTTCATTTTTTCATGTACTGATTAGCACCCTTTCCTTTCAGTTTGTAAAACACCATTCAGCATTTTGTGGAAAGCAGGTCTAGTCATGATGAAATCCCTCAGATTTTGTTTTTCTGATAAAATATCTCTCCTTCACTACTGGCGGACAACTTTGCCACATAGAAAGATAACTTTTTAAATTGAAACATAGTTGAAATTCAGTATTATATTGGTTTCAGGTGCACAACATAATGATTCAACCATTATATACATTACTAAATGCTCACCATGATAAATGCAGTTAACATCTGTCATCATTCAAAGATATTACAATATTATTGACTATACTCTCTATGCTGTACTTTTCATCCCTGTGACTAATATATTTTATAATTGGAAGTTTGTGCCTCTTTATTCCCTTCACCTATTTTATTATCCCCCCACCCCCCACCATGCCAACCAACAGTCTGTTCTTGGTGTTTATGAGTCTATTGTTGTTTTGCTTGTTTGTTTGTTCATTTGTTTTGCTTTTCAGATTCTACATATAAATGAAAACATATGGTATTTGTTTGTCTCCTTTGTCAAACTTGTTTCACTCATCATAATACCTTCTAGGCCCATCCATGTGGATGCAAATGGCAATATTTCATCCATTTTAGGGCTTAATAGTATTCCATTGTATACATGTAGCACTTCTTTATCCATTCATCTATTGATAGACTCTTTAGTTGCTTCTATATCTTGGCTACTGTAAATAGTATGACATAAACATACACCCTCATGGGGATTATGCTCTCCAACCTCAAGCTCTACTAAAAGCCACAGTAATCAAAACAATTTGGTACTGGCACAAGAACAGAACCATAGATCCATGGAACAGACTAGAGAGCCCAGATATAAACCCAAACATACATGGCCAGTTAAAATACAGTAAAGGAGATATGGATATGCAATGGGGATGTGACAGCCTCTTCAACAACTGATGTTGGCAAAACTGGACAGCTACATGTAAGAGAAAGAAACTGGATTATTGTCTAACTTCACGTACAAAAAAAACTCGAAATGGATCAAAGCACTGAATGTACATCATGAAACCATAAAACTCTTAAAGAAAACATAGGCAAAAATCTTTTGAATATGAACATGGGCAATTTTTCCCTGAACACATCTCCTCGGGCAAGGGAAACAATAGCAAATGTACAGATGGTGCTACATCAAACTAAAAAATATAACTACATAGAGCAAAGAATACCATCAGTAGAACAAAAAGGCATCCTACAGTATGGGAGAATATATTCATAAATGACATATCCAATAAGTGGTTAACATCCAAAATATATAAAGAACTCACATGCCTCAACACCTAAAAAGCAAATAACCAATTAAAATATGAGCAAAGGATCTGAACAGATACTTTTCCAAAGAAGAAATTCAGATGGCCAACAGGAATATGAAAAGATGCTCCACATTGCTAATCACCAGGGAAATGCAAATTAAAACCATAACTAGGTATCACCTTACACCAGTTATGATGGCAAACATCCAAAAGACCAGAAAAAAATAAATACTGGTGAGATGAGGAGAAAGGGGAACCCTCCTACACTGCTGGTGGGAATGTAAATTCGTTTAACCATTGTGGAAAGCAATATACAGGTTCCTCAAAAAGCTGAAAATAGAAATACCATTTTACCCAGGAATTCCACTCCTAGGACTTTACCCAAAGAAAACAAGATCCCTGATTCAAAAAGTCATGTACCCCTATGTTTATTGTAGCACTATTTACAGTAATCAAGATATGGAAGCAACCTAAGTGTCCGTCAGTAGATGAATGGATAAAGAAGACATGGTACATATATGCAATAGAATATTACTCAGCCATAAAAATAAAACACATCCTATTACTTGTAACAACATGGATGGAGGTAGAGGGTATTATGCTCAGTGAAATAAGCAAGGAGAGAAAGACAAGTACCAAATGATTTCCCTCATTTGTAGAGTATAATAACAAAGCAAAGCAGAAGGAATACAACAGCAGCAGACTCACAGACTCCACGAAGTGACAGTGGTTACCAAAGGGAAGGGGTTGGGAGTGTTTGTGGGGAGGCAGAAAGAAGGGGTTTAAGGGGCATTATGATTAGCACACATAATGTAAGGGGGTCATGGGGAAGGCAGTATAGTACAGAAAAGGCAAGTAGTGACTCTATAGCATCTTATTATGCTGATAGACAGTGACTGCAAGAGGGTGTGGGGTACTGCGACCTGATAATATGGGTGAATGCAATGACCACAATGTTGCACATGTGAAACCTTTAAAATACTATATATCAATGATACATTAATAAAAACATTAATTAAAAAAGAAGAGAGAGACAGCAGGGATGTGTGACCACAGAGAAATGGTCAGTGGTGGATGCAGGAGAAAGTGGATGCCTGAAAGATAAGGAGGGAGGCCTGGGGAAAAACAAAACCTAGGACACCTTAATCTCGAACTTCCAGACTCCAGACCTGAGAGAAATACATTTCCAATCCATTACTTAAAAGAAAAAAATACTCACTTACATTCTCTACCTTTTCAAATCAGTGATTTTGTTTCCTTCAGGTAAATTCCTAATAATGTGGTATTTCTATTTTTTGTTTTCTAAGGAACCTCCACACTGCTTTCTACACTGGCTGCACAATATACATTCCCACCAACAATATGGGAGGGTCCTCTTCTCCACATCCTTGCCAAAATTTGTTATTTCTTGTTTTTTTTCAATACTATCCATTCTAACTGGTATAAGGTGGTATCTCATTGTTTCTTTTTTTTTCTTTCAGTATATTGAATCTATTATCTCACTTTCTCGGGGTTTATAAGAATACTGATGAGAAATGCACTGATGGCCTAATTCAGGTTTCTGGTTAAATTACAAACTTTTCTCTCACTGTGTTTAAGAGTCTCTCTTTGTCTTAGATTTTTGACAGTTTTGTTATATTTCTTTATGAAGATCATTTTGGATTGAAATTATAGTATGACTGCAATGCAGTTTATAGGCTCTGCATTCTGTTAGTGCCCTCTGAAAGTTCTAGCTCTCCCAGCCTCTTACCATGATCTGTCATGCAGCTTACAACTCCACATTCTGGATGGATGAGAGAATTAGGCAACTTACCATACAGCCTGGGAAGTCGTATACTCACTCACACGTTCTATCTTTATACCAAGGGAAAAAAGCATGGGCCAAGGGGTTCTCTTTTGGCACTGATCTGTACCACATTGGAGGAGTCATAAGGCAGGCAAAATCAAACTGTACCTCTTACCCTTTCCAATGCATCCAAATTCCTATTTCTTTGCTCCAGTAGTGTACTAGAACTTCTCTTCTAGAAACCTGGACTTGCACAGAAGCTCTGTCATTGTGACTGATTACCTAAGACAGTGTTCTCTAGGAGCTCTTGAATCACAGCCCAGAAAGGCTGGGGTCAGTTCATGGGTCACTGCGGTGACCACAGCCAGGCCCAAGACTTATACAATTATTATCCTATTTATAAGTGGGCAAGATTCTTCCTGTGTCTCTTGGTATATAGTGCTGCATCCGAAAGCTCAAGCAAAGGAACTTCTGTCCATGGAGGGATGACAATTTTTTGTAGTTGAGGGAATGTATAAACGAGAGGTATGTAATTCAGCCATGTTGCTGATGTCACTCACCTCTCTTTTACTTTTGAAGGATAATTTCAAAGGGTACAGAATTCTGGTTTTGGGTTTTTCTGTTGTTGTTGTTGTGTTTTCATCTCAACACTCCTCTCTCTTCTTGCCTCTATGGTTCCTGAGGAGAAGTCAGATGTAATTCTTATCCTGATTCCTCTATAGGTAAGGTGTTTTTCTACCTCCAGCTTTGTTAAGGATTTTTGTTTTTATCTTTGGTTTTCTTTAGCTTGAAAGTGATTAGGTTAGGCAATTTTGGGGAGGAGTATTTATCTTGCTTAGTGTTCTCTGAACATACTGGATCTGTGGCTTGTTATCTGACATTAATTTGGGGAAATTCTTAATCATTATTGTTTCAGATATTTTTGTTCCTTTCTATCTTTTCCTTTTGTATGTCCAATATACATATGTTATACCTTTTGTAGTTGTCCAACATTACTTGGATATTCTGTTTTTTCCTTTGTTTCCTTCACTTTTCAGTTTTCAAAGATTCTATTTATATATCATTACAGATTCTTCCTGAAGTCATCTCCAGTCTAAAAATATACCCATCAAAGGCATTCTTCATTCTGTTACTGTGTTTTTGATCTGCATCATTTAATTTTGGTTCTTTCTTAAGATTTTCATTTCTCTACCTTCTTTGACCATGTGTTCTTACATGTGCTTGCCCATACGAAGTAGAAAGTAATGCCTTTACTAATCAATTAAAGTGCTTAGCATATTAATCATAGTTGACTTAAATTCCTAGTCTGAAGGAATGATAATAGCACAGAAGCATAAGACATCCTTTATTTCCCCTTCCTCAACAACAAAACTTAAGCATTCATCCACAAACAGAAGCATCTCTGTGGGTGTTGAGTGATCCAGCACTATGTGTCAAAGGACCAGAGAGGAATCCACTGTGCACTGGGGAAGAGGCATACAGACCACAGTACCATCCATGGATCCTAAAGGAACCCTATGAACTGGCTGCAGCCCCTTCTAGCCTTGATCTGGAGTTCCTGGAGAACTCTGATTTAGAGAGTTTCCCATGGACCAGAGACCCTTTCAAGCAGTCAAAAAATGGCAACAAGAGACAAAGAATGCCATTATATGAAAAAGGTATCAATTCATTAATAAAATAAAAAATCTTAAATATATATATATGCACCCAACATCAGAACATCTAAATTTATTAAGCAAATACTAACATCTGAAGGAAGAAATAGACAACTATGCAGTAATAGAAGGGGACTATAACACCCCACATTCAGCAATGAATAGATCATCCAGGCAGAAAATCAACGAGGAAGCATTGGACTCCAACCATATTTTAGACTAAATGGGCCTAACAGACATATATAGAAATTTCCATCTAATAGCAGAATACACTTTCCTCTCAAATGTGCACATGACAGTCCCAAGGATAGTTCATTTGATAGGAAACAAAACAAGTCTTAGCAAATTCAGATTGAAATCATACCAGTATCATTTCCAGCCACAGTGGTATGAAACTGGAAATTGATAACAAAAAGAAAGCTGAAAAACTCAAAAATATGTGGTGATTAGATAACATGGCCATGAACAACTAATGTATCAAAGAAAAAATCCAAAAAGCAAACAAAGTAATATCTTGAAACAAATGAAAATGGAGACATATCAAGACCGATCAGATGCTGCAAAATGAGTTCTAATAGGGAAATTTACACTAATAAATGCCTATATTAAGAAGCTAGAAAGAACTCAGACAACCCCGCTTTTATACCTCAAAGAACATGAAAAAGAACAAACTAGGCTCAAAGTTAGCAGGAGGAAAGAAATAACAAGTCAGTCTACAAATAAAGGAAATAGAGACCAGAAAGGCTGTCGTAGAAAAAAATCAATGAAAATATGAGACAGTTTTTTGAAAAAAAAAAAAAAGAAACAAACATTTTAGCTAGATTAAGAGGAAAGAACATTCAAATAAATAAAATCAGAAATGAAAGAGGAGACATTATAGCTGATATCATAAAAATACATAGTATTATAAGAGACTACTTTGAAAAATTATATGCCAACAAATTTGGTAACCTAGAAGAAATAGAAAAACCCCTAGAATCATGCCTAGAAAAATACCCACCAAGACTGAATCATGAAGAAATAAAACATCTGAACAGACCAATAATGAGTAAGGAGATTAAATCAATAATCAAACAGCTCCCAACACAGAAAAACCCAAGACTAGATAGTTTTGTTAGTGAATTCTACCAAACATTTAAAGAAGAATTAATACCAATCCTCCCAATATCTTCCAAAAATTTAAGGAGGGACTACTTCCTAACTTATTTTATTCGGCCAGCATTACTCTGATAGAAAAGCCAGGTAACAATGCTGCAGGAAAAGAAAACTATAGACCAATATATCTAATCAACATAGATACAAAAATTTTCAACAAAACACTAGCAAACAGAATTTAATAATGCATTAAAAGGATCACACATACAATGACCAAGTGGGATTTATCCGTGGGATGCAAGGATCATTCAACATATGCAAATCATTAAGAATGACATTACATTAATAGATGAAAGATAAAACCTTATGATCAGCTCAAGAGATGAAGATCAAAATTTGAAAAAATACAAAATATTTCCACTCACAGACTCCAAGAAGGGACTAGAGGTTACCAAAGGGAGAGGGGGTGGGGAGGGTGGGTGGGGTGGGAGGGAGAAGGGGACTGAGTATTATGATTAGCACACATAATATAGCGGGAGCACAGGTAAGGCAGTATAGCACAGAGAAGACAAATAATGACTCTAGCATCTTACTATGCTGATGGACAGTGACGGTAATGGAGTACATGGGGGGACTTGATAATATGGGTCAATGTAGTAACCACAATGTTGCTCATGTGAAACCTTCATAAGATTGTACATCAATGATACTTTAATAAAAAAAAGAGAGTGAGTGACATGCATAAGAGAGGAAGAAAGAGAGAGCAGCTCTAAAAACAGCCAGAAAACAATAAAATGGCATTAAGTACATATCTATCAGTAATCACTTAAAATGTAAGTGGACTGAATGCACCAATCAAAAGACATAGAGTAGCAAGACACTCATGAGAGAAATTACAGAAGACACCAGTAAATTGAAATCTATCCTGTGCTCATGAAGAGGAAGAATTAATATTGTCAAAATGATCACCCTGCCCAAAGCAATTACAGATTCAATGCAATTCCTATCAAAATACCAATAGCATTCTTCAATGAACTAGAAAAAATAGTTATAAAATTCATACAGAACCACAAAAGACCCTGAATAGCCAAAGCTATCCTGAGAAAGAAGCACAAAGCTGGGGAGGCATTGTGCTCCTTGACTTCAAGCTCTCTTAAAAAACTACAGTAGTCAAAATAATGTGATACTGGTACAAGAAGAGATCCACAGATCAATGGAAGAGAATAGAAAGTTCAGATATATACCCATGCATATATGGTCAATTAATATATGATAAAGGAGCCATGAATATACAATGGGAGAAAGACAGCCTCTTCAACAACTGGTGTTGGGGAAACTAGAAAACCACATGTAAGAGAATAAAACTGGATTATTGTGTAACTCCATACACAAAAGCAAACTCCAAATGGATCAAAGACCTGAATGTAAGTCATGAAACCATAAAACGATTAGAAGAAAACATAGGCAAAAATCTCTTGAATATAAGCATGAGCATTATTTTCCTCAACATATATCTTCGGGCAAAGAAAACAAAATAAAAAATGGACAAGTGGTACTACATCAAACTTAAAAGCTTCTGTACAGCAAAGGACACTATCAACAGAAAAAATAGGTACCCTATAGTATGGGAGAATATATTCTCAAATGTCTTATCTAATAAGGGATTAAGATCCAAATATATCAAGAACTCATATGCCTTAACACCCCAAAAACAAATAACCCAATTAAGAAATGGGTGGAGGATCTGAACAGACACTTCTCCAAAGAAGAAATTCAGAAGGCCAACAGGCACATGAAAAGATGTTCCACATTGCTAATCATCAGGGAAATGTAAATTAAAACCAATGAGATATTACCTCACATGAGTTAGAATGGTCACTATCCAAAATATAAAAAACAACAAATGCTGGTGAGGATGCAGAGAAATGGAAACCCTTCTACACTTCTGGTGGGAATTTAAATTGGTACACTGTTCTGGAAAGCAGTATGCAGGTGCCTCAAAAGCTAAAAATATAAATAGCATTTGACCCAGTAATTCCACTCCTAGGAATTTACCCAAATAAAACAAAATGCCTGATTTAAAAAGACATGCACCCCTATGTTTACTGCTGCACTATTTGCAATAGCCAAGATATGGAAGCAACCCAATTGTCCATCAACAGATGAATGGATACAGAAGATGTGGTACATATATATGATGGAATATTATTCAGCCATAAGAAGAAAAGAAATCCTACCATTTGTAGCATGGAGGATCCAGAGGGTATTATGCTAAGTATAATAAACCAGGTGAAGAAAGAAAAATACCATATGATTTGACTTATTTGTGGAATATAAAAGCAAAGCAAAACAGAAGTAACAAAACAGCAGTAGACTCATACACACTGAGAAGGGACTATTGGTTACCAAAGTGGAGGGGTTGGGATGGTGCAGGCAGGGAGGGGGTAAAGGGGCACAATGATTCATAATCACTATATAAGTTGATCACGGGGACTGCTGAACCACTGTGATGTACATTGAAACCATCATAAGATTATATATTAATGATACTTTAATAAAAAAAAGAAAAAGTGGGACTACATCAAACTAAAAATCTTCTGTACAGCAAAGGACACCATCAGCAAAACAAAAAAGCAACCTACGGTATGTAAGAATATATTCATAAATGATTCATCTGATAAGAGGTCAACATCCAAAACATAGAAAGAACTCACACACCTCAACACCCAAAAAATAAATAACCTGATTAAGAAATGGGCAGAGGACCTGAAAAGACACTTCTACCAAGAAATAGAGATGGCCACAAAGCACATGAAAAGGTGCCCCATATCACTAATTAGATTGACCATCTATATCAATTTTCATCTTAATGTTTTTTTTTTATATAACATTAGCCACCACAGCTCTCTTTTCATTATTTTTTGCATGGTTGGTTTTTTTCCATGTTTTTACTTTCAAAGTATTTGTGTGTTTGAATTTAAAGTGAGTCTCTTGATCAGCATATATTTTGGATTATGTTTTTTAATACCATTCTGTTCGTCTCTGCTTGTTAATTGTAGAGTTTTATCTATTTATATTTAATGTTAGGACTTATATGGTAATATTTATGTCTCCCATTTTCCTATATGTTTCTATATGTAGCTCTGGGATGGAGGGGTTTCCCATCTCTAGTCAAGTTCACTGTAGATTTGATGAGACTGAATTAACAGCAATTGGATGTTGTGGGGTAAAAGCTTTATTCCTGTGATGACAAGTCAAGAAGTAGAATTACATGTGCATCTGACAGTCTGCAAGTCCATCTTGGTTTCTGCCTCCACTCCAGGCTCTGCTTCTACTCAAAGCCCTACCTCTGCTCCAGGCTCTGCCTTGAGCACTGGGTAGAGCTCCTTATATAGCAATACATGCAATAATGACTTATTGCCAACACATGTGCAATCATGTGCCTGCACAGTAGGCCAAGTATTACATCATGCACAGTGGGTGAGTAGATTAGGATCAGGTGAGGATCCTGGCCATGGGCCTTCCATTTTCCCTACAATGTCTCATATCTTTGTTCTTGTAATCCTTCATTACTGACTTTGTTAAATTGATATTTTGTACTATAACTTATTTTGTCACTAATTTTACCATATTCTTTATGTTATTCTAAATGTCATAAACCATATTTTTCTTATTAATACTCTGCTTTATCTGGAACAAATGTTCCTCAACTGTTAAGTCTTTCATTAATTAACAGAATTTTGAAAAAGTTGATTTTGACTATTTTTAATTGTGTTCTTTTTTATGGAGATTTTCAGTCCCTTTGCCATTCTTAATGATATCACTTGGTATCTGTATCTTACTCATCATCTAGAGTACTTTAAAATATGATAATCAATTCCCATACTCATTATTTCTATCTCACATATATTAGTTTTCTCTTGCTATGTACAAGCACAAATGTAGCTTATAGTAACAGAAATGTATTAACTCACAATTCTGTAGGTCAGAAGTCTGGCCATGGCTCAACTGGGTTCTCAGTTTAGAGTCTCATAAGGCAAAAATCAAGGTTTTGGGTGGAATGTGCTCTTATTTGGAGGCTCTATGGGATAACCCCCTTCTGAATTCATTTAAGAACTGTCTGAATTCAGTTCCTTGTGGTTGTAGGACTAATATTGCTATTTTCTAGCTGGCTGTTAGAGAGAAGCCTCTGCTTTAGTGTTTTTTCTCTGTGCAATTCTATTTACTCCCTGGTATGTTGTTCCAGAGAGCATACTGTAATGAACTCTGAATCCAAAGCTGCATTTTAGAATTTGGTTCCCAAGTAACTAACCTGTAACACCCCTGTATGTATTTCTAAAGGTAAAATACCTCAATCATCACAAAATTACTCTTACAATTTTAAACATTTTTCCAGGTAATTTTGTTGTATAGGCTGGCTTATATGTTGAGTGGGAGTGTAGTCCCTGTAATAATCCTAACTCAAATTGAGCAGATCTAGTCCATGTATACAGTGAAGTAACAGGTGGAGAAACCAAAATAATTCATTGCACTAAGTATGCTAACAAACTACACAAGAAGCTAAATGTAATATTATTATTGACAAATATATATCTAGAGACAGTGTCAGAATTTCACCATAAATGTGAATTCTCAAGAAACACACAGATATGAGGAAACAGAAGAATAGAGGCAGAACATACTACATTTCTTTTCTGTGTGTCATCCAATTATTATTAGGCCTATCTTGATTCCTCACTCACTTGATGCACTCCACTAGCAAATAGCCCACCAGTACCTTTCGATCAGTAATAACCTTGGCATTGCACATATTGTCTTTCATTTAATTTCTGCATATATAGACATCTACTGCATCCATCTGCCACATCCTATTATCTGACAGTAGATTGATTTAGTGATGATCTAGCACAGTGTGTGCTGACAGACATTGTTCTTTTTCCATCCAATTTCCCTAACAGTGGTTACTGCTTTATATTCATTCGCTCACAGTGTCTTCCCACCCTTTTCTTTTCATCTCAAAGTCTAAATAACTTTCTCTTATCAAAAATCCTCAATGACTTCCTTGTCTCTTCCATTCCTGAAAAGACAATGAAACTACACTGGAAAGGGGAAAGACTATAAGCTATTCCTGTATCTCCTTTTCCTACACACATTATGGGGTTTGATAATTCTATAACAATTCAATAAGGGAGATGGATAATGTTCACAATTCTGCAAATGCTGTGTCTTGTATATCACAAAAACTGTACCTCAGAGTCTGGGCTTTTACCTTTAGAAATGTGGAGACTGAAGACAGGTAACCAGTAGAGTTCAGGTCCCACATATCTACTCTTCTGCCCAGAAAAAAAGCAGTAACATAAATAATTATTAAAGAAAACAGACAAAAAGCAGAGGTAACATAAGCAGAGGATTCTGACTTTTGTATAAGGTCAAATAATAGCTAGTAATGAGATTTATAGAAAAATAGATGCTTGTATACTATTGACTTACATTAATGATAGCATCTTGTTGATTTTTATGACCTAGAATTTAATGTTTCCCTCTGTTTTTATTATAACAGTAACACACACTATTGTAAAAAATGTACAATCTATACAAAAAGTATAAAAAGACAAAAATCACCCATAATCTCAGCATTCATAGGTAAGTATGGTTATTATTCACATGTTTACCTTAAGTCTCTTTTCATGCATTTGTCTTTACATAGGTGAGATTGTACTGTTTTCACAGCTGTACTCTAAGTTTTCTTGTACCTTATATATTACTAGTGCTACTATTAGACTACTACTACTATACCAGTACTACTACTACTGCGACCATTTTCAATTGTGTCATGCACTGTGATAAGTGCCTTATTTGATTTATTCCAATTAATTATCTCAATAACAACAGGAGGTAAATATTATTATCTATCTCAATTATGCCTATTGGAAAAATGGGACTTCAAGGAGAAGTAAACTTGCTCAAGCTAAAGAGCTTGCAAGATCGAGACTCTGGATTGAGACTGATACTTGTATGGTTCCAAAGATTGTAATTGCTAGTGTACAATACTGTTTAATGTCATTGAAAAGTTTTCATAAAATCATTTTTCATGGCTACATTATTTCCATTCTATGAGTGTACCATAATGTAGCTAACTGTTTCTATAGTGAAGAGTATTTAAGTTGTTTCTACATTAAACAAAGCTTTGAAAAGAATAAGAGGGACTGAGGCAAATTTTCAGAAGCCTTTGAGGATGGGTGGTAGAAGCACAGATTAGCTACATTAATTTTATGTATTGATTTATTTTCAAATGTATTAGCTCTCTGTCATTTTAATCTTATCTTAAAAGTTATACATAATAAGGTAAAAAAACATTATTTGTGGAAATTCACAATATACATAAGGTAAAATATACAAAATATATAAGGTAAAAAAAACTATACAATGAAGTGGAATCTAAGTCCTTTTTCTCTAGCTCCGTCCTATTCTTCATAAGTAAACACTTTTAAATAGTTGGGCTTTAGTTATTCTGGTGATTATATCCTTTATTCTAAACAAGGGATACGTTTATTCCTTATATCTGTACTTCTCAACTTACCATTTTTCACAAACAAAGGACCTATATATGTACTTCTTATACCTCTACTTCTAACTTTACCTAATTTGTACAATATCTAATTTATATTTTCTCCCTGTTATGAAATAAGAGGAACTTGGAAAATTTGAAAACCTAACTCCTTTTCATATCTTTGTCCTTTCTTTTTCCTTGTTATTGAGAAATTATATATGTGTATGTATTTTGTGTATGTATGTACAGATACATATATATCCATACACACAATAAGATACACACACACACACACACACACACACACATATATATATATATATATATATATATATACACACACACACACATATGCACATACATATTGATCTTCCTCCTCAACTTACATTGGGGTTACATCCCAATAAACCCTTTTTAAGTTGAAAATATCCTAAATCAAAAATGAATTTAATATACCTAACCTGCTGAACATCATAGCTTAGTCTAACCTATCTCAAATGTGCTCAAAACTTTTACATTGGCCTACAGTTAGGCAAAATTATCTAATACAAAGACTATTTATGACAGTGCTGAATATCTCATGTAATTTACTGAATACTGAAAGTGAAAAACAGAATGGTTGAGTACAAAATGGTTGTACGTGTATCGGCGGTTTACCTTCATGATTATGTGGCTTACTGGGAACTGCCACTGCACAGCATCAGAACAAAGTATTGTACCACCTAATTAGCCTTGGAAAATACCAAAATTCAGAATTCAAAGTACACTTTCTACTTAATATTGTTAAGTTGAACCATCATAAGTCAGGGACTGTCTGTATATGTATTCATGTAGAACAAGGAAGGAAAAAATAAGAATAATTTACATACATATGAAAATAATTCTTTTTGATGCTTCACTGGTCCTTTCAAATAGAATGGTTAAGTCCTTAAAGCTTTGACAAATTTTCTTTCCTATTCTCTTTTTAAGAAATCCTCTATTCTTTCATTCCTTTGTTGACTCCATGGTTTGATCCTCCAAGTTTCTCCTTTTTCCTTTTTTTCCCTCATTTGATTTCTATGTAACAGGAGGTTTTTTCTGCCTTTAAATCAGCTCATTTAACTTTTTAAGAAATAATAAAATAATACATATTTTACTACATAGATGACCAACTATCACTCTACAACATTACATAGTGAAGTAATCAGATGATTGCTCCTACATTTAAACTATACTGGACATATATTCAAATTGACAGAAGTATATAGTATGTTCTTTTGCCACAACAAATAACAAAAACTCCACTATTGTTTTCGCATGACCACTGAGTAATTATTGGTAAAGTGATGAACAAAATAATGTATAATCTTCCTTTGATTTACACTGTAGTCCCAGGCGTGGAAAATAGTAATAAAGTAATAAAATCAACTCACATAAAATATTGTGTTTTAATTCAAATACGTATGTATAATGGAGTTAGGTCACACAGATAAATTATGAAGAGATTTATTTTTTTAATTGTGACATATATAATAAAAATATTAACATTAACTTAAATTTATATGAACTCATATAAAACAATTATATATGTATCAATATATATATTATATTTAAGACATACAAAAAAGATACAACTCTATTAATTATCATTGTGAAACCATCTATATAAGCATCAAATCAATTAAAATCCCTTTTCTTTACCCTTCTACTTGCTACTTCCATCTTACTCTTTATCTCACTTACGCCTGCTTTTGAGTATTATATGAATGCAGCCATACAGCATACCACTATTTTCCTTTATTCAGTTTGATGTTCTTGAGAATTATAACAGTTTATTCAGTCTTAATGTAAAGAATAACATTTTTTGAATTTACAATGGATATATTAGATGATACTTGTCAATTATTCCCGTTGATGGACATTTATTTCCATTTTGTGCCTATTCCAAGTAGTGGTACCGTGGTCATTCCTGCAGAGGCCTTTTTATATTCATTTCTTTCATGTATTTATGTAGGAGCAGAATGCTGGGTTATATAAGATATTTATATGTTAAGCTTTACTAGATACATGCCAAAGAGTTTTCCAACAGGTTATTCTAGTTTACTTCTACTGACTAGAATATTTCACATCCTGATTAATAATTTTATTGATATTCTTGGTTTTTCATACAAACATACTGTCTATGAAAACAGTCTTAATTTTTCCTTCACAACCTGAAGATCTTCCTTTTTTTCCTTGCCCTGTTACCCTGGCTGGTACTTGTAGAAAAATGTTGAATACAAATGGTAATAGCTAATAGTCTTGATCTTAGGGTAAAAGCTTTAATATTTTATCATTGGCCATACCATTTGCTGTAGGTTTTCTTGATTCTATATTAGATTAAGGGAATTCCTTTCTTTTCATGGCTCATACAAGGTTTTTAAATTAATAGACATTATTTCTAGAGCAGTCTTAGGCTTACGTGAAAACTGAAGAGATACAGGGAACACCCATAAATCTCCTCACTTCCACACCCAATTTTCCGTATTAACATCTTCTATTACTCTGATATATATATACATCTGTTATAATTAATGAGCCAATATTAACACATTTTATTAACTAAGTTCAATGTTTGCATTACGGTTCATTCTGAGTTGCAAAGTTCTATGAGTTTTGGCAAATGCATACTATAATATATCCACTATTACCACATCATAAAGAATAGTTTCACTGCCCTACAAACCCCTGTGCTTCACCTATTTGTCCTTCCTCCCTCCCAACCACTACCCTAAACTTCTACCAACCACTGATATTTTATTGCCGCTGTAGTTTCACATACTTGGAATCATACACCTTTTATGGCTTTTAGACTCACTGATTTCATTTAGCATTACACATTTCAAGTTCCCCCATGTCTTCCAAGGCTTGATAGCTAATTTATTTTTATCACTGAACCATACTCCATTGTATGGAAGAAGCAGTCTGTTTATTCATTCACTGATTTGGAGGATACCTGTATGCATAAATTATTGACAATTATAAAGCTACTATAAAACAGGATTTTGTGTGGACAATTTCAACTCATTTGAGAAAATGCTTGGGAGCAAAATTGCTGGATAATATACTCAGATTATGTTTACCTTTCTAAGCAAATGTCAAAACTGGCTATACCATTTTGCATTTCTGTTCTCGTTGTTCCACATCAGCACTACCATTGGTGCTGTAAGCATTTTGGATTGTGACTATTCTAATAGGTGTGTATTGGTATCTCATTATTTTAATTTGAAATTCCACAGTTGTATATGGTGTTGAATATCTTTTCACTTGCTTATTGATATCTGTATATCTTTTGAGGAGACATTTTACAGATCTTTTGTCCATTTTTCATGTGAGTCATTTATTTTATTATTAAATTTTAAGATTTATTTATACTTTTTAGATACAAGTCCTTTAGGCAAATATTTACAAGTATTTTTCTGCTAGTATATGACTTTTATTTGCATTCTCCTAACAGTGACTTCAACAGAATAGACATTTACTAAAGTCCACATTATCAATTTTATTTTACATGAACCATGATTTGGCTTTTGTCCCTATAAACACTTATTGCCAAACCCAAGGTTACCTGGATTTTGTCATGTTATCTCCAGAAGTTTCATGGTTTGGTATTTTACCTTTAGATATATGATCCATTATGATTTATTTTTGTGAATTGTCTGACTCAGTTTCTAAGTACATTTTCTCTGCATGTGGATATTCAGCAACAATTTTTGTTGAAAAGATCCTCCTTTCTCCATTGGATTGAATTGCCTTTGTCTCTATCAAATACCAATTGACTAAATAATAGAGATCCTTCCCTGATTACCTTACAGAAAATAGAACCCCACCTACTACAAACACATACTGATTTTTATATTCCCTTACGCTACTTCAGTCTTCTTTATAAGCTTATTTCCACTTTACACAGGATATACATATATATATATATATATATATATATATATATATATATATATATATATGTGTGTGTGTGTGTGTGTGTGTGTGTGTGTTTATTATATGTTTCCCCTACTAGATATCAATGGCAACAGTGTGACTTCACTGACAATAGTACCTCTAATAGTGTCTGGTACATAGTAAGTAACAAAAGATTTGTTAGACTGTTTCAATAAATTATTTAATTTATTAAAATATAATTTCATATGAATCAGGTCAACTTATGCTCTTTTTAGTTATATGTATCCAAAATTACCTGAGTGGCTTGAACTGTCATATGTGACAAATAAAATGTAAGTACGATGCAAAGCTCAATAGGGTAGCACTTGGCCTTTAAAAATATATTTGATATCTTTGTAAGTATAGCTGTAATAAGAACCATTTTAAATACAAAAGCAAAATTAGCCAACTCTCCATAATTTACTCATGTTCTACAAATCATCAGAAAAATCGACTATGTATTGCACGTAGAAACCTCAATTCACAAATAAGTTAATCATCTCAAAATATGTTGTTTTTATATAAATTGGCAGCACACAAATTTTTGAGTAATATGTTTTGATTACTACCTCTCCATACACACAGTTATTTTAAAAATGGCTTACTCTGGCACTGCATTCAGAAGGAACTTAAGATACTTAGACATCTTTTGACTTCTGGATCAAAGAATCACTTGTAAAATATGTAATAGCTTCCCCTTTGTAGTTCTGAGTCTGAATTATTCAGTCTCATTTTAATTTACTATATTTAACTGTAATATTTCTAGGTGCCAAACAGGAAACTAAAACACATCTCACA